>NW_024344378.1:36698724-37361323 GCF_902729225.1 Pteropus medius | reverse complement strand
CTTCCTCCTCCTAATGTTTCTGACATGGAACAAGGCACAAAGCAAGAAATGGGAGTTCATACAGTAAAAGTCTTTCATAACTAAAAATATTAAGCAATAAGGAAAACACTATGACTAGGATAAACTAAAAAGCAGTAAATACTGAGGAAAAAAAAAAGCTGGAAAAGATGGCTACTGCAAGTCAGCAACTTAAAAACAACAAAAGTATATTAACCCTCACCTCTCCTTCACAGAATATCTGTAGCTATCTATCATATTAATGTTAAATCTTCCTCTCAAAATCAGTAGGGTTCCTAAGTATCTAAAATGGAGCTGGTAATACAATAAAGACAAAACAGTTATCTGCCTAACTCAATGTTTGTTTTCTTCCTATTTCCCAGGTAAAAGGACAGAGTACATTCAAAATCATCAACTGTAGTCAGTACAAAGGTCACTCCTTACTGAGAGCAGGTCCAATCCATTTTCATCCAAGTTTTTGACATGAGATGCTAGGCTTCCTGGTTTCCACTTGGGAAAGGTATTCTTATAGTCCTGTAAAGATTCCACTTCTGGCCACACTTCATTGTTAGGGGTACCCAAAGCTCTAAAAGCCATAGCAAAACAAAATAAAAATTATTAAAGTATAAATATATTTTGTTGTTATATTCGTGTTGCCTTTAAAATTCTTAACAGCTTAAGTATAAAACAAAAGTACCTGAAAATTCTGAAGAGTTGATCGATTTCTGAATCCCCGTGGAAAAGTGGTTTCTTAGTTGCTAATTCCGCAAATATGGTGCCTATACTCCAAATGTCAACTGGAGTTGAATAGCGAGCTGACCCCAGCAATACTTCTGGAGATCTATACCAAAGTGTTACTACCTATTACAAAGCAAAATTTTCACACTGAATAAATGTGGTGCTTTAAATTACCTAAATGTAAACATTTATATTTCATTCAAACTGTCCTTAGAAGACTGTATGATTGCCTCTGATAATACTGTTTAGAAGTCAATTACTATACACAAAATACTAAATGAAAGATAACTATTCCATTTCTAAGTTTTATTCATTAGGGAAAAAAGATAAAAGCATACAAAGTCTTTTCTTGCATTTCAAATCATTAAAGTAGGGATCAAAAAAGTAGAGACGGCTTTACCATTTCAAAGGAAAAAAACCTATTTGATCATGGATAATGAATTTGAGGTTGATACTGTAATCTGCATGTAGTGCTTACATGCTATAAACACGAATTAGTCATGTAACAGTTTATTAGTGGTTCAAAGCTAATCTATTACTTTAGTATGTATAATTTATCACAATGATAACAATATCACCTGTAACTTAAAGTTAAGGAGTTCACATGGTGTCTGTTAAAGCCAATGGGAACCAAATAATCTTTATATAGCCACGGGAAAAATGATATAATTATTTTTAAAAAGCCAAGACATCTAACTAGATGAGCACTTTTAGAAATCTTGATCTGGGGACAGTCTTTGGGCTCAAGCGTAGACAACTCCACAGAAGAGTTTTCCAATATAGTCATGCGCTACATAATGTTTCAGTCAACAGCGCATGCCCTAACATTTTTGGCACCAAGGACCGGTGCTCCTGAGAATCTAATGCCTGACGATTTGAGGTGGAGCTGAGGTGGTGATGCCAGCGCTGGGGAGCAGCTGTAAATACAGATGAAGCTTCACTTGCTCACTTCCTGTTGTGTGGCCCAGTACTTAACAGGCCACAGACTGGCACCTGTCCACAGCCCAGGGGTTAGGGACCCCTGACGTATACAACAGTGGTCCCATAAGATTATAACGGAGCTGAAAACTTCCTACTGCCTAATGACATCATAGCCATCCTAATGTCATAGAGCAACACCATGGCTATTTTTGTTTATAAAGTCAACAGTAGAGTACAGTAATGTCCTAGGCTTTCATATTCACTCACCACTCACTAACTGACTCACCCAGAGCAAAATTCAGTCCTGTGAGCTCCATTCATGCTAAGTGTTTTAAAAGTGAACCATAATTTATTTTTTACACATTTTTACTGTACCTTTTCTATGTTTAGATATAGAAATGGCTTGTAGCCTAGGAGTAATAGATTACACCATATAGCCTAAATATATAGTAGGCTATACTATCTACATTTGTATAAATGCACTCTATATTTTCACAATGAGGAAATGACCTACAGACCCATTTCTCAGAACATATCCTGGGTGTTAAGTGACGCATAACTATAATCCTTTACTGTACATTTCAACATTCCCTTTCCCTCCAGAAATAACAAATGAAATGCCAAATCATCAATATAACACCAACAAAACATGATTACATTTAGTAGCTTCTAAATGTATCAGAAACAATACCGCTTAAGCAACAAAACCCATCTTTTAGACCAATTTGATTGCATATTAAGAGAAGATCCAACAGGGAGACAGGCAGAAACCATAGTGATCAAATGGGAAAAGTTTAATATAAAGGATTATTAACTATAACAGGATTAAAATGAGAGACTGACTAGTAAAACATAATGAGAACTTTAAAACTATAGCAAGGAAAACCCCTTTCTCCTGCAATGCCTTTCCAGCTCCCTCTACTGACAATACTTATCCCACAAGCTGGCAAAGGAAACATATTTAAAGGTTCCAATTCCACTTTTACATAGCATGTAATGAAGGGTGAATTCAGAGTTGAGAAGCAATAAATTGATACTGGCAGAGAGGAAATCTTTTTTCTTAAAGAACAAATATAGAAGACAATGTAGCAATAACACATATTCAAAACAGAAAAAAACACTATTCTGCATACCTCATGTGTATATACTCTAATAGGTATTCCAAAAGCTCTGGCAAGGCCAAAGTCAGCCAGTTTAATTGTTCCTTTGTCATCAATCAATAGATTTTGAGGTTTTAAGTCTCTGTGTAGAACTCTTCTAGAGTGGCAAAACACAATCCCTTGTAGGATTTGGTACAAATAACTCTGGAAGAAAATGTCAGAAATTTAAGCACTTAATGATTTTTTAAATAATTTTGGTGAGTTTGTTTCAAAAATATACGGAATTATGATGCAGGGAAATAATTTAACTACCAAAAAAGGTTTCGGTCCATTTGATTAACAAGAAGCATTTGAAGATTGAAAACCCCATTTATATGCAATATCATATCATGTTTGTACACCTAAGAAAAAGATATTCACTTTATGAACACATCGATATCCATATGAACTCAGTCTTCTTTTACTTATTTTTGGTTCCTGATTCTTAAGTCACAAGTTAGTTTGTTGTACAGAAAGTTTCTTAAATTTTGCTCTATATAACAACTCTATTTCTATCTTGAAAAGAATTGGTCTTTTTCATTTCTATCTTTTATCTTCACATATTTCATTTCCTCTTTGGAGATAATGGTCACAGAATCCAAAAGAAATGACAAAGAGGACATTATATTTTTAAGTAGAGAATGATCAGAAAAGGTTTTTAGTTCAGAAGCAAGTGTTTTACAAGACACTTAGAGTGGTTTGCTAAAAGCTGGTATAAGTATAGGACACTTTTATACACTTCAATACTTTTTAAAATATTATATATACATTTACAATTAAACAGAACATAATGCCTACAATAAATTAATCAAAACATTCAAAACCAGAATAAAACTACCTGCCAATATCACTTTGCCCCAAGCTTTTGTTACCTTTATTTTACACACATCTGACAGTCAAATAAAAATCAGAATAGCCTAGTTTCCAACAATATACTTACTTATTAGTTTTATGTTACTTCTGGCACTACTTTTCTATCCAGTAACATCCAGTAATAAAATAGCAACTGTTAATCTAATCTGTAGACTGTGTGGGAGGAAATGAAATATTTTTCTTCTTCATTCTACTTTCTAACACTTTTTCTAAGCATATTCCCACAAAACATAGGCACTTCTATAAGTAGATCTTTTACATTTACAGTGGATAAATACTAATAAAATTAGGTCAGCATCTCACCTTAACAAGTGAAGAATCCATGAACTGACCAGGAGGAATAGAATCCAAGTATTTCTTTAGATCCATGGAAAGAAATTCAAAGATGAGATATAATCTGGAATCCTGCATGAGCACATCTTGAAGACTGAAGAATAAAACAATTAGATGAGGAATAAAATTTAACAAACATTTTTGACCTCTCAAAATACAACAACTTCACTATATTCCACAGTGGCTATTACAAAAAGTGGGGCTATAAGAAATTGTCTATAATAACAAATATATACTGTTTTGGGAAAAGAAGAGAAGGCAGCTTCCCTAATAGTGAAAACCTTCTGTAGCAGCACTAAACAAGAATTTGAGAAAGGGATCTCTGGGCAGCAATGGAAAATTAAGTTGTATTATACATGAGTTGCTTACTATCAAACCACCTATATTCCAAAAGAACATTTCCAGATTGACTGCTTGCTGTTCAGAGCTTGCCTTTCCATTGAGGTAAATTATACATTTTAATATAGTATCTGACCTTAACAGTTGCTCACTCTCTCCAACCCCCTAAATTTCAACCCTAACTTGGACCTTTAGAAAGACAAGCCCCCAAAACACCAGCCCAAATATTAAAAAAGAAACAAAACAAAGCAAAACTTCGACCAAGCTCCTCTAACTCTGTTCCTGCTTTAACAGCCTATTTTTTCCTACGCCCAACATTTTCAATTAACAAAAATAGTAGGGTTCTATTCCACTCAGCAAGGTTATACCAAAAATTAAGCAAATGTAAAACTTTCCACATTGAAATTCACATTTTAAATAGTATATGGAAAACAGTTTGAATCCAGATATTATACCATACCTGACTATATTTGGATGACGAAGTTCTTTTAATAGAGAAATTTCCCGAATTGCAGTACTAGGAACGCCTTCTTCTTCACTTTCTAATCTGATTTTCTTCATGGCTACCACTTGACCTGTAGTTTTGTGTCTACCCTTATACACAACTCCATAGGTACCTGAAATACACAAAGTAAATATCTGCTATGTGACACCCTCCACAAACTAAAAAAATATTTGAAAAAATGACTGAATCCTGTAAGGTGTCACATGATAGAAATGTCTGCTATGGCCAGTTAGGAAGCATCTTACTCGTAATAATACCTTCATCAATTCCAAAAAGAAAATGAGGCTAACAACCTAGTGAGTCTGTAGTTGAAAAATAAAATTCAGGTAGTCATCACAGGTTTTCCATACATTTAAATTACCAGTAATTTTCCAGGACATATTAGAGAACAGATCCTTTTCAAATCAGAATTTATCTCCTGTCAAATACCCTACCTGACAATAAGAGTGGCAATAAAATACAGTGTAAGGATGTGGGCTCAGGAAATATTACTAACAGGAGTCACTGTGACACTTTCAGAAAACAGTGCTTTATGCATTTCAAATACATAGTCAATAAACCTCATCCAGAAAAGAATGGGGATAAAATATTCTCTTAAATATTTATTAAATCTAATGAAGGTCGTATTATTTACTGCATAGTAGAAAAGCCTCACACCCATTCAGAAATTGATGAGAACACATATACATTATATATTTAATCCCCTATATAAGTTCTTTTTAAATTGGGTTGGACAATTTAGGGAAGTCTTAAATCCCTTAACTATATGTAAAGTTTTATTGAATAGCTTTTGCTATTTTCTATGACATTAGTATAATTTCAAAGTGTTCAGAGTGCATTATTATAGGGAGAAGTTCTATTCTATAGTTTTTATCAGTTTCTCCAAAGGTAGGAAAAGGTATTTCAAAAAAAGTTAAGAAATTCTAATTATCTGCCTTACACATGCTAATCAAATTTATTTTTTAACTCAGTAGCAAACAAAATTAGCGTAGTTGAATGGGTATAATAAAGAAAAGAAATCATATAAAATTAAGTCGAAAGAATGTATCTCCAACCCAACCACCACCCAAACCTGGCAGTCATTACTATCTTACTAAATTCCTTCCAGTATTCCTCTCCTGGCTTTTTAGTGGTATTCTTTATACAAGTAGGGTTTTGGAGCACACTAAAAATATAGTTGGAAATGTTCCTCAAACAACCCACATAAATTGTACTCGAGTAGCAAATTATTTTTGTATAAGTTATCTCATTTGTTTCTGGAGCATTTGGAATGTTAATATCAAGACTCCTATATAAAACTTAAGATATTCTGTTGCGGGGAGGCAGGCAAAGGGATATTTTTATGCCTCATACCATTTAAACATTCTTTAAAAACTTTGATGAAATTATTACAGAAAGGGAACAAATGATTATAAATCATTGGTTTTAGGATAACTTAAACATGTACATATAACAGATCATTTAAACCTAGAGTAACTAAATAGAAAATGTATTTAAATTAGTTTAATAGTCAATTATTGACACCAGTTCAGAAAATTTAGGTAAAAATATTTATCATCTTAAAAATAATTGTATTGCAAGAGACTAAAAGTACACTATGAAACATAACAGAATTCTACTGCCCTAACTTCTCCCCTCAACACATATATACGATATCAAGTCTTTTCAAAATGCAAAATTGCTTTAAGTGTTTGGTATTAGAATAATATAAGATTACAGGGGTTGTCAGGAAGCTATATCAGAATAATTGCAATTCTCTTGAAATGTGAACATTTTTTGTAATTTTTGTGTTTAAGTTATTATGTAACTTAAGACATATATAAATGAACATTAGCAGTGTAAGATACTTTAAAGGTTGCATTTTAATAAATATTTACATGTCTTCATGTCCAGGTGTTATAGTAGTATTAAATCATTTAAAACTTTTATATTATTAAAAAGCACTCACCTTCTCCAATTTTCTCTATTTTGGTATAGTCTTCCATAGTTAATCAAAAGGTATGATAGATGCTAAAATTAGAAGAAAAAATTATTTGATTATATGCCACTAATTCAAAGGGTAGTTTTAAGTTATTAATGAGATACTAAGTAAAACATTTTCTACAGTGCCTGCAGTATTAATTTTCTGTAAATATTTGTTATTATATTAAAACAACATTTACAAGGAAAGGGACTCCTGCGATAAGACTTTCCCACATTTCTTAGCTCCTAAAACATTGAAAATACTTGTATATCTTATACCAGTGTAATATTTTGCTTCTTCTAATCAAATAAACCCTCAAATTCAGACATCAACTTATCCATCCTTCCCAAACAAAAACCAGAAGTTTCATATGGAACACTTCTATGGAGCACCAGTGTGTGCCAGTTATATACCCAGATATTTCAACAAATAATGTTATTTGGCTGAATTATTACTGCTTTATGATTTTATGAAGATAATTTAAAGACATGAATAGGGAGCCAAAATGTGGTCACACTACTAATCCAATCCATCAGAAAGACTTATAGCGTAAGTGTTTAAATTTGCTGAAGTGACAGTTTTCATCTTTGTTTTTAGCAGTCACACAAACATGATCAAGACTTTTTGAAAGAATAGGAAATATCACTTAGCATCCTAAAAGGTGCAATTCCAGATAAAATTCAATTATACCTTATACAATCTAAGAAAAAAGTAAAAAAATATACACTTGAATCACAAATGGTTAAAAAAAAAAATGAGCTGAATTGAAATGCTGACAACCAGACACTCAAGACTTCCTTGGCTGGTAAGTTTGCCAATGAAACATTAACTTTAGAAGCCCAAAGCATAATTACCTTGATCTTCTAACACACCCATCACTGATAAAATCATATATAAAGGTCACTCTGAGTAATTGACCCTTAAGTTCTTTTCTCACACTCACCTTCAAAATCATTCCAGAAATAAGGAGATATCAATCCTCTTAAATGAACAAAATTGCACTACAATGGCCATGAGTGCCAATCTTAAAAATTTTTGATTTTACAAAATAGCAATGGAAGATTAAGATAATTAACTTTTTTTCAATTTTCAGATTTAATATGCCGAATGCACAATAAAACTGTTGAGCTCGCTTTGAACAAATAGTCAAAAACTAACTCAGTTTCAAAACTGGATCCAAGCACCCTCCCTCCATTTTCCTGTTGTAACAATTTTAAATAAAGGATGCAGCTTGAGGCCTTTTGAATGCCTCCTAGGGCTCTGTATTACTAGTTGCAGGATGTAAAATACCAGTCAGTGGCTTAATGTCCTACCTCAGACACCTCCAAGTCTTTAGAGGAAGCAAGTCGTTCACATTAGTAACTTTAGTATTAAATAAAAATTGATTAAAAGATATTAAAACCCCTATGTGTATCTATCTTTGGGCATTTCCTAGCTCTCCACTTTTTGCCAATTCCATAGCACATAACAAACATCAAGCATAAAATAAAAATGAAAAATCGAAGTTCCCTCTGGCTCTATGACTTGGCTAAGTGTTCTTAAAAGCTCTGGGTGGGCAAGGCCTTATACTCAGAGGCAAGTCCGAGAAGGTCCACAAAAGTTAGTTCATTGGATTGGTTTTCCGGGAGGCCTGGATTTAAGGACTGGCGTGGGTATCAGGCCCAAGTGCGCTCTTGCTTTCTCCTCCCGGAAGCAAGGGTAGAATGCACAAGGGACCTAGGAACGAGCCTGGCATTCCTCAAGAGCTAGGCGTCGTGGAGCCAAACCACGGATTTGGTTTCAACCGTGACCCGAAAGCCTCCTTAGCTAGGTGAGCGGCCTCTTCCAGAGCACAGCCAAACGCGACCCCAGACGGCAACTCCAAGGCCAGGGCAGCCCTAGTCCTCCCCGGAATAACCCCGCCAGCTCTGGGCTCCCCCACGCCTCCCTCTAAAGCTGGGATCCGGAGTCGCTCACACGCCCAGGCCCCGCGCCCCAGCTGAAGGCCGGGCCCCGTCTTCAGAGGCCCGGCGTGGCCCAACACAGACCCGAGCTGCCCAGCCCAGCTGCCCAATTACCAACCAGTTCCTCAGTACTCCCCCTCGAAGGGCCTCGAGCCGACCCCTGTCGACTCCATAGGCATGACCCTGACCCCAGCAACTCTACCCGGCTGATTACCCCGTGGCGAAGGGGGCGGCGGCGGCTAACACGTCGGCGACGCTCTTCCCTCAACCTTCCAGAGCCAGCTTTGAAGTTAAGTGCGAGCAGTTTCAAACTCACCGCGCTAAAGGATCCAGGCTCCACCAATCAGGTGGCCCGTAGACTTTTAAAGGAGCCAATTAGAGCCAAGCCACTCTTGGGCAGGGCTTCCCGGGTAGCTAGAGCGCGAAAGAAAAAGAAAACGGCGGCTTGAGAAAATGCAGGAGGGCGGGCGCCAACTGAGTCTTTACGCAAGCGCTGTCTTTCATCCCAGGAGATCGTCGTCCTACTGTTTCTAGTCATCAGAAATCTACTGTTCGCTCTGTATTGGTTTTCCCCTCTCCCAATATTAGCACAATTAAAATTTATTGTACACAGTGCACAGTAGTACAAAGTGCTACTATACTTGCATCCAGATTCCATTATTATCACTTCTAATACTTACAGCTAGTGTATGTTTATGTTTTCCTAAATGTATGACTTTCGGGCTGGGCCGAAGGAGCACATTTCAGTTACCTTAAGAAGATAATGGAAATCTCAGATGTCCTTAACAATGTAAACAAAATTTCGATCACTTAGCACCCTAAAAGAAAAGGTGCAACTGCATAGATAAAATTCTAAATATACCCTATACAATCTCAAGAACAAAGTAAAAAACAAACATATTTGTGCTGTTTTTACCTCACCTTTTTATTTAGTTTTTTATTTATTTTAAATTTTAATTATTTAAAAATTAAAAACGAAATTTTACTTCTTTTAAATTTTTAAATATTTCACATCAGTATTTTAAATGTTCTTCAAAACAAAAATTCACAATTCTATAAGGGAAGAAAAAGATCTAAATTATATTTTAAATAACCCAGTATCAAAATCTCTCTCTTTCATTGCTCTCTACCATGTCCTTAAGAGAGATTTCTGCTCTTGAACATCATTCTTAAATCTTCATAAAAGAAGGTTAAAATAGAATTGCAGATAGCAAGAGTCACCTAGTAAAGATTTTCCTTTGTATTGACCCTAAAGGGACACAGAACAAAGACTGACTACCATGACCTCTACGAGTATGTATTAGATGACCTAGATTAAGGTAATGAAAAGAACTAGTATATCACATGCACTGAAGTGTTTAATACTGTTTTACAGAAAGAGCAGCATCTGTCATCTGGCCCTATATGTGGCACAAATGCTCTGCCTTGAAAATTTTATGCTCCTAGGTGAAAGAGGCAGAGCATTCATAGTGGAGGTAGGGGTTTGAAAAATCTCCACTGAAGCTATTAACTTTTAAAAGTTCAAATTCACATTTGAATGAAAACTGAATGCTCCAGTGAAGTGCTCTAGGGAAGAAGACACTTCTCTGCTAGTTTAGGGTACTGATTTTAATTAATGAATATATATATATATATATATATATATATATATATATATATATATATATAATCTTTCTCTCTGGGGGGCCTAAGCAAGGAATTTAATTTATATTATCTAAAAACAGGCAGTAATTCATTATATCCACTTTACATTCAACATAAGACCACAAGCTTCCACAACTGTGATGGTAGATTTTTTAAAAATTTAACTCAATTATCTTTGTTTTTGAAGTTTCAGGAGTTATTATAAATTCATGCTATAGTTTATTATACTTTGGGCCCACTTGTATTCGACGTCTTTAAAGTGCAATGCTATGCTTAATAAACACAAAAATTAATCAGATACCACTTCTGTTCCAGGTGTTGGAGTGGGAGAACACGATGATTACTTAGAATTCTCTTCTGGCACTTATGTTGTAATTTATGCTATAAGGTAATGTGAGAGCACAGAGAAGGAGATTACTAATTCAAACAAGGGAAGTGACATTTGAACAAACACTGGAGAAAAATTGTGGAGTGGGTCTTCTAAACAGAGGAAGTGGCATGAGTAAAACCTTAAAAGTCTGCCCAAGTAATTCAAGATGCCTCCATCATAGGGTACAGGAGGTCTGTTGGGGTTAAGCAGGGAAGAGAGTTTGGAGTCAGAATCTCTAAGAACCCTAAATACTCTTGTAAGGGGCTGCTCGGGAGAGGGACAGCCTTGGAGCCATATTTTAGAACTATTATAGAGTTGGTATGAAAAGAGAACTGAAGAGGAGAGGATGGAAAAGCATGTGCCCCCAAATTTTTATATTTATATTTTGGTAAACTCCATGTAGAAGGAAAAGATCAGTTGGCACTGCACATAGGTTTTTGTTTGTTTTATTTTTAGATATAAGTATTGCTATGGACTGAATTATGGCCCCTCCCCACCAAATTCATATATCAAAGCCCCACTCCCTAATGTGATGGTATTTAGAGATGGAACCTTTGGGAAGTAAATAGGTTTAAATGAGATCAAGAGGTTGAAGCCCTCACTATGGCATTAGCCTTTTTATAAGAAGAGACATCAGAGAGCTCCATCACTCTGTCTTCTCCATGTGAGCACGTAGGAAGACAGCTCCATCTATAAGCCAGGAAGAGAGCTCTCATCAGAACCTGACCATGCCTGATCTTGATCTCAGACTTCCAGTCTCCAGAACTGTGAGGAAATTAATATCTGTTGTTTAAGCCACCCAGTTTGTGGTATTTTGTTATGGCAGCCCGAGTGGACTAATACAAATGTTTTTTCAGATAAAGATTGGAGAAACAGTTACTTATAACCACAGTAATCCCCTCTAATTAGCAGTTTCGCTTTCCACAGTTTCAGTTACCCACTCTGCGATGGTTTGAAAATATTAAATGGAAAATTCCAGAAAGAAACAATTTATGTTTTAAATATGCGCCATTCTGAGCAGTGAAATAAAATCTTGCATGGTCTCTCACTGGACGTGAATCTTCCCTTAGTCCAGAGTATCCGTACTGTAGATGTTTTTTGTGCCCATTAGTCACTTAATAGCCATCTAAGTCACCAAATCTACTATCATGGTATCGCAGTGCTCATGTTCAAGTACCTCATATTTTACTTAATAATGGCCCCAAAGCTCAAGAGTAGTGATGCTGGCAATTCAGACATGCCAAAGAGAAACTGTAAAGTGATTTCTTTAGGTGAAGAAGTGAAAGTTCTCAACATTGTAAGGAAAGAAAAAAAAATTATATGCTAAGGTCACTAAGATCTACCGTAAGAACAAATCTTCTACCCATGAAATTGAGAGGAAGGAAAAAGAAATTTGTGCTAGTTTTGCTGCCGCACTTCAAACTGCAAAAGTTATGGCCACAGTGCATGGTCAGTGCTTAGCTAAGATGGAAAAAGCATCAAACTTTATCATAGGTATATATGTGTACAGACATAGTGTATACGCACGCGCACACACACACATACACACACACACATATGTATATACACACATATATATAGTTTGGTACCATCCGAGGCTTCAGGCATCCAAAGATATCCCCCGCAGATAAGAGAGGACAACTAAACATTAAATACCCTGGAAGGAGTTGCAAAAAACTAATGACATGCCTCTATAAGGTAAAAGAGTGACTGGGGCACAAAGGTGGGAGGGAGATTTTTGTGTCTTTGGAATTTTGAAACATGTGAGTGTATTACCTAGTTCAAAAATGAATGAATGAACAAATGTATGAATCTTGCCAAGGCTTCTTTTGCTACTAGATAAAATTCATAGAAGTTGCTGAAAATTTTATCTAAAAAGAGAATACTGATCTTCCTTTACATTAATTCAGAAAATAAAATGATAGAAAAGGCAAGATATATAATTTCAAGATCTTTTTATCTCAATTGTAAATAATGAACTCTAATGGCTATTCCTGAGTTAGGCATTTTTCTAACAAAATAGGGGTGTTTTTTTTTTCATAAATTTTTCAAGCAATTGCATACCAAATGCTTTTCATATACGACCTCCATGCCCCTTCCCTCATTCTCCCAACAAAGGACAGTGAAAGAGGGCTCCCCGTTAACATATAGTATCTGTTCATGAGAGTCATGATGAATTTAACTCTGAAACTGATAGACAATTTAATACATATCTGGAACCAGGAGAAATGATCAGGGTCATCATTTTAGTCGAATCTCTGAGACATTCTCATTATTTTTTGATAGATTCTTAATGCCTCTTAAAGTTTGTCACAGTACTGCTTATGCCTAAGATAAGTCCTTCTGTCAGAACTAAAACTTTATTGTGACAATTAATTCTTTAAATCTTTGTCTTTATAGAGTCAGCCCAATGAACCAGGGCAATGGATTATGACTAGATCTCTAATCGGTAAATTAAAGAATTAATATAAATGTTTGTTTTCTAATAACTGTCATCTGGAATGATATAGGCCTGGGGGCTCATGTTATAAAATATTCTGCTTCAGTTTAAATGTTAACTGTAATTGACAAAGTCCAAAGATAAAAACTGTGATAATATCCTCTTACTGTTAAAATAATATGGAACATAATTTATTTGTCTCTCAAAAATGAGACAGACACTTCAGTGTCTTGTAGTGTCCATAGGCTTCCTTGTGAACCCAGTTATCTGACTCCTGGTTGTGCATAATTTTATACCAGTGATGTGATACCGAAGTACAACGGAAAATTAAACTCTTAGTTTCACTCACCAAATATTTGAATGTTTTCTGTTTGCCTGGCATTAGTTGGGGGCTACTAAAGATACAAAGATGAATTAGACTACCTGTCCTCATTGAGCTTAAGAGGAGGGGCGAGATAAGAAAAATGCACCAAACGACTATACTTCTTTTATGCTAATGATTTAATTAATTAAATACCTTCCTTCAGCTGTTGTTTTGAACCAAGCATATGGGAATACAAAGTGAAGTGATGTCACATTCAGATAAAATAAAAAAGGAAAGACTTCATCTGCTGTTTCAACATTTGATAACATTACGAAGCCCAAGCACCAGTCTTCTAAAGCTTCAAAGTCCAGATGGGGAAACATGTAAAAAGAAAAGAAGTTCAAAGAGAAAAGTAGACATTTTCATTTAGCAAGAAAAAACAAAAACTTCTTCCAACTCCAGAAATTGTATTTGATTCTTTCCACAGCCAATCTCAAACTGCAGACTCAAAATTCAGATATAAGAGTAAAGACATTCAAGCAGTGCTATCTTGACAAAGAGCCTTTCTCAAGTGGCTATGCCATCATGGTAGCTAAAAGTTCAGGGTCCAGAACTTTTTTTGCCTGGCCTCAAATCCAGAGACTGCCTGTGGCTTTGGGCAAGTCACTTCATTTCTCTGTGTTTCATTTACTCAAATGATGATAATAATAGTACATAGTTGTGTCATTTTGAGCATTTAATGAGGTAATCCATGTAACACTTACTCAGATCAATGCTGAGTCCACAGTAAGCATTTCACACATACGATCTTTCCTAATCATATTGATCACTATCTCTCACCCAAAGTTCTACTGGTAGGTACTGAAACAGAGACTTGAATGAATTACTATGGGGTCATAGAAGAGGGGCAGGGGAAACTCTGGGGAAGGCAGGTAAGGCTTCATTAATGATGTGATCCTTGCGTTAGGTTGGGAAGAAAAGCTGATGTTAGTTTAAATGGGAAATGAAGGAGAGGATCCTGGGTATAACATCCAGGCAAAAGGAACAGAGCATGCGGTGTCAGAGAGGTAGTAGGCTTGTGTAGGATTTATAAAGGGAGTTTGGTAAAGCTGAACAAAGGGTGCATTTGAAATAATTCTTGGAATATGAGCACAATTTTGGCAAAAAGAAATGGAAGAAGGAAGTTGATGGGGTGGAGATGACTAGGTGGGTGGCATGCTGGCCAGAAAGAGGAAAAACAACCTGGCAGATTTGGAGAATATCCAGCAGTTAGATTTGGCTGGAGGGTAGAGTGGATATAGGAAGTAAAGGGGTAGGAGGGTGGAAACGAGAGTTGGATTCATATTGTGAAGAGTTTTGAAAGTCACTGTGGGGAAAGTTACCAGCAGCACTTCAAACAGTCTAATAGGAATGACTAAAGTTTTTTTTTTATTGAGCAGGAGAGTAATAAGATTATATTTTCCCTTTAGACAGATTAATCTGTCCACACTTTCCAGAGAGGAGCAAGAATGTTAAAAGGTGATTTCCTCCAGGAGTTCATAATATCTAACGCTGGCACCAACTCAATAAAGCTGAAATGTATGTCTACATATGCACGCGTGCGTGCTTGTGTGCGCGCGCATGCGTGCGCATGCATGCGTGTATTTACTCTAGAAGCAGTGCTGTAAGGATATTATGACTATGAATCCACTAGAGGGTAGTAGAGACAAATTGGTAAAATTGATGAAGCTGCTATCATCTCAAGAATCAAACTAAATATTTTTCTTCTTGTTTATATTTTTTAATGCTTGCAAGCTTAATCCAATTACTCCATGGCCGAGAAAAATATGACAAGTACATTTAGTGGGCTGTAGCTCTAAATTCAAGTTACCCATTTTTAGAGGGCAAGAAAGCTGGATTGTCAAAATAGAAAACTAGTTGGCATTTAGCCTTTTTACAATACCCAATATCTTATTATGGCCTTGAATGCAAACTCTTCTTTTAAATTGAATGCTACATCCAAGTCTGATTGATTATAGTGGAAGAAGAAGAAAGAAGAAGAAGGAGGAGGAGGAGGAGAAGGAAGGAGGAGAAGGAGAGGAGGAGGAGGGAGGAGGAGGACGGGGAGGAGGGGGGAGGGAAGAAATATTGGTAAAAGTTAACTCTGGTATGTACTCTTGGGTAGATCATTAAAGTTGAAAAAAACATCTTTGGTATACTTATTTACAGTTAATATCCTAAAAGATATATTACTATGTTATATATATTGCTATATTTATACACATACACACATCCTTTTGGAAAGTAATATAGTAATAAAGAGCTATAATGCTCATAATACTGTTCTTTTCTTTAATTTAGTATACCCTCTAACATTATTTTATCTCAAGGGAATAATTCTACATGAAAAAAAAGTCACACACTTGAAAAAAATTATTACAATAGGTTCAATATTAAAAATTTAGTAGCAACCTAGACATCTAGTAGAGACATGGTTAAATAAGTAATTGTGGTATCTCCCTTAATCAAATACCACACATCCAAACATACTGTGATTACAAGGTTAGAAAAGCAAGAACTTATACTAGAAGGAAATAGATGCAGAATTGTTCTCTTGGTGTGATGGGATGTGTGGTCATTTAAAAACATTTCATCCAATTGTTTTTGTGTTGTTCTTAACAATGACCACACACCAAAGGGGAAATATACTGCAGCTAACATTTTACTTACAGTTTCAAAATACTGTCATTCAACTAACACTTTTCAAGCCTTCAGAGTGCTGAGATCACTATATATTCAATCTTTAATCAGAATACCTCTCTTCAATTACCTTAACTTGTTAAAAGAAAAAAGTAAAAACAAAGGATGAAGGAAGGCAAGAAGGAACTAAATTGAGCATCTGCTATTGTATCTACAAGCAAAATATCTCTGGAATAAAAAATAGTATTTTTAAAAAATTTATAAATACCTTCTCCAATAGCTTAAGAAAAGGAACACAAAGAGAGCAGCAAAGCAAACAGGTCTAAAGTGGAATTTTCCATATTCCAGCAGTACTATGTGTTACTAAATACCAAATAGGCATATATTAGTGTAGAAGTAGAAGCTTTGTAAACTTGTTAAAGCCTTGAAAGTGGCCATTTAAGTTGGACATCCTCTTCCATCTTTAAAAATATAACAGAACTCCAAAACTAAAATTAAACTTTATCTTAATAGCTTCTTAACAGTTGCAAAGGAAATAATCATAGAATTCACAGAATAATAAAATGTTAGAGCCAGCAGAGCTTTATAGAGCATATGATGAAGAACAAAAAGAGTGTTAAGGAGATTGTTTACATTTCCCCTATTTCCTGGGATTTGTGTACATATTTGTTTTGTTATTTAAGCTTTTTGTAATAAACAATATGACTTTGTCAGTATGTAGAAAATTATATATATACACACGTGGGTGTGTGTGCATGTGTGTGTGTATGTAAAGTAAATCAATTCAAATGTTTCAGTATGGTAATAATAGCTACTCCCTTTTGTAACTTTCGGATTTATGCCATGAAGTGTGCTAACATTTTAAATGGACTGTCTTTAAAGATACAACAATCCTATTGGTGCAGATCCAACTTCAGATGAGGATACTGAGACCTAGAGAGGCTAAATAATTTGCCAGTGTCAGACAGGTAGTGAGGCAGAATGGGGACTTGAATATAGGATTTTCTCACTCCAAAACCCAGCTTCTCTACCACCATGTAATAATGTTCCACTTATGTGCAATAAATGTCTATTAAGATAATAAATTATTGTAAATAATTTAACTATTATATTTTGGTAAATAGGACTTATGTATTTATTCCTCTTATATTACGTATCTTAATGATAATTTCATTCTCACTACTGTCTCCTTAAAGAACAGTAGAAATGTATCATTTGCTTTAAATAAGAATGTGATTAAACAGGGTTGAATCATTGGTTAATAGTAGAGTATTTAAAATAGTTGTTCATTATTCTTGCAACACTACAATTATTAGCTTCAGATGAAAGAGATGAAAAAATTTAGAGCTCATTCTCAAATAGCTGGGTCCAGCTTTCCTCCCCTCACTAGAATTTTCCACTCAAGCTATATGATTATTTTCAGTATTTTTGGGGGATTAGGCTGATGATACCTTAAGGACACAGAAGTGGATTAACATAATCCTTAGTTCGTGACACGCTCTCATCTTTGGTGCATTTATGGCCATTTTATTCATATAAGTATTAATCTATAGTAATAATGTAGTAAGTACCTATAAAACCACACCTAACATTAAAACTGGAACAATTTTAATTTTAACAATAGCTTACATGTGTGCGATCCTCTTTGCACCATCTCATTATGCCACCACCCAGCCCTAGGTAACTACCATCCTGAATCAACCTTCTTTTGCTGGCATTTTCAGTTTTGTCTTATCTGTACATATGTGTGTATTTTAAAGACTATGCATATGTGTGTATTTTCCCTCATTTTTTTATTTAAAAATTTTAAACCTAAAAAAATTGAGAGTAGTAACAATAAAATCCATATATGCTTTACCTAGATTCACCAATCGTTATCATTTTGTTAAATTTGCTTTATCTTTATCTTCTCCTTCCCTTCATACCTCCCTCCCTTCCTAGCTCTCTCTTCCCCTCCTGAACCATTCTCAAGTGCAGACATAATGACTCTACCCCAAATGCTTCACCATGCATCTCTTAAGAATGACATTTTCCAACATAATTAAAACACCATTACGATGCCTAACGAAAGTAATACTAATTCCATAATATTCTCTAACATCCTATTCGCATTTAAATATCCAGTTTCTTCCCAAAATATCTTATCTAGATTTTTAAAATAAAATCGGAGATACAATCAAGATATATGAATCATATTTATGTCTATTATAACAGTCCTTTGCCTTTTATTGTTTTTCATGATATTATTTTTAAGCTAGTTATCTCAAGACAATTCCCACATGATATATCTAATTGTTTCTTTATGGTGTCATTTACTTTGTTTCACTATCCTCTGTATTATATATATCTTCTGTAACTGGAGAGTAGATCTAGAGTATTGATGAAATTCAGCTTAAACATGTTTGACAAGAATTCTTCATAATATGGTTGTGTTCACATTGCATTCTGTCAAGAGAGAGATGATGAGGATTGCCCACTTCATTTAAAGAACTTTCAGCTCTTTCCATTTTAAAGATATGTCCACAAATTCTTTGATACTCTTCTGCTCTGAGATGGATAATAATTCCCCTGCCCTACATGCAGTGCCAGGAGAACACTTAGGCATGGATGGAGAGGTATATTGGGTGAGGGGCCACGTCTTCTGTCAAGAGTCACTATTGAGTAAGTTCTTTTTCTGAGTGAGCTTGGAAGTGAATCCTCTGCCAGGATTTGGTTATTAAGTTATGCTTGTCAAAGAATTTGTTCATTGGGTCCAATTTTCCAAATTGTTGGCATATCGATGATAATAGTGTTCTCATGGCATGTTACATCTCCAGTATTTCTATTGATTGTTTTAATTAATAATACTCCTTGTGATTTTTCTCTTTTTTTCTAGTATAATATTGTCATAGGGTTACCTATTTCATTTGTTGGGTTTTCAAGAACTGATGTTTGGTTTTTTAACATTCTCTATTATATCTTTGTTTCATATTTTATTGGTTCTGCTCTTATTTGTATTATCTTTTTCTTCCTGTTTATTAACTTGTAGCATCTGGTCTTTCCTAATACAAGTATTAATATCTAAAGTGACTCATAACATCATTATTGCTCTATCCTATATGCTTTGTTATATAATACTTTAATTTTTGAACACATTGAGTACAGTAAAACTAACTGTTTAAATGTGATTTTCTGCTAATTTTAACATCTGTGTCAGTTCTATTTCATTTTCAGTTGAGTTTTTTCTTCAATATTGGTTATATTTTCCTGCTGTTTTGCATGACTGGTAATTTTTTACTAAGTCAGATGTTATGAATTTTATCTTGTTGTGGGCTGGATACTTTTGTATTCCTATAAAAATTTCTAAGCTTTGTTCTGAGCTGCATGTAACTTCCTTGGAAACAGTTTGATCCTTCCTAGTCATGCTTTTATGTTTGTTAGGCAGAACCAGAGCTGTGTCAGGCTAATTATTTTCCACTTCTGAGGCAAGACACTTCTGAGTACCCTTCCTGTCGTCTCAGAAATTAGGAAGTTTTCTAATCTGGAAGGTGGAAGCAGACACTATTCAGGCCGTGCATGAGCACTGGACCTTTGTTCTTTTCTGGGTGATTATGTTAGTCAGGGTTCCTAAGAGAAATAGAACCAATAGAATGTATTTTTATATTATTATATGTAATAATAATATAATATACAAAGTAATATAATAGTAACAGAACCAATAGGATATATATACATTATATTATATAAATAATATTATCATAAGGACGTGTAATTATAGCACTATCATTATATTATTTAATTATATTATTATATTACTTCACTACATTATTATAATAAAGAATTGGCTCACGTGATTATGGAGGCTGAGAAGCCTCAAGATCTGCAGTCAGCAAGCTGAACACCCAGGAGATCTGATGGTGTAAGTTCCAAAGTGAAAGCTGGTAGGCTTGAGACCCAAGGAGAGCCAGTGTTTCAGTATGAAGCCAAAGGCAGAAGACTGATGTCCCAGCTTGAAAGGCAGTCAGAAAAGAGGAATGCCTCCCTATTCAGGGAACGTCAGCCTTTTTTCTAGTTAGCCCTTCAAGTGATTGTGTGATGTCATGGACTTTAGGGAGGGCCATCTGCTTTGCAAAGTCTACCATTCAAATGTTAATCGCATCCAGAAATACCCTCATCGACATATCCAGAATAATGTTTGCCCGAATGACTGGGTACCCCAGTGGCCCAGCCAAGTTGATACACAGAATTAACCATCACAATGGTTCTTTTCCTGCCCTTCTACAGTTTCTTCACATGCACATGCTGGTCTGTACTCTGGTGAATCCTTTTTGGAGGCCTTCTGCAGATTTTTAGGGTTCTCTGTGTACCTCTCTCCTCTCTAGAATTTGATTCTGTGAATGCTAGCCACATTGGTCTGTCTCCCTGGACTTTCAGCAATGTCTCTTGGACTCAGTAGTCCACTGAACTCTGCCTGCCTGGGTTTCCTCTCCCTGCACCATGGACTAGAAACTCTCTCAAGGCAAACTGGGACAAGCAATGGATTCCCATTGGATTCCCATCTCTCAAGGATCACTGTTTTAAGTTGCCTGATATTTTGAAAACTGTTGTTTTGTGTATTTTATCTATTTTACTATTTTTATGGTTGTTTTAGGTGAGAGGATAAATTAGGTATCTCTAATTCCAGTCTTCCAAGCAGAAGCCCCTGAAGTGTTCTAGATTTTATTGTTAAATTTCCAGTATGATTTTTTTCTTTAACCTAGAGTTATTTAAAAGTGTGTTTTTAAAGTTTGTAAATATGCAAGGAATTTCATTTATCATTTTTTAAAATTAATTTTTTAATTTAAAACAGAAAACCTATTTTTTTATGGCACTTAATCATCAAAATCTGTTAATTTTTGCTTTATGGTTTGACATAGGATCAATATTTATAAACATTCTATGTAAATTAGAAAAAATTAGGTATTCTCTAATCTTTTATATAGAATTATAAATACAGTTATTAAATTCAGGCTCATTAATTTTGTGGTTTAGACTTTTTATCGCTGTTGAATTTTCAATGCTACATCTATTAATAGTTGAGAGAAATGTGTTGAAATTTCTCATCACAATAGTTGGATTTATCAATTTCTATATGTACTTCTATCAAATTTTGCTTCATCTTTCTTGAGGTATTTTATTATGCACTACATATTTAGTTATACTATATCTTCTTGGTGAATTGCACCTTTGCTCATTACATAGTAACCATACTTTTTTGTAAGGATGTTTTTGCTCTTAAAGTCTATATCAGAACTGCCTGATGTGAGACACATTTGTATTTTCAAATTTCCTAGTGGCTGCATTAAAAAAGGTAAAAAGAAATAGATGAAATCAATTTTAATAATACACTTATTTAACCTAACATATTTAGATATGATAAATTGAATATGTAATTGATACAATAATTATTAGTGAGGTATATACATTATTTTTTTATGCTAAATCTTTGAAATTTGGTATGCATTTTACACTTATAGAACATCGCAATTCAGACTAGCCCCATTTCAAGTACTTAATAGCTAGTGCCTACCAGCTATAGTTCCATATAGTTCTATCAGCTTGCATTTGGTTAGTATATGTCTGTTGCTTGATTTTTCCATTCTTTTACTTTGAAACTCTATTTTTAAGCGCTGTGTCCTTGTAAAGACACATGCATTATTTTAAGGAATCTAAGCTATATAAAATTGGCATTTGAATAATTTTAAAATCAAGATTCACTTTATAATCAATGGAGTGTTACAATCTCTGTCATCCAGGTAGCATTTGTACCATAGTTGTCATTGTCTGCACATGCCCAAACATTAAAAGTACTAGTATCAAACTTGAAAAATGGATATCAGTGGCTTGGAATCAAATCCTAAGAGAGCATACTGGGACTCTTTTTCAGCCCCTAAGAACCAAATGGTTGTGGGAAGGGAGTGGGGAAAGTGTGAATCAAAGATTTGCAACATTCACAAAACCAGAGTAAACAAAATAGACTAGTTCTACATAATTGCAAAACTGTCCTAAGGGCCCAGGGGCTTTTAGTTTTTTAATGGGTTATATAAGGAAGTGCTGAATCATCAATGTTCTTTGATGCCACAAATGCCTGGATATTGACAAATAAAAAAGCGATATTTGAGAATTGTGTGAATGTGATGAAATTTTAGAAACACTTTAATTTATTTTGCTTCTATTTTATTTTTTATATGTGCACATTAGTTATATACAACAAAATGTACATCTAAGTAAATCCAAAAGAGCTCTTTAAACTACCATAAAGTTTAAGTGATTAGAAAGCTATCGTCATAATTTGATAGTACTTGTTTTTTCCTTACATTTACATAATATATATCTTAGATTTGATGGCATGTTAGATTTGATTAAATAAGTTTTTTAGATTTCAGTTTTGCTTTTATACAATGTGAGATCCCTTTAACTGGCAAGTTTTGTCCATTTATATTTACTGTAATGATTAATATATATGGCTTTATTTCTATAATCATAGTTTATTATTTCAATATGTACCACATTTTCAATGCTTATTTTAATACTCTCTTATTATACATATTGTCATTTTGGCATACCTTCACACCCCTTAAAATGGGTATTCATTTTCTCGCTCGCTCGCTCGCTCGCTCGCTCTCTCGCTCTCTTGCTCTCTCTCCCCCTCCCCACCTATACAGACCTTATGGTGGGCAGAATAAAGATCTCCCAATAATGTCCACATCCTGATTCCTGGAATCTGTGAATATATTCCCTTATATGTCAAAAATGACTTTGCAAATGTGATTAAGGTTTATAGACCTTGAGATAGGGAGAGTAGCCTGGATTATCTAGGTGTGTCCAATCTAATTAACTATCCTTAACGAGATTCCTTAAAAGTGAAAGAGTCAGAGAGTCAGACTTGGAGGAAAATATGATTATCTGTATGACCATTTGGAAGAATAGTTAGATGCGAGATTGCTGGCTTTGAAGATGGAGGGAGAGGACTATGAACCAAGGAATGCAGCAGCAACCTTTAGAAACTGGAAAAGGCAAGGAAATGGATTCTTCTACTAGAGCCTCCAGAAAGAAATCCAGCCCCGCTGACACTTTGATTTCATCGCAATGAGAGGCTTGTGTTGGATTTTTAACCTACAGAACTATAAGGTAATATATTTGTGTTGTTTTAATCCACTATTTGTGCTAATTTGTTATAGCAGCAATAGAAAACCAACACAGATATTTAAGGTAGACACAAACTTTATCAAGTATTTGAAGATCTTTATATATCTTGCATACTTTTTAGACTTGTTCTCTTATTTATACTTTAAACTGTCCTCAAATTAGGTCTTTGTGTAGTAAATTTTCTGAGGCCTTAAATACCTGAGAATATTTTTACCACGCCCTTATATTTCAGCTTTATAAAACATTGTAGGTCTTGAATCTTTTCCATTTTTTAAAACATATTTATTCTTTCTGCAAGATTTTAGAATTTCCTTTTGATTTGATATTTTAAAATTTCCCTTAATAGATCCAGGTGAAGTATGTTTTTCTTATTTTTTATTTTTGGGGCTTTATAGGTTTTTTGATTCTAGATTTTTCATCTTTCCTTAATTTAAAGATTTTATCTCCATTATTTCTTCAAATATTTACTTCTCCCTATTTCTATTTTTCTCTATTTTGATGACTCTTTACCCAGATGTTAGCAATTATACTCCTTTCATATTACCCAGTTTTATTTTTATATTTTCTTTGTTTTTTTCTCTTTAATCTATCTCTTTTTTTTTTCTTCCTTTATTGGGCATTCTTCAATCTGATCTTCCAATATGCTAATTTCCCCAGCTAGATTCCTTTAATATTTATTTCATCTATTGTGTGTTATTTATCCTATCTATTGTATTTCCCATAACATTTTTTTCCACTTGTTTATCTTTTTAAAATACTGTTAATAGTTTTTATCTTTTAGTATATATTTTAGGCTTATTTTAAATTCTTTGTTGTTCTAACACTGCTTCTAAGGAAATCCGTAATCACATGTTATTGCTCTTTCTACATAGATGTCTGGTTAGTTTAGACTGTGAGCTCCAGTCCTCCTGGAAGTACTGCCTGCTTTCCAGGTTGGGAAAAGCCCAAGTCCATCTCTAACTAGGTGTTGGGTAAGTGGAAAAGGTCCTGGGGTAGATAGCCCCAGGGACCAGAAAATCACAATTGATTCTTTCTCCCTTTATGAACTGCAAGATGAAGCTCCTTTCAAGGAAAGAATTCCTTAGACAGTGTAACGGAGCCAAGGTAGTATCAAGGGGGAGAGGGAAAGAAGCACTGGTCAGGACATGTCAGACCCCAGATGTTTGTTCTTTACCTGCACAGCTCTTTTAGGCGGCCCTCCGGTCCACCATTTGCCCCCAGTCTCCTTGTGACTTCGAGTTGTTTAGTTTAAGATGACAAGAATGCAAACTATGTGGGCCTGGAAACAGACTGTTTATCTCTGAATCCACAGGGACAAGACAGGATCTAGCACATGGTAAGGGTCCATTAAATAATTTTGTAGTAAAAGAGTGATAAATTAGATGAGAGAGGTACAAGGATGGTATTTATATACTGATTACAAACACATACAGGCCATTTAATAAAGATCAAAGATAGAAGATAAGGCTATATAGCTTTGGGAAAAAAACCTTTAAGTTTATTAAGTTAGATTACAGAAATAAAAATTATTTGGTTCATTATTCATACACATGGAAAAGTCATGTGTATGTATTTGCTATGCATACATAATTTTATGTGATCTTTATGAGGAATTTGATATCTTTGGCAAAACTTTTCCTTTTGAAACTCTGTTTTAAGAGATGTATCCTTCCCAACACCTGCCTCTCTGTGGTAAATGGTTTTCCTCTTAGCACTGGTTTCTGCTTCCTAGTCTTCTCCACTGGCTGATTTCTTTCTCTCCATCATGGTTCTCAGGGTTTCATCCTGGGCACCCTCTTCTCACTCTATTCTCTTTCTTTGCTTGGTCTTATTGAATCTCAAGGTTACAGCTACAGCTTATATAATGGTGATGACTAAAGGCATATTTGAAATCTTCACCTCTCTTCTGAGCTCCAAGCTTACTGCCTACTGGACATCTCCACCTGGAGTTCCCATAGGCATCTAATCTCAATTATCTTCCTCCATCAAATACAGTCTCTCCATTTTCACTCACTCCCAAAGTTGCAATGCTAATCTTGACTGACCATTTTCCTCCCCAGCCACAGCTAATTTGACATGTACATTCTACCTTTTCCTTTTTTCCATTCTCACTGCCACTCCCTTAGTTTATAGGCTCTCATCGATTCTTAAGGCTTTCAATAACTACCTAACTGGTTGTCCTCTCCCCAGTATCTCCTCAATCTTCACAGCCATGCCATTACTTTCCTTAAACTTATTAAGTAGCTGTCCATCACAGAGGTAATAAAACCTAAACCTGTTAGTATACTATTCCACTTTCTTCACTATACGGCCCCAGTCTATCTGATCTATTACATCTCCTGATATATGCCCAATGCTTTACTCTGTGCTTCAGTATATTTAAACAACTTGTGATTCCTTAAACACATCATATTGCATTCTCTCTATGTGAAACATCTACCTGCTTTATCTACACTTTGTTGAGTGAGAAGGGTCAGCAATGATCTGGTTAAGAAGAGGAGAAAGATTTCAAGTTTAGCTGGTAGAAATGGAAGCAATATATTCAGTAATTTCAAGAGAAAGTGAAGGTCAGCCAAAACATGAGAGAGAGCACTGTTATAGAAGGAGAGGCAAAAGAAGGAGAAGAAATAGAACTCTCAGTTAAATTTCATTGTCCATTATCCAGTTCCGGTTGACCTGGCAAGCAGATCACCATTTTATGGTAATTACCATAATGAGAAAACCTATAGGCAAATAAAATGAACAGTAATAAGGATCTTGGACCAGTTAGCATTCCTTGGAAGAAAGTCAAGGGATGACTTGGTGAGAGGTCTTGCTGTAAACAAATAATGAAGTCAGAGAAGAGAAGAATAGTGTTTATATACATACAGGATTAACTTTATCCTGTGCTTAGAAAAGCTTTCTGGTGCCATACACCTGTGTTTTGGTCATTCATTGTAAACTAATAAAACATGTGGTTATAAATGTTTCTCATAGTCTATTCACATGTTTCTGTTTGGAAGGAAACCCCAGAAATCAAGAACCTAGACTGGGGAAACCTCACTGTCTATCATGGGTTTAGAACAATTTAGGCAGGTTGCTCATTAACTTGCTTTTCCCGTCCTTGCCATTACTAAGTGAGAAGATTGGCTCTGGTTGAGTTGAGTTTTAAAGGATGAGTAAGAATGAGGCTGGTAGTCAGGGGTATGTAGAAGGAAGGTAAACCAGGCAATACTTTTAACAATAAGAGCTTGATGTCAGGGCAAGCTCATTTACAATTTTGAGAAAAGCCATCTCTGATAAGAATCCTAGTAATTTATATGTGGATCAGTCGATGAAAATAGCCAGGAGAATGGAAATTTAGAAATTGTGTGCCAAGAGAAGTGCATGTGTGTGCGCGCCCAGGTGAGCCTGCATGAGTGTGCAAGATCAGAGAAAAAGGAACAGTTAAGTTTAGTAGAAAGCTAAATCTTTTTTCAGGTCATATCTTTGTTTTCTGACATTTTTAACAGTAATTGCAGTAATTGTGACTAGGCCAGTCTCCTTTGCATTGTTTTAGGCACATGAATTCCTTTCACTGACTCCAGTAGCCCTGTGCAGAGTAATTTCCTCATTATTACTCATTACTCAGTGGAGCAGAAACAAATTAACAAGCTTAAAAGTATGTCTACTTTTCATCCAGAGGGAATTTTAGCCCTTGTGATTTTATCAGACCAAATAAATATATGACCAAGTATATTCATCGCATTTCTTCTTTCTAATTCTGAAAACTTCTTTAAATACAGAGACGTATGTGGGCTCATGGTCTTCAGAGGCCCAGAGGCCAAAGCAAAATTTCTCTAAGTGCTTTAAGAAGTTACTGGGTGGGGATCCAGGAAAAAATGTCCTGTAAAAAGACTGAGTTAAATCACCCAATTAAAAAAAAAAAAACACCCTACAACTGCTTTAATTTCGTTTTAGGAAATTTATGAAAATCATATCCTCAAATTTTTTTTATCTCAACCACTTTGCTTATGAAGTGAAGGAATAAGTAGAGGAATTAATTAGAAGTTAATTACATTCCAGATAATTTTAATTAAGAGGTTTAAAAATTAATACCAACTTAGAAATGTTATCCAACTCTAATTAGAAGAGCGTAAAAGTCAACAGAGTAATCCAATTATCTTATATTTTACCTGAAAATCTTTACGTCATCACTATTAATTGAGTCAAGAAAGGAGGTGGGAATTATATTTAAGTATGAGCAATTTGGAGAAAAGATACCAGAGATGGGTAAATTCAGATTTTTATTTCTTCTGTACCTTTAGTGAAAACTCTCTTAATTGAATATCTGGTAGTGTTGGCCAATTCTGGACAGAAGTAGATAGATCTTCATGTTTAAGACATAGTACATTCTTGGCATATATTAAGTAGAAAATACCAGCCTCTTGGATCTCTCATCACACAAGGTCATGAAGAAGTTCATTACAGAGCTTCTTTTAGAATAAATAGGTTTCACTTTCACTAAACAATAAAATGATGCTGATGATTCAGGATGGGTGTAATTGTGTCTGACATTCAGAGTAGTTGGTTGAACAGTACATTTCCCACCCCAAAGCTATATGTATCCTCTGGTACCACCTCCTTGCAAGGCTGGAATTGCTGATGTGAAAACAGCCATACCCCGCACGTCAGGAAAAAGCTGGGAGAAGGTAACTGGATTTTAGGGCACCAAGGTCCTCTAGATAGAGGGAGAAGACTGGGGGTTATCTATCCGACCTGTTTACTTGATTTTCTCTTCTGTGAGTCCAGCCATTAGTCTTTACCTCTGTCTCTGTCCCCACCCCCACCAGGCCTTCCAACCACTTATAATTGTTCTCAATCACTCTGACTAAAAGGTACAACTTTTGCTGCTGCAAACATGAGGTTTTCATGAGGAAGACTAATACCTAGCAGGTGACTGAGATGGGAGCTGTCAGGACACCTTACCCAAGAGCAATGTTTCCCAACCTTGGCACTATTGACATTTGGAGCCAGGTAGTTCTTGTGAAGGGCTGTCCTGTGCATAGTAGGATGTTTAGCAGCACTCCCGGACTCTACTCATTAAATGCCAGTAACAACCTTGCAAGTTGTGACAATTAAAAATGTCTGCAGACATTGCTAAATTGTGCCCTGGGGAACAACTAGCCCCCATTGAGTAACACTGCCCTAGATCCATATCCCATCAGGTGTAAGGAGGAATTTCTGCCAGTTTTAAGGGTGTTATATCTTGTCTCTCTTCATATTTTACACCTTGACCTAAGTGGAGAAAGGAATGCCACACATGACTAAAGGGAAACTGAAGCCTCCCATAGGGGGCTCCTAAATTGTTTTTTATCATCCGTTTAACGAATTTCTGTTGGTGTCACCTAGTAAGCTGTCAGTTTCTCTTGTAACAATTTTGCAGCTGAGAATCCATCTTCCTTTCCTCACTCTTTTGTTCAAAGACAAACTTTAAAAAAAGTTTTCAGGTCTCTAGGTTACTGGGAAAGAGGGCATTTCCCCCCTATGTATTCCAAGTCTCTCTCTTCATACTGGTTGAAATTGTTCTCCGGCTGTCATCCAAAACCACACTCCTGAAACTTACTAAATAGTTTCCATAGTATTACTCACACTATTTAATCCTTCGTCAATTACTTTTGTCCTATCAGTCATAGTGAAGGTCAGAGTTCTCCATCCCAACACACCTGAGAAGAAAACACATCCTTAGCCATAATCATTGGCATGGTCATTCTCAACTTGAGAAGCAAGCCCTGCTCTCACTTTCTCCCGCCCTCCAACCTCCTTCACCCAGAGAAATACGGCATTATCTTAAGGACATAGTTCTCACATTTCAGCTTACATCAGAATCTGGAAGGTCTATTGAAACACAGATTACTGGGCCCCAACCTAAGACTTCTGATTGAGTCTGGGGTGTTCAATAATTTGCATTTCTAATAAGTTCCAGGTGATGCTGATGCTTCTGCTCCAGACACTGAACCTTGAGGACGACTGCCATAAGGTAAGATGGCAGAGGAAAAAGCCATCCAAGTGAATCTGATTGGGGTAGGGTGCATACTTAGTGCAGAATCACTGATTTATTTCTCTTTTATTCTCCAAAAGATCAATGTTTCTTAACAAGTTCCATTCCACCAGCAATGCCAGCTGAGCCTGAAAAGGGCTATGAGAAAGCTTCCAGACCTCAGGGAACAAAGGAGTTGGGCTCAACAAATATACACAGCTTTACAACTCACACACTTCATTTACTTCACCCCCAGACAGGTGAATTTTCTGCACTGGTTTTCAGGGGGGTGTTTTGCCTTACTCCTTTCATAAAAAAGATGACATTTGCTAACTTAGAAACTTAAAAATGTTTCTTAACTGTTACATTTAGAGTTCTCTAAAGAAATGGGAGAGAGAGCACAAAGCTTAGAGTTTGAACATGTGGGCTCTAGTTTGGTTGAATAACCTGGGGAAGTCAACTCATGGCATTTTGCAAATACTCAGTCTTCACATCTATAAGATGAAGGACCTAGTTTTCTTCTCAGGAGGCACTTCGGTGCTATGATTCTAGAAACATTTCTTAAAAAGAAAGTTGATAGAGTTCTGGCTCTTGGGTTGGAACCTGCCTAACTTGATGTGCCAAGGGATCTGTCTGGTCTCCCTTGTTAGGCTCAAATGTGTCTGTTGTATCACTGTGAAAAATGAAGCACCTCATGCCACTTTTTAACATTACAACTGTAGTAGAATGAATAATTGCCCCCAAAGATATCCAGATCCTAATTCCTAGAACCTGTGAATGTTACCTTATATGGCCATGAAAATTCAGCAGATGCGATCAAGTTAAAGGATTTTGATATGGAGAGATTAGTCTGGATTTTCCAGGTGGGCCCTAAATGTAATTACTAGGCTTCTTATAAGAGGTAGGCAGAGAGATTTGATGACAGTAGGAGACAGCAATGTGATGACAGAAGTAGGGAGAGAAGAGACAATGTGATGTGAGACCATGAGCCATGAAATGAGGACAGACTCTGGAAGCTGAAAAAACAAGGAACAGATTCTCCCCTAGAGCCTTCAGAATGAACTTGCCCTGCTGACACCTTGATTGTAGCCACGTATGACTCATTTCAAATGTGTGCCTTGCAGAACCTGAAGAGAAGAAATTTGTGCTGCTTAGAGCCATTGAGTTTGTGGTAATTTGTTACAGCAGCTGCAGAGGACTAATACACCAAGCTTGGATCAGCATGACACTCCCATAGTTCTCAAAGTGGAAGCTTTTGACAGGGCTCAGTCCAAGCAATAAACTGGGGATATATCAAATGGGGCCCCTTGTTCCAATGAATCATATTGCCTATCCTTCAACATTAGAGCTCCATGTCTTTAAATCTTAAATAATTATCTATTCAAATTGCAACTCCCTGACAAGCCCTCTGCCTTAGTAGCTAATGGGTTTAGCTCAAGGCTCAGCATATTGTGGGTACTTCCAAAATGTCACTGGTTGACTGCCAGCTGTGCACAAGGAACCATGAGAACAGAATCTAGAGTTGAGGGCAGATGGAAGGGAGTTGACTGTGAGTATGTAGAGTGTCTGTCCAAGCCCACTTCCTCCATTCCCTGTGTTCCTTCAAGTTCATGTTTGTACTAGGTACACATCATCTCGTTGGTCTGGAAGGACTTTTCATTGCTATTGCAGGAGAAGCTCCATGATCTTTCATTCTTGACTCCACCTTTAGTCCTATTAGCCACAGAAACCCACTATAGCCTGTCTATAATCTTCTTGACCTTCTTTGGCCCAGTTGTCCCTAGCGGCTGACAATCATTTCCCTCAGGCTTTCGCCAGGAGTCCATAGTGATAACAATAATAATGAGAACACTAATAACTGTTTACAGAGGGCCTACTCTATGGCAGGTGCTTTACACACAGTATCTCTAGTTACTGCCGCAACAATGAAAAGTAGGTATTACTATAATATCTTCTTATACATAAGTTAACTGAGGTTCAAAGAGATGAACTATTTTAACCGAAATCATACAGGTTATCAGTGATTGTGCCCAGATTCAAAGGAAGGTCTGCCTGATGCAGAAGTCTTTCCCTTTTGTTACATTGTTTCTGACCACAAGAAAATGTACCCCAAGTAATTAGCACAGTGTTTGGCATATAGTAAGGTCTTAATTCATGTTAGCTTTTATTATTATTATTATTATATGTCTATGTTTATGAATACAGCTGCCACCTTCAGTGTACATGGAGTGTAGCAACCCCACAGACATGGTGGCCTAAGGCTCAGCAAATGGACATAGCTCTTTGGCTTTTGCACACCCCATGTCCCCAGAGAGCTTCAAAGCCACATAGATGCTCTTCTGCTTCTTCATCTCCATTTTCCCACATATCTCATCGTTTCTAGAAATGAGAAAAAGGAACCACAGCCAAAAGGTGAACAAAATGTAAATATAGAGAGACCCTCTTAGATGGAGCCCCTCTTCACCTGGCATCCTGCCAAATTGACTTCCTGTCTTCCTCTCTTTGTAGCCCCTCTATAGGCTTCTATGGTTGCATTGATACTATCCCAGAAACCTCCACATCCTCATTTTCGTGCACTCACATTCTGCTGTCTGAGAAGCAGAGGAGCTGAGGATGGTGAGATTTGAGGAGAAAGTGAGAGACCCCTCTCCTGAAAACAAATATCTCTTCTCATTCTCTTCTCCCATCTTGGTACTAGAACACCTCAGCACTGGCATAACTTAAGATATTTTGATGTGAGGATACATAAAATTTGAATTGGGGCAAAACATTCTCATTATACTGTTGAAAAACAGGTCTCTGAGAGCTTCATGCAGGTGAGGCAAGCATGTGACATATATGGTCCCTTCTCTTATCTCTGACCTGTGGCAGGCATCGCCGATTGATCATGGCACCCATCCCCATAGAACCTGGACCAATCCATTGAATATGACACTCTAGAGGACAATCATTTGGTGTGCCTGAAATATGGCGTGCCTTTGAATATGGGGTGCTTTGTGAACTCTTTCTAAATTGTGAGTCCACTAAGCAATTTCTGAGTTCTATCCATCTCCTTCACTCTGGGAAGCCCTCCACGACCACACTGACATTTGTTTCTATTCCTCTCTTTTGATATTTGTAGCTCCTGGGCAGGATCCAGATTTCATGGGAACTGAAACTTGACAATAGCTGTGTAATATTTTCTATATCAAAAATGGAAAGTAATTTGGTTTTTCTTCTAGGTTGATTCAAATTTGTTTAGAAAGTTTATTTTTTGTCTCATACTAATTATTAACAATACCGTGTAAAATTTCAAGGTGTTCTCTACTTTGGGAAAACCACTATCACTTTTCTTTTGTATGTGAGTTCTAAGACTTCAGGGCATTTCAAGTTTTCTGCACAGTGTCTAATCAGAAATGGTCTTGTGATTGATGATAGTTATTGACCAGACTGTTCTCAATGTCCACATATCACCAAGTTTGCTTTCTAGGAAGGATGCATCTAAATAGCTAAGGGTTGCGGCTGACCCATCGCATCCTGGCAAAAGGAACTTGGCAGATCCCTTGGAGCACAAAAGTAGGAATGTTCCCTCCTAAGCACTGTGGTCAGGATCCCCTCAGTGTGAGAGAAGCCATGATCCTGTGGAAGGAGGACCCAGGCCTTGTATTCAAATGCATGCCTAGAATCAGCTTTTATCCAGAAAGTCGGAGGCAGAGCCTGGACTAGAACCGAGTGTATATACTTCAAGCTTCTTGCTCTCTCTCCTGTCTGTTTAGAGATCTCAACACTCTGGGTATTTAAAAAATACTCTAGGATTCAATCATTTTACTACATCTAGTAAAATAACTGTGAGAGTTCAAAAATACACATTTTAAACAAATCAATAAATAAATGAACAAGTGAATGAAAGAATACAGGTCCCAGCATCTCCAAAAATTCTGGCTGTTCTTATTTTCCATATTTCTTATACTAATGGCATACATCAGTGTGGCTTACTTAACTGAATTTCAGGCTTATCTTTTTGGCTGCTTAGATTAATTCTTGTTTAAATCATAGAATGTTAGCATTGGAAGAGATTCTAAAGATCACATAGTTCAACTCTTTTTCATTTTTCATGGGATCCTAAAGATCACATAGTTCAACCCTTTTTCGTTTTTAATGGATAAGGAAGCCGAAGCTAAAAAAAAGTTGAAGTTATTTTCTAGGGCCTCAGAGTAGCTCTTCTAAAATCGGATTCTGACCTCTTACTACAACCATACTCTTTAGTATTAAAAAAAAAAAAATGCTTCTTGCTTCCTTTTAGCAGGCTCAGAATTCAGAATCCTTTCTTCTGCCTTAAAATCAATCACTTCCACAGTTTCCTACCTTCTCTTATTTTTCATTTAAGACATTGAGTATTTATTAAATGTCTGTGTGTTCAACATCATGGGGATGCAAAGAAACATGGTCTCTACTCTTAAAGAATTTGTAATCTAGTAAAGAGAAGAAACACACTTTTTCCACAGCAAGGCATAATTATGGAGAAAATCCTGTTGATTTCCTCTGAACTTATTGTGGAAAAAAAGTTGTTTCCCTTCTAAATCATACTTTTTTCATTTTAGTGAAACCTTTGAAGAGTGACATTCTAAGAGTTAAGTCATTTCGGCAAGGCTGTTTATCTAAACAATAGAATTTTAGCCACATCAAGTTGGAGCTGTCACTTTCAAGGGTAATGATCTTTAAATGGAGTGTAGCATCATCTTTGGTCATTGAACTAACTGGCCACACATAGTTGGTGTATTTTCTTTTCATCTACTTATGTCTTTGTGGTTATAAGTTAAGGGATGGGGATGGAACAACACAAACCAAATGTTTCCCCAACCAATTGCTATGATATGTGTCATGAGAAATTGTCTCAGCTAGTCCTGGGAAGCAGTAAAATGTGATGAAGAGCATGGCAATTTTGTTAAAAAATATTTGTTCAGCAGATATTTATAAATATTTCTTGAATCCTTAATGTATGCCAAACACTACTGAATACTCTGATGATATAGCTGTGAATAAGAGGGATAGAGATGTATGCTTCTGTAGAGCTTACATTCTAGTGGGGCAGACAGGCAATGAATAGTAGACTAGAAAATTTGTGTAGTAATGAGAGCTATGCAGAGAAAAAAATGGTTGATGATAAAGAATAGATGAAAGGATCCGAGAAGTTTTCTGGGGAGAAATGACCTTAAGGCTGAGAACTAACCGACAAGGAGAAGGTGACTGAGAAGGACATGGAGGAAGAGCAGGGAAGATGCTCCAGGCAGAAGGAGCATCAGTGAAGAGACTATAAGGCTAGAAGGGTCTGGGTAGGCACAGAAACAGAACCTGGGTTGGTGTGGCTAGAGCCTGCAGAAGAGTAATTGGGCAGAGGGTGAGGTCAGAGAGGCACCAGACCACACCAGGCTTTGCAGGCAGGAAAAAAAGTTTGGGTTTTACTCCAAAGGCAATAGAAGCCACTGAGGGTTTTGAGCAGGGAAGTCCTGTGATCTAATTTACATTTTAAAAAGAACGTTGTTGATGCTATGAGCAGAGGGAAGTATAGGGAGCGGGGGAGGAGGAAAGCAAGATCACTTAGGATGAGATAGCAATATTCCAGATGAGGGATGGCCTTTGAATAAGGAGGGGATCTCACACAGTCAGACCTGGCTACTTGACTCAATAGCTAGGTGAAGCTGGTCAAGCCACCTTGCTAAACCTAATTTCTTCATCCACAAAAAGTGGATTATAATATCCTTCTTGGAGATTTGTTTTGGGGGATTAAATGAAGTAAAACAGAATACCCAGCACATACTAAGTGACATTCTACAAAGCCAAAGGATAGAATGCTGGCAAGTTAGATCAGGAGTCAGTTAACTATGGCTCATTCAGTCCACTGCTTATTTCTGTTAATAAGTTTTATTGGATCATAGCCATGCCCATTGGTTAGGCATGCTTGCTTTAATGGTACAACAGTGAAGGTGAGTAGTTGTTAACAGAAAGAGTATGGCCTATAAAACCTAATATTTACTCTCTGTCCGTTTATAGAAAAAGTATGCTGACCTCTGATCTAGACTGTAATGAAGAGGAGAAGGAATGTAAGAGAGATGAATTATATCTGTACACCTGGGAGTCAGTGCATCCAGGGAAATATTAATGGCATATCATGTACTATATTTTTCAAGTGCTCTGCAAAAGAGAAGTCCTCAGCTATAAAGAGGTGATTAATAAAAGGAGGCATTTGAAATAAATTTCAAATGTCATTGTCACATAAACCAGCCAATAATATCATGTAACATTTATGTAGTGTCTCTATATTTCTATTCTCTTCATCAATAATTTTATTAAAGTAGTCCATTATATATTTATAAATTCAGTGTAAGGGAAAATAAGTAATAAAAAAGATATATATCAATAAATTGAAAGAGTCATAAATGAAATACAGAATTCAGCCAGGCAGTCAACAAATATTAATTTAGCATCAAATATGTGCTAGGTCCCATGCCAGGTGCTGGGATATATGGTGGTAAACATGACAATTATTGTCCCTTCTTTCACGGGACTTTGAGTTTAAAGTTTCCTTCTAGGGAAGACATGCAGGACTGAGTGTGTATCTTTGTGTGAATAAAGGAAGACCTTCTCCTTCTCCAAGACTTTTTATCTCCATCTGTAAAACACATTAAAGAATATATTCATTTTCTTGGGTACTTAATTGCCATCTGCCAAAAAATTTAATATAAATATTCAACTCTACTGTAACAGTGATGTGAATAGTGCTCAGGTACGGCACCCATTTGTAGTAGAGAAACTTGCTCAGTTATATGTGCAAGCACCAGAGGTATGTGTTCAGAAGAGAAAGCAATGATAATACAAAGAACAGCAATAGGCTGAAGATTATGCAGATTATTTCTCTGGTTATCCAATTTTATGAAGTCAGTGATCTCTAATTACATTGTATCAGTATCCTAAGGCTGTCCACAACAATTTCATATGGCTCTCTAAACTTTCAATGTGGAATCTAAGCAAGCTGTATAATGTAATTGAAAGAATGAACAAGGGAAACAGAGTGGCAAAATAAAATGATTAGTTATAGGATATCCTGTGACCAGAAATGTTTGGTACTTTCTAAGGGTGCATTTGGGGGTAGTATTGGAGAGCTGTGTTGGTGTGTTTCTATTTTCATCGAATCCGATTAATTTATTTTCTCCCTGATTTGAATTTAAAAACTCAGATTTGAAGTTCAAAGTTCTATATCACATAGTGGTATACAATTAGAATTCCTAAGTGCAGAATTCACACATAAAACCATTAGAAACAGCTTTATAAAGCACAAAGACTGAAACAGGCAATTCCACTGGAGGTGGGCGCAAAACTTGCATGGACTAGGTCAAAGAATTTCATGATTATTTTTTCTCTTTGTTCAGGACAAAGATGAAAACATAAGAGAGCCTGGTTCTGGTTAAGCAGAATCAGATTGGGGGAGACTAAAGCAAGCAAGAGGGAACTAAAAGATGCATGTGGGAAGGAAGAAAGCGTTTTAAAGTCTGTTCCTCTTTATTCTCCCAAATCTTGTCTTAAGGTGTCACTTCCTTTTACCACTTTTCCCCTTTGTCTCAGATGCTATACCAATGAATGAAACAGTCTCTCTTTCCTTTTCTTTCATAAGCACTCTCAACTAGAATCAACACAGTTCATTTCACTGGAAGTTTAGGGAAGGGTAATTAAAAAAGTCTATTTTTCCTTATTAATATGTGACTGAAAGTTACCAATTTATTTCCTGTTGCTAATTAGTTTTGCTTTATGTTAACTTTTTAAATGTATTTTTGAGGTTGATATTACTATTATTAATATTATCATCGCATTATATGTCTTTGAAATCCCAGACTAAAGTGAGTAAGAAGAACTGATGAAAACTTATTATAATCAAAATGTGGAGATAAAGTAGACTACACCATACTGATCTTTTCTATAACTTTACTACAAAGTTTATTATCCCATTTTTATAAACTACTTTGTTACTGGGTTTTTAAAAATCAATAATTACTTATCTCAAATATGTTGAGTCAGTCAGTGTTTCTCACTTCACAGCAGATATCAGAATAATCTCTATTTCCTTTTGAATGTTCAAGAAATTTAAGGAATTAAATAGTGGAAGTACATACTAAAATAAGTTATTTAACCATATTCTACATGGAATTGCAAAACTTACTCAACAAATAAACATTATACTCTTATTCCAGTTGACCTTGATAAAAATATTGCTAAGCTATCATCTTTATTGTATATTTAGAAGTATGAGATTCTACCCAGTTGAGACCATAAATGGGGAGAAAGGCCAAAAGCCACGAGAGAGAAAACATTTTGTTTCAGCTCTGTGCTTAGTGAGCTGTTTTCCCTCATAAAATTTACAAATTAAGGGACATATTTCTATATATAATCACAGTCTTCGGGTAGTGATAACCAAATATGTATTTCTCTTACTTGAGAAATGCTTTTCTATTACTTGCTTATTTTATGAAATAAACACATATTCACTAACTATAATCTCTTGATCTTAAAAAAAAAATTTCTCACAGGTGAAAACTTTCTGTATTAACTTGTTTCTTTGTTTACTGCAGATTTTATAGACACCATGAACAAAATCAGCTTTTCTCTTTTGCTAATGGTTAGGTGGGAAAATCCTACTGTTTAAATATAATCATGAGTTAAGAGTCTAATTATAGTAGAAACTACTCTGGAAGAAATAGTGTCTAATTGAAGTTGTGGAGAAATATAGATGGAGAAGCAGAGCGAAAGAGGAAATTTCATACAACCCCACTCCTACTGGTGGTTCTTGAGATAACATTGGATGGCTTAAGAACAGTGCATTAAATAATTTTGAATCATATAATAAGATATTCCTTTTCAGTTCTTTTTCACTCCTGTTAACACTGAGGAGAAAGTTTACATCTAGTGCCAGTGTTCATGCCCCCTTAACACTTACTAAGTTTCCTTTTTAATAAAGAGAGGGGCTTCAGGCAGAATACAGACTAAGACAAGAAATAACAACATTTTATTTTCATCATATCTGTTTAGTGCAAGTGGATATGATTTTCCATGAACATAGTAAGATAATGTTCCTTCTAAAAATAAATGTTTAGGCCCTCCCTCCCTCCTCTCTCTCCTTTCTCTCTTTCTCTCCCCTTACCCGTTTCCCTCTCCCTTCCTTTCTTTCCTTTCCCTTCCCTCTTTTCTTTCCTTTCTCTTGTTTTATTCACTAAAAATAGTACCAGGAAGAAAAATAAATGGGAAGAATAAGTATCGAGAATTGAAAAACAAAAAGAAATGATTAAGATAAATTTGGGAAAGTGATTTCTTCTGAGAGGAAAAGAGGGAGATGTGTTATAGGAGAGGTACAAAAAGAAAAGTGGAGAGTTAGGAGTGCATTCAAGATTTTACTTTGGGACTTGGGCAAATACACCCTAACCCCTCTCCAGGTCTGTTTTCTCATCTGTAAAATCAAGGGTCACTCTCAGTTATCTCTAAAATCTTTTCCAGATCTTAACATTCTTTGAGTTCGTGAAAACAGATTGTGGAAGATCAAATGTTGGCTTCCTTTCTCTGGGCTAAATGTTGTGAATATACTAGTTAGAGACCATGGGGAAAAAAATAAAAATAGATGTTTAGATAAAAGTAAGTTAATTTAAATAAAAATTTTAAGTAATAAAGGCGATGCACAAATATGATGTATTGTGAAGTGACTGAGTTTGGAACGTACAATTAGAATCCTCTAAATAGAGATGAAATGATCTTCACCCAGACCTCTTTCATTCTTTTTTACCTTCCCTTCTTCCCTCTCTCCCCCTCTGTTCTTTTCTACTGTCATTCAACAAAATGCATTGTGTCAATATATAATGTGCCTGACATTGTGCTAGGGACTGTGAATCTGGAAATATAAGGATTACTACATCATCATCTTTGCTTTCAACTTGCTCATTCTCATTGGAGACATGGATATGCAAACAATTACTACATAGTGAAAAATGTGATGTGTGTGCAAAGTGTAGTATAGCCCAGAGGAGGGATAGCTGTGGGGGAAGGAAGAGAAGGTGTCAGATTTCGACCTTGAGAGTCAGTCCTATGAAATTCAGTCCAAGTTCATAAATATGCCCTTAATCTACTCAGCAAACCTCTACTGTACCAGACATTGCATTAGATACTGGGTATTTGGACTGAAAATTATACAATTGAAGCTTCAAGAAACTTTCAATTTCAGGGGGAAACAGACAAGGACAAACAATGGTTATATAGGTCTATATCTTTTATCTGAAATCTTTGGAGGCAGATGTGTTTCACAATTCTGAATTTTTAGAGCATTAATATGGTGGCCACACTGTACCTTACATAACACTCGTTAAAGGGGCTGGGGCAGTATCCTATAATTAAACACACTAAATCAGCAGTCCCCAACCTTTTTGGTACCAGGGGCCAGTGCTCCTATGAGAATCTAATGCCTGATGATCTAAGGTGGAGCTGAGGTGGTGATGCCAGCGCTGGGGAGCAGCTGCAAATACAGATGAAGCTTTGGTTGCTCACCTGCTGCTCACCTCCTGTTGTATGGCCCAGGTCCTAATAGGCCATGGATCTGTCCAGTGTCTGCGGCCCAGGGATTGGGGCCCCCTACACACAATTAAGAGGATATTGTAATTGTTCAGGAGAGAGATGAGAAAATGCACATTGGCATGGTTTGGCACATAGTAATTGTTCAATAAATTGTAGCAATTAGAGGGTCAAAGGGAGGGGTGTAGTGGAAATGGTTAAGACAGGATAATTTAGAGATATACTAAAGATGATTTTGGACTAAGTATCTGATTGCACTAGGAAGGCGGCAGGGCACAGTCTCCTCTCCTCCAAGGCCTCTAAGCCTCCTCCTCTTGCTTCAAGGTCTGTGTTGCTTGTCGTTCCATTTGGACATCATGAAATATGGATTTGAGGTTCAGAGAAATTGTCTTAGTTAGATTTGGGAGTTGTTATGTGATAGCCGGAGCCTTGATGCGACGGAGATCACAGAGGGACAGTGCATGGTGTGAGAAGTAAGGAAAACTCAGTTCAAAATCCTACAAAAATACTTGTGGGGAGAGAAAGTAACTGATGGCCATGTTAAGTGCCCTGGAAGATCAACTGAGGTAAGGTCTGGAAAAATCTTTAATGGATGTGGCAAATAGGAGGTCAACTGTGATTTGAGAAGTACAGTTTTAATAGCTGAGGAGGGGCAGAGGCCCATTTGCTATGGATAAAAGAGTGCAAGTGAGAAAGTGGGGGCACTGTGTTGACTACTATCCTTTTTAAGATACTTAAACTGTGAAAGGAGGGACAGAGAGAAAAACAAAATTAAAGGCAGTCATGGGATATATGGAAAGGTTTTGGGTTTAGTTTTAGTTTTGAAGGGTAGGAGAGATGCTGCCATATTCCCAGTTCTGACTTGTAGTCAGCTTTTTTGGTTGTGCTGCAGCCTGTCTCTGGAGGAGGATGTGTCTTTAACCTGAACACAAGTGTTTCTCAGAAACAGCTGGCCAGATAAACAGACTGGACTGGAATAGCTTTGCAAGGGAGCATGTCTTTCTGGGCTGTCTCTCAGGTGCTGCTCCTTGTGCTAACTTCCTGTAGCGCTTTTGCACCTTCTTCCCTCCACCATTGTCTTCTTGATTGGCTGCTTGCCACTTGTTTAAAATGGTTCTTAAGCCTGTGTCAGTGCCAGGGAGCTAGCTCATAAAATTCCTGTGTGCACGCAGAATTTACTAAGGTGATGTTCTTCCCAGCCACCCCACTCGTTCTTGTAACCTGTACTGTCTGCTTCACATATTTGATTTAGCTCAACCAATGCCTCTGAGTGGCTAAGGAGTTAAAGTACCAGGCTAGACACAGTAGAGATATAAGAGGACAGGGCATTTGCCTCTATGGACCCTGTAAGCCAAGGCATGGACTGTCTCATAAATAATGATAACAGTGGCTCTTAAACATTTTGGGGATGTGTATCTCTTTGAAAGTTGACGAAAACTATATACCTTTCCCCCATGAAACAGGACACAGAATTTAACATAAAATTTTAGGTTTGTGGACTTACTAAATCCTGAAGTGGTTTTTTAAACTCTAGTTAAAAATGCCCAAATTATAAAGCTATTAGTTTGTGACCACAGCTAAATTAGAGTTTCTGAGAATAAATTTCCATATTGTGATACTTACTTTCAAGGATTTTGTGAGGACCAAATGAGATATCATATTCATTTATAAAATGCTTAGCACAGAGCCCAACACAGAGCTGATGCCCAAAAAATGTTATTTCAGCTTTATGTGTGTTATGGAGGAAGTGAGCTAGGTGTTAAATTGGAGGCGCAGTTAATTCATTGCTCTCTGGTTAAGGAGTTATTCTGCCTTTGGCTGTCACTAGTTGAGGAAAACATTGTTGTCAGTTTTCCTTATTTCAGACATTCTCTACCTACCTCTAGAATTTTTGCTTTATCTTAGTTCCATCTGAACTATTACTATCTTTATGTAATTAAAAAAACCTTACATATACTTGCTTAAAAAGGAAACTGGATCTCTATCATAAATAGAAAACGTGCTTTCATTTGAAAATAACAGTAACAATAAACAGTGAAACTTAACAATGAAAACTTAACAATGCTATAAATTCTAATTAGATCCCAGTGCTTACCTAAGGCTTTGAGCCTGGAGCCTACTCTTTGAGAAAAAGGGGTTTTAGTGAGTGTTTGAGAATACGTTCTTCTTTATGTAAGTGGAAGCATTAAAAGAAAGTGAAAAGGGAATCACTTTCTAGCCAATGTAATTCACTGTCATTTAATGCCCTGACTCTACTCTGTGCATGGACTAAATGCATCTCCCATGACTCCAGTGAGAGGATCTCCCTTTGGGAGATGCTATGTGAGGGCCAGTTGCTTTCCTTCCCAGTGGATCTGAATAGTGGAGTCTGTGTGGGTGGAGCACTGAATACAACAGTCCCTCAGCCTTGTTCAGGACAGAGTTCTGCAAAGCCTTGTCACTTGAGCTTTCAAGGACACTCAGAGGTCCTGTCCCCTATTTTCCTACTGGATCAGGCTCAGTGCCTACCTCACACCTCAGATGGCTCCTGAGTTTTATTTTTTAATTGGACAGGTAGCTGAGGCAATGTAGGTGCTGCTGGGACATAGGTGGTGTAGAAGGAAATGCTATGAACATGGTTTTGAGGCTGTGTGCCTGGCAAACATGACTTCTGCATGGATTGTATCCTATAGATTAATAATAAAGCAAAAGCAAAATTGCCTAATAATGATTTTTTTCACTTAAGCTAGAATAAGCCTTAAGTAATCACATAATTAGAGATTATTATTATTTATTATTTTGTTATAATGGAGATGGTTACTGGAACTCTTCAGCAGCCCACAGGAAACAGCACTTGCACTCCTTCCCTTCCTGGAGCTACCTCCGCCCCATTCCTCCCCAGGTAAGGCCATCCGCCCCTTAGCCCCCGCCCCTTCGCCCCGCCACTGCTTGGACCCCCAAACGGCGGCCGACTGGGCATGCTCATGGGGCTGGGGCAGCCGGCTGGGAGCGGACTCGGCGGGCAGCCGCGCCCCTACCTGAGCCAGGCCCGCCCCCCTCATACCCGCCTGGGCGGGCACCTGGCAGGCGCTGCAGCCACAGCCGCGGGAGGAGACGGCGCGCGGGGCGGGTGCTGCAGAGCCGGGCTTGGCGTTCCTGAGCCACAGCCGAACTTTTTTCCCGAGGAGTCCCACATTTGGGGGCAGGAGGCGCGGGGCGGGGAGGGGAGAGTGGAGTTCCTGGATAGCGCAGCAGCAGCGGCCCCACAACATGGCCTCCTCCGCCTCCTCTGCAGCCGGCGCTGAGAGCACCCCTCCTCCTGCGCAGGTGAGCGCCGCGCGGCCCCCCTACCTGTGGCTTCCTGTCCCGCAGGGGCGCGTGGGGAATCGGGGAGCGCGGGAGGCCGGGGAAGAGTGGCGGGTGTCGCGGGAGCCGTGGACGCGCAGGGGCGCTGCCTGGAGTCCTGTCCTTCTGCGGGTGCGGAGCGGCGCGGGAAAGGCTAGCGGAGGCGTCCTGATCCCTGCGGGTCGTGTGGGTCCGGCTGCGCCCCAGGGCGCGGGACCGAAGTTGCGGCCGGGGGTAAAGGCGCGAGCTCGTAATCAGCGCAGAGCCGGAGCATCCCATCCCGAGTAAGGAAGGAGGGCCCAAGGCATTGGGGCTCTGTTTCGAAACATTTGTGTAGAAGAAGAAAAGCGCGGCCCAGGGCTCCGGACGCCCTCACCTTTCTCCCGTCTTTGGGCTTGTGTTCTTGACTCGCCCCTCCATCTAACTCCGTGCCAGGCTGAACCCTTCCTAAGGACACGACCGAAGTAGACTGCTGCTTGGCGGAGTGGAGGAAAATCACCTGGTTCTGAAAGTTACCTTCAGAGTTAGGCTTTTTTTTTTTTTAAGGTGATTCGAGATATTTCATTTAACCCAGTGAAAAATACAAAATATAAACATTAAGACATTAAAAAAAGTGCAGACCAGTGCAAATATAGTGGCAGTGCCAGGGGGTGGGTGGCTTGCTGTGGGTTTACCTTCTCTCCGATCTTAAAAAGCCTTCCATAGGCAGGCAAATAAAACACACACGAAGTAAAAGCCCGGTGCACGATGTGTAAAAACGCAGCTTTAGAATAAATCTCCTTCCTCCTATCCCACATCCCCTAGCCGATCGCCACCTTTAAGCCCAGGGGCGTTTAGTAGCAATTTTGCAGCTGCCACTATGTGTATAATATAGGATAATTGGTTTAAAACACTCACGTATGTTTGCATCTGCATAGAGTGTCTACGGAAGGGGACCTGAGAAACTATAGTTGTCCTTGGCAAGGGAGTTGGGGAGCCAGTGGGAGGAAGGCTTACTTTCGCATACCTTTTGGGACTTTTTTAAAAATCATATGTCTTGCGTTATCTATTTTAGAAAAAAAGAAATACCGCTTTTCAAAAAATGATGCATGTTTGAGTAGCCTTGAAAGCAGTAGTTTGCCTAGTTTCAAGTTATGTAGAATTGCCCCAAACACGCAAATCTCCTAGCCTGGATGGTGTTTTTCTCTTAGTTGTCTCTAAAAATCCTCTGGGGAATCAAAGGGAAGTCTTCAAGAGTCTTAAATCTTGGCAAAGTCAATTGGTGTTTTTTTACTGCCACCTTGATTCTGAGTTTTAATTTTCCTTCTTTGAGAATAAGTGTGGCTTGTCTAATTTAAGAAGAGGACACTTTCTCTTTAAAAGAAGTGTTCAGGAATCATCCCTCGGGTTATACCAGACCTTATTCCAAGAGGGTAGGACATCACAGGTAGGCTCTGGTAGGAAGACTATAGAAACACAATCTCTGAGTTGACACGCATTGCCACCTTAGCAGTTCAGGCATCCTTATAATCTGCTGATCTGGGCTCAAATGAGTGCCTCTTTAAGGAAGCAAAATTTCAATATTGAAAGTGAATGTAAAATTAAAACCCCAACTCTGAAACAAAAACTGAAATAGAGGGCCAGTTTCTCTTAGTTCTCAAATTAGTGGAGGGTGAATAAGTGAATTGTGAATTTAGACTGTAGTTAGATGGTTATTTATGATGAACCATTTATGATGGTTCTCAGTGTTCTTTTTGTTAAAGCGTAAATAAATGTCTGTTTCGTTATCTGCACAGCAATGTGTTAGGCTCCATAATAGAGAATGTGGCTCAATGTCCTTAAGACAATAAAAAGACCAGTGGTGTGTTTTGGAATCCTAGGAAACATTGTAGATTATGAACTTGTTTGCATTTTTGTGGTGGTGGTTACTTGAGGACTGTAGTTTTCCTTTATTCAGTATTTAAATTCCTTTTACAGTGTTAATGGGTTTATAGAGCAAGTGAGTATGTTCAATTCTAGTGTAATATTTTGGTAATTGAAAAGAATATAATTGTTCTGGATTTTCAGTGGTTGTTCCTAGGTTGATTTTTAATCAGTAACTTCTTTATTTAAAAATTATCCATTTTCATGTACAAAATGCTTGAATTTTTTGTAGAATGTGTTACTGCAATTATGGGAAATCACTATAATCCAAATTGGAGATCATGTGAAATTCAAGCCTATATAAGTGGCATTTTTTACTTTTTGTAAAAATAAATTGAGTACTTGAAATTGACGAGACCAACTATTTCATACTTTTATACAAGAAGAATTCTGAGTTAATGAATTTCAATTGGAATGTTTAGCCTTGCTGCAGTGTCTCCAAACTTAGTAAAGTCTACCCTTCTGAAAAGATCAAGGTTAGTAATGATTTAATCAGATCTGGAGTAACCTTTCCCTGTATGTTGACTGGGCTCTTGTTCACATTACTCTTCTCTTGGATTTTGCAAATGAAAATGCCAGTGAGATGGTGGGTTAATGCTGAAGGTACCTGGAACAATAGGCTTATTGCTTTTTCATTTTCATCCCCTGTCAACATGTAAAAACAGCTTAAATTTTTAAAATTGCCTTCTATTCATGATATAATTTTAAAGTTATTTTGATATTGTCTAGTTTTTGTTAGAGATTTTTTTTCAGCACTAGAAGCCCAACTGTGGTTATAGATTGAAAGTTCTACTAAAGTTAAGTGCAGTATCTGTTTGAATATTTTTTATCTCAGGGGTCCCCAAACCCCGGCCTGCAGACCAGTACCAGTCTGTGAAATGGGCCACACAGCAGGTGAGCAGTGGGCAAGTGAGTGAAGCTTCATCTGTATTTGCAGCTGCTCCCCAACGCTAGCATCACTGCCTCAGCTCCACCTCGATCATCAAGCATTAGGTTCTCATAGGAGCACTGGTCCCTGGTGCCAGAAAGGTTGCGGACTACTGTTTTGCCTGACCGGACCTGAAAGGATGTGGCAACATCTTCAAAATCTATAGTTATGGTTGAAATAAATCCTTTACACTTGCCCTAGTGTGTTTGAAAGTGGATAGACTATATCTTCCAATGGATCTGTCTGTTCAAAAGGACATAGATTTTTCTAAGAACCACTCAGGTTTCTGGTTGACTATGGGAGTGAGATCAATGGCACCCAAATAAAACCGATTCCTTTATGTTTTACAGAAATTATTTCTGAATTTCATCTCTTTGGAAGGTCCTGTATGGATTAATAAGCAAATATGTCGGGCAAGAAGAAAACAGTCTGAGTACATGGTAGTATTTTTCTCAGAAAAAAACTGTCTTTAGTACTTGACAATGTATATTAATAGGTGAAGTGAACTAATGTTTGGAGTTAGAGCTTCAAAATATAAAAGGAATTATTTTGGTATTTGTTTTATTAGATGATGCTTAGTTACTGCCATTTTCAGATACTATTAAAGAAAGGGAAATAATGAAAAATTGGACCTAACATACATGTTTTCTGAATAGGGCATGAAGATTTGGACCTGGCCTGATAGAAGAAAGAGGTAGAATGGAAATTAATTTAAATGCCATAAGTTAGTAGAATAAAGAACTATGTGTCGCTGAATTGGAAAGGCTGTTTCCCAAAATGTTTTCAAGATAACTATGGTGATTCATTAGTAGTTATTTTGTCCCTCCAGCATCAAACTACATTTCTTCACTGTGCGGCTTCTCTGGGTCATGCCAGGGCTTGATGCCAGGGACCTGCCATACAAGTATGGAGCTTCTCTCTTTCCTCTTTTTTTCCATGTCATGGCATTTTATATGGAACCTGGCAAAAAGCAGCTCTCTGACTGCAACTTTGCTCATTAGCATCAAACACAGGGCTTGACACACAGTAGGCCCTCAATGTTTGTTAAATGAATGATGGAATAAATGGTGAGAAGGACCTGGTTTTTAGATTTAAGAGCAGCTTAAACTATTTGAACAACAAGAACTTTTGAGCACCTATCATGTGAAAGACTCTCTCAGGTACACGGGGTCTGGATTTTTACTCTCAAGATGTTCGCAATCCAAGTTACACAGAATTTATATAGTACAAGACTCAGAGAGCCAGCACCAGACATTTTTTCATGCCTAGAACTTTGATATCCTTTATCATGTGTCTCAAATTTAGTTTGGGCTTTACTGTGTAATCAAGAGGGAAAGTGTAGACAAAGCACCTGAGAATTTAAGAAGAAGGGCGTCAAGAAGTAGAGACATTTATATTTTCTAATTTCTGTACTGAAAAATGCCACAGAATGAAAACATGGGCAAAAGGCACAGAAACTTGTCTGGAAAAGTACTCTAATTATTCTTTTTAATGACTGCCTAATATTCACAGTGTGGATAGATCATAATTTATTTACTAATTTTCTTGTTAATTAACATTTACATTAGTTTTAGTTTTCGGCCCTTAGAGACAATGCTGCAAATAACACCCTTATACATAAAAAAGTTTATAATCCAGTTTGATAGGGAAGACATAGGCATTTTTAATAATAACAACTATGATTTATTATGCCTCTCATGGTAGGTGCTGTATACTTCAAAACAAACTGTAGGGTAGTCATTATTACCCCCACTCCATTTTATATATGCAAAACTGAGCTTCAGGAACACTGTGCCAGCTGTAGATTGGTAAAGGTGAAAACCGAATTTGAACGCCTCTCTGCCTGAGTAATGGAGAGAGCCGTGATGATGAAATCAGAAGGCCAGGAATGGAGTCCTCATTCTCTAACTAGCTCTGTAACTTCAGAATCTTCGGCTTCGGTTTCTCCACTAAAAGAAGGAGAGTTGGAATAAATGATTTCTAAGGTTTATTCAAGCTAAAGTAGTGTATGACTTAAAAAATTTTAAATGCTGAGAGAGGATTATATATTATTTGTAATAAAGTGATACATTTTCTTGTTTCTCAGAAGCATTTTTCTTTCCTTTATATTTTGGCATTCCTGATATTATGATAATTTCCCAAATGTTGGGAACTTTTAAGATTATTTTATGTTGTTTATTTTAAATGATTTATTTTTCTCTGAAAATCTGATTTTTAAAGAAATTGTATTGTTTGCAGTTGATATTTTAGAGCATAAGAAATTTACTAGTTTTTAGGGGACATCTCAGTGAGTTTGGACTGGTAACTGAACACTCAACAAAAACAAAGTATTGGAGTGGGGTGTAAAAGAATTGGGACACTTCATATAGTAGGTAGAGAGCAATTGGGATAACTGCCTGGCCTTTGTGGGTCCTTTATGTTTTCTTCCTTTTTCAAATTTGAGATATGATCAGTGGTGTGCTAGTCAACTGGCTCTCCAAAAAAAAAAGTCCTAATTAATAGCATTTTTATACATTTGTCCATTTCTGTGGTATAAATATAAGAATTCTGGTCACCAATTCCAATGTTTGTGTGTTTGTGTCGGGGCGGGAGGACGGTTTCCCCTACACCAACAGGCAATGCTCCTACACTAGCTAGGTGTCCTACCATTCAACTCAGTTCTGACACTATCCACAGATAGCATCAGATCCCACAGGTTAAGGCCTTGGTCTCACAAGACTGGCCTGTGGCTCTCCTCCCCTGACTTCAGATGCCAGTCACAATCCCAGGTTATCACCTCTGCTTTTGACCTCCTGGCTATAGATTGGAGGTTCCAGTTACCATCTTCTTGGGTTCAATTAATTTGCTAGAGTGGCTCACAGAATTCAGAGACACATTTTACTTATTATATTACTGGTTTATTAAAAAGAATATAACTCAGGAACAGCCAGACGGAAGAGATACATAAGGCAAAGTATAGGGTAAGGGGCTCAGAGCTTACATGCCCTCTCTGAGTATGCCATTGTCCATAAATCCACACGTTTTCACCAACCTGGAACCTTTCCAAACCTAGTCCTTTTGGGTTTTTATGGAGGCTTCGTTACATAGGTATGATTGATTAAGTCATTGGCCTTTGGTGATTGATTCAACTTCTGGTCCCTTTCCTGTCCCTAGAGGTTAGAGGGGTGGGTCTGAAAGTTCAAACTCTCTAATCACGTGTTTGGTTCTCCTGGTAACCAGCTCCTATTCTTAAGGGGTGCAGGATCCACAAGTCTTCTCATTAACAAAACAAGACACCTTTACTTGCTCTCATCACTTAGGAAATTCCAAGAGCTCTAGGAGCTCTGTGTCAGGAACTGGGTTGAAAACCAAATATGTATTTCTTATTATATAAATTACAGTATCACAGAATACTTGCATCATGGCTGATTTAAAGCTGCCAATGAGAGGCTAATATGGAATTGGTAAGAGAAACATAGAATTGGCTTTCTGGAAAGCTGGTATTAGCTAGTTCCAGCATACCACTTACACTCAGTGAAATGCACTGAAATTTTTTAGTCAAATCAATAATTTATTTATCGAAAATGTAGTTGGCACTTACCAGATGACAGGAACACATGGGGAGACACAGATGAATAAGAACTAGTTTTTACTCTCCAGAATGTCATAGTCTAGCAGGCTGTTTAAATAAACTTTTAAGTAAAGAAAAGAATTCAGTACTTCTGAGACGGATCAATCAACTCTCTCTTTTTCCACTGAGAACAAAATAAGTACCAAGTAGATATCTGGATTAGAAATGAGAGAACTAAGGTCTGTAATTGGCCCATTAGATGTTAGAATGGTGGACAGGATTTTTGAGACTCTGTTTCTATGGAGGTCAGGTTAAGCATACTAGAGTTTTCTTCTCCTTATGTATGTGTTGGTGGGTGTGCATGTGTATTAACACATTATTGAGGTATAATTTATATACAATAAAATTCTCCAAATTTAAGTGTACAATTCTACCAGTTTTACAAATGTTGTACCCCGTCACAACAGAATATTTATCGTAAGTTCACTTGAGTTCTTTCCCAGCTCCCTCCAACCTATCAGGCAACTGCTGTTCTGGTTTCTTTCAGCATAGATTAGTTTTGTCTGTATTTTTCTTTTGTGCTTGGCTTCTTCCAGCATAATGCTTTTGATATTTATCTATGCTGTTGTAAGTATTACTAGATTATTCCTTTTTATTGCTGAGCAGTATTTTACTATACTGAAGATTGCTGAGCAGTATATGACTATACTGCAGATTGTTCATCCGTTCATCAGACATTTGAATTGTTTTCAGCTTTTAGCTATTATGAATAAAGCTGCCATCAAGATTTGGGTATTCATCTTTTTGTTGACACGTAATATCCCTCCTTTTTTTGGCGGGAGCGTTAAATACCTACGAGTAGGGTTGTAGAGTCAAAAGGTAGTGTATGTGCAACTGTTTACGAAACCATTCATGCTTTACCTCACATCTCTAGAGAATGAATGATCTCAGATTAAAATAGGAGGAAAGAGAAAGTCCATGGGGGAATTATTCCTTTGGTATGGACTTAATCTGAGTACTTCTGAAAATCTGATTTTAAGTATGGTTGAAAAGTGGATATTGTGAAAAAAACATTGATGTTAAGTAAGACTTTATTAATGTGTAAAAGAAAGTATAGTTACAAAAAGAAAACTGTAAAGTTTCTAAACAGATTTATTGAGATATAATTTATATGCAGAAAATTCACCCACTCAAAGTGTACAATTCAATAAATTTTGGTATGGTTTACAGAGGTGGAAAACCATCACCACAACCTAATTTAATAACATTTCTGTTACCCTTAAGTAAGTGTTCATTTACATTCAGAAAGCACGGTTTTGTAGTTAGGAAGACCTGTGTTTTAGTCTGAGCTTTACTAGTTAGCAACTATGTTACTATGGAAAGCTAAATCTCAGTTTCCGTACCTTTGAAATAGAGATGAAGACACCTCATTTACAATATTCTTATAAGAACTGTGATTAATGCACATAAAGCACTTGGTAGTAATAAATGTTAAATAAATGGTAGTGTTTATTGTTGAACAGCATCATTATAATTTCTGTGGTGTTTTGTTTCCTTCCTTATAGCACCTACAATAATGTTCCCTTTACTAAAGGTACCTTTAAATATATTTTTTAAGAGAAAATGAGGTGGAGTGGAAAGAGGAAGCCTGGACTTGAGAACAATATACTTGGGTTTTCTGGCCTTACTATTTAATTGCTTCATTGGGCAAATAACTTAACTGTGTCTGTTTCCTCATATGAGGAACTAGAAAAATAACATTCAAAAAATAACATTGCAGGATTGTTTTAAGTGTTTGAGGAAATATACTGGACTTGTTATTATAGTACAATAGTACTATAGTACAATATAATATAGTACAATAGGAGCTGTCATTCTATGATATCAGAAGCTACCATCTTTGAAGTATTACGTTTAGGAATAAAATTTATGTACAGAATTCAAGGCATAGGTGGAAAATTTGCTAATGTACTGTGTGCATATTTGTTGTATACATTTTTATATTTTAATACTAGTAGAGTGCCAGGGACATAGTCCTTAACAAAATATTTGATTAAGTAAATGCATAGGTGAATAAATAAAGAAGAAAAATTATTTGCCCCATGCTGTTTCAATTTCCCTTGATGTTTAGGTATCCAGGAGAAAGTTTCGTTTTCCAAATTTTAAGTTTATTCACTTACCTCCTCTCATTTGGCTGGGTGTGGGTGGGAGTGGGGTGGAGGAAAATTAGAAATTATCATAAGAACAAAAATTATAACAGTAATTGCTTATATTTGTAAACTATATTCTTAAAAGTACTCTCACGTTATTTTAAAAAATTTGTGTCTAATAATAATGTATCAGGTGATTGGAGTAAATAGTCTCATAGTGAAAAGAAAAACAAGATTCAGGGTGAACTTGTTCATAGTCTTTATGGAGCTAATAAGTGGCAAAGCCAAATGGAGGAATAAATGGGAAACCTTGTGTGTTGCTGGTGGGAACATAGGCTGGGGCAGCTGTTTTGGAAAGCAGTCTGGCATTGCTTAAGCAAATTAACTAGTTATTTACTCTGTGACCCAACAGTTTAATTCCTACAGATAGACACTGGAATGTACCCCAAAGGTACCCAAGAGAATGCATCCAAAGTTATTCACTGCTGTGTTATTGGTGGTGTAGGGGAGTGGGAGGTGCTGGGTGACCATTGCTGGGAGAGGGAGAGATAGAATGGTGGGTGCACATTATGGAGTTGTCTGTAGTTAGAAGCAGCAGATTATATAAAAGCGACACAAATGGATCTTAAAAATATAGTGCTTTGTGAAAAATGTGAGTGTGGAGTATATTTACTGTTTATGCAAGTTAAAAGTTCACAAGCATAGCACAGTACACATCTTGTAAGAACACCTACATAAAATACTCATTAAGCACATTAGAATGGCTGCCTGTGGGGCTTGGTACATAGGAGTAGGTTATGGAGATAAAAAAGAACAAATGAATAAGAAACATAATGATAATGTGTCGTGTACCAGTAAGTGTGGCTAACACTCTGAATGATAAAGTTAAAAACAGAATAACAGATTGTTACTTGATGTCAGCACCGAGCCGATGGAGAAGGAAAGATTTCAGTGGTGAGACACCCAGTTGGAAGAATGTACGAGGAGCTGACATGAGAATGAAACGGCAGGCACCAACTTTATTGCTGGGAGCGCAGTTTTATTGCGGGGAGTGCGCTTCTGCTTCTGCTCTTCTTCTCCCCAGGGGACCGCATGGGCTCCACATATATCAAATTGCAGTAGTGGCATTCAGCCACACATGCATGATACAATAAACTGAATTATGTTTACGTATATTAGGCGCAGGCACCCTAGTACACTAATGTAACATTCTAAATCTGGGATCCGAATTCCTAGCCTCGAGCCTGGATCCCAGCCAGACCTGCGACCAGCCAGGCCTGGGGCCCACACTTGATATAGTTCAAATACTGTTTTTATGTGATCAACTCTGCTACTAGGCTTAACCAGAGAGACCCTGATGTCATTATATATGGGGATGGATGTTCCAAGTAAAGTACAATTTGGATTGGTTTCTAAATTTACACAGAGAGCAACATCTTTTTCTTCTTAAAAGATTTACAACATGGTACACTTGAATTGGTATAATTTTAAAATTATCCTTTAAAACTTGTATTTTGGATAATAGAAACTGATGTGTTATATAGTGTTAAACATTTTTACAGAATTATAATGCAGTATACTAAATATTTAGTTTTAAAATGATACTCAAACTATCATTATTTTTCATGGTTCCAGATGTGCGCAGTATCCTATTATACATAGAAAAAGTTATCTCCATCTATATTATCCTTAAAGGACTTACATGTGTGATTTTTTTTTTGGCACATATATCACCTTGTATTTTAATATTTGTATTCCAAGTTAAATTTGAAGTATAATAGATCCTTTTTTCTTTTTTTGGCTTAAAGCAATGCAGATTTGTTATGTTGCAGTTCTGGAAGTTAGAAGTCCAAAAATGGGTTGGCAGGATTTCGTCCTCCTAGAGGGTCTAGGAGAGAATTCTTTTCTTTACCTTTTCTAGCTTCTAGAGCCTGCCTGCGTTTCTTGGCTCTTGGCTCCATGTCACTCTGTCCTCTGCTTTGATCATCATTTAGAATGGATTGCTTTTAAAATTTACCTTCCCTTTCTACTTGTTATTTGTGATCCTTCTGAAATGATAGTTATATAAAATGGTTATAATTATGTTTTGTACATAGTGTACATATTTGTAACAGCAACTATCCTGTTTAAAAAAGCCACAATGGTTAAACATTCAACTAAACATTAGCAACCTTTAAAAGTGTTTATCTGTCACTACTGTGGAGGTGTTGCCAGTATTCAGTAGGCAGACTGCTGGGACAAGAAAGGTCACCTAGTTATTTTAATGATAGGCATAGAAGGTGGAAAGAAATTGATTATACCCTTTGTGATCTCAGTGTCTACCTGTTTGTGAGTGGTGTGCAGACACGAGTTTCAGGATTACCTGTAATATGGAGAGGGAGGCCTGGTTCTTGTGTAAGAGTTTCATCTGCAGTACCATGCAATAAAATGTTGACAACGAAGAATTGATTTTAATGCTGTGTTTTATCTTTCTCAACAACAAAAAAGAAACAGTAAGAAAAGGGGAACATTGATACCTAGTAGAAGGGATAGAAACTCAGAGTCAGAAGAGCAGTTTCCTCATCTACAAAATAGGAATAATGACAATGCCTACTTTTTCCATCTCTGAGTTGTAAGGATCAAATTGTATTATTATGTAATTTATTTGATTCAAATTGCTTAGTGCTATGTGAACATATTGGTGTGTGTGTTTTTTACATATTGTTTATTTAAATGTACTATTTTTCAGTATGGTATCTTTTCCATTGAACTAATTTAGCATCTTCCAAATATAATAATTAATAACCAATAATATTTCAGTGATTATTGGACACTTTAAAGTTGTTTTCTTAAAAGTTTACAGATATTTAGCATCTCCTTGAAGTTTTGGCAATTTTTAATCTTATTAAAGCATTATGTATGCCAGGAAACTGCTCTTCTGGTTAATGGGTCCAATAGAGCAGGTACAAAACACTAATTTAAAATTTCTATGAAGTTCAATGATGCATTTTGAAAAGTCTGATTGGATTGTAAAGCTGTTATTGGGTATGAAATGACATGGCTTAGATTGGTGTAGATGTCCACTCAAGTTTTTATTGAATCTCTTAGTGTGTGGAGTCAATCAGCTTGAAGTTCTCTAGGTGTATGACAAATCAATGTAATGAATTGCTCTCTGAGGTGAGAAATTTGGGTTCAATCTGTTATTCAGAATGGGCCACTTTAACAGTTGCCTAAATTATCTCTTAGTTTCAATGGACAGCTGGCCTCCACACTCATCTTTACAAAACAAAAATATGATGTCCTTCCTCTGTTTAAAAACCTCTTTGGTTACCCATTACAAATAGTGTAAAATCTAAACATTGTAGGGATGCACAGAAGATCTTTTACCATGTTGTCCCAATATAACTTACCATTTTTGCCCTTTGTTTTTTCTGAAAAATCTGACATTGTCACCATGCTCTGCTTATTTCTCCAACCTTTTCCCAAATGGACTGTGCCATGTCTTTGTGCAAGCTTTCTCTCGCTAGTTTGTGTGGTTCTCATTTTTTCTCTTCTTGGAAAATCCCAGCAAATCTTTCAGTACCTAGCTCAGATATCCCCTCTTCTACACAACCTTCCTAGACTTCCGCTTATAGTGACAGTCACTCTGTCTTCTAGAATGTTGTAGCACTTCATCTACATTTGGCTATCATTGCATTTATCACATTTTATTGGAATTATTTATTTACTCTGTCTTCCTTAACTAACTAGATAACGAACTCTTGGACGTGGACATGTTTATACCTTTTCTCCATTTTCATGTCTGCCTCTCTTCATCTAGAATCTGGCGCATCTGATGCTTAGTTTCTGGCTGCTGAAAAAAAGGATACTTAGCATTTGGACAGTGTTTACCAACATGGTCTCCTGTAGAATAAATATAAAATATATTTTATATAAATATAAAGAAATATAAAAAGTATTTTATAAATATAAATATTTATATTTAAGGCAGATGTAGATACATTACATTAGAAATGTGTCAAATCTGGCAAGGGTATGCATATATGATAATATCTAATAATATTTTTATCTTTTGGAGGGTTTGATCTTGCAACCATTTTCTGCTAAATAGCATAGTGTAGTGTTCGGATCTTGTAGTAGCTGTGTGCCTTGGGTAAGTGAAATTAACTTTTCAGAGACACATTTCCTTATTTTTATTTTTAAAAATTTTTTTGTTTTAATTTAATTTTATTGTTCATTTCAGGTATATAGTACATTGATTAGACATTTACATAATTTATAAAATGCTCCCCCTAATTGCTCTTTCTCTCCTATGGCTCTCTACCTAGCCATTACATTAATACATTCCTTATGCCTCATTTTTAAATGGAGGTACAGATCTTATAGGGTTATTGAAAGAATTAAATGATATCCTCCATGGAAAGCACACTTAGCATGGTGCCTAGCACATACCCCACTCTTCCAGGACCTATAAATGTAATACACCTCTTTCACTCTCATAGTTTTCTCTGTGGTGTTATTTTACACCACAACACAACTGATTATCAAAGAATACCTATTTTTAAGTAACATAATTATTGTGCACAACCCAGTCTGACTCTTAAAGCCCTTTACCTTCATCACTGCTCTATGGAAAATATTTGCAATGAATAGTTGGATAGAAAGTTACCAAGGGGTTGAGAGATTGACATCAAATGAGTGGAATCTACAAAACTCTTCACTGTGGAAGAGAGGGATGTAGGTTTGTTTGGTATGTACTTGACCATGTTTCTGATTTTTCAGGAATGAATTACATTTGCTTTTATAATTAAAAAAAAGTTACTTTATGAAATTTAAACTTTAATCAAAAGTAAAGCAATAATTAAAAGTAGGAGGAGCCAATGAAGCAAGGACTTTACTTACCTAGAAATAAAAAGGATAAGATAGGGCATGAAACAGAGAAAAAAACATTAATTCCACCCTATAAAAACAAGGATTATGCTATCAGCATCCAAATAAAAATTCCATATAGCTCCAGTTTAGTTCCAAATGTAACTAGTAAACAGTAGGCCTGTGCACAGAAAGCAAAAAATCTTAATTAGCACTGAGAAAACTTCCACAAGCAGACATCAAGACATTTTAGAGTAGAGTTCTATGACTATGTGGATAAGAAACACTCATAAGATCAAATGTACAATAAATGATTGTATAATTTTTATACAAGATGTCCAATAGAACAACTGCTTTCTGCTTTTCCTTTAATTATTCCTTTCTTCCCTTGATTTTTTCCTTCCTTCCTTTCCTTCCTTTCTTTCCTTTCCTTCCTTTCTTTCCTTCCCCTTCCTTCCTTCCCTTCCCCTTCCTTCCTTCCTTCCTTCCTTCCTTCCTTCCTTCCTTCCTTCCTTCCTTCCTTCCTTCCTTCCTTCCTTCCTTCCTTGTGCTAATGTAAATGGTGTTGTATTTTTAATTTCAAATTGTTCGTTGCTGGTATTTAGGAAAGCAATTAACTTTTGTATAATTACTTTGTATCCCACAACCTTGCTTTAATCGCTTATTAGTTCCAAGAGGTTTTTTTGTTTGTTTTTGGTCAATTCTTTGTTCTTTGGAATTTTCTACATAACAATTAATGTCATCTGTGCACAAAGACAGTAGCTATGAGTTCTAGTGTGATTTTGATTAGGAGAGGTGAGAAAGGACATCTTTGCCTTGTTCCTGATCTTACGGAGAAAGTACCCACTTCTTACCATAAAGAATGATGTTTACTGTAAGTATTTTGCAGATTTTTAAAATCAAGTCTGCGAAGTTCTCTCTTTTTAGTTTGCTCGTTCCTTTTTAGGTAAGGTGTTTATTTCCTCTGGCTTCTGTCAAGATTTTTATCTTCGATTTTGATTTTTTGCAGTTTGAATATGGTACATCTAGGCATAGACATTTTGGTATTTATCATACTTCGTACTGAGTTTCCTGGGTCTGTGGTTTGGTGTCTGCCATTAATTTTTGAAAAAAAATCTTAACCATTATTTCTTCAAATATTTTTCTGTTCTTTCTTCTCTTTCTGGCATTATCATTATACATACGTTACACCTTTCGTAATTGTCCCACAGTTTTTGAATATTATGTTCTTTTTTCTTTCATGCTTTTTTCTCCTTTCATTTCATTTTAGGAAGTTTCTACTGACATCTTCAAACTCACTGATTTTTCTATGTCATGTCCAGTATTCTAATGATACCATAAGAGGCATTCTTCATTTCTGTTATGGTGTTTTTGATTTCCTATATTTCCTTTTGATTCTTTCTTAGTTTCCACATCTCTTCACACATTACAAATCTATTCTTGCATACTCTTCACTTTTTCATTAGAGTCCTTAGTATATTAATCATTTGGAAATTCCCCATCTAATAATTCCAGTGACTCTGTCATATCTAAACCTGGTTCTTATGCTTATTCTATGAGCTCAAACCATGATTTAATTTTTTTGTATTCCTTGTACTGTTTTCCGATAGCTGGATTTGATGTACCAGGTAAAGGGAACGTATAATAGGACTTCATTGTGAGGTTTGTGTTCATTTGCTGGAAATTAGGCCGTGTTTACTGTCTGCTGTATCTGGTGTCACTGGCTACAATTTCCTCTAGTGTCCTTGTATTTGCCTCTCTGTTGTCTTTGGGTTTCTCTAAAGACTCTTTCTTAAGAGGAGTCTTAAGAGCAGTTAGCTTGTATTAGGTCTCAATCTTTTAGTGAGTGTTTCCTCAACTGTTATCTTAAAGTGTTTCTCATCTTTTCTTCCCCCCCCGCCGCTTAGGTGAAACAAAAAGCCTAGGGCATGCTGGATTTGGGTATTTCCTTTCCCTAGGTAGGTTGGGCTCTGGTAAAACCCACGTGAGTTAGGCTCTGGCAAATTAATTTCCATTGAGGACAGACTTTTGTTAAGAGAAACAGAGGGCCAGGTGTATTTCAAAATTGCTACTTGTCCCCTCTCCCTGCCAAAACATGAAAAGATTTTTCTTCAGTCTTTACCCTAAGAGCCTGGTGGGTTCCTGGAGGTGAAACTCATGAGAGGGTGGAGGCCCTCCTATGACTTGGGACCCCTAGAGTTTTAAGCTCTCAAGACTGTCCACACTGACCCTCCAGCAATCACTATCTCTACTATCTCTTGAGTTGGGCTTCTGTTCCTGGTAAGATGTGAGTCTCTTTATTTTCCTGTATCTCAAATTTGCAGAGTATCGACTTATCCTGTAACATCAGTTATCTGATAGATTAAAGATGACTGGTTGATTTTCAGTTTTTGCAACTTTTACTCTCGTTGTGAGGACTAGAATGATGACTTCTAAGCTCTTTTCATGTATGACCATTAACTGGAAGTCCCATGATCACTTTCACTTAGTTCTTAGCATGACTAATTTATCAGAGGAGAAATTATCATGTAAGACTTAGTTTGATGGAAGAGTCATCTGTGATTCTGTAAGTATGAACGTGACTCTTCATTAGAATTTGTTATCTAAGAATGAAGTCTTTACTCTTAGCAGCTAGATGTAAGTCAGTATTGACAGATGAATCTTAAAGAACTGTTTACATTTTTAAAAGTATTTTTTTCTACCCATGTGATCCAGAACACTAACTAAGGTGTGACTGTCACTATTCTTTACATAGATTAGGAGTATTAGTAGGTAAAAGTAAGCATCTGATATGGAACTATTTAATAAGTTTTCCAGGTTATAGTTATCTCTTTTTGTGTCACCATTCTCTGCATAGAATTTCAGCAACGCCTATTCTAAGGGACACTTTGAATGCAAGGTCCACTAAGTGACTATACATTGTACATTGTTTTCCTTGCCTCTCCTGGGTTCCTTGAATGTAGCTTTTCCTGTCTTACGTGCTTTCCAAGGACATAAAATAATGATCTAGATATTTAAATTCCTGACTGCAGTTAACAAGGAAAGTTTTTAAAGATAGCTCATTTATTTTTGCTGCATTTTCCTCCTTTTTATTTTAATGGTAAAATTTCATATTTATTAAAAGTTTGCTATGTGCCAGCTGTGATTTTAAGATCATTAATAATATTAACTCATTCTAACAATGTTGCTACGGGTTAGGTATAATTACTGATCCCATTTTATGGATGAGGGCATTGAAGATTAGAGAGATTAGAGCAGTCGATTAAGGTCACACAGATATTAAGAGGCAGAGCTCAACTGTAATTCCAGGCAGTCTGGCTGGGATCCCAGAACCCTTAAATTTTTTGCTATATTCATGTCCCACCTTATTTAAGTATTATCCTTTAAATCAAAATTTTACAAATATAAATTAATTTTTTCAGAAAGGAAACGTTACATCACTGTCATAAATTGAAGATTATTATGGCTTTCCTGAAATAGAGAGTAAACATAAATGTCATGATAAAAATAAAACGATGTTCCAAATTTTAGGTAGATACTATACTATAGCTTGCTTAAGATTTTGATCCAAGAACTGCTTTCTCTTTTCTGAAAGACAAAGTTAGCGCTTTTTGAAGTGTTAAAATCTCTGAACAAACTGTTTTTCCTTGACATAATAAGGGTTCAGAGAATATTGAAAAGAGAGTAATTTTCTCCTTAAGTGATTCAGTATTTATAAGCCCCTTTCCTTCAGTTTCACTGACTTTGGAGAAATTACTCACCTGTTAAATTCATTCATAAAATGCAACAGTGTAACATTCATCACACGTAAGCCTCCATCTTGTATATGTTTATTTGTGTGTCATATAGTACAGCGAGTGGCACATATGCACACCAAGATTATTTAGACATCCTATTATGCATAGGGATTGAATTTTAAAAATAACTTTGTTAGGATTTATTTTTAGTTTAACTTATTTTAATAGTCCTCAATTTTTTCTCTCTTGGATGCCACATCTTTCTGTCAGAAATATAGCACACAGTCCTACCTCCCCAGAGAAGAAAAAAACAACAGACCTTAAATGCCCCCATTTAAAAAAAAAAATTGCATGTTCTTACATTTTTGACACTACTCTTTTTTTTTTAAACACCTGCAGCACCCGATATTCCAAGGTGGTCTCCCATCCAAGTACTAACCAGGCCCAACCCTGCTTAGCTTCCAAGATCAGATGAGATCGGGCACTTTCTGGGTGGCATGGCCATAGACTTGGTGCTACTCTTTACTACTGATACAGCACCACCTGGAATTAATGGGACAAAGAGAAAGGGAGGTGTGTAGATGTATAAATTGTGGACTCAGAGAGCTGGCTGTGAGAGCTGCAGATGAGACTCAGTGTTTCCTGTGCTACACCCTTATCACTGTTTACTTCCTTTAGTTACAAACATTAAAAATGCATATTATTTTTTTTTTTGATGAATAAACTAACATATATTCATTGTGGAAAGTGTGGAAAGTACAGAAAGCATAGGCCAAATAAAAAGTAATCCTGTCACTCAGAAGACCATGGCTAAATTGACCATAGGCTTTCTTAGAGGGATAGTGTGCAGTTGCTTTTCCCACTTTTTCATTATCCTCTCACTCAGCCACTTTACCCCTACAGGCTGTCTTCCACTGGTGTTGTGTCTTAATAGTCCTGCAGTTGTGAGGAAATTACTGTCTCTACAGTGAGACTTCTTCATCTATAAAATTGGGATAATAATTTACCTCATAGTGTCACTGTGAGCATTACATGATTAGACACATAGAAAGCATTAAAAATAGTGTCTGCCACAATTAAGCTCTAAATCATGCTGGCAGTCATTGTAATTGTACTCCCATCAGGAAAGATGGAATGTCTGCCCAGTGGTGCCCCCTCATGTCGTTATCTCTAACTGCGAAGTCCAGTTTCTGCCCTGACTCTGCCTTTTGCAGTACTACCCATTCTTTAGGGCGTATCTCAAATGCATTCTTCCTGTGGGTTTCTGTTTTGACCAGTCTTTCCCATGGAGTTTGTTTTTTCCACCTTTGGTGTTATACCTCTAGCAGTCTAAAAACATGGAATGCACTGAATTATAGTCTTCTTTTGTGTTTTGACTTAAAGAGGGGTTTCCTATGTAGGTAGGCTGGATTGCCAGGTATGATAGCAGCCAAGGAACTTGGGGCAGATGGAGAATTAAACTGTGGTTGGTTATTGAAATTCTGGACATGACCAGGGCTTGGCAAGGTCAGGGTTAAATATGATACAACTTCTGGGATGAAGTTTAGGACTGGGAAAGGTAACACCAACAGCAAAATGTACCAATTACCAGCTTTTAAAAAATCATAACATGCACAGAAATTATTGTGTAATCAACTTGAATATCATTTAATTTGCATTTTAAATTTTACAATCATGTCTGGTCATGCCTAGATTTATCAGAATTGTGCTCTCCTGAGTTTCAGGAAAACTTTTTAGGCTGGTCCAAGTCATGGTATCTGCAGTTCTGTCTCATTCTAACAATTATTAGAATGATTAGAATTATTTCTGTTTGATGATTTTTGATTTTCATCACTTGGCTAGTTTAGAATTGAGGCCTTAATTTTACATACCTGCACCATACTTGTGTATACATGAACCCAAGGTAAGCAATCGCTTAAATCAATTGAAATGTGAAAACCTGGGTTTTAAGGTCAATGGTTAAAATACCTTCTTTTAAATGTAAGGTTTCTCATGAGGATTGACTTTTGATGATTCAGATTTCAAAAGTAAAATAACTTACTTTTTAAATTTTTTTTACTGACTGGAAGGTTAGGAGTTATGTTTTTTTTGTTTTGTTTTGCAAAGTGGCACATTAAAATTAATCGTGAACTCCTAGAACTTGTAGTGAAGAAATACACATATTAACACATTTATGTATTATTAGGTGTGAAACATATATAAGTATGTATATATGAACACATACTCGTATGTATATTTATATTCACACTCTAGAATATTTACTTCTATAAATATTGCCTTTGTTTATGTCTCTCCATTACCACAACAGTTTTAATTTGCTTTGGTTTCAAGTATATAGTCAAATTATATTCAAAATATTTCAGTGAGTAACAAGTACAAATTAGTTTACAGATCTGAGTTTATTATACTTTAAGTATTTATTGTATGTCCTACCAGCTGTTTAACTTGATTTTGTTAATTAAGTGTAAGAAAAACTGAATATTTGTCCACCAGAATCAATGGTAATAATTGTGGCAATCTTGAGAAGAAATAAATCTGTAGAAAAAAATGCATTTACTATCCACAAACACCTAAAGTTTTATCAAGCCAATTATATTCATACTACACTCTCAAATATGAGGGAGAGCTAAGCAGTGTTCAAACTCCTTCAGGGTCAGTAAATAAGATCCTCTAGTAGAAAACAAAACTGGGAAGGTACTAAGGATACCAGAGACGAAAAATCATTGTGCTGTCTGATAGCACTGGTGATAGCTTTGGCCTGTGTGCAGTGTACTTGTAAGGTGCTGCTTGCACCAAGGGGTGCTTTAGTGTTTTGTGTTTCCACATTTTGTAGGGAAAATGCATGTCTAGTCATTAACTACACATTCTCCCTTGCCTCTTTGAATTAAAATCAATTTGAAATCTGAGTGGAATAGTAACTGTTTGACGCATCTGAATTCCTTCTTTCATTCACATTCATTTCCTCAAATGACCTTTGTACTTCCTCTTTGTAGAATTTCTTTGTTGGAAAAGGTCAGGAGGACAACGTTATTAAAATTCTTTAGATCTCTCTCACTTCACCACCATAATCTATTGCTTTTTCTGAGGTTATTTATTTTTATTTTTATTTTTTGACTTTCAGTTCCTTTTACTCTAAAAGCTCTGTTTTTTGGATCCTTGTTTTTTGTGTAATTACACTAACCTTCTTTCAGAGTTTAGGTATATGCTGATTGCTACTATTTATGCAGGCTAAGTAGTCAGCACTGATTAAAATGCATTGTGGAGCTGAGGTTTTCTTATTCCAACTGGTATTAAATTGAGATACTGTAAAAAGAGAAACAAAACTAATACTGATGTGAAATGAAGTGATAAAAATGCTGTACTTGACATTTACCTAGTTTAATGACTAAAACTTATTAACAGCACGTTTGATTTTGATTCAACCTTCATATTATTAGTCTTACACTTACTTTGCAATTCAAAATTAATTTTTGGAGAGGCAATGAGGTGTAGGGGTTGAGAGCGTAGGCTGTCTGGAATTGGAACGAGGCTCTGCCATGTGTTAGTTTTGTGACTGAACAGTTATTTAACTTTGCTAATCCTCAATAAAATGGAGATGATAGTATTCTAATCTTTACCCATTATTGTTATTATTTTAAATTTATACAACATCCTTCACTTCCTTGGGATTCACTGGTCTAGATTAAATTTCAAAACCAACGCTATTTGGAGCTTTGCTTGAATCTCGCAAGAGCTCATGTCAACTTTTAATAGTAAACAACAGTCAGGCATTAAAGATAATGTCTGTACTACAATTATATGGAGATAGTGGGTATAAATGTGTGAAAATTATTGGCAATTAAGGGCTTCTTTTATTCGCCTCTATACGTACTTAATGCAGCTGTAATTTTATATAACTTAGAAGACATGTTTAAAATGTGTTTTCTACCTATAACTGATTTCCAATGTTATCTCCTTTTTTCCATTTCTCTTAACTTCCTATTTGAATTTGAAGTTGTTCTACTCTGGGAGCAGGCCCTGCCTAACACACTCCTTAGGCCATTTTAACTATCATCTTCCCAAGGGTAGGGAGTTCAAATGATTTTAGAACCATTTTTTTCTTCAATCTTTCTTTTAATCTGTCGGTAAGTTTATCTGGTGGCAAGGTAATGATTGTTTCTCTTTCCAGACTCTGTTTTTGATGGCCTTTTAAAGGCTAGTTTCCTGTGGGTCAGTTTCTGGGTCTCGATATATATTGTTCTTCATCTATATTAATGGGTTTGTCTGGTCTGTGGGATGCTTTTGGTAAATAAGTTTATCATAAGGATCAGCAAACTTTTTCTGCAAAGGGCTAGATAGCATTTACTTTTCGAGGGCCATAGGGTCTGTCGCAACTACTCAGCTCTGCTGTTTTATCTCAAAAAAAGCCAAACACAATGCACATAGATAATACATAAACAAATGGGTATGCCTGTGTTCCAGTAAAGTTTTATTATGGACACCAACAATTGAATTTAAAATAGTTTTCATAAAATAGCCCCCCCCATCATTTAAAACTGTGACTCTATTTTTAGCTTGTGTCACAAATGTTTGGCTCTACAAAGCCAGACAGATTTGATGCATGTATTGTTGTTTGGGAACCCTTGGTCTGGTATCTCATCTGTATGACAAGTGCAGTGGTGAAAAAGTATCTATAAATAGTATAGATTTTTACTATGACTATTTGGTCCTTTAAAGTACTTTATTTTATAAATAGGTAGTAAAGTATAAGACGTAGTGTTCTGATTATGTATTGCTGTATAAAAATCATTCATAAACTTGGTGACTTTAAATAACTTTTTCTTATGGTTCTTTTGGTGGACTTGGTTCAGCTCTCAGGATTTCTTGTTCAGACAGTGGCTGCAGCTGGGCTGGAGTCATCTGAAGGCTCTGCTGTACTCGATTGCCAAGATAACTGCCTCAGGTGGCTGAAGGTTGATGTTGATGCTGGCTTTCAGCTGAGAGCTCAATTTACTCTTGGCTTCTCCATGAGGTCTGGGCTTCTCACTGTGTAGCATAATGGAGTGACCAAAGAGCAAATGTTTCAAGAGGTGAAAGTCTCAAGCCTTTTTAAATGACCTGTTTTAAGAAGTAACAAAGTATTAGTTCCACCATGTTCTATCGATGGAGAGCAAGTGTCAGGGCAAACCGCAATTCGAAGGTTGACACAAGGCCATGAACACCCAGAGGTGTTGTTCGTTGGAGAGCTATCTTTAAAGATTAGCTACACACGTGCTACTGTCATCGCTGAAGTCAAGATAGTGTTTACCTTTGGAAAGGGTAGGGAGTGGTGGACAGAGGGAAAAGGATAATTGGGGAAACATTTTCTGATACTGTATATTTTATAGTAGTTGGTAGATACAAAACTGTTTCTATTATTATACTTTTCGGTGTTTTTGAACTATTTCATAATAAAATTAGATTATATACTTTAAAAAAAAAAGATTCTATAGCATCTTAGTTTTGAAGAAGAGCTCATAACTAGAAAATGTTCACCAGAAATAAATTTGCCATATGGAGGTAGAAGCCAAAAGCTTTGATTAGCTTTTTATTGTGCAAAATTTTAAACGTATAGGCAGAATCATAGAATGAACTCTCATCTTCCTGTCACCCAGCCTTAACAATTATAGACACATGGCTATTCTGGTTTCATTTATACCTCACCCATTTCCCTCTCTCCTGTATTATTTTGTAGCAAATTAAAGGTGTCATAATATTTCAGCCCTGCATATTTCACTTGTATCTCCAAGGGATAAGAATTTTTAAAAATAAATCTTAATATAACCACAATATTTAAATTTTAAATAATACCTAAAACTTCAACAATAATTCTTTAAATATTATCAAATATCCAGTAAGCTCAAATTTTCTGTTGTCTCTTAAATATCATAAAATTTTATTTTATTTTATTTTTTTTGAATCAAGATCCTAAGAAGATTCACACATTGGAATTGATTGATGTGTCTCTTGACTCTCTTTTAATCTGTTGGTTTCTCCTTCTGTTTATTTTTTCTTTTTCAATTATTTGTTAAAGAAACTAAGTCATTTTTTTGCTGATTATATCCCTATGATATTGTTGAATGTGTTCTTTTATTTCCTGTTAATTGGTAGTTGATTTTAGAAGCTTTATCACATTGAGATTTTTTTGGCAGGGTGGGGTAGAACTTAATAGGTAATGGTATGTTCTTCTGTGTGGAGGCAAAATAATGAATGCTTGATTGTCTCTTTACTGAGGAAGAATGCACAGATCCATTAATATGTAGAAAGTGCAACATTGTATTCTGATTGTAGAATTCATTTTTCTTTTCTAAATCAATAGTTTATTTTTTTATTAGCAGAAATATTTCTATAAAGAAAAAATTCTTATAGTCACTATTTGTTTATCTTTCGATACAGTTCATACAGAAAGTTTTCAAAATACAAAATTAGTTCACTTGTCTCCTATCTAACATCTGTATCTCTTTTTTACTCACTAAGAATTAGTTTTCTAGGCTCCCAGAAATGATTGGACTAGACTACCAAGTAATAACTCTTTTGATTTATTTCGTAAAACAGTCATGCACCACTTAACGAAGGTGATACATTCTGCAAAATGCATTCTTGGGTGATTTTGTCTTTGTGCAGACATCATAGAGTATGCTTATACAAAACCTAGATAAGGGTAGCTTACTACACACAGGCTATTTGGTGTAGCCTACTACTCCTAGGCTATAAGCCTATACAGCATGTTCCTGTACAAAACAACACAAGATTAAGTCAAACATGAGAAAATGATGTGATCAAGATACATGGTAAGCACAGATGTATAAGGCTGCTGTCAGCAAAACACAGTAAACTGTTTTACAGCAAACGTTTTTTTTAGTTAGTAGAAACGTACACTCTAAAATAATGGTAAAAAGTATAGTATAGTAAATACATAAACCAGTAACATAGTCATTTATTATTATTATCAAATATTATGTACTGTACATAATTTTGTGTACTATACCTTTACAGGACTGGAGATACAGTAGATTCGTTTACATTAGCATCACCACAAACACATGAGTAATATGTTATGCTGCCTTACGACAGCTATGAAGTCACTAGGTGATAGGAATTTTGCAGCTCCATTATAATCTTATGGGCCTACCATGTCTATGTGGTCTGTTGTTGACCAAAACGTTGTTATGTGATGCATGATTGTATACACTTAACAGTCTCAGAATAACTACCAGTATTACAATCAACAATATGATTACTGTCAAACGTGTTTTTTTCTTTTTTGTATATTATACTTGGTATATACACATTACTTTAAAGTCATTTGGTGTAGTCTCTATATAATTAGGCCTCCAAGTGTCCATACATTTATTTGTTTTCATTTTATTTTTCATTTTTAGGAATCCCTGCTTTAAAATTTTATTTTATTATATAATTATGTACATTATTTATCTTCCTGCTACCCTGTTTCTTCTCTTTCCCTTTATTTAACATTTAAAGTTTATGGTTTATGGTTTACATTAGCATAATAGGCCATTTTTGGTATATATTTTTATATATATTTGCATCTTCCCTTTTTTAGATAAATGATAGTGTAGTATGTACACTTCCCCCATCTTGCTCTTTTTACTTAACAAGATATCCCTGAGGTTACTTCAGAACTTCAGAGAACTCCATTGTGTTAATTAACCATAATTTTATTTAGCTTGTCATCTCTTGATGGACATTTGAATTATTTCCAGTCTTATGCTATTATATATAAATCCTGCCATGAATTACCTTCTTTTCACGTAGTTTTTTTTGTTGTTGCTAGTGTCTGTCTTTTTATGTTTTGGTAGTGTATCTTTGAAATAAATGTCTAAAATGAGATTGATAGGTCAAAGAACAAATTAATATGTAATTTTGCTGAATATTGACAAATTCCCTTTCATGGAGGCTGTACTATTTTGCATTTTCACCAGTGTATGAGAATGCCTTGTTTTCTCACAGCTTAACCCATGGAGTATGTCATCAAACACTTTCTCTTACCAATTTAATGGGTAAAAAGTTACACATTGCATCATTTTGATTTTATTTCTCTTGTAAGTAATATTAAACTTTTTTTTATATGATTAAGAATTATTTTCCCTTATTTTTCAATCACCTGTTTATTTTTCTGGCCCATTTTCTATATCATTATTGGTACATTTTTCTCTATTTTAAAGAAATTCTTTATATATAGTTGATCTCTCCTTTGTGATTAAAAATTGTAAATATTTTTCCATTTTGTCATTTTTCTTATCTTGTGATTTCTCTTGCCAGTTTGGTTTTTCTTTTAGTAAACAAGTTTATCTCTCTTTGCTTTTAGGGTTTGGGCCCATAATTAGAAAAGTTTTCTTAATTTTTAGGTTATAAAAGAATTGACTCAAATTTTTCTCTAGTATTTATATAGTTTCATTTTTTTACATTTAAATTTCTGATCCATTTGGAATTTGTCTTAGTGTGTTAGGTATAAGGAATGGATCTGATTTTATAGTTTTTCTTTTTAGTTATTAAAATATCATTCCCCCCAAGTGAGAGTCTGTCTTTATCAATATTACATTTGCATTTGTAATTGGAGGTAGTTCTTGATTTTATATTTTACTTGATTGGTCTGCTTATTCATAGGTCAATATCAGACTGTTTTAATATTAGAGACTTTAAAATATGTTTTAATATATGGTGTAGCTAGCCATCCCAACTCCATCTGATGCAGGATTTTTCTGGCTTTGTTGTATATTCATTCTTTCAAATGAACTTCAGAATTGACTTAGCTAACTCCAGTGGGGGAAATGTATTTTTGTTTGCGTTGTTTTAAATTAATAAATTAACTTCGATCTGACATTTGGCATGTTGAGTCTTTCTAGCTAAGGCATGTTTTTTCCATTTCTAAATTAAGTCTACTTTCGTGCCTTTTAATTGTGTTTTATATTACTTTTTAATTTAAGTTTTGGACATTTAACTTATGTGAAGACTTAAATTAGGTCATGAGACAGCTCATGAAATTTACTAGATTAGGTAGAAAAATTAAGGATTATTGCTTTATTATTAAGGTGCATTTTCTCTGTGTTGGAGTTATGCATGTCACTGATATTATCTACAGTAGATCTTTTCTGTTTCTGTTTAGTTTCTTTATTTCAAGTTACTTTTAAAGCTTCTGTCTTTAGGAAGCAAAAAGCTCTATACCCAGGTCCAGTGAAAGAAAAACAACAACAAAAACCAAAACAACAAAGGCTGACTGGGAGTGGGAGTGGGCCTGGGAAAGAGAGAGAACTGTACCGAAACTGAGGATCTGATGTGGGTGGTGTGTGCATTTAAGTACAATATTTATATGAACTTCTAAGCTTACAAGTCTTTGTATCCCCTCGAAGAATTTTGAAAACTATTTGCCTCTGCACATTTTTTAGTTGACATCTTACATTTTTTACTGTAAATTTAAACTGTTGCAAATGTTTGATTTCCTGTATACGGTAAACATTGTCACTTAAAAATGATACCATTACAGCATTCTTTTAAATGTAGTCAATGAAATTGAAATAACATAGCAAATTTAAGGCCTCTGCTCATCCGTTAAAAAACTATAAACAAGATCTTTAACAGCCAAATTTTAAATTATTTCTTTTTCTCCTTGAAGATGTATTTCTTTTCCCTTCTTACACAGAATTACATTGTAATAAAATACACTTTTATGCTAAGTTGTTTTTTAAAAATCTATTACTCATCATACTTCTTCCTGGCAATAAAAATGTATATACATTTAAAATAATTGTTTTAAAATTTTCTGTGACCAAAAGGCCTTAAGTGCTAAGAAATTTTCTACGGGATTAAGTTACCGTTATAATTATTAGCAGTATAAAATTTATTCAAGCAGCATAAATGTATTAAAATATTTGAGAATCATGTTTTTAAAAGCAAAATTTATTGGAAGTGCATTTCTTAAAGAGATAGATGAGGCTGTTTTATGTCTTCTTGTTTGAATATTAATTATTACCAAAGTAAAATCAGATTCAGCAATAATTTTATTCCTATTTTTGTTTTCATAGCTATAATCTTGAGAAAACTGGTTCACGTGAATAATAAATGATAATAAAAAGAATTTGGTTATAACAGTGTCATTAACTTCTTTCACCTACAACTTTATATATGCCAAAATTCATGTAACAATCTGTATTATCAACAATTACTTTTAAGGATCAGCTGACAACCGGATTATACCTTTCTTCAGCTTTGTTCAAAGTAGAGAATTGGGAATCACCTGAATTGCAAGAGAATGTGTTAATCATACAATAAGGCCATTCACTTTCTCTAATTGACTTCAGTAAAATTTGAATGGTCCTTATATTTGGAATTCCAGTGATTGTTACATCCTGAGATTGGAAAGATGTTTACCCCCGCCCTCCCGATTTTTTTTTTTTTTTTTTGGAATGTGGAAGGAGAGGGTGGCTATAAGAAGAGAAAAAGAAGAGCAAAAAGAGAAATGGAGAACTGGTACTTTCACATATTCTTAGGCAGATAGGATCAATTTTAGAAGAGTTGAAATGGAAATTGAGAATTTAGAAATTGATATATAAAAATATCCATGTTTAGGTTGATCATCCTCCACCTTGTAGAGTTCACATAATTCCAGTCTGAAGACCCCCATTCAAGGTATCTCATGAGAGAAGGGACAGTACCTTGGACTACATTGGTCTCATCTAACAAAAAGAAGCACAACAGCTGGAGATCAGCAGAGGTAGTGCTACTATGCTCAGACTTACATCAGTGCTGCCCAGTGTATTGATACTGTCTTCACAATATGTTTTACACAAGATTTTATGTGCTTATTCAAAACAAAACAAAACAAAGCAAAAATCCTTAACATTAAAGGATATCTCACCAAAGAAGATATACAGATATACAAGTAATTGTACGAAAGGATGCTTCACATCATATGCCATCAGGGAAATGCAAATTAAAATAACAATGAGCTACCACTACACACCTATTAGAATGGCCAAAACCTGGACCACTGATGATACCAAATGTTGGGAGGATGTGGAGCAACAGGAACTCTCACATCGCCAGTGGGAATGCAAAATGGATAGCCACTTCAGAACACAGTTTAGTGGTTTCTTATAAAGAACTAAACATACTCTTAACACATGATCCATCAATTGCGTTCCTAGGTATTTACCCAAAGGAGTTTAAAACTCATGTCCACACAAAAACCTGCACATCATGTTTACGGAAATTTTATTCATAATTGCCCCAAATTAGAAGCATCCAATATGTTCTTCAGTGGATAAATGGATAAACTGTGGTACGTCCAGACAATGAAGTATTATTCAGTGCTAAAAAGAAATGAGCTTTCAATAGATCAAAAGACATAGAGGATATTTAAATCCATATGGCTAAGTGAAAGAAGCAAATCTTAAAAGTATAAATACTGTATGACTCCAATTATATGACGTTCTGGATAAGTCAAAACTAAGGAGAGACAGTAAAAAGATGATTGGGTCCCTGAGGTTGGGGGAGGGTAAAAGGATTGAATAAGTAGAAGACAGAATTTTAGAGCAGTGAAAATCCTCTGTGCAATAATGATGGATGCATGTCATTGTACATTTATTAAGACCTATAGAATATAAAACTCTAAGAGTGAACTCTAATGTAAACTATGGACTTTAGGTGATTATGTTGTGTCCATTTAGATTAATCAGTTGTAGCAAATATTAGGTGATGTTGATAATGGGGAAGGCTATACATGTCTGGTGGCAGGGGTATGTGGGAAATATCTGTACTTTTTTTTTATTTTGCTGTGAATCTAAAACTGCTTTAAAAATTAAAGCCTTAAAAACAACACACATTGAGTTTTAATTCTTTTGAATAATGTCTGTATGGATCTTAAATAATGTGGTCTACATAAATTGGGCCGATCTACTTGAAGACTACTTGCATTTAGTTAATTATGAGGAACAGAAGGTTCATTGGCATATTCCTTAGAGGTGAGGTTATCTATTTCTAATAATCCATCTTGTTGGCCTTAGGAGAAAGAAATGAGCTCTTTTTCTGCTGGGAATGAGTTTATTGTACAGTTCCGTGAGTGTGTGTGTATGTGTATGTTTTGGCAGAAAACATTTCAGAACCACTATCTTAAGTTATTCATTTCAAAAACCTCAGCTGGACTTTTGAGAGACAGAAGGTAGGAGATGAAGGATTAGGGTCAGAGATTGAAATGCAGCTACTATATTTGGTGTTGGTGTGTTCGAAAGCAGTCCATGTTAGACATTCAAGAGACATAACTCATATTATAATAAAAGGTCGAAGAGCCTGGCCTATATTTTAGTTGGGAAAAATGGTCCTCTCACTTTGCCTTTTGCGAACAGCAGAGACACCCCTCTGTAGGGGCAGTGTTCTTTAAGAATTTGCTTTTGATCTGGTAATTTAAATAAGTGAAATGTGGCATATTCCCTGGATGCCAGGTATAATTCTCAGTACTTTACATTGGTCCTTTCTTTAATCCTTATAATAACCCTGTAGAGGTCACACTGGTTTTATCCTCTCCATTTTACAGATAAGGAAACTGAAGCATGGTATGATTAAGTGGTTTGCTCAAGGTCACACATTAGTGAGTGGTAAAGCAAGGATTCAGGACAGACTGTTAACCCCCTGAGTCTCTGCTCTTAACTGTTGTATTATGCTGCCCTGAGGTATTTGAATAAAACGTCAGAGAGTAGAGCTTCCAAACTGTGTGCCACACTGTAGTGAATGGGGTTCAGATGTTTTGGTCCTGTCAATCTCAGAGTTGACAGTAGCTCCCAGGCCAATTTGCGTATCTTCTTATCTGAAGTGTAGCTTTTTCTTCTTATCTGCGATGCTAGTCTAAATATTATTTTCTATATATATATCAAGAAATGGAAAAGATTGGGAGGCTCTGCCATACAGTGTAGGAGAACTGACTTTGATTTGAAGGCTTTGTGGGCAGATGCCATCAATTGACTATATGCCCACTAAAAAATAAAAACATACAAATTGACATTTTGAATGAAGTTATTAATATAGTTTGTTTGAATAGCGAAGCAAATCCGTATGGATTTAATCCAGTAGTTATAAAAGTGGCCCATGGATGGCAGATTTAACTTGGAAATCTGTATCAACAACTTTGTGTTGTAGCCAAGCACAATATTTAAACACAAATAGAATACGTATTCCTTTTCATGGGCTAGAAACACTCCCTGTAACAGTTCTTACTGCCGCTGTATACCCAGAAGCTTCACACTTTCACGTTTTCCTCCTGGCTTCTGATGGCTTCTAAGTGTTCAGCTCTTGGTCAAATCACTCATAGGAGGTGGTGGGTCATACAGTGATTGATAGGCTGTATTAATGATCTTTTGGTTATTTTCGCCAGAGGTTTGGCGGAGGTTGTGGCAACAGCACTAGACTTATCCAAGTAGACTTTTTAAATTTAATTTGGTTAATTTAAATTTTTTTCTTTATGTTTTGTGCTTTTTAAATCCAGGTTAGGAAATCTTTTTACTCAAACGTCTCAAATATGTTCTCCTCTATTTCTTTCTAAAAATATTAAAGTTTTTCTTTTGACATTTTATTCTTTAATTCACCAAGAATTGATTTTTGTTTATGAAGTAAAGTCAGGATTCAATCGTATATATGTACAGTTTTTCTATTGGGTATTCTTTGTTATTTTGTCCTTTTACATTTTTATTTATTTTCTAAAAATTTATTTTCAATTACAGTTGACATTTAATGGTATTTTATATTAGTTGCATGTGCAGCATAGTGGTAAGACATTTATAGTTTACAAAGTGATCTCCCCTGATTAGTTCAGTATCCACCTGGCATTATACATAGTTATTACAATATTATTGACTATATTCCCGATTTTGTACTTTACATTACCTTGACTATTTCATAACAGTAAATTTGTACCTGTTAATCCCTTTCCCTTTTTCACTCATCTGGCCACCATCAGTTCTCTATATTTGTGATTCTGTTTCTATTTTGTTTGTTCGTTTATTTTATTCTTTAGATTCCGCCTATGAGTGAAGTCATATGGTATTTGTCTCTTTGTTTGACTTATTTCACTTAGCATAATAATTTACAAGCCTATCCATGTTGTCGCCAAAGGTAAAATTTTATTCTTTTTTTTTTTATGGCTGAGTAATATCCCATTGTATATATGTACCACTTCTTCTTTATCCAGTCATCTATTGATGGGCTCTTAGGTTGCTTCCATATCTTGGCTATTATAAATAGCACTGCAGTGAACATAGGATGCATATATTGCTTCGAATTACTGTTTTGGATTTTTTTGGATAAATATCCGGAAGTAGAATTGCTGGATCATAAGGTAGCTCTATTTTTAATTTTTTGAGGAACTTCCATACCGTTTTCCATAGGGGCTGCATCAGTTTGCACGAGAGATCCCTTTTCTCCACATCCTTGACAACATTTGTTGTTTGTTGATTTGTTGATGATGGCCATTCTGACAGGTGTAAGGTAATATCTTATTGTGGATTTAATTTGTATTTCTCTCATGATCAGTGACATTGGGCATCTTTTCATATGATGGTGGCCATCTGTATGTCCACTTCGGAGAAATGTCTATTCAGGTCCTCTGCCCATTTTTAAATTGGAATGTTAGTTTTTTGATATTGAGTCTATTGGGTATTCTTGTTTGTTCTTTCCTCGTTTGTTTTAATTTTGCTTTGGCCACAAAGTAAGTTTCTGTGTATATGTATTTGGATCTGTTTCTGGGCTTTCTGTTTGGTTTCTGTGGCCTGTTTATCCCTATTTCAATACGACAGTGTTTTAAATACTATAATTTTATTAATATTCTTGATATCTACTACAAACTATCTCCTCTTTTAAAAAATTATCCTAGTTGTTCATGCTCTTCTACAAAATTTGATATCCATTTGTCAATTTTTATGAAAAATTCTATTTTGATTTTAATTGAAATTGTTTTGAATTTATGGAATAATTTTGGGGAGAATTGAGAATGTTTTAGATTTTCTCATCCATGAGAAAATTTTTATTTGGGACATTTTTTGCTTTATTTATATTAGGAGTGGTCTGTAATTTTCATTGTTCTATATTTAAAAATTTTTGTTTATATATTACTTTCTATCCTTATGTGTTTGGAGCAGATGTGGTTAACTGGTGGGCTTATGCCTTTATTAGGAGTCTTCTGTTTTTTCTTTACATTTTCTCCCTCACAGATCTCATTGGCTTTCTGAATCTCAACATTCACCTCTATAGAAATGAATCTTCAGTCTCTCTTAATAGCTTATTTACTCCTGTTCTTAATTCTCTAGATTATCATTGTAGACACTTACTTTCCATTATCATTTTCAATTGCAAATAACATTGTCCATTCCAAAATGTATTATCAGTGCTTTGTAGATTAGCTGAAGTTTTGCCTCAGCTTCTCTTTAAAGTGTGGATCATTTCTGTACAGTAAACATACAGTAGATATTTAACAAATTCTAATGACTTAAAATTGACTATACTTTAAAGCCTTTAGACTAAAGAAAATGAAAACAATTTGACATCAAATATTGTTGGCCATTTTACCTTTACATTGATTTTTGAAAGGGTGTTTGGCTATTGTGCATCATAAACAGATTAGGCTTTTAGACCCATCTTCGAATTTCTGCATTAAGGAAAAATACAAACAATATGCTTAAGATTGTGATTTGTGTGTCCATTCTTCAAGATGATAGAACTTCTCTTCTGCTCTTTTTAAGGTAGCTGTAGCTTATCTAAGTGGATGGAGCAGCTGCATTTCTCTATAAGGACTTTGAACAATCTTGCCAAGAAAAATCTAAATTAGATTTAAAACACACTCTCGGTCTGGAACGTTAACAAGCATTTTCAAATAATTGAAGAAAGGGCATTAAAAACTATGGCACATCTTTAAACATATTGAACTTTTTGCTCTGGTAATACCCTCCTCAAGGGAATGACAGTATAACAATGACGAGTCTCAACCAACATGAAGGTTTATCATATTTGTCAGACTCCTTCCCCTCCCTTCTAAGAAAGTGATTGTTATTCTCTCTTTATTTAATAGGCTCATGCTTTTTTTTTTTTTTTTTTGCTGCATCCATGATTACACACTTACTTTAACGCTACATAATGACTTGATACATAGTTCTATTGGTTAGCATTGACTAAACACACAAAAATTATTATAGACGTGTAAGTTAAAAATATTTTTAGGGACTTAGGGTATTTTCATGAATTTAAAAGAATAAGTTTATCTGAGGTAAATGTATCATGTTTTATTATTTTTGTAATGAAAAGAAATGCCTCTAAGTGATTGTAGTGTACAGAAAGATGCATTGACATGGGTCTTGAAGACCTGGCATGCATTTCTGGCTCGGAAACTTACTTTTATTCTCTGGGCCTCAATATGTTAATTTGGAAAATGAAGCTGATGCTTATGGGAACTACATAAAAATGACTGTACAGGAGTTTGGAAAAGTATAAAAGGAGAGTAATCTGGTAGATTTTGCCCTTTGTAAATTCAAAACAGACTTCTCATAGCTTTCAGGCTTTTAAGGTAAAGTTGAGAAAAAGCAAATTCTATTTCTAAAGGGAAACCACACTTGTGAAATATCTTCAGAGTGCATTCAGTAACATGTTTCTAGCTCATCTTCCCTTTGGGAGATAAGGACAGCGTAACATACTATGTTAGATGTTGAGAGTGATATGGCTGCAATTAGCCCCCCATTGATTGGCAAATTTGATGCTGTTGATTTGGCTTCTTTTACTACTCGTCCTTGCCAAAAAGCCCTGTGCCTGGCTCCATGAAGTAGGTTCTATTGATTTCCACTTTATATATGAGAAAACTGAGGCATGGAGAGGTGAACAATCTGCCCCAGAAAGTGGCAGAATTCAAATCAATCAGTCTGAGCCCAGAATCCTGGGGAAGATGAGTTCAATTTTGGTCATGCTGAGTCTGAGGCACCTCTAAGACATCTAAATGGAGAAACACAGTGGTTTGGAGTTTAGAAAAGAAACTCAGGCCACAGACATAGATTTGGGAAGCATATGCCTGTACATGGTAATTGAACTGTGAAAGGAAGAAGAGGTTAAGTGAAAAGAAGAGGAGAAAGTCTCTTGGGAATACCAGCACATAGAGTCATTCCTAGAAGACTGAGATTAGGGAAGGATTCAGAGTTAGGAAGAAAACCGGAGAGTATGGGCTGGGTATCCAGTGACATCTTCATGGGGGTAACTGGTTTTAAAAGGACTTCAGTACTCTCTTCCCCACTCCTTCCATGACTTGGAGCCACTGGGCCATGCTAACACTCACTGCCTTCTTCCTGGTCCTCCAGGCACTCCTATCTTCTGCGGTGTGTCTCTTCTATTTAGACCCTGTTACCAAAATATTTCATTTCTCAGATTGAGTTCTTTGCCTTGTCCCATGTATCATTTTGGGTATTCTAGCTTGCAGGCAGATGGTGGCACTTATTCATTAGTTCATTGTGCTTCCTGGTTGTGTAATCCAAAGACCTTGTTTTACCTCTGTATTAGGCTGGGGACCCTGCAGTTCCCCCACCTTGAATACTCTGCTTACCAACTATCTTTCCTATTCCCCTACCCCTTGGCTCTGTGAGCTCTACCCTTGCTTTTCAGTTCAACCTGTTTTCTAATATCACCCACCCAACCCTTTAAAACCCAGTCTTAGACTCCTCTCATCAACCTGCTTCTATGCCCAAGTCCCCTTTAAAAAGAATGTAGAACAATAAGCTGTATATAAAAGCAGTTTAATCCATATTTTTATTAGATTAGGCCTGTGTTTGGCTTATTCTTTCATTTTCTTCTTGTGGGCCTCAGAATGTTATAGAAAAAAAAAATCAAATACAGAACATTATTCAACCTTCAAAACTCCTTCTTATATTTCTGAAACTTTCAAGTCCTAACATGTCTTTAATTTTGTCATAGTATTCAATGATCCATAAGTAAATAATTTATATAAATAGTAAATAAAGCAGAATAAGCTAATGTTTGTTAGTAGCCTTTTGTAGCCTTTTGTATCCATTTTATCTTTTGTAGATTTTATTTAGTAATAATATTGAATATATATTCTCATAAATAAGGCATTTTATAAATTAAATGTTTAAAAAAATATATATACATATATGTGTGTATATATATTAAAATATATATATATTAAATATATAGTATATATATATTAAAATCGAAGGAGAAGAAAGCCACATTCATTGTTTAAGCTAGATAAGAAGATGTGTTGTGCTTTGCTTAAATATATCCTCTAATGTGTACTTAAGCATTGTGGTTCTAAAGCTACTTCAGACTTTCTCATTTTTATTTTTCTAACTCAATCTTTTGAAATTTTGCCCCAAAAATTGTTTCTTAAGTAATCATCTGTTTTCCCATTTTTTTCCCATGTTGAAGCCAATATAACTCTCAGCATGAGATATCTTGTTTTGCCAAGCTGCCAATTAAATTCACACAAAAGCCTTATCAATTTATTTTCTTGTTGGATTCTGCAACCGTCATATACTTTAAAATACAATTTCTTTAGGGTTTTTGAAATAGTAAAACTAACTTTCAGAGCTCTTATTATTTCCTTCATTTTCACGGAGAGTAAGAAAATTATTCTAAAGTTACATTGCCTTTTTCTCAGCCCGTGTTTCACTTTATTTGTTCTCCATCTATGAGGATAAAACCACCAGCTCACAGATAACTGCCTCATTTCCATTCCCCTAACTTAGTGTGGCAGACTACTGTCTGTAAGTAGGGCAGTCTGAGTGGATTTGGGCAGCTGGAGTGGAATTTAGCTTCTGTGACAAAGGACCAGTAGAAGTCTAGCAGAGTTTGGCATTTGGAAGGGGTGTTGTGCTTCATCATGTAGTGTTTGGTGTCTTTTTTTGTCCCTGGGAAAGGATTAGTTTGAGATTTAGTCTCTAGGTGAGGTTTTGAGAAACAGCTTGGAATTTGAGTCATTAGAGACCAAACTTAATGCTTGATCGAAAAGGCTGGTACTTTCATCATTCATAAATAATTTTAAGTCCTCCGTAACTATTTCCAAATCTAAAGTTTTTAGATAGTCCAAGTATACTTATTTCACTGAAAACTGGAATGGTAAGGTTACAACTTTGTAAACTGCTTATTTGAGTAGGAAAACTAAAGTAAATATTTAAAATCAGTTTTAAAAAATTGTACTGCTGCAGCCTACAAACCAAAGATTTTATTTGTTCGGTAAATTTTAAACATCAAATGATGTGACATGTACTAATGCCTTTGGACAGTAACGTGTTGATTTAAATCTAGAAGCAAAGTGATTTTTTAAAGATGCTACATAACTGCAAATATAGATAGCCCCTCTGTCCTCTGTTCTTTTTTTGTGCCTTACCTTCTCCTCCATTTGAATGCCTTGCTGTGTGTGTGTGTCTCATTATATTGGAGTTGGTAAATTCTTCGAAGGAACAAGATAGAATGTTGAAGCTTCTTTGATCTAATTCATTAAGGAGTATTGCTGATCATTTCCTCTGGACTACATAATGTTACCATTACACTCAAGGGTACTTGGTCTTAGCCAGCCTCTGCACTGGGAGTCTGTCCTTAACCATGAGCAAGCATTATAGAGGCACTACTTAACCCTAAGATACTTTTGAATGGATAAGAAATCACAGGCCTTATATTCTTTCATTGTTGTTAGTTGCCTCTAGTTCTCAACATTTGTACACCCTCTAGTTGTTTCTTTTTCAATATGACACTATAGGAATCATGATTATTAATGATCCAGTTAGGTATATTGTAGCTTGAAATTTGGAATTTATTTAAGTTAGTGTTTTATCATTGGTAAGTATTATTTTTGCTATAGAAATGTAGAGATGAATTCTTCAAAAAATTTGATGACTTGCTATTATGTACCATGAATGCAGATTACTGAAAATGTGTATAATATAATTTATAATTCTATTAGCACCTAGCTGTAATGATTTAAAAAGAATGTAGAACAATAAACTGTATATAAAAGCAGTTTAATCCATATTTTTAAATTTAATAAGCATATGAACACACATGCTTTTAAGCTAATTTCTATTAGTTTCATTCCATTTTATTGATAAAAGGTAAAATATTTTCAAATTTCTTGCAAGAGTTATCTGCTGTTTAGTAGAACAAGTAATTTGGATTTTTCATTTTAAAATTGAGCACCAACTATTTTGCTTTATTATAGCATTTTCACTTATTTCATTGACTATTTTATGATGTTCTGTATCAAAATTAAATGTTTTACCATTTGTGGTAGTCATAATTTTTATAATTTCCAGCATTCAGATGAGGTAGGAAAAAATGGAATAGGCTTATTTTTGAGGTGAAGCTATGTTTAGGTATAAAATGTAATTTAACTTTTAGGTTATTGTTTCAAACATAGATTCTGCCTTTTTTCCCCTGTAAATATCTTTGTTGGCTATGTTCATGGGACTTGGTGACCCCAAATGTGTAGAGGAATGTGATAGCTAATTGACCATTGCATATCTTTATGATTTCTTACCATCTTTTGGAACTAGAGTTCCATTTGAGATCTGAAGAAAACTATGGACTCTTTCTTGAGAAAAATGTACATATTTACAAACACGAAATTTAGTATATATTTCCAGACATTTTATGACCCCTAGTTTGAGCCCTCATTCTATATGTAGACACTATTCCTGTCTAATTTCAAAAATTAAGTACCCAAATTTAGTATATGTTATTTAGTATATCTTTTTTTCCCTTTTCTACAGAATTACGTTGCATTCATTTGGAAAAATATTTATCATCAATTTTGTGCATGTTATAGAATTTAAATGTTGCGAAGGAGCCAAGAATTCTCAGCAAACAAAAATTTATACTGTCTTCTGCTCAAATTTAGAGGACAAATTATGTGGACTGGAACGTTTTGGGGTACATTGGGTTGAATTAGGCTTGAAAAGATTGCTGGAAGAAAATGAGTCATATTAACCTGGCTGCAAAGATTAGTATTGACCTCAAACCCTTGAATTCATGTATCTTCAAGGAGAGAAAGCTAGATTCTGTCAGGATAGATGTGTAGATTAAAGCAATGTTTTTGAAACTTAAGTAATGTAATGACTCCTTTAGAAAGAAACAATAATTAATGTGGCCTGTCAGTGCTGACTTAAATTTTTAAAAATTTAGTGTTACCTAAGTATGTATAAGCACAAAACTTGGCTTGAACACTTTATGTTTATAACTCATGTGCAACTATAAAACCCCAAACTGTTCTACAGAATCCATACAAACAAAATGACATTAATAACGATAATGATATGTTGCCTCAAATAAATTTGAGTACAGTATAGGTGTGGTACTTACTGGTCACTAGTCATTATGGCATAGGTTCTTTGAGTACAACATACTCATGCTTTTGTTCTTTTTTTATCAGCTCGCAAATATTTGAAATATTATTACCTGATGTTAACTTGATTGTGAACATAAGCTGGGCATAGTATTCAGTTATAGTTATCTAGATGATTCAGAAGGTATTTATATTAATTTTTAAAAGATTAGAATTGGTAAGGTAATGTAAAATAAAACAATGGTTACCTCTAAGAGGGAGATTGCTTGTCACGGGGCAAAAGAAATTTCTGGGATGATAGAAACTTTTTATATTTTGATTTGAGTATTATTTTTATGGGTGCACACATTTATCAAAACTCATCAAATTTTACACTTTAATTCACTATATCTAAATTTTACCTTAATGTATAATTAGAATAAAGGCACAACATTTAAAAATTTTGAGACTTCTCGTATTCTGAGAATAGATTCATGGACTTCAGTTTGGGACCCACAGTCAAGGGAGACTCTGCAGGTCACTAAAAACATTTATGACTACATATGACTTTGACCCAAACTCATGTGCTGTTTCCTACCCTACTGAACTGAACTTGACCATGCATAAGCAGTGATGACTCTGTGCCCAGAGTAGAGATAGTCTATGCAGTGTGACTTACGCCACCACGTCCCTTAAGCCATCTTGATTCCAACTCAGCCTTCAGATTTTCTAAAACTCCTCTGAGAATCCCCTTTTCTACTTGGTAGCCACATGGGAGAAGAGAGAGGAGGGTTATGTGAACAATACAGAAGGAAAGGGATTCAAGAGAGCAGCAGTCAAAATATTTGATTTTATTAGATGCTTTTGTCCTCGAAAATCTTTATTTTCACAGTGAACACTTGTGGGAGTGGTCAGAATTAAAAAGCTTTCTGCGAAAAGGTTAAAATTAGTTAGACCCCGATCCTGTGAGTTATTTCCTGTTCTTGTGATTTTTCATCTTGTTGAGGAGGAAGGATAGGCTCTTATAGTCTCATACGAATGTCTTTTCTCATCTATGCCTATTAAAAAGTTTTTTTTTAAAGCAAAACATGCTTACAGCACAAGTTTTAAAAATTTCAGCAGTTATTTCATCGTCCTATCACATGAACTCTTTAAAGTTTTCCAGATTGTAGATAGGTACACATTATCTAAATGCAAACATGATTGTTACTAAATTTAAATGATTAAAATGTATATTTGTTGTCTATTGTTAAGTAACAAATTACAGCAGAACTTATCAGCTTAAAACAATAAGTATTTATTATTTTTACACAGTTTTTGTAGACTAGGAAACCAGGAGCACCTTATTAGCTAGATGATTCTGGCTCATGATCCCTCATGACCTTGTTGCCGAGATGGCAGTTTGGACGGAAGTTGTCTGCATACTTGACTGGGGATAGATTGACCACATGGCTCGCTAATTAGTGCTGGTTGTTGGCATGGGGCTGTACTTCCTCACCACGTGGACTTTTTTATAGGGTGCTCGAGTGTCCTTACAATGGAGAAGTCCTTGAGTGACTTCTCCATTGGGCTGCTTGAGTACCCTTGCCACATGGCAGGCTGGCTTCTCTGATAGTGAGTGATTCAAGACAGCGTAAGACGGAGACTGCAATGTCTTTTATGACTTAGCCTCATAAGACACGTGCTTTCATTTGCACAGTATCCTGGGCTGGAGTGGATACTGGTGTATAATGGTGATCATGAGGCACACAGACACACATGCCTGGCCTTGAAGCTTACAGCCCAGCCAGGGGAACACATACACATGCACCTCTGTAAGTTCAATGACAAAAAAGAATATTTACAAAGGTAAAATGTGTTGCGACAAAGACAAATGGGACATGGAGTTAGTGGGTAACTGAGAAGACCCACTTAGGTGGGGATGCCAGGGAAGACCTCTGAGACGAAGTGACCTTTAAGCTGAGACCAGGCGGGTGAGTAAGAGCCAGTCATGAGAAGGGCTGTGAGAGGAGAGGGAAGAACCTGTGCAATGTCTCTTAGGAAGGAAAACATTTGGCAGGTTGGAGGAATTGAGAAGGGGTCAGTACTAGAAAAGAAGATGCGGGGAGCACAGTTGGAGAGGTCAGCTGGAGCCAATCATGCAGGGCCTGGTAGATAAAGAGTTGGATATAACTGAATACCTGCCCTCCTCCCCCGACACACACACACAAAAAGAGTGGTTTATACAAGATAAAAGTTTATCCTTTCTCTCTCTTATGAAAGGAGTCTTATGGTAGAAAAATCCAGGATAATCTGGAACCCAGTCTCCTATTGATTCATTTATTTATTCAACTATTTTTTGCTTCTGCTATCCTATTGTATGGCTTCCATCCTGAAGGTTACATGATAGCCTACAACATCCTTGTAGACTAGAAGAAGAGAGAAAGTCAAAAGGACAAAATAGGGACCTCCTCCCAGCTGATCAGTTTCCTTAAGTCGTCTTCCTAGAAGCCCCACATAGCACTCCCACTTAGAGCCAGTGGGCCAGCACTTAGTGCCATGGCCTTCATCAGTAAGAGAGTGTAAGCTTTTATTTTGGGTGGAAAACAATCAACTAAATATCATGTCCCCTTTACTTAGGGGGAAGGGAAAATTGATGTTGGACAGACAACCAACAACCTGTGCTACAATGGGAGGCTGCTGAAGTGTTTAAAACAATGAAACAACGTAATGCTTTATAAAGGGACATTCTGGCTCCTGGTGGAAAACGGCCTAAAAGGGGGAGAGGGTGGAAGCAAGGAGGCCCATAAGGAGCCTGTTGAAGTAGTTCAGGGGCTAGATAATGGGCTGGATCAGGTGAGTGGTGTTGGTGGTAGACATGGGTAGATCTAGGCTAGATGTCAGATTTCAGATCTACAGGTCTTGGTAACAAGGGAGGTGCAAAGGAAGAGGAAGAATCAAGAATGAGATCCAGGTTTCCTGGCTGAGCAACTCTGAGGATAGTGGTGCAATTTATGGAGATGAGGAAGACCAGTAAGGGAACGAGCTTGGAGGGAAAATTAGGAGGTCAGTTTTGAGTATGTGAGAGTAGAGGTATCTATGGGAGGTGTTGAGCAAGCAGTTAGATAAATATTTCAGAAGGGTCAGAGTCCGTCCATTGTGTTTGTAGCCATAGGGATATTTAAAATCATCCAGAGAAAGAGCAGAGAGAGGGAAGCAAGGACATGACCTAGCCCCAAGAGGTACTAACTTTCAGAGGTTGGCTGGAGAAGGAGATGTCAATAGAAAAAAGTGAGAAGGAGTGGCCAAGGTTAGGGAAACCTGGGTAGGCAGTGCTACAGGATGGAATGTTTCAATTGCTCAAGGTTGCTAAAAGGCTGAATAAGATACATCTAGGAAGATATCCATTAGATCTGGAAATCTGGAGGTCACTGATGCTCTTAATAAGAACATTTTGGTGGAGTGGCCAGGATGAGTTCAAGTATAAGTGGGGACCCAGTAGCACCCAACTGCTGTATATAGGGTGCGAGCCTCTGAAAAACTGAATATATCGTGACAGGAAAATCAAAACCTATAGTAGACAATTTCAAGAGACAGGATGGAGCTCATACAAAGAGCCCATACAAATAAGCTTCTGCCTGCTGGAATGTAGTTGAAGATTAGCTTTGGGAACAAAAGAAAGTTCATCAAGTTATTGAACACTCAGCTTCTGTGCTGACAATTGTCAGGAGTGGGTAGACATGGTTGTGAGGAAATTGATCCAGAACAGTGCTCTTCTCTGCTTGTAGCTTCAATCAGAGCCTGAAAGGAGAAAAACCTGTTTGACATGTATGTGGCAACAACACAAATCTCATCAGTTAGATTCCTTCTTGAAACCAGAAGATCATAAGCAAAAATTGCTGGCCCCAAAAGCTATAGCACCGCCATTTCTTGTGTTTGAAGAGTTTTTAAAGAATCTGGGACAAAGCTTTCTTGATGATAATAAGCTGAGCCTGGCTGATGTGCACCTGCTTGAAACTGTTTTTTGCAGCGAAAGAGAAGGTCCCCAGTATTTTTTCCACATTTCTTCTATATAGCAGGAATGAGTAATATCCCTATAATTAAAGAATTCCTGGCACCTGGCAGCTAGAAGCGCCCACCCCCTGATGTCAGTGATGTAAAAACGGTCCACCAGCTCTTTATGTTGTAATGCTGGTACTTATTTATATTTGTGAGTTGGTTGGCCTCTGTGGATTGCTTTGTCCCTTAAATACTATAATCAATGCCACATTGCAGTGTCCCCAGTCCTATGAATAGTCACTTCCTAAGTAGTTCTTACATTTCAGGGACACCTTCTCTACGCAGAATCTTAATTTTGTTCTGAGTAATTGGGAGAGAAGGCATGCCAGACTTGTAGTTACTCTCTTAATCTGATGAGTTAATTCTGACTTCTCTGGATAGTCTACCCTGCTGTGGATGAGTGTGAGAACTTATGTTCCCTGAGCTTCCTTCTTCTCCTGCTTTTTAGGAGGTGAAGTAAGGTTATTTGGAATAGGCCAAAGAGCATGATCGCAGATATTCCCTAATGCATTGGTCTTCCAAGTGTGATCTGCAGATGAACAGCGTCCGTGCCACCTGGAAATCTGCTAGAAATGCAGTTTTCTTCTCTCTAACCCAAACCTGTTATATCCAAACTGGGAGGTGGTTCCCAGCAATCCGTGTTATAACACGCCCTCTAGGTGATTCTGTTGCAAGCTAAAGACTAAGAAGTATGCTCTAACCAAGAAGGAAAGGGATTCAGGGCCATTCCAGAAGAGGGAAAACAGATACAAATTACTGGGAATAGAACTGGATCTAGGGTTGACTGTGTTGCATAGCAATACAAATCTGCAGGCTCTGAACGCACTCTCTGAGGCTTGGTGATGTCCCCTGTCTACCCATGTACTGGAAAGGAAAAAAAGGGACAAGGGAGGGAGTCATGGTAGGAACATGAATTGGAGTGAAGAAATGGAGACAGCTTGAGTAAGACATGTTAGGTTATAAAGGGAAACAAAAATGACAGGGTGGTAAAGCAAAAAATAGACATAACAGATATTTCCAGAAGATAGTCCACCTTCCTATATCTAAGATTTTGATGTGTCTTTAGAGATTGAGAGCCTTTATTTTTATGATTTTTTTTTTCATTTTACTGCTTTGTTTTTTTTTTCCCCCCCTAAGGCTCAAAAATGATAAGAATAATTCTCTATAGCAAAAATTGTTTTGAATCTGAAAATGTTTTAATTCAACAATATTGGTAACATTTTAAAAAATTTGTAGTTAACATTTTTGGTCGAATACGAGGACTTAGGAGGGTACTTTTCTACAGGCTCTTAGTGAGAAATAGGGAATTCCTTTTTTATCTCTGACATCTGGCTCATCCCTGAAGTAGAGTGGTTCTCCTTCCCCTCATCCACAGTGGATGATAAGCATAGGATGTGCATCCTATTTCCATGGCCGTGACCAGATTTAAACCCCACTTAATTATGCAGGAACATGTAACAAAAGGTGCCGCAGCTTTTTTTCTTTTTTTCAGAGCATTTTCAAAGTGCATAGGTAATGACACAAGATCTTAAAAGATCTTAATAACTTATCAAAGAAAAAGCAAATTGGCAAATGGAAACTGGTTGTTTTTCCACATTATCCCAAGATACTCTGGATAGAATGGCTTCTTTATTTTGTTTATCACACAAATTTCCAGAACTTCAGCTGTGTTTATATTAAAACAAATACTGAAGACACAACCCACATTGAGTGCAAATGAGTATTTTGTCTGAAATACCACCCTTCCCACTGTGGCAATGTCATGGCCTCAAGAACAGGATTCATGTCTCAAAGGATTTGTTTAATCATTATTTAAGGAGCATCTTCTGTATGCCAGGCACTGTGTTTAGTGTTGACACAAAGAAGAATCAGCACATTTTGATTTTGTTTGTTGAATAGAATTATATTTGGTATTTTTGTAGTTTTGCGCTGTCTCTAGTAGTTAAAAAAAAGTGAGAGAAAACAATACCTGTTTCTATTTCTTTAAATAGTAATAAACTTAAAAAAAAAAAGTTTATTTTTACAGTGCTTTGTAGCCTCCAGCAGTCCTCAGAGAAGCAGCTTTCACCTCATTTCATGGATGAGGAGACAGGGGCTGGAAAGGCAACATTCTCACTCTTTCCTTCTGGATAGGAAAAACCTTCTGTGGTCCCACAAAAATTTATCATTGAGTCCATGGTTGTCTTAAGGCTTATTCTTTTTTAAGTGAATTGCATATTGGATATAAAAGTACTTTAAATTCCTTTTATTTATTCTCGTACATTCTGTTCATCAACATTTGGCATCTGTGGACTTAGAAATATTTCAACTTCTTTTCAAAATTCGTCATTACTTTTGATTAAATTGAACAATATGGCATGAAGCAAACATCTCTGCAACACTTTTTGAAAATAGGTGCCTTATTCATGAGGTCAGTGTTGGAATTTTGCATTTTATGTTTTTAAGTGGATCCTGGAGTCAATGATTTTTTAGATTTTAGCTCTGAATTCATGAGCAGTCTGCTAACCATTTGGCCTGCAGCGGTTTCTTTTAAACTAATTTATTCTGGTTTCTCTCTGTGCTTAGAGGCTTCAAATGGCTAACTTTGCACAAAACAAGGTTAAACCAGGATCATTTGGTATATCAAGGTGACCGATTATCAGCTCATTTGATTAAATGTTTCTTTCTTGAATATTTTTTGCTGTATACGTACACGCATATATGCCTTTATCTGGATAACCTGGCTTGTATCTTATATTTAAGACAAGGTCACAGCTTCTCAGTTTTTGGCTTCTTGTTTCACAGAATGTGATGACAACTGTCATTTCAGGTATAATTATGAAATCTTGCCATAATAAAACCTCTTTTGTACTTTGCCCTAACTTGGCAGCATTAGTACAAGAAGTTTGACACTAAACTCTTCTCATTTATTAATCCCAAACATCAAGGTTAGAAGTCCTTGGACGTTCTAGATTGGAATTTAGACTGAGTTAGTGTCACGGTTTGTGCTTCCTTGCTCCTATTTCTGCCTCCCTGACAGTGCCATGGGGAGCCGCATGCGTGGGCGTGTGTCAGACTGCACTTATGTTCCCAGCATAGCTCTTTGTTTGGCCTTGTGAGCCAGGCAGAGTGAGGTGGGGGAAGAACACTACTTTAAAAGGCATGTGACCCAAGATGCATTTGGTTTTGGGTAAGCCCCTTAATCTCTCTTTGTTTCCATATTTAAAATATTAGGATAGGATCTGCTTTGTTCTAACAACCTCAAGGCTTACTGTTGTAAGAATAAATAATATATGATTTGTAAAGCCTCTTTGTAAATACGAAAATAATTTTTATGTATTAATTTGGAGCAAATGGGTTAATGTGCCACCTACTTAAGTTGAAATAATTAAAATAATTTATGTTCAATCGTATTTTTAAATTTTCAAGGTGTTTATAGATATAGGTCTCATTTGAGTGGTTAAACACCTTGTGAAGTAGGAGAAAATGCTGATATTGTCAGGTCTGTTCTGGGAATAAGGAAACTGAGACATTTGGTTTCATTACTGAAGCCCCAGGCTCAGGAGACTCAGGGATAAGACCCTGGGGCTTCTTTCCATCCCCCTGTCACCACCTCCAGTTTTCCCTTTATGCTTCTGGGTAGATGTAAGAAAGTTACTGCTTTGCGGTTTCATGTTATCTCTTTTCAGTTGAGCCCTGTAACCTAGGTGATGGTAGAGCCGCTTGGGTTGAAGCAAGAGACTAGGGGCTCAGGGACCAATAGTATCAAACCTGGAGGCATTTCAGTAGAATCTGTCTCTGCTCTCTCCCTATGACTATTCTAGGAAAATCAGCAGCCCAGTGCTCTTTCTCCATTCAGTGTTTATAGTAACTTCTTGAATTAGAATTTAAAACTTCCGGGGGCCCAAGAATATATAGATAAGAAGGCCTAATGGAAACAATCTGATGGGGCGTGTGTGCGCGCGCGCGTGCGAGCACTATTTGCAAAGCAAACATTATTTTACTTGGGTTGCTAGTTTATTTGAAGGTGACTTGATGATGGGGTTACTGGAAGGAGGAGGGGCACAGGAAGGCTTGGTATTACCATGTACTCTTACATTGCTTGACTTGACTTACTTCTCCAAGTTGATTGCTCTTCAGGACTTTTCAGTGACCTTATGTAAGTCTTATTTGTATCTCCCATGAGGCCCTACGCAGGTGTTCTGTAAATATCTGAGTGGCCAAATGAATAAAATGTAAAGTCTCGGAATAGTTTAACAGTTTATCTGAAAAGCCAGTTTAATAGTGGGGTGTATTCTAAACGTATTCAGCCATTTAACCAATATTTTTTGAGCATCAGCAATATGCGAGGTACCTTTCTAGAGAGTAAGGATAATGTTGTGAACAAAACAGGTTCCTATCCTCTTGGAGCTTGCATTTGTCTTTTAGTCTAGAAAAAGTAGATATAAACATTGGAAAGAATTAATGAGTAAAGGTGTGTATTCTAATTACAACTTGCTTGAGGAAATTGTCAGTACACTTTATATATAAATTTATGTTAATCAGTGACTTAGAGTACATGTTATGAAGTGATGAATCAACATGAGTGTATGTAAATATATATGTATATGTGTAAATATGTATATATGTATATATTTTTACCGGAAACTTAGATAGTTGTGATTTGGGTCTAGGGATCATACAGCTTTCATTTTTTCGGTTTTCTGAAGAATTCAGTGGCAGAAAGATTGATGAAGGATTCATTGTGTCCATCAATGCTCTCCATATTCTTTATATCTTTTATTACGTAACACATATGTTCATTAGATATGAATTAAGAATACACTAATTTAACTTTATATCTCAGTATGTCAGCGGAATCATTGAAAATGTTTTTGGATTCCTTTTCATTGCAAGGCACTGATGGCCAGTATATTATCAGTGTTCTTAATCCTTTAAATTTTTCTCCATTTTTTTTCAAAATAAACTAAAAAAATTAAAAAGTGAAAATTATGTTCACAATTTTCTTTATTTGTTTATAATTCATAGTCTTTTGGGATGTGTTCTAACTGATGGCATCCAAAAATTTCATTGGATTGATTTAAGATGGTCTCTTTAGCCTTGGTTCCTACCCTTGACATCCTGTATGGTATAGCAGTTTAGAGCTAATGCCAGAACCAGATGACCTGGTTCAAATCCCAGTGTAGCTTTATTTGGGGGATAAAAGTGCATACTGTTTTTAGAGTCAGCTCAAAAAAATTGAATTTAGAAGAAGTAATGATGCTTTTGTAGCCTAGCCGAGCCAGATGGAAGGTGAGGTTGCCAGGGGGCTCCCAGTGGGTTGGCAGGGCATCATTTGTGTAGATGTTTTGGGATGCCTTTTCTTGCGGCTACACCTGGAAATAGACTGTTTACCATTCATCTGGGAAATAGCTACTTGATTCCTTTAAGTTTACAAGCTTTCATACAGTGACCAGGCCACTAATGTGCTGAGAGATAAGAATCCAAAGGTAAAAGATAATGGGAACAGATAAAATAGAATAGAAGTTAGTAGAATCTCCTTGGAATCTACTGGTATCCATAAACAAAGGTATACAATAGGTGAAAACAATGACGTTCGTATAGGTTAAGGAAAGAAGTAGAAACTGGAAGGGCCAATGGTTAGATCCTTATAATCTGTGTCTCTGGGCACAGGGCCTTTTATAGACAGGAGATTCTCCCTAAAGAGCATGATTTTGGTAGAAGGAAAATGAAATGCCCAGGAATCATAATAGGTTTATTTCTGGCCCTTGTTCTTTCACTTTCTAAGAAACTGTTTCTTTAGTTTTTTGGTTAAGGACTTAGAAGTATAGATACACTATTTCAGTAGTATTTGCTTATATATTTATGTTATACCTAGTTAGCATGGGCTTTACAGCATGAGTTGGCAAACTTTTTCTATAAAGGGCCAGATGGTAAATATTAGGTTTTGTAGGCCATACAGTCTCTGTTACAGCTACTCAGTTCTGCTGTTGTAGTTCCAGAGTAGCCCTATACAACATGTAAACAAATGGGTCTGGCTGTGTTCCAACAGAACTTTGTTTACAAAAATAGGTAGCTAGCTGGATTTGTCCCAGGTGCCACTGATTGCTAATCCTTGCCTTAGAGCATGGGTTTAGCAACTTATTTAGCAGTTTTAACAGTCAGAAGGATAGGTAGTACTGTGGTAACGAAGAACCGCAAGACCTCTGATTTTATCCACCAAAGTTTCTTTTTTGCTCATGCTTTCTAAACAATATGACAGGAGATTTCTGCTCATTCTAGACACTCAGGGACCCAGGCTGATGAAGACTTTATCTGGATACATGCTTCCACACAGGAAAGGACAAGGGAGATGATGAACTGTTTCTTAAAGTTTCCAACAGAAGGTGACACATTATGGTAGCCGAAACAAGTCCTATAGCTACACCTAACTTCAAAGGGAGCAGGGAGATAGATGCAAGCCTATCAAGAACTGAGATGGAAGAGTAAAGGAATATTTGTAAACAGCTCAGGAAATCTTACCTGAGATATAACACAGATAAAATATAAAATGGCATGAAAACATATGAACTAGAGTTGCTCAGTCTGAAGCTGGTATTGAATAGCACCTTCAAGGGGCTCCTGGAGCTCCCTAGATTATAGTAGGAAAGGCCCTGCTTTACCGAAAACCACCAGCCTAACAATCGGGAGAACTAGTTTTAGGTTTCAAATGTATGTACTAAAAATGCATTGAGCTAAGTTGATTTCACATTAGATAGTATCATTTTGGAGCAATTCTTTGACATTGCTGAACTTTTATATTGAATCTTATCCTTGGGATTTCATCTTAAAAGACTCATTTAGGATGTTATGGAAAATACTATCACTACAAAATTTTTGATGTTATCTATGCTTTAATAGGTTCAGTGATTACCATGGTAAAATAATTACACTGTTAAAAGAGCTTTAGGGACAGTGCAGTTTTTACATTAAAAAGTTTTTTTTGACAACACACTTTTTATAGCTTTACTGTGATTTAATAGGTTTACAAAATGAACATAATTAATGTGTACAATTTGTTGAATTTGGACATATGTATACACTTGTCTTACCATCACCTCAATCCAGGCAATAAACATATTCATCACCTTGAAAAGTTTTCTTGTGTCTTTTGTTGTCATGTTGATTTTGTTTTTGTGGTAAGAACACTTAACATGAGATCTCACCTATTAACAAATTTTTAAGTGCACAATAACTTGTTGTTATAACTACAAGCAGTATGTTATACTATAGATCTCCGGCACTTTTGTATAACTGTAACTTTGTACTTTTTAATCTATGTATTAGAGGTTGCTGGTGATATGCATGATATTTTGATGGAATGGTTCACCAATGCCCAAATTCTGGCTCACTCTATGCTCTTTCTCCCCGTGGAGTTCTGGGACAGCATATGTCAGAAAAATGGCAATCTGAGAAGCCAGGTGCCAAGTCTTAATAACTGGGAGACTGTGTTGGAGTAGCTTGAATCTGTGTTTCGGAACCAGCAGGGTTAGTTAGGTGGTTCCACCTAGAAAGATAATCAGGAATGTCCAATTCTCAAGAAGAATGCTGAGTCCCATCACACTCTCTAATGCACAAAACCAGGAAAAGAGACATATGGGAATATGGCTCTGTACCTCTTAGGGTACATTTACCCTGCCTGGTTGATAATAATTGCCTTGGGTTCTGGCCAATATGATTAGCAAATTCTCCTGGGTTGGGGGAAGCGGGAGCAGGAGGATCTTGCAAATAAGAATCGGAGGTATGTCTGGGATGTGAAGAGGGACAAAATGCATTCTCCCAACAAAAATTTTAAGAAACTTTTCCCCAAAGGCAAACTATTTGTTTCTTTAAATTTTCTAAACCTGTTTTGAGTTAAAAGGGGAAAGGTTTTCCTTTATTTTGTGATATATAATGAGCTTGGTATATTTTGTCTCATAATTTGTTACTTTGTGCAACTGATCATTATAAGCAGTAATAGAGATATAATTTTCTCTCTTTCAAAGTTCATACAGTATATTCTATAAAACTTGCAATAATAAGGTAGTTTTTAAACCATTTTTAGATAGTATGAATTTGAAAATTTATTAAAATTGAGCTTTTTTGGTAACATCTAAATGCTTATGTTATATTTAAAGTTTGTTATATTGCATTTATCAGAGATTTTACTGTCCCAGTTAGTAGGCAATGGTTGTCTATTGATAAGTCTGAAAAAACCATTAAAGAAAATTTTAGTATGAGCCAGTAGATGGCAGCGTGGCATCGTACTTAAATCTCTGCAAAAGACATTGTATTGCAGCTACAACTTAGCATTGTTAAGGCAAAATGACTTCATATTTCATTTAGAAAAACTACATTTTAATCAACAACCGAAGAGCTTTTAAGTGAGTTGTGAGCAAGCAATTTGTTCCTTGCTTATAATTCGTACTACATTATTTTAGGTATATGTATTAGCTTTGCATCCTGAGGTTAAGAATGACATACTGTACCTTTTATCTCTAATTTCCACATTACTCGGCACAGCGCTAGGCACATAATTGGTCAACTACTTGGTCATGAGTGTTTTAGCTCAAAAATGATTAAAATGTTTTACTGTTTTTATGCTTTCTATTAAAAATTTAGTCCTGTAAAGTCCCTTATAGTCTGTAAGGACGCGCAACACACAGAGATACACCCCGTGACCGTTGTTACACAATATAATTTTATATTGGAAACTACAGGATGTGAACCTTCCATGTTCTGCTTCTACCCATCTTTCATGTGCTTTCAGCTAAACTTAATAGAAGTGCTGCCTGCCTGTCCTTGTTTATACTTATCTTCCATTGACTCTGCTGCTTACTAGTCCACATTTTCCTATTTGCCATTCTTTCTCTAGGACTCTTCTTCTGTCAGAGCTACATGTTGAGTTTCCTGAGGTCACAAGTCAACCCTGACATCTTTCTCTCATGTTCCTCAATCAAACTACCAACCTCTCTCAGCACTTAGGCTCCTACCCCTGGCCAAGACACAGGGCCTCTGCGCCTGGATCACCTAGTGTCTCTTAACTGGTTTTCTTATGTACAGACTCCCCTTCCACCAGTCCCTTCTCCACATTTCTCCAGAAAGCTTTTCAAAAGCAGCCTCACTTCCCTTGGTGAGAACACTCCCAAGCCTCTTCATTGCTTTAACAATAAAGACTTAAATCCTTATCACCTCCTTATTACCTGTATACTTTTGCGCTACCTACTTCTTCATCTCAGTCTTGAGCCATTCTCCTAAATTCAGTGTATCCCAGCTGTGATAGTCTTTGTTTTCATTCCCATAAAAGCCCTGGGCTCCCTGCCTGCAGCACAGGAGCTGCTTGTTCTCTGCCTGGTTCTCTCTCTCTCTTGGGCCCCAACAGAGTGTGAGTTTAATGCTTCTTCCTTGAGAATTCCTTCCCTGTCCCCGTAGACAGTTTCAGGTCCCCATTTCACGTGACATGTACTTCAGAACCTTTATCACTACTCCATAAATGAAATTTTATATAATCATGCATTCCTCCTTAGACTTTAAGCTGTTAAACTACCCGGTTCTCTGTTGTAGCCCAGTTCTTAACAAAATTCCTGAAACAGACCAGGCTAGTTAGTATAAATATGATAAATAGCATTGATGAAATGCCTCAGGAACTTCAGAAATATTTCATTTTCAATTTTTAAAGCTTAGCTTTTCATTTTCATAGATTACCTATCAATGTATTAGACTAATAACTTTGATAAGAATATTGTTATTAGAAATTTGTTTAAAATTATTCATGTCAAAATGGAATTTTTAGAACATGAAGTGTACTTTTAAGAAGTAGCTTAGTGGGGTTATTTGGAGGGAGGATTAAATATTGATATTTTAAAAATAGAATATATGCTCCAATTTTTTTTTTACTGCCTATAACTGTGGATTATATAAATTACGTGATAATAGAGGATTTCAAATTGCATCAAACAAATCTCTTCAGAAAAAGGATTTTTTTTTGTTTTAAGATACAAGACAATTACATACATCCTAGCCCATATTTCCAGATATATTCTAAAATTAAATGAAAAAGGCATCAAGATATTAGTATTTAATGCCCCATCATTTTTAAAGTAAATAAAATTTTAGTTCTAATCAATCTTGTAGACCATAGTTACTTCTAAAAATATACCTATGTTTTATGTCTAAATTTGAACACCAAGGAATAGCAGCAATGACTCATCATTTTTTTAAAGCTAAAACCAGCAGTAAGTAATTCAGGCCTGAATGTGAGAGAATTTTTTTTTTTTTTTCAAATTAACTTCCTTGGATAGCTTTCTTATTGATTTTAAAATTGTTGGCATAAGTATTGAATACCTTCCTCTTATGTGACTCACAATTACGTGTTTTTGTAAGATACACAATCTCTTCTTCTTTCTAATCTAGGAGAAGGGTAAGAGGATGGGTAAAGATCATTGTGTGGCTTGAAGAGAATCATTTGCAAAGAATAGTGTAACCAATCCCATAAATGGGGCTGCAATGTTTAATAACTCTGTTCTGATAATTAGACTCAAATCTCTATGCTATGTTTTTTCCCCCAAGAGAGAAATGTGGTGCTTTTAAAGATAATTATTCCTCTATTTGGTTTGGAGAATAATTTCAAACCTTCTGGCTTTTATTTAGTACACATTTAGTATTTACTTAAAAATTTATATAACATGGAGAGAAACATTTCATGGCTCTATAATGGAAATAAAAAAAAATCTTGTTTCATGTTATCTGAAACAATTTAAACAAATGAATAGAAATATATATTAAAGGCTAAATAACATTTAGAAGAATCTACCTTGTATACTTGTTGGTTTTGGTAAATACCCTATTCTCCTGTTTAGTGGCAACTGTGTACATCCTAGAGGTGGTTTATTTTCTATGAGAACTCATTTCAAGAGATTTGTCATGCTTGATAATCCAGTGCCAGTCAGATGGGCATAGACAAAACCAAGAAAAAAAAGTCATCTTATATTTAATTTATTGCTCTTTTCTCAAAAGAAAAATACAGATAAGCAAAATAGAAGTTGAAACAACTCTTTTATATTACTTTGTATTAGTCATGGTTCTTTTGGTTTCCTCTGGCAGAAACCAAACTCAAATTAGTTTAAGCAAAAAATGCAGAATAATTGGCTCATGTAACTGAAAGGTCCAGGAGGGCGTGTTTTTAGGCATAGCTGGATACAGGGGAAGGAATAGTATTGTCACATCTCTTTCTGTCTTTTTTTAATATTCAACCCACCTTTCCTCTCGGTAGGCTCGTGTTGTGTCCAGGAGGGCATTCTCCAGGATGGTCTGGAATTAGGAGACCCTCGGTCACACCTTCTCGGTTAGCCTGGGTCATTTTTTATTTGTGAATTCATTACTGGGTCTAGGGGGATGAGGTTACATTGGTTACTATGGCAGAGGTGTGGACCCTCAAACTGAGAGTTCTACTGTATGAGAAGGGTGGCTTTCTGGAGGAAAAATGGGGGTTCTGTTACCAGATCCAGGCAGGGTTGAGAGACAAAAGCAAGATGGAGTCAGGTCATCATTATTCTTAACATTTAGCAGGTGGCTTGCTAAAGAGAATTCTGAAAATACAGAGAAGTATAAGAAAGAAAAAAAACAACCTCTAATTTCACCATGTAGAGAATTTCAGATATTACATTTATGTGTATGTGTGTTTGTATGGGGGTGTGTGTTTTAATGGTGTAGTTGAATTTTCATTTCTGTCAGGTTTTGCATCATGTATTTTGAAGTTCTGTTTTTGGATGCATACTTATTGTGGTTTGTTATATCTTCTTGATGAATTGATTTCTTATCATTATAAAATGCCTGTCTTTATTCATGATAACTACTTGTTTTGAAGCCTGTCTTTGGTTATAAATATATCTCATCTAGCTTTTGTTTTCCCTTTGCTTTGTTCACATGATATATCTTTCATCATTTTACTTTAATCTGTTCTTACAGATTTCAAGTGGATGTCTCAGAGACAGCATGTAGCTGAGTCTTGCATTTTTATCTAACTTGACAATCTCTGCTTTTTAATTGAAATGTTAAATGATTTATATTACATAATTATTGATATGATTTGGTTTACATCTGTTATTTTGCTGTTTGCTATTTTACTTTATCTTTTTCTTCTCTTCTTTTTTTGGGAATAACTGAATATTTTTTAAGATTCTGTTTTATTTATTAGCTCTTTAGAAATACCTTTTTATTTTGTTTTATCTTATATTATTTTAGTAATTATAATTTAGGGGTTATGATATACATATTTAATATGTCATAATATATCTTCGAATAATAATATACTACCAGTGTAAGAACCTTACAGCAACATAATTCCTTTTATTCCTCCCATATTTTGTGCTACTATTTTCATACATGTTACAGTCTCTATGCTACACTATTACTATTTCTTTTATTTAAAATAGTCACTCGTATTTTAAAACAGATTAAAATATTTTAAAATCTATTTCATATTTTTTCACATATTTATACTTTAGGCATTTTTTACTCCTTTGATTAGATCTAAATTTTCGTATTTTAGAGAACATCTGATGGTGGTGAATACACTTAGCCTTTTTTTTTTTTTTTTGGTCTGAAAGCATCTTTATTTTATCTTCATTTTTGAAAGATATTTTTGTTGAATATAGGTTTCTGTGTTGACAATTTTCTTCTTTCAGACCTTTGAAGCTAACATTCCACTGTCTTCTGTTTTCTTAGTTTCTGACAAGAAGTCTACTGTAATTCTTATTTTTGTATCTCTATACTTAATGTGGCTTTTTACCTCTGCTTTAAAATTCCCTTTTACTTTATCACTATGAGCAATTCGATTATGATGTGTCTGCATGGTTTTCTTTATGTTTATTTGAGATACATTGCGCTTCTAAAATCTGTAGACATAATTTTCATCAAATTTGGAAAAAATTTAGCCATTGTATCTTTAAATATTTTTGTACTTTTCCTCTGAGACCCTAGTTACACATATGCTAGACTACTTGATATGGTCCAACTGGTCACTGATGCTCCTTTCATTTTTCAATGTGTTTTCCTCTCTGTCCTTTATTTTAGATAGTTTCTGTTTCTGTCTTCATATTCATTGATCTTCCCTTCTGCAATGTGCATGTACATATCTGTGCTCTTTAAAGCTTCAGTGAACCTCTTTGCAGCTATCCAGAGCCTTCAGTGCAGCTCCTTTTTCTCTTATACTCACCCCACAAATTCTACCTGTCTGTTTCCTCCGCTTAGTAATACAGTGATGCTGTATTTGGGTTCTCTCTGCACTGTGGCCTGAAACTATCCCCAGAGAGTGAGTTGAGGCAATTGTAGGGCTGAACTCACTTTTCCTCCTTCACTCAGGGATCATATATCAGCACTGCTTATTTTCTAATATATGAAAAAGATTTTTAAAATACATTTTGTCCAGCTTACAGAAGAAATGGAATTTCTATAACAGTTAATCCTTTAAGGGTAGAAGCAGAAATAAAAATATCATATATTTGGATTCATTTTATAAATGCATATTTCATTTAATATTCTATCATAAAGTTTTCCCCCATGTTAACAGATAAAATGACCTATTATTCTGTCCTGAGGATGATCCATAATTTATTTAACTCCTCTCTTATTTTAAGGATATTACATTTGTTTCTTGTTTTCTACTATTTCAAAGAAGGCTGCATTAAACATTCTTAGATATGAATCTTTGCCTTGTATGTTCAGTTATATTACTGTAAAGTGCAATTATTGGTTGAACAATTTGAGAATGTTAATACCCTACAAATGGTTGCTAAATGCTTTCTGTATAGGTTGTACCAATTTCCCATTGGTATTGCACAGGAGTGTTCACTTTACTATATCCTTAACAGCACTATCTATTTTTTCCTATGTGTGAGCACAGATTGAATGCAATTACAGTTTGAGGTCAATTGCCAGGAAGAATAAAGCACAGGTTCTTTCTTTAAAGGACTCATAGGTGAGTGTAGAGACAGTAAACCCATCCCCTGAGTTATGTTAAGTTTTGGAAAGGATGATAAAATTCTGCCTAGGAAGACCTCACGAAGGTGAAGTTATCATTAAATATTTGAGGATAAGCAGTTTGTAATAAGGTCAAAGACAAAAAACGTTAGAAGGATTAATAGGATATTTAAGGTTACTGAAGTGTGAAGCAGTATGACATATCCACTAATAGTTCGGCTGGTACCAAGCGTCTGTTTGGAGTGAGAATGTAGGAGGAAATAAAGCAGGATTTAGAGGCAGAAAGCAGATAGTGAAAAGCTTTGTATGGTCTTGAGCAAGTGAAAAACACTCCAATGGTGTACCTTTCATGGGTGTACTGAGTCTCATGTAGTAAAATTCAACTTCTTACCATTGGCTTTGTTTTTCTTACTCCTTACAAAGGTTTGCAAAGTCTTTTCCTACCATGGGTCTTGTTTCATCTGAGGGTTAACTCCCATCATTTAAATACTGCAGCAACCCTTTTTTGTTGTTTACTCGTTTCTTAAGATAGCAGATTGAGGCCCTGTCTGGTCTTGTAAGTTCAATAGGTTTGATCCTGTCTCGTCTTCTGAATAGCACACATCCAAATCTGTGCAGGCATAACCCTGACTGGAGTAGTTTTTCTTGAGCTGAACACAAGATCTACTCTTTATCCTGGGTGGATGTTCTCTTTGGGCTAGCTCTTACTAACTCAGGGTCTCTCAGGGTGAAGGTCTCCTCTTGGCTGTGTGCCTCAATAGAACAAAAGCAAACCACAGATTTTTGTTTCTTTTTTTTTAAATTTTAACTTTATTTGGCCAGTGTGTTTAATTCCAACGTTGTTGTAGAAATGCCTGAGGAACTGTCAACAACTGATTGGACTCAAGCATCCTTAGCTGTCTCCCAGCCTGGAGATAGAGTGTCCTGGTTTTGACTGGCACAGGCCTCAGGCTTTCCTGGAAAGCCATAGGTATTTAGTACAGTAAAACCAAACACACTTTAAGTAAAGTTTAGTCATCACACAAAGAGGAGGAAGTGGAAAAATGTCACTGGGAATGTGGAGATAGGCCTAGTTTCCAGCCTGCTAGTGATTAGTAGGTTGAATAATCTTGGCGAAGTCACTTAGCTCTTTGGGCCTCTGCTTCTTCGTTATTGAAATAATCTTTACATTCTCTACTAGTTCTATACTTGGAGTATCTAAGCAAGTTTAAAAAAAGGATAAACCATATTCCTTTGTTTTGGATGTGTTTGTGGTTCCTATTAAAAACAATGTTTAGTTATATTCCGTAATGATCTAAGTTTCCAGATTACCAAAAACTTTTAATAAACACAATTCTAATTTTTTTTTAATCTAATTATCTTCTCACTATGGTGTGTCAACTAAATTTCTGAACAAAATATATTTGGTTACTTTTCATTTATCTTAGATGCACAACAGATATTTATACTTGAGATGTTTTACTAGGAATATAGTTAAAATTAAGTGCTTAAGTGAGTGTCATATATTTCCTTAAGATACTTGAAATTACAAGAGTTAAAATCAGAATAGCTGTCCTCATTGTGGACATCCCTGGCCTCTTTCCATTTTGACTTCTGCAGTAATCCTAAGGCTTTTACTTGTTTTGCAATGTCAGATGAGAGAAAGGCACTCTGAATTTGTGTATTTTATTTTTATTTAAAGTAGAAGTAATCTGATAATTCTGTTATTTTGGCTTAAATAGGCTTTTTGTGTGCTAGTTTAGGTATAAGCTATAATAATTTTTTTTTTTAATGACATGTTTTGAATCCTGAATAACAAACTTCTGCTTGAATTTTAGGTAAATACCTCTTCATAATTCAGAGACTTACTTGTATAGGGAGCACATCTGAAATGTTCTACAAATGACTTAGAGCTGCTAGTATAAAATCAGTTAAAAACTGATATGGCGTTCAGTAACTATTGATGAGATTAGATCTACCAGTCCTTGAAAGAAGTGACCCTAGAACATTATACTTGTACTGATTCTAATTTTATAGATTTATTCAATTAGATATAGATTTAGTCAATTTTTAGTCAATTTTTATTGACAGCTTCTAATATGATTTGTGCTAAGACTCCAGTTACTGCAGAGTATTCAAATTACAGGAAAATTAGAAGATACAGAATCTGAGGACGTCTCAGAAAGATCTCCCTCTATGATAGGTGAACAGAATTCAGTGTAACCACTGTTTTGAATGATGAGAGGTCTTTTCACAAAGACCGTATCTGTAGGTGTGGAGTAGAGTGGAGAGTTGGAGAAACTGAAATATGCCTGAAGTGTGACCCCTGGGTTATTAAGGTTTTAGAAATGCCTGAGCTCTTGAAATTATAGTAAAACTTTGTTTAATATTCAAATAATCAGATTTCTTATTAGTTGATTTTTCCACTCAGGATGTAAATCATAAATTAAAACTTGGGGCAGGAGGGAAGAATTTTGAAATGCTTCACCATCTTGTGCTATTTCCTTCTTCTTGTTGAATTATCATGTGCCTTTAGAAATTTCAACTCAATAAAAGAAATCCCAAACAGAAATGATAGGCAAAAACAAACAAACAAACAAAACAAAACAAAACAAAAAACTTCTAAAGGAATTCCAAATAAAGCTTATTTTACTTCGTTGTATAGGATAAGTGAATAAACTTCAGTTAACCACTCCCTATTCAAATAGTTATAATGGAACTTGATTGAGACAGACTATAATTCAGATATATATCTTATTTAGATCGAAGCACTAGAGTTTATTCAAATTCCATGGGATTCATGTTTATTTCTTTGCTCATTTTATTTTAAATTATAGTTTCCTTTTATTTGACCCCAAGGCAGGAAGCATTGGCAACATCTGTTAGGCAAAAACAACAGCCAACATTCAATGGAAAGCATGGTCATTTCAACTCAAGAGAAAATGAACACCTGAATGTTGGAAAAAGGTAGAGAGAATCAGATCTGGACTCTTCACGTGGTGTGGACTCAGGATATTTGTCTGCCAGTGGTGTTTTTATACCATGTTATATGTTTATAAATATTACCTACTGTTACCCAGAAAAATTAAAGAACTATAACATCATTGCCCATCCCCACCCCAGCTCAATTCCTTTTTCCTCATTCTGTTTCATTGGATTGACTAGCTAAAATGTAAAGCAACAGGTCATGACCGTGTTTTGGACTGTATCTAAATCTGAACATTTGTTTAGATTTGCTTAAATGTTTACACCCATTGAATAAGTTTACAAGCTTTAAAATTCTCTATTTGCTAGTGTTTCTTTTGCATTAGTAAGTGTTTTATTTTTTAATTTTTAAACTTATTAGATAATGATTTATTGTGTTTGCTTTAAAAACCCCACAAAATTCTAGCAATCTAGCACTGGAAAATAAATTATTCCTAGCCATAGCATAGAACTTAAAGATAACTTAAAGACATCTTTGTGACTTACATTTTTTTCAGTTTGGGAGAATTTATGTATTTTTTTCAGCATTTGTTTAGTATGCAGTTATTGCATGAAATAAAATAGCTTAAGCTTTGCTGTATTTTGTTCTTTCATCATGCTAATGACTACTTTGAAATGATATTATGATGACTGTGTTTTTTTTGCATACCTGCTAAAACTGGATTTATTCTTCGTAGAAGTCTCATTTGATTTTTTTGTTGTTTTGTCCAATTCGAATAATATTAAATTTTAGATATAATTTTTATTTGAATTTATTAAGTTTGGGTTTAGTGTAGAATCTACACTGTTTTGTCTTTTCTAAGCCTTTTATTATCTTCTTTTTTTAACAGTCAAGAGTTTTAAAAGGCAAATGTTTTGAACTCTATTGAATTGTTATATAGAATGTTAAATACTATATGTAAATGTTGTCTTAAAAATAAATTAGAAGAGATTGAAAACAATCGAAGGGTCAGTGTCTTGCTAGTTGTAGGAACAATTTGGCTTTCATTTAAGTGACTGTATAGCGTATGACTTATAAATAAAGGTAACACTAAGTTTAAATGGTGTTTTAAAAATAAAAGCTCACCTTATTTGAGCTGGACATCTAATTTGGTAGATTCAGTGATTGAAGATGGCAGTTGTTTGTGGGTAACTGGTTATGGGGGAGATTGACATCACAAAAGTTTGTCCAACTCTCCCCAAGGGTTTATTCCATGTTTATGTCTGGAATTAGATTCATGACCAAAACTAGATTCTGAAGCACTTGATAATACCTACGCATGAAGGTGTGTTCCCTTGCAGTTTAAATAATTTTGAAATGTAAACTTTAATTTCAGTAGCTTTAACAAAACTAAACACACAAATGTAAAAAATTAGACTTAAAATCACCAAAATATTAACAGGATTTATCTCTGGATGATAAGATTAAAGATAGTTATTTTTTCTAAATGGTTTTGTATTTTCCAGAATTTCTGCAATGAATTTATGTTAATTTTTATCATTGAAAAGATTTACTTCAAAATATATTTTAGATATGTGTTCCTTTATATGTTCTCATTATTACACAGATGCTCCTACCCTAAATCTACTTTTACAATTTTGATGTAGCTATATGATGATTTTACAATTTTTATGTATAATTTTGATGCATGTTTTGAAAGAGAGCCTATGTTTAGATTTTTATAAGTTTTATATTAATGGATACCAATTAATGAAATAGTCAAGTATTTATAGGGAAATTTATGACTGTGGACTGGGAAAATGTTCAGTAGGCGAATCAGTACAAAATAGAGCCCTGATTCCTCTCTACCCCTCCTGCCTCCCCAAACCTGTTTACCTTCTCATATTTGCCATAGTAGATGATGGTATCATCAGCCACCCAGGTGTTTGTGTCTGAAATTTGGGAGTCATGATTGATTTTCTCACATCCTCATCTGCTGTACCTAAGTCCATCAGCAAATTCTGTGTTCTCAGTCTCCAAAATCTCTCTCAAATATATCCATTTCTTGTTGTCACCATTGCCATTGCCCTAATACAAGTCATACCAACATCTCTCACCTGGACAGCGTTGGCAGCCTCCTCTCTGGTCTCCTTGTCCAGTCCATTCTCTACACACTCATAAAAACATGTCCCTCCATTAGTAAAACACATCGTACTAGTGACAACATTTACATGCTTACCAGGGCCTCACTTTGGTCCTGCTTCCCTTTTGGTTTTCATATTAGTTCTTCTCTACTCTTCGGCCCCACTGACCTCTGTGCTGTTTTGTCAATACGTTAACCACTTTCCTACTTTGAGATCTTCTGATGTCTGTTCCCTCTACTTGACTGTCCCTCTTTTCCTGTGGCTGGCTCTTTCTCATCTTGGAAGACTCGCTTCATAGTCCTTCTTTCCACTGGAAGGGTAGCCTACAACTTGACCTAAACTAGTATATCTCACAAATCCTTTCTAATCACTTCACTCTGATTTCTCCTCTGTAGAATTTTCACAATCCTTAGTCATCTCTCTTTATTTATTTATTTGTTTGTTTCTTTCTTTATTTTGCTAGAATATAAGCTTTGTGAATGCAGGGACCTACTTCTCTGGCTAGTTTTTTGCTTTAACACTATAAGTGGCAGCATAGTAGGTGCTCATTAATAATTGTACATCAAAATAGTTTGTAATATGTATGAATTTTTATATGGATCTTTATAATTAACTCCCGTGTTTTTAAATAAAAGTACAAAGAGGAATATTTTAGTTTTTTTGGAGGGGGCTAAGACAGTAAGTTTAATTTTTTCCCCCAGTGTGCTCATCTATATCTAGCACATTTTGTAGCAAATTAGTAATGGGGACGAGGCAGGTCTTATTCCCTTTGACAGATAAAAAACTGACATTTTAAAATTTGACACTCAGATTAACTGATTTGTGCAGATTTGTATGCTGCTAACTGGTAGAATAGGAATCATTGAGGCTTTAGTGTCCTTTAAATATAACATTCTTTTGCGAGGGAGAACCTGAGGCTTTTAGAGGTTAAATGATCAAGCTTACATAGCTGGATCTCTTGAAAAGAAAAGGAACTAGGAAAAAAATGAAATCTAAACAAAGTACTCCTGACTTTGCATTTTAGCATTAAGTCTTCTTCATCAGAGAAATATGTCAATTTTTATATGATCTGTATTTAAAAATATGAATTACATGTTTTCATATTTAATAGTACATTAATGTGAATTCTTTAAGTACCATGGGCATTAGTTTTTTTCCACAAAATATTTAAAATATGCCTTTAAATTTTTTAGCTAATATGTCTTTGAACACTGATATTGTCTGTGAAATATACAGAGGCATCCATAGCATTTATAATAAATGTAATACGAGCTTTTTGGTTTCCACACATCACCTCTTTAACTCTCTGTTGCTATGGATTTTCATTAGTATTCCATGGGGCCTGGGTTGCCATAGAAAATGTGTAGTTGTAGAGGAGTTACCATGGCAACAGCCTGCTATTATGTATTTTTCAGTATCAGCTAGCTGGAGATGATAGTAAATCTGAATGATATTTGTTTAGGAGTCCAATAATAACAAAACAAACAATATTTTAATATTCTAGTTATCGCCAACAGATATGTTAAATATGATGACTGTTACCCTTTATCCTCATAAATTTGAATCAGAGCTGCTTTAAAAGCTTGGTTTTAGGAGCCTTTTAATTTGATCTCTGGAGATAATAAAAATTTAAATTGCCTTAAATATTTGACATGCATATAAACTCCCATATAATAAAGCTTCTTGTCAGATAAGCGTAAGTTTTTGTTTTAACTGTTTGTTCCTTCACGACGTTGAACAATAGCAGTTCAGGTACATGTGAGAAGGCAAAGGGGAGGAAGAATCTTTTTTTCTGTCTTTGAAATGGAACTCAGAAATCAAGAAAGGAAATAATCTGGTGACTCATTGCTCAGTGTGGCTTTTCAAAAGAAAAATAAAAAGAGAAGGTAGTTTCAGTGAAATGATTGAAGAGAGGTTTTAAACATACTATTCAGAAGCATTTTGATATATTCAACCCTTTTGCAATCATTTTGAAATTCCTAACCTATTAGAAATGTTAGGCATATTATGTCAGTTGTCTACAAATAACGTTTATTTTTACCGTGATTGAGCGACACACCATTATTTTGTCACAGGGACAAGTAGAAAAAGTGTTATGATAATAATTCAGCAAATTGGATCTACATATGTATATTTATTTGAAAATAAAAATGAATGAACTTCAAGTTTTACATTTTAGTTTTGTAATCTGGCTTTTTTTTTTTTTTTTGCTACTGTGGTCTATATGTTGTTTCCCCTCCAAATTCATACGTTGAAACCTAATGTCCAATGTGATGGTATTAGGAGGTGGGACTTTTAGGTGATTAGGTCCCTTGTGAAAGAATAGGATGAGAACTCCCTTTGTTCTTCCACTATGTGAGAATACAGTGAAAAGATAGCCATCTATGAACCAGGAAGCACATTGTTACCAGACACCGAACTGGTTAGCAGTATGACCTTGACTTCTTAGCTTCTAGAACTGTGAGAGATAAATGTTTGTGGTATATAAGACAGTCTGTGGTATTGTTATAGCAGCCTTTATGGACTGAGACAATTGCCAAGCCTTTCTCTGAAGTTGTGGGAAGGCATGATATTGGGACTCCTTGTTTTTGTTTTCTTGGAGCTGTGTAATATGGGAGTTCTCCAACAATTTTCCCCTGAAGCATTTTCTTGTGGGACATGTGAAGCTAGCTTCTCCTATAGGAGAATAGAAGCTCAGTACAAAATTATAGGGTCATACTTCAGCACTTCAGAGTATCAGTGATCATGACTTGCTCCTGAATAGCTAAAAAATGTAAAACCAAACAGTGTTTTTTGTTTGTTTGTTTGTTTGTTTGTTTTTAGGTGAGGCAACCCTTGATTGACCTCACAGATTGCAAGGACCTTGTCAGCTTACAATCCCTTCTTTTTTTATTTTTTATGCCTACAGCTCCTGGTCTTCCTAGGTGGTCTCCCATCTAAGTACTAACCAGGCCCGACCTTGCTTAGCTTCTGAGATCAGATGGTATCAGGCTTGTTCAGGGTAGTATGGCTGTAGAAAACAGTGTTTTTATCAGGTGCAGCTTGCATAGAGAAGGTGTGCAGATTTTAGCAGAAAACATTTAAAAAGCTGATCTAATCCATGATATTAGTGTAGCGAGTAACCTTCTTGTAAGAAGTAGCTTAGAGTAAAATTGAGAGTAAAATACTCTGAATTTCCAAGCTGTGGAGTTCTCAAACAATGACGTTCATTTATAAGTGACATTTGACACAGAGTTCTTATAGTTTTACAGATGAGGGAATTAATAATTTAATGGATATTATCAATCTAGGAGGGAGTATTGAGTTTAGGAAAAGAATAAAATTAAATACTTGGCATTTAGTGAATTAGGGTTTATCACTGAGAATGCGTTCAGAATATTGCATGCATTATTTTCTCTGTACAGGATATCGCAGAGCAGTGGGTAACAGAATGCTATGATGAAAAGCATGGACTTTGGAGTTAGACTGCCTGAATATGATCCTTGGCTACTAGCTTTGTGATATTGGACAAGTTAATTAACTTCTCTAGGCCTGAGTTTCCTCATTCATATAATGGGAATAGTAGTAATTATGTTATAGGTTGTTATGATGATTAAATGGACTTATATTTGTGAAGTGCTTGAAACATGACCTAGTACATAGAAAGTGCTATTTAGGTATATATTAATTAAAGTAGAAAAAAGTAGGAAGATTGGAGTTCAGAGTCACCCAGCTGATAACAGCTGATCAGAGGGCAAACTCCAGACCAAATAAAAAATTAATTCATGTCAAAGAAGTCAGATAAATAATACCATAAACAATGAGCTTGTTTCCCTTTTCTCAGGTTTAAAATTACATGCAAGACGTTGGCATGACATTAGTAGCCTTTACATCATATACCAAGGTTTCATTTGTTAGCAAGCCCACTCATACCCAACAAGGACTTATTAACCTTCATCTTACGTTCTTCAGTCCCTGGATAGAGGTTTTTGGCAGCACAGTACAGGTACCTTTTCTTATTCTTTAATGGCAGAAGAAAATGAGGTCAAATAGAGTTTGTTATGATATATTACCTTCCCTTATCTGCCCATTTCCCCCTCTTGATAGATTTTGAATTAATACTTAACAGAAAATTTAAACAAAAGATAAATACAGTTCTTTCTAGAGGTTGCAGTTTGATTTGATAAATAATTCCTTGCTATAGTTAAATTCCCTTTATGGTAATGTCTATTTAAATTGGGTATTGGCTAATCCACAGCCCTAATTCAGACTCTTGTTTCTTGTCTGCTGTGGCCCTAGGCTGCATGAATGAACCATTTACTACTTCTCATTGACTGCTTTCAAAATTGTCTTCAGTCCTTCGCCTTCCCCTCTAAATTCTGTAAATCTTAAGGCTCTGATCTTCTCTGCCATCATCCTGGTCTCTTTCTAGCTGGTTCTCAGTCTGAGTATATGCTAGTGTTTACACTTGAGTTTCCTGCCATAACCTCAAATGGTTATGATACCCCAAGCCCTTTGTACTTTTTAACCCTCCCCAACTCTACCTCTTAACCCTGTACCCACTGTTTTTTAAAACCAGTGGCTCTAATTACCTTTGAAATTCTGTCAGAGTACTACCATCTCCCAGGCACCAAGGCTCAGTGTTTTGGAAGAACTGTGAATTCAGTGTAATTAACAGTGACCATTCCTAATGCTTTACAGCAGTAGATTTTAACCAACTGGCTGTGCGTAGAGCTTACAGGGCCCCTAAATTTGGATGGGAAAAAAAACTACTTCATTTCCATAATGTCTAAATCAAAATTTACCTTTCCTTTTAATTATGAATATAGATAAGAAACCACAGTAGTATTAATAGTACCTGTGACTTTGTCACCAATAGTACTTATGAATATTTTCATATTATAGTATTATTTCAAGATATAATACTATATTTATACTCATAACTAGTTCAAAATTACAGTTATTATTAGATCTGCCACTAGATTGAACAATTTAATACATTAATAAAGAAGCTCTTATTTTTTCATAAATTTGTTTTTAAAAACATTTTGATAACTGTATTTCACTGTATTTGGTTTCCTTTGCAATCCTATTTTATTTTATGCCTTTAAAAGCTTTACTTAGAGAAGGGCTCCAGAGGCTTTATCTGTCTACCAAAGGGGTCCTTGGTCCAATAAGAACCACTGTTTTTCTATAACATATGCTTATAGAAAATCTGACAATCATTGAACACTTTGAATGGTACTGCTTGTTTGTTTATACATTCATTCAGCATTTAAAAAAATACCTATTTTAGGCATTATTTTAATCAATACTTTATCTTGTGTTTTAGAATCAAAATGTCATAATTTTATAAGAATCATGAATTCTTTTGAAATATTTTTAGCATAGCAAAATAAAAATTAAGAAAGGATTAATCTGCATGCTCGTGTGTGTGTTACCTTCTAGTGTGATTGCAAATACCACAGAACTAAGCAAGCTTAGCAGCAATTTATCAACTAGGATTAGAGTGAAGATATTAATAAACTGGAAAAGGGGAGATAGGAAGTGAGGGGGGAGGATGGGCCAGGTATCATCAGAGATCTGACTGAACACATTATCCTTAGTGGCTCCTTACATATAAATGAGGTACTTTGGAAAATAAACTGATTTTGATCATCTGTAGCCAAATAGCAAAATGTTCTCAAGCCCTTTGTGTCATCTGGGGATTTTAATTAGTTATGCTTCTTACTCCTGACCTCCATTATCTTGGAGGATCATATGCTGTCTAAATAAAGAAATTAGCTAGGGAAAATAATTCAGTTGAATTATATATACTGCCTTGCAAGTTAATTATCTAATACTTCATAAGAAACCACCCCTACATACCGTGGCTTAAACAACACTGTCTGTTATCTCTTCTGACTTCAAGGGGTTCTCGCCGGAGTCTGTCGTGGAGTTGCAGTTATTTAAAGGCTCCACGGCTTTTCATGCTCCTGGTGACTTCTCCATTCACCTGTCTTGACACCTCAGTGCTCTATCTTGAGATCTGTCTCTCAGCAATGGCCCGAATTGTTTTATATGGTGGCTCAGGTACCAAGAGGCAGGAAGCAGGGCCTGTGTGTCCTTTTAAAGGCCAGGACCACAGTGGTCAGAACATCAGTTACACCATGTTCTATTGGCCAGACAGGATCTGAAGCGTGAAGGGACAGAGTCCATCTTTCAGTGGAGGCATTGGCATGTGTGCACAGGGCAGGAAGGGATTCAAAGCTCCTAAACTTCTCATTTCCTCAGCTTCACCTTGCTTTCCTTCTCAAACTAGTTCCTCCTGATTTCTCAATTTTCATTTATTAATAATTACTTGATTACTTCCTCTGAGGCTCTTTTTAGTTTCATATATCTCATCAGGTCTCCAGCCATTTTTGTTTTTCTCTCTGTAGAGCTCTAGCATCCATGGCTCTTCAATTTTACCACTAGGTAGAATTTTTTGAGCTTCCAGACTCTTCCCTACATTGTTATGGAGGGCTTTCTTATTGGTTGTTTTAAAGTTTGGAAGTCCCCAAGACCACCCTCACTTCTGAAACCAACTGCAAGTTTGGGTTGCCAGATTAATCCTCAGATTTGATAATCCACCAAAGACTCCCAGAACTCTGAAAGCTGTTTTACACACAGTTACCATTTACAGATTCACATCACTCAAGAGAAAAGGCACGTAGATTGAAATCCAGAAGAGTTCCACATGCTGTGCTTCCATCGTTCTCTCCCAGTGGAGTTGTGCAGACAGCACTTACTTCTCCCAGTAACAATGTATGATGACACACATGGAGTATTGCCAACCAGAGAACTCACTCAAGACTTGGTGTCCAGACTTTTCACTGAGGCTCGGTCACATTGACTTGGTTAGTCACAAAGATATTGTCGACTGCTCACATGGTTAACCTTAGTCTCCAGTCCCTCCTGAGATTGAGATGAGACCACAGGCCACAAGAACCCACTATACATCACACTGTCAGTATAGCCTCTGTGATGTGGCCTAAAGCCCCAATGTAAACAAAGCCACTCTTATCAGGCAGATAGTCCAAGGGCTTAGAGGTCACTTTCCAAAAGTGAGGGCCAAGGCTAGACCTCTCTTCAGGCAATGTTAATCTTTTACCGTGGAGTTACTTTATGTCTTTCCCTCACCATTCGACATACTCTTGCCAGATAAGTCTTTGTAATGAATAGCCTCTGTCATGTCACTTTCCTGCTCAACAACCTTGATGATGTCTTCTTATTACACTTTTGTCTCTATGTTTCAGATTTTTCAGGTGGTTTTGATTATAAATATTCCATCTTGGCCTTATAGACCAGTAAAATATCAAGGTGGTCCCAAATTACTTAATCACTCTGTTTTCCTAACTGTTCTTCCCTCGCTGTCTTCTCAATCTCCAATGCCTTTGTCCATTCAAAATCCTTATGGTCTCGTTCATGTTCCCCACTATTATAAAGCCTTAATTGCTTAAAATAGGTTTATTTCACTCCTCTTTGAATCCCTTTACTTAGGCATCTCTGTGACTCTTGCTTTGATCTCCCATTCATTGAAGTTACTTTCGTTCATGTCTTATTCTCTTTATTAGACAGCAACCTCCTAAAAAGTAGGGTGGTGCCTTATTCCTCATCATATTCCTTGTAGAAGTCAAGATAATGCCTGTAAACTGGTAGGGACAGAATATGTGCAGAATTTAATTCCCGTCTTTTGGGGGAAGAGCCAACAAACGTTTAATGTCACAGGAACAAACATCTTAAAATGGTGGCTTTTCTACTGTACTTAAGTGCCAAATGAACGTTATGGATAATAGATGCTCTTATGATCCATAGCAGGCTGGGGTGGTTAGGGAACTTCTTTTTAGGATTTAGCTGTGTTTTGAAGAACTGAATTCACATAAGCAGGTAAATACTAGCATTGTGTTTCTGGGTCACTCAGCAACACTTAGCACTGTACATAGATGAGTGATCTGGGGGAATCTCACCTAAGGGATCTGATTGGATCCTATGATTCCTATGTGAGAAATAATCTTATAGAATTCATGTAACTTCAGTTCTAGGCCCCCTTTACTCTCTCATCTTAAACTTACTTTCTCCCCCCGCCAAGATTCCATTATGCTTGACACTGAGAGAGACAACTCTTTTAATGCATTCATTTTCGTAATCATTCAATCTGTATTTAACGAGCATGTATTTATCAGACACTGTGTAAGATGTTGGATATACAATGATGAGCAAGACAGAAATAGCCTTTGCCCTAATTTTCTCCTTTAGAAAAGATTTTAAAAGTTTAAGGTACATTTTTTGTTAGTTAATGTCCAAATTATTAATTTTCCTAACATGTCTGTGAAAAAGGAGAGCTTAAGTGGAAAACATTTTCAGCAGCCAGTATTTATCAAACACTTACTGTGTGCTAAGCACTGTACATTCCTTACCTCATTTAATCCTAACAGTCCTTTGAGTAGCAACATAATTATCAGTCTGTTATAGATGAGCAAACTGATGCAATGTGTCAGGTTTGTCTATTCTAAAACGTACACTTTTTGCCTCTGTGTAATAGATTACTGCTAAATTGAGTAAGCCTTGCCACCTTTTGCTGCAATTGACTTTGATCTTGCATTTTATTCTAGCCTACTGGTCAAACATAGCTCCTGCCTAATTGTGGTAGAATTTACACTTTGATTTGCCACTAGATTATCAGCTAAATGAATAGATCAAATCTTTTACCTGTCTATACTACTAGTACTTATGTTTGTTCTTCGCTGAGCTTTACTATATTGCTTGATTATCATCTTGGGGAATAAAAGAATAGATGATGTTACAAATATATTTTTTTAACTAGCTGCAAGTTGCTAACAACAATTGGGCCACTTGGAATTTTCTAATAGTTTATTCTAAGTACATTAGTTGGTCCGAGTTCAAAAATAATTCAAAAAGTGAATTATGACTCTTTAACAAGTTTAATGACATGCTTCTCAAATCTGCAGTGAATCACATGGCTCTAAGAAGATGGTTTGTCAGTGATAAATTATTTCACTGCTCTAATGCAAGAATATCACGAATGTCGAATGTCTTAGTTTATTTTTTCAAGTATATTTCAATGGATGTATTTGGATATCTGTACTTTATGACACTTATAACAGGCTTATTTCCTGAAGGAAATAAAAATAAAATGTCAAATTCAAAACAATCTAAAATCTTAATTATCTAAATGAGTAAGGGAGGTAGTATTGCTTTTAAAAAATTTCTTACTGTTCCAGCACTTCTCTCCACTAAAAGTCTTTGGATTGCTTTATTCCATTAAGCACTTCTGTTGAACATATCGATGTGTGCATTTTTGGGTGTAAGTGACCACATTACATTGTGTTGTCTTCCATGGTTGTAGTGGAGAAATATTTTTTAAAATTGCTTTTTTCTAATTTAAACCAGTATTATTTCAATAGAATAGATGGAGGTCAAGGTAATAGAATGGCAAAGAGTAGGGGTCTGAAGGCAAAATTGTATTTCAATGTTACTTTTGCTACGGTAGCCATGTAACTTTGGGCAATTTAATCTCTCCAAGTGTCAGATTTTTCTTCTGTAAAGTGGGAACAATAATAATTCCTACCTCATACTGTTTAAAGGATTAAAATCTGTTTTGAGTTGAGCATATATATTAAATGCCCAGTACTACCAAAACGCTAGCTGTTTTATATATTATTATTGGGGAAACTATCAGTTTCCTTTTTTTTTATTTATTAAAACATATCACCATTTTACAACAATAAGTGCTCTCAGTGATTAGCATTATCACTACGTACAAAACAGCTATTGCAAGGAAGAACAAAAAAGCAACAACACAATGTTCTCTTATCAGAGTTGCTTTTAAGATATCATACTTGAGTCTAGTGGTCAACATTTAGGAGTTTTGAATTCCTAACAAATTCTTGATATCAAATATAAATCTTTTGGAAACTACAAGTTATTGAAATTCTGTGGACCATGGGGCCAATTAATCTGGGTTCAAATCTAAGTTATGTTACTTATTTACTATGTAACTTTGGACAAGTTACTTACTCGCTGTGCCTCAGTTTATTTGTAAGCATGATGGAGATAATAAAAGTTCTACCCCATAGGGTTGTTAGGTGAGGATCAAATGAGATGATACTTACAAAGGTTTCAGAAGAGTACCCAGCACATAGTAAGCACTATACAATGATTAACTTTTATAATTTCCTATTGATGGTTCTAACACAACTAAACTTGATTTTCACACAACTGTGATAGATATGTGTTTTGAATCATAGATAGAATAATTCTTTATTATCATAGATATTGGCTAGCTGGATATACACATAAGAAATATATCAGATATGGAAAAGTCACTAATTCAAGATCACCTTGGAAACAGAGCCATTATTTAAAAGAAACTATTCATAAGATTGTATACAGTTATTGTAAATGATGTCCAATCTATTTAAATTTGTAGCAATATAATAACTTCCAATTCTACCTCTATAAGCTCAAATATGATGTGTCCTACACTTTCCTGCTTGTTACCTTAAGAGATTGTTCAGTCAAGGAAGAAACAAGAATTGTGTAGGACAGTCTTGAAGTAATTACCATGGATTTTAGAACAGCCTTGTTGGAGAATAATTGCCGAGAAATGAACTATGATTGCCTCTGTGTCTCTAATAGAATGATAAAAGTTTAGTAACCAGTGGTTCTAGGGACTGTGGGAGTCAGTATTAGGGGACAGGAAAAAAATCTGGGTTTGACAACAAAAGTCCTGGGTTCAAGTCCCATTGCTACCACTTTTTGAGCATTTAAGTCCATGTAATTTGCTTGTTTCTTTGCTTGTCAGTTTCTTATTTTATAAAATAAAAGCCCTGCTGTTCTCACAGGATTGTTTCGTAGGCCTAATAGTATGTGAAACTCCTGTTCAGGTGATTGTGTCTTTCATTTTTAGTAATGTCAAGACAAGGGTAAGGAACTATGCATTTTTGCTTTTCAGTGGAGTCATGGATACATGATTGGGCTATGCAAAGAAAAAAGCAGAGGGATATTTTCTATTTAAATTCTATTCTACTATAGTTAATTATAATTAATTTAATTCTATTTAGTTTATTCTACTTCCGCGTAAATACTTTTCCTCACAGCATGTGATTTTGACCTATTTGGCATTTTGACCTGTTAGGGAGGAGGAACTCGAATTGGTAGCGGGGTTTGGGGAGAGGAGGGGGCTTGGTGTGAAGCTGGCTGCCAGAAAAGGCTATGTGCGGATGAGTTTGGTCAAGCCTTTGTCATCCAAGTGAGGTCTTAGCAATACTCTCAGACCTTTTCTGGGGAGAATCATAGAAAAGATGGTAGGACCAGTATGTTCTATTTTGTGTTTTGGGGTACAGGGAGGTTTGAGAGGGCCATCTGGTTTTCCTGGTTGGTTGAAGGAAGAAAACTGGCTGATAAAGGAGCTCTCCCAGAAGGGGGCAGAACTGACCTAGAGAAAGAACTGGCCTGGAGAATTACCTTCTAGGAAGCACTAGGGTCACCTTTGATTGAGGTTTCTAGAAACTGCAGCTTTCTTCTTCTTACCTGCGGTTTTAATTTCCTGTCAGTTTCTCAACAGTTGCCAAAGTTAAATTATCCTAAAGCAGAACAGTAAGGCATGGATTTTTTTGGGATCAGGCCAATAGAAGGAAAACTTGCCTTTTCAAAATGCAGTGGGTTGGAAGGAAGGGAAAATTTTAGGTCCGAGTCTGGCGGTGGCCATGTAAAGGAAAGCAGATGGGTCAAATCTTATTTCTATTTAGTGTTTGCTATAACAGGCATTCTCAAACCTAACTGACCTCTGAAGAAGGACTTTTTTCTACTGCAGGGTTTTTGCCCTCCGTGGTCCAAAGCTACGGAAGTTCTTTGTTCTCTGCCCAGGGGACGACTAGGGAGGAGTCCCAGCCATGTTTTTGGTATCTCCTATTAAATTCTCTTTCTCAACAAATGTAGTTGAATACTGAAATATTTCTCCTGGTAATAATAGATCTATATTTCTTTAGATCAGCTGAGAAATTAGCCATTCTTTATTATATTACTTTTAGAAGAAGATGTTTTATAAGGTATAAATGAATTTATATGGTTAAGTTTGGGACAAAACATTTTGCTGGGCTGGAGACTGACTATATTACAGGGTGGTAGCATGATTGCAATGGAAAAAAAGACATTAAAATGAGACAACTTGGGTTTGCATTCAGGCCCCACTATGTACTGGCTTTATGACTTTGGACAACTTATGTTACCTCTTTAAAATTCATTTCCCTGTAGGATGGAGATAAAAATACTTAATCTCAAAAAAAAATTAAGAATATAAGGATGCTTCTTCAGTGTCATAAAGACTACCTGTTTTAAACCCATAGCCAATGTCAAACTCAATGATGAGACCCTGGTATCTTTAATATTTTAATCAGTAAAAAGACAAGGATATTTGTGTTTGCCATCATGTTTAAACATTGTTTGGAAGTTTAGTTCTATGCAATAAAGCATGCCAGAGAGGGAGGGAGGAAGGGAGGGAGGGGGAGAGAGAGAGAGAGAGGAGGAGAAGAGGGAGAAGGGGAAAGAAGGAAGGAAAGAGGGAGGGAGGAGAGGAGAGGAGAGAAAGAGAGACAGAGAGAGAGAGACAGAGACAGAGACAGAGACACAATTGTGAGAAGAGCATCCTGAGAATAACTGAAGTAAAAAGTGAGTTAGACCCATATAAAGAACATACAGGTAAGAATAGCCAAGAAAATTTTGAGAAAGTGGTTGGAGATATTTCTCCTACCAAATATTATATGTTCTATCAAGTTTAGAATGTGAGCACAAGAATTAACAGATGGATTAGAGGAAGAGAAAGAGAGCCTCTGAATCTTGTATTCAGTGATTGACTTACTGAACACATATGCTGTGCTAGCCACTAAAGTAAGTGCTTTCTATAAATTACCTAGTTTAATCTTTACAGCAAAACTGTAAGATAGGTATTGTTTTCTCCATTTTACAAATGAGGAAACTCAGATTTAGAGAAGTTAAAAACTTAGCCAGGTGTCAAAGGTAACATCAAAGCTCAGATTGTACCTCAAAGCAACCACTCTCAAACAGAATCTTATACAAATAAACCATGAAAGAATGAGTGATTTTATCAATTATATTGGAAAAAAGGCTGAGAGGAGGGGTTATCAGAAATCACATTAAGTACTTACCTCACACCATACCTGCAATAAATTCTGCATGGATTGAGAAGAAGGAGCCAAGGGTAAAAGGTGGTGGCAGGGGTTGGAGGGCAAGTAAAATAAAAGTGATATGAAATTGGACTAGGGAAGAGCTTTCTAAGCATGGAATTCATGGAAGAAACCATAAAAGAAATGATTGCTATATTTGATTACATAAAATTTAAACTTCTATGTATTAAAAAACCATTAGAAACCACATTTATTATGCAAATAACAGGCTGGGAAGGCAAATGAAAATATTTATATAATTATGATACACAAATGATAAATATTTTTATTGTATAAGAAGCTCTTACAAATCAATAAGAAACCCACAAATTTCCTAAGTAAAAATGGGGGAAGGCAATAAACAGAATTATCATAAATTTTTAAAATTGCTCACAAGTAATAACAAGAAACTAAATTTAAAAGTAGATACTATTTCACTATGAAATAAAAAATATTTTATAAAAATGTTAAAATACATTTGTGAATATTTTGAAAGATAGGGACTGAGCTATATTGCTAACTGTCCTTTCAGTGGGCAGTCTATAGATTTTTGTCCTTTTGATGGGCAAACTGTAGGCAAGTGCATGGGAAAAATTTATGCCTTTTTTCAGAAATTCCATTTGGATGAATTTCACAAAGGAAATTAGCAAATATAACATCAAGATTTTTGTGCAAGGATATTATTGCAATGTTACATGTACTTGACAAAAGGAATAACAAAACAAATAATATCAAGAATTGTTTGAACTAATTTTGCTATGTGAATATGAAGATTGGGATGCAATTATTAAGATTGTTTTCAAAGCTCTTATATGTAAAAAAGATTCAATGTTAAGAGAAAATGGCATGATATAATGGGTATGTGTTATAATCCTAATCTTGTTTAAAATGCCATGTGTGTGACTGTGCATATTGAAAAGGAACAATAGAAGATATTTTGTTCTAAATGGTGTGATCATAACTGGTTTTTATTTTCTGTAATTTGCATATTTACTATAATTAATGCATATACCTTTTTTGATTACAAAAAGTTATTAAAATTACTATTTTATAAGTTGTCGTAAAGGTTAAATAAGAAAATAAGTCTGAGTTACCAGAATAAAGTACGGTTTTAGAAATGTTAATTTTCATGTTTCCTTTATTGGAACTTCACGTAGAAACTTCAGATTTCAGGTTTGACTCTTTATGATTTGACAGTGGATTTTTAAAAGCTGACAAGATCAAATAATTTTTGTGATATGAGTTTACATAGCTTTGGTAGAGTTGCATTAACTTATGCAAGCAATTTTAGAACTAGAGGTACAAAGTAGAATTTTCTTTTCTTCACAGTCTACACATTTAAAACTTTAATACCAGTTGGAATAATTTACATCTTGCACATATTACTATATTCTAATAGGAAATGAGCTAAATGCATTTTTCCTGTGGAATAAAATTAACATTTTGTGAAAACAGAAAGTCATCTCTAACCTTCATCTTAGAATGCCTGTACTCAGAGTGGTCCTTAGTTTTTTATTTTGAGTTTTTAATTAAATTGTAGGCACCATGTCATCTCTTGCATAATCAGGTTTTTGGTTTTTACGTGCATCGTTATTCTTGATAAATAATATGTAGGGTAGTGAAATTTGGGAGAAAAAATGAGTTTCTCATAATAACTTAAGGAGAGTGGTATGAGAAAGTGTTTTACTACGCCAGTATTTTCACACAGAGGAAATTTTTTTTTGCATTCTTTTTATTATAACTTTTACAGTTTTATGTCACAGGCATATTCATTTCAATGGCATATTCAGGGTCATTTTTATGTATTTGGCACAACTTCATTTTTAAAAATTTTATCCAGATTTATCAATGCCATTGATTTGGTGTGTATACTTCAGAGCTTTTCTTTATTGTGTATTTATCTAAGCATTTCCTGTAGACTTGTTTTACTGTACCCCATCATACGTCCTGTTTTTCTTTGTGTACCATTTTAAGGCACACTTCCTGTTTTTTAAGTCCATCAATAATAAGCATTTGTAAACTGCTGTCATGGTATATATATGAAATTCTTTCATGTTTGCTAAATATTCGTTTCTTTGTTTTTAGGGTGACTACGAATCCTACTATTCACGGAGCACTGGAAAGGTAAAGAAAATTAACACTGAACTCAACAAATATATTATTTTTTGTTTTCCTTCTTTGTTATAATTATAAACATTGACTCAAATGAATTTTTTATATGAGATGCTACTTTTTACCCAGTTCATTAATTTAATTAAATTAAAGAACAGTTTGAAAGCTTTTATAGTTTTGCCTAGTGGGGCCACCTGATGACCTGGACATGTGTTCATGGTAGGTTGTTATTCAGTGAAATGGTAGAGGGATACTGACTTTTTGTCATGATCTTCTCATATCATGGTCTACTCATGATAATGTAGTCACTGAGATTTTTACATTGGTTCTCATTATGTCACCAGCAGGGTCCCAGCTCTGCAGAATGTCGTAATGTTTTTGTTCAGTGCTATTTGTATCACTAGTAATAAGCTAAAATCAGATTTATCTGAGTCCTACATTTAATTCTGTCTTAGCCATGTATAATATGTGCAATCTCTTGACGAACTTTTGAATTTTTAGGATATATTTCCTTTCTTAATAATGGGCAAAAATATAACTTTTTATTTATTAAAGTTAAAAAATTTAATCATGTGTTAAGTAATTGGACCAAGAATATAGATCTACTTGGTGTCTCTACAGAGTGTTGAGCAGAGGTCTTCATAATTTCAAAGCTGATGGACTTTTATAGGTTTGATCCATTCTCATTTTATATAGTTGGATAAACAAAAATCTTACGAGGTTGTATGAAATAATAATTACAGAATTAAAACAGAAATGGGTATCTTCCAACTTGCCCCAATCCTACTGTATTTCTAGAATTCTGTGGTTGCCGAAAAGCATTTTTCTGACTACATTTTAGAATTTTAAATCCAGTATAGTTAATAATACCATCTTTAGAATGAATGAAAAATGGATTTTACCAATACTCTGATGAAGAACAAAAATATATGTTGTCACAGCTCAAGATTGAAGTATTTTATTTTTTCTTAAACCTTACAGAAGAATGAAACAACTATTCATGTATGGATTTAGGACTTTCTTGTTCTGTTCTACTTAGTATTTGTGCTCAGACTAACCTCTTTTATCTAGTCTTTAGCCATTTAAACAACTTCTGGAGTGAATGTGTGGTAGCAATCTGTTATATGTGGTTTAAATGCTGTCTTTATGGAACTACTGGCTTTGTACCTGTGGTGTCAGAAGACAGAGGCAGCTATTGGGAATGCCAGGCTGAAATGGTTTCTCTAGAGGTTTCAATACCACCAGGAATCCAGTTAGGTGGGTGAGTGATCGAAACTGACTGGGGCAAAAAGAGGATGGGTGTTGATGCCTTTTATCCCCAAAGTGAAGGGTTTCTTGTTCATTATGCTTTTGGTATCTTGCGAATGTCTTTTCTGGCCTCTCTCTGGTTTGGGTATAAACCCACTGCCTTGGTGCTTTGGAACCCTGACTGGACTTTCAGCTCAGTTTGCCTTCTTTTTTTGCTTGTCACAGTTTCAAAGAACATACTAGAATTTAGAGATCTGAACTCTAAAGGGGTCCATCGCTGCTTGGCATCCACTCCAGCTCTTCTAGCTCCAGTCACCTAAGCACTTTGCCAGCAAAATGATGTCTGGGGCCCCGGGAGGCAACACAGTATTCCTGTTACTGAAACCTCTCACCCAGTTAAAATATTAAAGTCCTCCTGGGAGTAGAGATGAGATATGACATCATACTGCACAAACGGAAGGGGTGGCTTGGATGAATTCTGAGTTTGATGAGATAAGAAGAGTGCCAATAAAAATGAAAGGAAACTCATTTATTGTGTCTGGTATCTGGTTCTTTGTTTTCCCCTACTACTTTGGTTATGTTTTTATAGAATGTGAATCAAATGGCACCATTTAAGAAACTGAGGTCACTTTTAAAATTTTGTATGCCAAAGGCAAGCTTTTGATTTAGATGTTTGTAAATGTGACTTGACGTTTAAATATAGGTGTGCTGTCAGAACATTTGATTCACTTAATAGAAAGGATGAAGGAAAGTGTGAGCCTCTCTGATAGAATTCTTTTGTCTTTGAACTCTGGAATATGAGTAATCAGGAACAATGTCGCATCTTGTGAGGCACAGTCTGAATCCTGATGACACAATTCTAAGAACGGTCAGAATTGACTCATGCCCAACTTAAGGGTATGGGTTACAATGAGGCTGACTAAAAATACCTGGTTGATTCCTGTTGCTTGCAAAAATTTGTTTTCATTTTACATTCATAACAAATCAGAGCTACCACAATGCAGACATGATGCTGCCCTGAAGGTCTTTACATGAAGATACTGGCTTATATCGGGTTCAGATGTGAGAGTCCACTGGCAGCATCCGCTGTCATTTCACTTAGCCTCAGGATGGATCTGACAGCTCAGATGTGTCTTTTCTCCTTGCTGCATCGCATGGGCTTTTCTTGAATGTATATGGTCAGAAGGAAGAAGACTACCATTTTTCTGGTAAATCAGTCCCCAAACACCTTTCTCTGACATTCGAAGAAGACGCGTTTGCTTTGATTTTTGTTCTAAAGAGAATAATGTTATTGTAGGCCCTTTAAAAAATCTGTTAAGAATGCAAGTAGGGGTGAGGGGGGAGAGAGAGAGAAAGAGAGAGAGAGTGCGCACGCGTGTGTGTCTGGTAGAGAGAGAGATAGGGACTGATTTGGAAGATGAAAAAATAATATCACTTAATCAAAACAGATATAAAAGTATACAGTTTACCTATATTAGAAATCATCATATATACGTCAGCTCATTAGTTAAAATCTATCACAGGCAAGTAATGAACATCAGCTTAGAACCCATAGGCTTAGAATCCTGGCTCAGCAGAACAAATTCATAACAAAAAATTGTTAATCATATACTCTCACAAAATGATACTTCTGCCCATGAGAAATTCTAAATTTTTTAATTGCCCCCGTGTTTTCCAGAACCACTACAAATTTGCTAAAGATTTCGGAAATGAAGTCTAATCTCATAGTATTTTCTCCCAGACAGCCGATGCTGGGTTTACTGTTTTCCTGAAGGTGGAGGGATAATCTGATTTTTTTTTTTCTTTGTAAAGATACAATATTTAGAGACCAGCTGTGAAAACTGTACTCAGTAAAATAAATAGTCTTTCTGCAACAGGGTCCCATCCTTGCTTTTCTTTGATCACTAAGGAGATAGAACATTTTTCATGCTTAGGAAATTAACTCCTTTTGTGAATTGTGTATCCATATCTTTGGGTATTATTTTTAAAGGGTATTAAAGTTTTTTTTTTGTCAATTTATATGAGCTTTTTATGTATTAAGTGTATTAGTCCTTTACCTTCATTTTGGCAGCAAATGTTTTTCTAGAGTTCCTTTGCCTTTTAATTCTCTTTTTATGATTAACTTGCAAAGTTAATTTAAAAATTTAGTAAACAAACATTTATTTTCTAACTATGGTAGAACTGTTAACTGTAGACTTGTTTTAAAATATGTTAATTTTTAGAAAATAGAGGCACAATTTCAGATTACATTTTTGATTAGAAAATCAAAAGGTGGTAAATATGGGTTGGAAAGGGCTTTGAATTCTCAGCTAAGGAGATCAGTCTAGTGCAGATATACTTCATATCAATGCAATTGCAATCACAATATAGTAAGGTATTAGTGCATGTTAATCTTTTTAAAGTAGTGGAGGAGATGCCAAGTTATCTGGACACTGTCATGTTATTTCACTGTTTTTTCTTTTCTTTTTTTAAACTCTCATGCAAGTCCTCTTTGTGGCAGACCTTATTCTAAACCCATGATCACACCTAAAAGGCTTCATAGGTGAACATGTATTCACTGATTCTCTACAACTCAAATTAGTACCCCGGTATTCTAAGGTAAATCCGTGCTCTGTGGATCTCATCTTTTTTGATAAGTGTGGTCTTAATTTGGATAATGTTAGGGTTCCTGATCATGAGCCATCTCCTTTTGGGGGGCAGGATAACCTTGTAGTTAGAGGCCGGCAGACCAGGTACTGGTTGAGGATGGTGAACAAGTTGCCTGACCACTTCGTTCCTCCATTTTCTCATTTCTAAAGAAGAATAATAACAGGTACTTACCTCGCTGAGTTGTGAAAATGAAATGAACTCATCAATCTCAAAGAACTTCTAGTACATTATATGCGTTTGGTAAATGTTCACTGTCATCACCATCCACATGCAGATGCCCCTTCCTCTTTCCCTTTCCTCAACTGATGACATTCTAAGCCCATCTTCCATGCAGTAAGTTTTAATAGAATGCTAAAACCCAGAAAACTATGGGGCTTAAAAGTTTTTAAAGTGTAGTAATGAAACAGTAGACGAGAAGTTGGTGATGGATTCAGGAAATGATAATTTAAAATCCAGTTTCACAGTGGTCAACGTTTTTTGTCATGGATGCTTCCCTGGCCCAAATGTCACACACCTTCACATCCATTTGTGATATTCTAAAAATTAAAATAGATGAACAGAATATCTCATTTTGATCTTTAATGATTCATGTTTATCCATGTACCTATATCGGTGTTATCATTATATGTATATAGATCTTACTATCTATAATATATATGTGTGTATATACATGTGTGTATGTATGATATTTATAATGTAAATTAGAGCTCTAAAAAGTGTCCATAATTCCAGATCCCCGTTGAGCCTCTTAATAGTTGTTACTCTGCTAATTCATCCCAAGGCGAAGACCTGGGGAGGAGCTTCAGTGTGATAAATACTGTTTACTCTAAACTGCAATGATGGGTTTCCTTCTTCATGATAGAGTATAATGCTTATCGTCCACTGCGCAGTCTGTAACTCTCACTCAAGAGATTATTGGAATAAAAAGTGACTCTGTCTCAGGTTGTAAAGAAAATAGGACACATGTATTCTTTCTTAGATTAAGGAAAGAGAAAAAGACTTCCTGATGTGGCTGATTGTTGTTTGTCTTTTGAGCTTATAACTAGTCTGCTGATACTTAATTACTTCAAATGGTGCAGTAAAAGAAAAGGAAAGGAGCTAACATTTATCGAGTGGCCTTTATGTGCTGCATTGTGTTAACTCATTTGATTCTCCAGTGATTCTGTGAGGCTGGTTTAATTATCCACAATTTATAGATGGGGGAACAGAGATGTGAAGTAGCTGGTAAATAGGAGAACTTGGATTTGAACCCAAATCAAGTGATCCCCCAAATCATGTTCTTTCCAGGGCTATGCTCTCTGCTGATACATTAGATTCTAAATCAGGGAGAGCAGGAAAATTGTTCAGAGTTTTGAACAATTTTCAGGTGTGACATTTCAAGTGCTGGCCATGGTTGGAGACACCCAGGGAAGTCAGCAGTCGCTGCTGCTGACAATAAGAACTGTGTGAGGCTGATCTTTCTGCCCCTGTGCTATAAGTTCCTCTTCTGTCTGTTCTGTCCAGCTGTTTTCTGCTTTTGGGGTGCTGCATTGCTCTTCCCCTCAGCAATCTGACCTCTAATCCCTTCTGTCTTCTACAAACATTTTAACATTTGGTAGAATTGCTTCTTAGCTATTAAAGCCATATTGGTTATAGTTTTTTATTTCACTTATTTATTTTAATTCTGATGCAGTGTTTTGAATATCCAGCTATAATTCGAGGCGTGTATAACCTTCTAAGTAAAGAGTCGGCAATTAAGATGTCAGCCTTGTCAGGATTCCTGAGCACTGTGCTGATAGGTACTTGGAAATAATGTAGATAGAACATATGCTAAAACCTTCTGGCATGTAAATATGTTGCTCTTTAATGGAAAGTTTCCAGGATTCGATAGGCAGCCTTTTGCTATGATTTAGGTATTTTGGGTTAGATTCAGCCTTCTTGGTAATTTTTTTTTTTTAGTTAGAAAGGGAGGACGTGTTTGGTGTGAAAAGTAGAAGAGCTTGAGTCAGATTGATACAGATTCAAATATTAGTCCCATTGCTCAGGGCTTGACAAGTCACTTTACTTCTTGGAGCTCTGGTTACCCTCTGTGAAACGAATATGAAACCTACCTCATGAGATTGTTTATAACACCAAGTACAGTGTCTAGCACAAAGCATCACTAAGCAAACATTTTTTTTCTATCTTTACTTGGAAGAGAATGCTTTTTTTTTAAAGTTCTTGCCTTCAGTGAATGCATGTATATGGAGGAAAGACTGATTAAATAAGCCTTTCCTCATATAAAGATGGTATTTCCTTTACTGTTCTATATTCGTTCCATTTCAAATAAAAGTTTAAGCTCTCTCACTTCCCTGATACCTCTGCATGAGATAAGACATGAACTCAATACACAACAGCTTGTTGGGTATATTCCATACATCTGTTATGTGCAAGTGTTCTTCCTGCCGAATCTGGGGTGCAGTGAGTTGAGAATCAGATTTTGCTGGTAGATTTAGCTATTGATGATTCCAGCACATTTATCATGATGTAGATAATGCTTTTGAAATTGTGGAGGAGGCTGAAATGACTAATATGGCAGGTCAAGGCTTAAAGCTATAGGAGAAAACATTTCTCAGCTGGGAAGGGACTGTTTTCCATCTCAGATTCCTCTTCTCTTCTGTGAATTCTGTGCTCCCTGGTAAAGACTGACCTTTCCTACCTGTCTTCCTTAACAGTTTCTACAAATGATGTTCAATGCGCCCAAAGAAAGGTTAACAGTTCATGAGTACAAGCCTTGCAAGGTTTTACCTTACTTCACTATTAGACACACTCCAGGATATAAAATTAAAATCGACAACCGTTCTTTCACTTTTAATCCAACAGATATATGAATGCTTTTCTATATACAAGGCATACTTTTTAAGGAAAAAGTAAATATTTTTAATCACCAAACGAGGGAAGACTTTTCTCTCTACAGAAATATATGTTTTAGAAAGGGTGCTGTGTACTTTTTATAAATCATCTCAGAAGACCAATTAATTTGATTAATCAAAAGATTAAGGTTCCCGGCCCAATTTACAATCGTCTATTTTTGTTCTAATTCAACTCTTGAAAATCAAGAGAAACACATCATTCTTTAAAATCAGGAAATATATGGAGCCGAAGAATGATACCTTTCATTTTTTTATGTCCCCTTTCTGATTGTCAGTATTGCTGTCCATCAGCAGCTAGCACTAAATTTTATGCTAATTTAATGTGTAATGATAGGGCTACATTTTTAATTTCTCTAACATTTCTTTATAGACAGAAATTAGCTGAAATATGTCACTCTGCTAATAATTTGGAACTCTGGAGATAATCAGTACTAGTATGACAACCCTACAACATGACTCGAGGAAGCAAGAAATATTGCTTGAAGTCTGAAAAAGTATTTAGAAGTTTGCATATGTTTTCAGTTAGTTTATTTGACATTATTTGATTTTTTGGACCATCCTTATGAAATGAGCAGAGATGCTCTTCTTAATTTAACTTTAGAGTCCACAAAATGGAAGCTCATCTTATATGATTTACATGAAGTCTCATAATTGACCTACCTGCGACTAGAACCCAGACCTTGGTCCAGTGCTTTTTCTACTGTCCCACTATTCAGCTCACTCATTTAAGAGACCACATGCCTCCATTCATGTCATTTACCTGTGAGAAGCAAGCAAGCCCTGTTCCTTGGTGATCTGGACATTAAACACTAATAGATAGAATCTGTAACTAGGTATAGAAAAACTAACACTAATCCACCAGGTCTCCACTTTCTCCATTTTTAAGAGCATTTTGGTTTAGACTAATCACACCTGGTAATGTGTGTTTTTAATTTTTTCCTCTGCAAAACCTAGATGGAGACAGACTGAAATCTAGTCCGTGCCTATCAGTTGTGCTGATGATGCCAGTAAGTTTACTGATTATGTGTACCAGATTTAAGCTTTTAAGCTGAGTCTCTATGGAAATGAATTACTCATTTTAGGAACTTGTCAGTGCCGGGATCAGCCATATTCAAGGATGATGAAAGATACTAAAAGAATAAGTTATCATAGTATGTTTATTGGAAAACTAAGATAGCAAAACCTGAAATAAATCTTGTTCTGTTTCTGGAGCAATCTTGGGAACAGCATAGAGAGTGGACTATGAATAGTGGTGCTAATGGAGTGAAGGTCCATTTTCTACCTTCTAACTCTTGAATTTAGTGGTTTAGTTTTTTGAAGCTTGGTTATTTTGTTTCAATGATAAGGAACAGTTCCTATGGGTGTTGGAGCCTTTCTTTACCATATGGGAGTTATCTATTTAGAGTATAGGCAATGAGGAATTATTGTAGAGGGGCTCGAAGCATTAGAGACCTTCCAGATTTTTGCTTCTAGAAACCCCAAGGACATTCTGTTTTCCTTTTTTCTTTTGTAAATATAGGTAACCTTGAAAAATATACTGAGTAGTTTAGCTTCTATTTCTACAGCTCTGGCATGGAAATTTCTTACAGGCTAGAACTGCTGCTTAGATTGGTTGCTATGCAACCAGAAGAGGAGTTCGCAAGCTTTATCACAAGCCAGCTATCAAATGAGAGACAATATTTTCTTTTGATTATTTATTTTTTTAATCAGCTCTTGTTTTGAGTATTGTGTATTCACATCCTTTGAGAAGTTTTTATTTGTAAAAATGCCTTTCCCAGAGAAACTTTATTATTATTTTTGTTGAAAGCACTTTGTTTTGATCTTGCCAGAGATCAAAAAAAAAGTAAACCCCACCTCACAGGCATTGGGTATTGAAATTAGGCCTTGAAGCAGATAAAATAGTTCTTATAAAAACACGAAGGAGTCAAATACTGATTTAGCCACCCTTTTATTAAGAAAACGTACATGTAGCTTTGTATTCTTCTACTTCTGGTCTTTATTTATTGTGCACTTCTCTGACATAAATCAGTGGCTTTGAACCTGCAGCACCTTCACCTCTCTTGTCCTAGAAAGTCATTTCTGAATAGAAAATCATTTAAACCTTTGTAATTGGGATTCATTCTGACTGAATTCTTTGGAGCCATCTTTTATGTAAATTCTTCTTGACCTTCACTGATCTTGTCTTTCAAATACTAATGAACTCACTTTTAAACAAATATTTGGGCAAAAGCTTGTAACCAATGTTTATATTTTCAATTGTCCATTTTAATTATTCACTGATGTTTATTGAGTGAGACTTGAGGAGTGTGTCTCAGAACTGTTCACAGTACTCTCGCAGGTAGGGAAGAGGATATGGGAAGAATAAAAAGATACAGATCATAGCCTGTGTCCCACAGGAGTAAATGATGTATTGTAGAGAATGCATATCAATGATTGATATGGATATCTGACAAAATTGCAGTCTAGGATATTGGACTAATTGCTTGCGATGACTAAGAAGTGATGATAATTAAGAGCCAACATGATTTCAATAGGAAAAACTCATGTGGAATTAAACCTGTTTTCTTTCTGATGATTTTATTATGCTGGTGATTCATATAATTCTGTAGCCACTGGATATGGATTTTAGTAACACAGTTGATGAAATTTCGTATGATAATCAACATTTCATTACTGCAATCACTAACTTTTGCTATAAAATAGCACTTAGCTTTTTTACCCCCTGCAAATGGCTATGTTAATTATTTGAAGAAATAAAACAGAACATTAAAACTGGTATAAATATTTTCGAAATTCATGGATATAACATTTGCATATAAACATTCATTTGCATTTTCCCCTTGTAATTTGGCCTACTGTGGGAAAACCATTTTGCTTTTTATCTTTTAAAGTCACTATATAGCGTTTTATTGCATGAGGCCATGCTCACATTTTAGGATGAAAAGACTCAAAGCATTCAGGATGAACTTGTTTACCATTTGTGCCCTCTCAGAGTAAGTGGGATTCTAGTCTGGGCTTTTGTCACTATTGGGATTTTATGTGTGAAGTGTCAATGTATCAATGACTCTTGGAAAAAAGGTCTGATACCTAGTCCCTTTAAGTTCCTTGTAGAAAAATGGAGAGTAAACTATTTTAAATCAAGTCATAATGCTGTAGTTAAAAATGCTGATTTTCTTTCATTTCTTCAATCCACAAATATTTGCCCAGTGGGGTCCTTCATTGGGTTGAAGACAGTGGGGTGGATAGAGTCTTGTTGCATGCTAAACTCTCACATGACCTTATTTTTAGAACATTTGGCTGAATGATAAAGCCTGTGAACACCTTATCAGAAGAAAAGCTTAAATATGTAAAATAAGTATTAGAGAACTTAATTATATTGAAATGGTTATTGAAAGATTAAAAATTGTGATAACTAATAGATAACTAATAGACATACTAATGCTTTAAATAGTTAAGGGTGGAAAATTTTCAAGGGAGTCAACTAGCTAAATCAGCTACAGGGAAGAAATATCTTTAGACACCAGAAGTTGTCCTACTTGCTTGTGTGTGGTTTAGGAAGCGTATTGTATAAGATATGAAGATGGCCAATGTCTGCTTCTGTAATCCATTTACTTGTTAATTAAGGGTGTTGTTCCGGGCAAAGATATGCTAACAGCCAACTTCCACTTCTGTAATCTGCTTGCTTGTTCAGGAGACCACCAGGATATGGTCTTAAGCTTTATCCGCTGCCTCCTCTGAAAGCTGGGGGCTGATCACCTCTAACCCTGCATGGTAGAGAGTCAGTTGCCGGCCGGCTAATAAAGGCTCATAATTAATCTCATTTGGCTCCGTGGGTCTCAGAATCATTTGTGCCATAACAAAATAATAAGATCTAGCAGAGGGTTTAATAGTAGCTGTATTTTCGAAGTCATGATAAATTTAAGTAATACCATGAGATATCTGCCAAACTATAGTGTAATAGGAAAATAATTATTTCTACTGGTGACACAGCTGTGAGTACTGCTATTTAATACTCTGTGTCTTGTATCATGCGCATTCATAATGCAAGGAGATGCTAGATTTCAATAAGATGTTAGTGAAAATAAAGTTGTACTTTTCCCCATCCAAGATCTGTCCACAGACCTATGGAAGGGAGTGGCCATATACCCCAATTTTAAAACCCCTATTTACAAATTCACCATTGTAACTGTAATGTTCACAAAAACAATTGTTTTAAAAACAAAAAGTAAAATATAATATTAATATATGATTATGATATATTCTTTCCAGATGGTAAACTCTCTGGGATTAGAAACTGTATTAAGTTTGTATAATAGCAGAGACAAATGAGTTTGAAACATGTATATTGTCCTTTATGGTATAATTATCAATAGAATAGACTGGTAAATTTTTACAGAAGATACCAAATGGCTGGGCCCTTTGCAATGCTTTCATTATACTGTTGAAGTAGCATAAGACATAAAGCCATAGTTTAAATGGAGGCATTTCATCTGAACAGCCTGTAAGAGGCCAAGGGGAACCATTAGTGAGTAACACCAGTAGTCATATTGAAAATCTTCTATACAAGTAATATCCTGATTTCATAGGTATTTGTGAGTTGCTACATACATAACACTTAGTAATGCCTGATATTTAGTAAGCCCTGTATTAATGCTATTATTACTGTTTCAGCATAAATTATTAGTACTAAGCACAAATTTGTTGTGGAGGCCATAAAGCTTTATTTCTTATTGCAAAGAACCATATTTACACATAGAACAGTTGCATTTTAGGCTCTTATCAACCCATGATTGTGGGATGACATCAGCGACATGTCTAACTTTTTAAAAATAGGTAATACATGAACATTATGTAAAATATTAAAGTTATATAAGTATAGAGAAGGGAAAAACTAAATCCTCTGCTGCTTTTTACCCCAGCCATCCAGTCACTCTTCCCAGAGGTAAAGTTTTATAAATAAAAGATTCATCTTTAAAGGGAGATTTTATATGTATACAAATTTTATAGACACACACACATACATACACACACACACGTATAGTCTTTTTAATGTGGAAATCATTGCATGCAATACATATTGTACTTCATCTTGAGTATATCAGTAAATAATATGTCTTTGAGATCATTCTGTATAGAGTTGTTTGGTTTTTTTAAAATAAACTTTTTCATTTTAGAATAATTTTAGACTTACTGAAAATTTTCAAAGATACTTCAGGGTTTCTATACTTCACTCTCAGTTCCCTAATGTAAACATCCTACATTACTGTGGTACATTTGTTAAAACTAACCAGCACTGGTCCATTACTGTTCACTGAACTCCACACTCTATTTGGATTTTTTCTTAATGTGCTGTCTTCTGTTCCAGGATCCATATTACAGTCAGTCATCTGTCTCCTACAGTCTGTGATAGTGTCTCAAGTTTTCCTTGTTTTTGATGACTTTGTCAGTTTTGAGGAATGCTGGTTAGGTATTTGTAGAATGTCTCTTTTTTTGAGTTTATCTGGTGTTTTTCTCATGATTAAACTGGGTAGATAGGTTTTGGGGAACGTGACCACAGAGGTGAAGTGCCCTTCTTATCACCGATATCGAGTTCATGCTATCAACATGGCTTATCACCAGAGATGCTAATCTTAGTCACCTGAACAAAGTAGTGTTAGCCAGGTTTTACACTAAAAAGTTACTTTTTTCTCCCTGTCCATGCTCCTCTTTTTGGAAACAAGTCACCAAGTGCAGGCCACACTCAACGCGTGGGCACTGAAGTTCCACTTCCTTGAGAGGAGGATGTCGTGTGTATGGTGGCATGTGTGTGTGTGTGTGTGTGTGTGTGTGTGTGTGTGTTTGTATTTAATGACTTTATAATAGTCCATTAGACTTTGCATGACATATGGAAAGTCTGTTTTTGACTTCTGTTAATTCTCTCCACAATAAAAATCAGATCTAGAGTTCTAAAGAATGTTTCCCAAAATCTAACCACCCTCTCTTTATTTTATATTTTGGGAAACCTCTCTTTAGTTGCTCAGAGATCTCTTTTTGTTTGTTGGTTTATAATTTCATGATTTTTTTTGGTCTTACTTGTGTAGAGAGCTGAATTCAAAATAAGCAAGGTGCTGCTTTATTAGCCCTGTTGATATTCATAGATGATAATTGCTAAGCTCCTTACCTAACAGCAAATTATTTCCTCCAGGTGACCATAAGCAGTTCTTCATAGAGCTACATTTTCGAAATTATTCATATCTAGGGGTATGGCTATCATATCAAAGGTTACATATAACTTTATAACCTAAAACTTCAGTATGTACTTACGTTTATTTTTGGGCTCTATTCAATTAACAGATATTTATTGAGCTTCTGCTTTGTTCTAGCCATGGTTTGGTGGTAAGACAAATGAGGTGCCTGACATGAGGCAGACCATATTGCTAGTGGGAGACACAGACAATACATACATTAAAAATTAATGGAAAAGATCATTTTAGAGAGTGATAAGTGCTTTGAAGAAAATAATCAAGGTGAAATGCTAGTGAATTACTTGGTCATGATGGTTACATAGGGGATGCTCTTGGTTTTGCGGCCAGCGAAGTACTTAGGAGATGGTAGTTGAACTGAAGTCTGAGTATTCAGGAGGCCCAGACATTGAGTATTCAGCAAAACATGGAGTCGACACTGGGCTTGGTGAGTTCCAGGAGTAAGGAGGTCAGAGTGATAGCAGTGAGAACAAGCAGCAGGGAAGGGGCTGTGGAGGTAGGCAGGGCCTCATCCATGCAGGGCTTCACAGGCAGCATTACCTTTATGCTAAATCTTTTGATGGTTTTGAGCGGAGGCCTGACACAATCCGATATAGTTGAGAACCATATAATTTCACTCATATGTGGGATATAAAACTGAAAGCAACAAACAAACGTGACAAACAAACAGACCCATGGACATGGACAGTGGATTAGTGGTTACCAGAGGGAACGGGGGCGGGGCTAGGTAGATTAGGGTAAAGGGGGCCAAATATTCGGTGACGGAAGGAAATTTAACTTTGGGTGGTGAATACACTATGCAATATACATATGATGTATTATTGAATTTTACAATTTACTTGAAACCTATTTGATTTTATTAACCAGTGTCACCTCGTTAATTTTAATAATAATAAAAAAGACCCTTCTAGTTGCTGTGTGGAAAATGGTTTGTAGGGGATAGAAGAGTAAGCAGGCATGACAGGGGACCATTGTAAGTGTTCATGTGAGAGATGGGTGATGGCTTGGACTAAGAAAATAGCAGTGAAAGGGGCAAAAGTATACAGACTGGGATATATTTTAGGGACGGAACTGCCAGAATTTGTAGATAAATTGGATTAAATTATTACAGTAGAGGGGAATCAATGAGAAAGATAAGGTGATGATGCCATATAAACTGCTTCAAATATAGATCATCTTTTATGTGAGTCTAATGCTAGAAGAATTTAGCCTAAGGAAAGTTTCATCAGCATTCTATTCTCACTAATGGTTTAAAAGAACAATGATATAAAATATTAACATTAACACACTAGGAATAAGTTAGGGAGTCATATCCACTATAACTTAATTCACACATAAGTGACAAAAGAGGAAACTTACTTATCAAATTAATGAGCTCTTAACTTTAAAAAAAATTAGCTCTTAATTTTTATTACCTAATAAGTCTGCCATAACCAGCAAGTGTACAGCAGTAATAATTTCTCTTCAGGGGTTGATAACAAATTAGGGGATTTATTTGATTATTACTCTTCAGGAAATTCTCATTTTAGTAATAATATTTTTGATGTAATGGTCACTATGAATTGCTTTTAGGTCATAATAATTGTAATATTCAGTAAAGCAAAATGAGTTTCAATCATATATTGATATTTAACTTTGTAATCACTGAGAAAACATTTCATTTTGTAGCTGTTACTTTCATGTAAAATGCCTTTAAATAAAGAGTTTTACAAAGCTTTCTTTGGAATGAATAACTAAATGTAATAACAGTTTTGATGTATTGACTTTTATGTCAATACAGCAATTCATTTTATGAAGACTTGGAATTTAATATAATCACAATTGGTTTGTTTTAAATTTTCAAGGTAATATTGTCTTTGCAGTGTGAAGAAACTATGCTATTAATATAACACAGACCTCCGTATTTGGGCTCAATTTAATATTTTGAGGTAAAGTAGGCAAGATAGGGACAATTTATTTTTGTATTCTAGAAATAAGTATTTGCTAAGGAACTGATGAGGTATAGAGAAGGGAAATGTTTGCCTCTTTAATAAACTTTTGAAAAATACCACATAAGTAGATGAATGTCACAAATGGGTGTTGTTGATATGTTAACTGTCTATGGTACTTGTCTGTTAATTAGGGTGAAGTTGCTGAAGTAGTTTAATTTGATACCAGTTAACTTGAGTTATAGTGTACCAGGTGTTTCTGCATCACTGGGTGTTTTTGTTTCTGTTCTGCGTTTTTCTTTTTAGAATAATATGCTATGAATTGAAATGGACTTCCCTACCAGAATGTAATTGAATTTTAGACAAAGTATTTTGCCCAAATTTAGAATATAATTAAATCTTGTATGTTGAATATTCTGTAGTGTCATCTCACTGAAAGATTTAGGAGTATTTCAGTGAGTAAACAGGAAGGAACCAAGCTTTGTGAAGCAACCACTTTCAAATATACACTTTGAGGATTATGAAAATAAAGAAGAAATATTAAAATTGCTTCAGTCTTTATAAGGCAAGAATGTTTTCATATTTTATTTTGTTATTCTTAAGAAAGGATCATAGTTTTCATCGCTGAAGGAGACCGTCCTCAAAATGGAACAGAGTTAAACAAAACCAAACCAGAATTTGCCATAATGAATTATGTTGATCCTTTGATTAAATTTCCTTGAACAAAGAGGAATGCTCTGTAGAAAATGGCATGATATAAAGATAACAATGAAGCGGTTCTTTTCTAAAGAATTTCAGTCAAGTTGTGGAGTGAAGGTCCTGCTTATGTTATGTCTTGAACTTTTACTGTGCATGCCCACAACAGTGACTACAAAATTCTAGGAGAGCATACTGTAGGACTAAGTCCTGCCATGAGAAATTCCATGGAATTTCATGGCATTTGAACTGATTTTTGAGGGAAGTGCAGAATTTAAACAGGCGGAAATGACAGGAAGTGTAAAACTTTGAGGAAAGTGATGGAGGTGGGAAATGACAGCTTTTATTCTGGCTCTTTTGTTATAGGGATTGTGCTTGTCACTTTACTGGTTACTGGGCAGCTCACAGAGTGCCCTGAACAGAGAGGCTGCTGAACCTATACAATTGCATGGATGGATGCTGTATTTATACACCGACAGTATATAGATTACTAAAGTCTATTTAACATGGCTAAACCAGATAACATAATTACATGAACTATATTCACATTATGATATCTCAGCAATCTGTTTTATTCGCTTCACATCTCATTTGCAATTCCTGATTTGATTGCTACATATCAGAAGGAGTATATCTTTGATAGGAGAAAAAATTCATAAGAATTTCTCTGGATAAATGTTGATGGACATCTCTGACATGAATTTTATGGTGCTAGGCTCCTGGTCTAGAAATCTGTAAAAGGACCACTGTTTTAATATTTCTGTTTTCCAGCATTTGGGGGCTCACTGTAGTAGAGCGGAACACTAAGACTTTTAAATGGACACATATTAAATAGCTGTATTTTTTTAATCAAGAAAATATATTCAGAGTGAACCCTTTTAATGACATAGAGTCAGTTTTTTAATGTAATCTTTTTTTTTTAATTACTTATTTAATTAAAAACTTGGTTTCTTACACATCTGATTTGTTTTGGCTGTTTAGTCTTCTGATCTACTAGGACTCCAAATGAATAGTTGATTTGATGACTCTATTTTCTCATATTTGGGGGCTCACGTTAGTGATAGGAATCCTAATAAGAGTTTTAAAGAGCACATTTAAATAGCTTTATTTTTTAAAGGAAGAATTACATGTTTAGAGTGAATTATTTTATAGGATATGGATTCATTTTTTAAACTTAATCTTTTAATTTACTGGTTTCAAAAATGTACTTTTGTATATCAGATATTTTGTATATTTGATTAAAGTGGAACATGTCGTATATCCTGTTGACTTTATGGAAAAACCTATGGGTTTTTCTCTCATCATTTTGTTGTAAATTCCTATCAGGTTTGGAGGACAGATAATCTAGAAAATCATTTTTGACACAATATAAAAATATGAGTTTGTTTAAATGGAGTCCACAATAAGCTAATCACTGTGAAAGAGTCTAGATCAGCTTCCATATTTGATTAGAACAAGCGTTTTGGAGATATAAAAATATTGCTCATAACAATGGATGTTGGGAGACAGATTTTAATTTCAGTGTTGGTGTTTCATTGAGTGTTCAGCCATTTCACAGCTTGTTAAAGATCTATTTCAAGAATTGTTTTTCCTTCTGAACATTTTCCCACTATGTAATTATTAAGAGAACACACAGTATGTAAAACAAATTCACATGTGCAAAACTGACAATCCCAGAAGTGTTATGTTCTTATTTGCATTATGGTCTTATTCGTGTTGGGTAAAATTCATGTACTTCTCTCAAATTTCTCTTCTTTCCTCACTGAGCCTCTTAGCGAGGATACTGTAGACGACATTGCAGGCATGCTGTTAGGAATATTAAAAAGGCTAAGAAACACGCTGAAGAATTATGTGGAAAGAAAAGATTCAGCACGAACTGTCAATCTGTCCTCTTTCACCTTTTAGGTTCCTTAACTTTCTCCTTGGCAATATCATGGGGAAAATGTGGAGCTCTTTCATCTGCCAAGAAAAAAAACAAAGAAAGATCTTCCAAAGATTTGAGTTGGCAGGTCCTGTGCTTAATATCAAGGTCTAAACATTTCATTTCTTTCCCTAGAATGTTCCAGTCCTGTGGACACTATAGGTTTCAGTGGGTCCTAACCTTGTTGGAAGTAGTAACAATCTAAAAGATGCCATTAAGCCAGAATCAGTCTGTAATTGCAATGATTACTTAAGAGGAGCAATTACCATTCTCTGTAAGGTGATTGCAAAGAAACCAGAGAGCATGTATTTCCCAGGCAAAATCAAAGACTAATCCTAAAAGCTTCAAAAACCTCATTACAGTGAGCCTATTGCTACGCCATCCTGATCCAAACAAAGGCATACCTGGAATAAAAATAGGCTTGCTCTGAATGTAAATTTTCTGCAGATAAAATACAGGCCACAAAATGTTAAAGATCTGTAAAAAATTATTGTGTGTTGTTTACATAGTACTTTTATAGCTATATATCTATGTCAGAAGAGGTATGTATGTCCTTATGGGTAAAATGGAAAAATTATGATTGTGAATAAGTTAATAACATAATTCTGTAAAATGTAAATGATAACATATTTTGGAAAAAAGATGAAGAATATCAGATACATGTTGTGATCCAGTCTCTTAGAAGAAGTTAATAAAGTCTTTAAATGACAAATGGGTTTATTTTTAAAGAAAGCATCAAAAGAACTAAGCACCATACATTAAATTATTAAATGTTGCCTAGTTTGATGGAAATGAAAGCTGTGGTCCAGGGGTTACCTTAGATTGTGCGCACCTTTCCCTGGCTGTAGCCCTTGTTTTAATTATCTTCATGTAGAAAGACTGAGGGGAATATTATAGATATAGGAGACAGAAAGAGAGGTAAAAAGCTTTGTATAGGTAGATGGGTAGGTTAGGGAGAGAGAGGGGAGAAAGGAGAAGAAACTGATTATTTTAGGTTTTTCTCATACTCCATATAAAATTAAAATAGGTAATTCTGTGATAAATTTGAGTTATATAAATCTCATCTATGGATATTAGTCATTTATCCAATGCCAGGATTTAGATAAAAAAGGCTCAGTGAGACTTTATCTACATATGACTTATCCAGATTTGTTTTTTAGAGCACGTGGAAAATAGATATTGGATCCAGATCATCTATCTTTAATGTATAAGTGAGTGCTTTCACTGTAATAGCTTTTGAGTCAAAAGTTACAAAAATTTCACTCACAGAAACCCAGTGTAGACATCTTCATTTTTTTTTTTTTGGTGTCTAGGTTTTATGTCAGCAGAAAAATAAAAGGATTAAAACTTGAGTGAGTGAGGAAAGTCTGGAATTTGCCACAGTTCACTTGAACAAGAGTATTTTTCTTAGAATATTTTCATGAAAATTATCTTTAGTACATACTTAATTTTCTTGTAGAAAACACAAGTTTGACCGGCCTGCCTTAAAAATCCTGAAAGAAATGAGCAAACATCATTCATACTTGTGGGAATATTGAGAATGCCCAGAAAACCATAGAAACCTAAAAAATTATGATTTTTGTATCATTTTCCTTTTCTTGATTATGTATTAAAGAGTTTCATTTGCTACATGAAAAGGATCTGGAGTCGCTATTTGCCCTACGGCCAGCTGCATTTCACATTTTACAGTACCCATAAGAACTTGATTCTCTTTACACTGAATTTTTAGAGATCAAGGCAAGACATCCCAGGAAAGAAATTTTATAGAAGTAACATTTTATAGAAGGCAATAATTCATATATTTCTATTAAAATATTTTTTTCACTTCCTGGCTGCAGGATAGGCCAAAAATGTTTTAAAAAGGTAGAGAAAAATTGTCATCAATTTCTTAGGTTTGGATATACCTATAATGGTGAGAGTTAATTAACAGGTACATAAAACTCCTTAAGATTAATTGTTATGTTTACTTAAATATCAGTTATCTTTCTCGGCACCGTTATGACCCTTGGCAACTCTAAAGATTTCTATGTGGTGTGTATGTCCACAAACACGTGGGGGGTCATTGATACTGCTTGAGTTACAGAAATGCTAAGTAGGTTCCAAAGAGAAGGAGGCAAAGGGAACAGAGCCCTTCATTTTCTTTCTGCCTCTTCTCTCTACCAGGATTAACTATGCCTTTGGAAAGAAAATTGAGGAGCATTTTCCCTGAGTTATTTGTGTAATATTACCTTAAGAAGCTATAGCTTCTTGTAGCATTTGGGCAGTCAAGAGCCCTGAGAGCTTACCAGAACTGTTAGAAAGAATGCGTGAGGGAACAATCTCAGACTCTCATCTGTCTTGAACTAGTTTGAGTAACTCAGCTACTCAGTTATTCACTTGACTCCTCTTCAATCTCTCTGTGCCTTACTTCACACATTGACTGACTATGCTGTGTACTCAGGCACCATAATGCACAGTAATCTTTGTGCTTACCTTCTAGTTCATAGCCCTATAAATCCTGTAACCTAAAATCATTTAGTATATTATTCTTATTTGCAAACGACAAACTGATTCTGGCTAACTTAAGCAGAAAAAGAATCTATTGAAAGATATCAGACAGCTTGCAGGGTTGAATGGGAGCCTGAAGAAAAAAGGCTTGGAGTTATGGCAGAAGTAGAAGAATGTGGGCAAGATGAGTGATATAGCCAATCATGCCACAGAAGATGTCTGGTTAGGACTTTAGTAATGGAACTTGCCATGATCACTGCTGGACACTAAAACTCTATCATCACTTCTGTGAATAACTTGCTGCTACCCCTATGCTTTGTGTATCTTGCTCTCTGGCAAATGTGTTTTATGAGGCATCTAGGATACTGCTGGGTCTTCAGGAACTTTCAGTATGATGCTGTCAATGTCCTTAACTCTTGTGATATCCTGTAGCTTTGCAAGATGGTCACAGTTCTTACAGACTAAGTGGTGGAACATGGCTGAAGAGTAGATGTGATCCTAAGGCAAGAAGCTGAAGGTGTTAGAGCCATCCTTAATAGGTAAAGCAGACTGCTTCTAGTGTTTCTGCTTTGTAGAATGCAGCGTTTGCATAGTCAATAGTTGCATAGTGGGTTCCAGGGGCTGAATCAACTTGCTCTGGTAAGCGGACCATGTCCGGAATGGCAGGCCATTCATGACCTGATTAAACATATGATGATCTGCTACTGTTCTTCAAGATCCATGTGTTCTCTGCTACACAGATTAAGAATCACCATGTCTGCATCTTTCAGGTCTTTAATGTTGTCATTAATCTCTGCCATTCCTTCAGGGATATTGTATTCCTTTGACTATAATTTTGATCACAAGGAAAGGAAGCCCAAAGGGTTTCCACTTGGCTGTTCCTACCAAAATAACCCCATATCTGTTAAATGGCCACAGAGTCCTTTGAGGAAGTCTGGACAGGAGATTCATGAACTGTATTCATATGTAACTGAAGACATATGTAACTTTTATTAATGTTATTCATCACCAAAATTGACCTTAAAAATATAGTGAAATAGATCAGTAAATCTGAAATACTCAGTTCCCAATTGTTTTTGTGAACTGACCTATTATTTATCCAAGCCAATGCCTCTTTTCATGGATCTGCTTTCACTCTATCCTAGAAGAGGCTGGAAATTATATGCTTAATCCTTCCTTTCCGTCTTCCAAATAGGCTAGTGGATGTTATCTTTTGAGGAGGGATGCTTTCTATTCCTGGCAAATGAATAAGAAACCAGGAGTAAAGGAGATGGAAAACTGCCGTGCTATTCTGTGGTAAATTTTTGAGTTGCATCTGCACAGTGATGATTTATTATGTCTTTTGACTTATCAGCATACTCCAGAGCCTTAGTTTGAGAGGCAGTATTGCACGTGGCTAAGAGCTAAGCCAGACTGCCTGGCTCTGAACACCAGTTCTATTGCTTCCTAGCCGTGTAACCTTAGGCAAGTCATTTAATGACTCTAAACCTTGTTTCTTCATCTGTAAAATAGAGGAAATAGTGCATGTCTTAGAGGCTTGTTATATGGATGTAATCAGAAAACAATTGGAACACATAGAGAACATTCGATAATATTAGCTAATATATTTTTAAAAGTTTATAAAAATTTTAATTATAGAAACAAAGAAAGAGTAAGTAATACCAGATGTTAATGCTTTTACTCTTCCAGATTAGATTATCTTTGTTGCTGATTTCCTTAAGAATTCATTTATCCACCATATATTTCTTAAATACCTACTATGAGCAAGGCACCATGCTGATTTTTATATGCCCTCAGGTTGCTAATTGGCCATTGTTGGAGGACACACAGTAGTGGAGAGCCTTATTGGTAAATGCTGGGCATATAAAAGTTGTTCCTTTTTTTTCCTTATCTGGGTTCCTTCCTATCCTAACCTCCTCATTGCACTAAAATTTTCTAGTAGCTGCATAAAGAAGTAAAGTGAATGAGATGAAATTACTTTTAATAATGTATTTGATTTAATCTAATACATCCAAAATATCATTTTAATATGTCATAAATATAAAAAATTATCGATGAGAAGTTTTACACCCTTTTTTCACACTAAGTCTTTGGAGTCCACTATGTATTTTACCATTAGAGCCTTTCTCTAGTCACACCACAATTCAAGTGCTCAATCGCCACACGTGGCTAGTAGCTACTATAGTGGACAGGGCAGGGCTAAATTATGTTACTGGATTCCAAGAGTTAGCCATGAGTTCTTCATTAAATGGTTTTGGACTAGGCTCAGATCTTCACCTGGAAAGAGAAACACAGAAAGAGAAAGAACGGACCGAAGTAATCTAAAGTGCATTTTCAATATGTTGCTTTTTATAAAGCTTATCCAGGTTATACATAAAAAGAATTTGTGGATCAAAGACCAGGTTGGCTATTTTCAAAAATTCAGGTAGTAATTAACAATTGTTCGGGAAGAGCTAAATTGTAGAAACTTAAAGGAAGATTATATCTTTAGTTATTATTGATTGGGAGGAAAATCAAAGCTATTTAGTGATGCTGAATGAAAGCAAGTTGAAATAGTAAATTAAAAAAACGAGTATGATAAATTATCCATAATCATCAGTGAAATCTTTTTCCACCTGAGTCCTTTTAGTTAGAACATGATATTTGTCAGAAAGGAAAAATTATAGGATTTTTTCCTTTTCGTATTTAGTGTCAATATTTTTTTCCCCTTTAAATCAGTTATGTGCTCTACCATGGAATGAAGTCAGTTGTGTGGAGATCAAAGGCATTCTCTTCTTTCACACCATCTGTTGCCAGAGTTTTATCATGCTTGACGCCACAGTCATCTGTGACTTCAGTTATCATCCATATGGTTGATGATCCAAGTCAACATGCCACCTGAATTAAATAAGTCTGTTGATAACTTAGTTTCGTATAACAGTCATACAGACCATAACTGTGTGTTGCCATTACATATAGAAGCAGCATAAACATTTAATTATTAGGCATTTGAATTTTTGGATAAGACTCATTAAGGATTCATGTGAGATGAATATCGTTTTTTATTTTGGCTGAACTTTTTTAATAGAGAAATTCATGTATATATGCAGAATTAAAGATAGTAGGATGATGAACCTTTATGTACTTTTTAGTCTAGCTTCAACAATTATTAACTAATGGCTAATTTCTTTTTCATCTATAACTCTGTCATCAATTACCTGGAATCACAATTCCAGAATCATTGACAATCCATCAGTAATTTTAATATCTTCAATAAAATACATGTCATACCTACAATTTAATAATAATTTATTATCTTCAAACACCCAGTCATTGTTCATATTTCCACATTTTTTTTATAGTAATCTTATTTGGATCAGGATATAGTCAAGATGTACATATTGCGTTTGTTTGATAGGACTAAACCATAGGCTTCCTCCTCTCCTTCTCCCTTTTCCTTAAAATACGTTTATTGGGATAACCAGGTAATTTGTTCTGCAAAGTTTTTCAGTCTGAATTTTGCTGATTGCACCTCTGTGACATTGGTTATCATTTGCCTCTAACTCCTGCATTTTTTATAAAATGATAGTTAAGTTAGAAGTTCTGACCAGATTCAATCTTGATTTTCTTTTCTTTTTCTTTTTTCTTTTTCTTTTTTGATAAGAATATTTCCTAGGTGCTATTGTGTATTTTCATGTGGAAGTGCATATGTCTGGCTATCTCTCTTTTCTTAATGTTAATGTAGATGAATATGTTCATATGTCTGTCATCAGCCTGAACAATCCATCCATTATAATGTTCTCCATCCACTTTTCAGCTAATGATTTTAGCAGCCATTGATGATCATTTGTTTGACTCATCATTTTATTAGGGATTGCACAATAATGATATTCTAATTCTGTCACTTTTTTCTTAATTTATTAGCATTTCTTAATTTATTTTGCATTTTATTTACTTCTCTATTTAAACATATTTGATGTATTTCAACCCATTCTATTTATTACTCTTTTTGATGCCCCACTTCTGGCTAGTAGATGTCTCTTCAAGTTGGCTCTGAGTCTTTTAACATGACCCTAGTGGACTTCTTTAAAGTTTTCTAGGATGCCAAGTTGTTACAGACTCATCTTATATTTCTATGCTCCAGATTTTGAATTAGCTATTTCTTCAAGGAGTCCTAGTTCCTTTTAAGTGAATAGTATTTAGAGACCACACCTGGGCACCTCAGGTTTTAAGCTTCAGAATTCTTCATTCTGGAGTCTGTGTTAGGGAAACTCTAGTGAAAGAAGCCCCTGTCTCAGTGGCTTAATGCAAACCCAGTTTATCTTTACCTAATGCACTGGCAGGCAGTCTTCTATGCAGGACATCGAATCTTTTTTAAAAAAAAAAAAATTTATTTATTTAAATTAGTTTCAAGTATACAGTACATTGGTTAGGCATCTATATTGTTCATAAAACGATCCCCCCAACTGCTCCCTCCCCTGGCCCTCCACTTAGCCATCATATTAATGATAACTGCATTTCCTCTGCCATGCTCCCATCCCCATGCCCAACTATCAACTACTAATTTGTACTTCTTTAACCCTTCACCCCATTCTCCCAGCCTCCCAACCCCGCTCCCCTCCGTCCATCACCCAATGGGACACGGAATCTTTTTATCTGATAGGTCCTACAATCCATAGTGCCTTAGAATCCTTTCCTTTCAGCTTAGTAATGCAAAAAGGAAAAATGGAAAGGCACCTGCTTTTAACCACTTGGGCCTGGCAGTTTCTACTTTCATTGTGGTAGTGAGGACTAGGTGTATGAAGCCTCCTCAGAGCAACGTGGTAGTAAAGGTAGCCCCTGGCCAGACAACTCTGCACTATAGCAGCGCACACATCTTCATTGAATGTCAAGCTATGTCTGCCGGAGACCAGCCCTTTTGCCACCCAAAATTATGTGCTCTCCCCAACTTCCTCCAAAGAGACAATCCTGTCTCAGCTACTGTATCCAGCTTGATGTATATAGCATTTCCCCTACCCCAAATAAATACACAGAGGATAACCATAATAAATGCTTCAATTTGAAAAAGACAAGAAGGAAGTGGAACACAGATAACTCGCAATAGAAATTTTGAAATACTGTCAGGTATATATTACGAGGTCTTCCTGCTGTCATTGGATGCAATTCCTTGATTAGACTTGAATTCTACTTTTAGTTGCTGCAAGCCGTTTCCTGTTTGTTGCTTTCTATAGGCCCTTGCCTGTATTCTGTAGAAGTTTTGTCCTTACCCATTTTCATACCTGTGCATATTTGAAGTGGTTATTGAAGACTATGCCAGCCTTGGGAGCTTATAAATTATTTACGGTTTGCTTCTTATTTTTGCTTACAAGATAACTTTAGAGATTCAGAGTTTTTTTGTTTTTATTTATTTATTTTTTGGTTTGTTTTTAAGGCTCAAACTTTCCAAGTTTTTTTTTTTTTTCTTTTGAAGAATCTCTGATTTCTTTAGCAATACAATTCTTTCATTCTTTTAAAACCTTGGTAAGGTAATGATCTATATCCTTCCTTTTAGTTTCCATGTGCCCGTTTACGCATCCAAAGGTCTGTCAAAGTTTAACTGTCAAACATTGTTTTCTTTGCTCCTCAGTTCCTTTGGCTATATCTCTCATTTAGGAATAGCTGTTAAGAGGTCACCTGAAATAGTAGGAAGAAAACCATATTTTTAATTTGATCTTTGGCCCCAGGTTGAGACTTAGTGGGACTTTGTCCCTTGGAGCCTTTCTCAGTCTTCTCACTTACTGTTTAGAGTCTTGAGACACTTGGCTTTTTCATTCTTTCAAATTCCCAAATATCTGGACTTCCTCCAGTCTACTCTTTTTTCTCATTTTTTTTTTTTTTGTACCTCAGCTTATCTCTTACAAAACTTTGCTAAGTGCTGCCAATAACAACTAACATATGTAAAACACACAGGCAGAGCCAGCATGTAGCGTGTCTTTCGAGTTACCACAGGTGAGATCTACCAAGTATTTCACCACTGTCTACAGCAAGGATCTCCTGGGTTCCACCCTCCAGCCTCAGTGTCCCTGCTGCCTGCTGCCTGACAGCCAGGCCAGTTTTAAATATTTGTTATGGCAGCTCCTCCCTTGAAGGTGCTAATTTCTGTATTTGTTTGGGTAATACTAGCTGCTGTAATAGAAACTATTACAGAATTAGAGAATCTTAGAATTAAAAGAGAACTTTAGAAACCATAACCATATAGTACATTCAACTATTCTTCATTTTAAGAAAAAGGAACCAAGACAGGAAACAGTTGAGGCTTTCCCGGAGCCACACGGCGACCTGAAGGCCATCCAGATAGCAGCCTGGCTGGGCCTAGGCAACCTTTGCCCCTTTAGCCCTTAGTTTAGCTTGGCATGTACTAGAAGCTTAATGAATATCTTTCAAACTGAATTTGGAATAAAGATTAAGTCTGATGCTACTAGGGCATCACTGAGGCTCAGTCAAAAAGAGAGGAAGAGAAATTCAGGAAACAATTAATTGGAACTTGGATTAAAATGCCTCAAGAAAGGTATAAATTAGAAGACCCTCACAACTTTGTTATGTATCTTTTGTACATTTTCATGCTTTTAATCCTAATAAAAATTCTAAGGACATTTTGATGATATAGTTTTGAGAGAGCGGTTTTGATATAGTCTTAATAATAAGCCATTTAACATTAGCTTAAAACTGTTACTGAATAATTGACGCAACATATGTCCCCTTTTCCTGGTTCACAGTCTTCCTCTCACCATCTCTGAGCGTCTAGTGAGGGGTGGGGGGTAGGGTGGGGGTCATAGTTGGGATGAGAGGGGCCAAAGTTAAGGAAGGAGATGATTTGCGGTAAAAAAATCCACCATCTTTATGTTTTGATGCCACGTGGGAAGTAGCCTGCTAAGATTTTTGTGTCCATGCCCTCTCCCACACAATATCAGAATGTGAAGCTAGGACTCCAAATTTCAGATAGCATAACACTTTTAGTGTAGGACAATGTCCAGCATTCCACAGGGCTTTATAATCTGTCATTCATTAATCCAGGTGATATTTATGAAACACCTGTTCAGTACCAGGCCCTGTGCTGGCACTTAGCATATATACACAACGTGATACAAGCATTGTGCTAGGAGCTTACAGGTGATGTACTTTACTATGTTGTACTAGACTATAAATACTGGATATAACATTTTCGAAGGTGATAAAACTTCGTGTGGATATGGACGTGACCCTGTTGAATATTCTTATCTTCTCTCACAGAGGTAGGGAAGACAAGCTTGGAGGCAGTTTCTTTGGAATTTTTTTCTACCCTTCAATTCTTTTGTAGACTGGTAAATGGGCTAGGCCACATTCCCTGTGAAGGCGTTCTGTTCAATTATACTTAATTTATGGATGAACATATTTTTAATTTTTAAGTCAAAGCCAATGTAAAAGTTGAATTTGCTTTGTGGAAATTATTTTACAGTCTGTTATAAGAGTTGGCTACAAAGAATGCCTACATTCTGAGATTAATTATTTGCAGTGCTTTCTTAATAACTTTGTAAGATTTTGTAGTGAATAATCCCATAGAATAAGTTCTCAAGCAGAGTCATACTATAAAGATGAATTGTGTGAGGCTAATCTTAATTTATATAGGAAAATTTTTGTTGTTTAGAAAACCTTTTAAAGAGGAGGTTAGAAAGAAGTAGAATTTGGACATGTTTATTATTGCAGTGCTGAGTTTGAGTTAACTAAAGATGGCATGCCAAAAAAGTAGTGTGTATTTTTTTTTTTTAGGACTGAATCTGCCACTTTATTTTAGGTCACTGCTCTATCCCACTTCCAGCTGGCCTGTTGGAGAAACGTCCCCCGTAATGTCTCAACATGTCTTGGTTCCAACAAATAGGGTAATTATATGAGGAGGGAAGAAAAACGTCCTGTGGGCAAATGGTAACTAAAACCTGTTAAAAACCCTCAGAGAATGTCATGCCGGAATGTTGGCTCAGCCTGTAACATCAAGGCTGGAGGAGGTAAGAAGATCAACATCTTCTGTTGGCTTCCCAGGAAGGCATCGTTCTGATCAGACGTTACAGCCCTTGGGGTAGAGAAGCCATCCCATTTGCAAGGCATGTTTAACTCAAAATATAAGTGCAATAAAGGCATGATACGGAATTACAGATGAGATACTTAAAGATGAAGTCCTGAGAAAACTTTCAAGAAACATGGAATTAGAGGTGAGTCATACTCCAAGCCTCATGACTAAGCAGAGGCATGTGGCCGCCAGCGAGCAGGACGCCGCCTGAAGGCCCTGTGCCCTCAGGGTGGCTCTGAACCTTTTTAGAAACTGATTTAGATATCAGTTGTGATCGTCTAGTAACTTATTTATTTCTCATTTTGATTTAGAAATGAAGCTATGTGTTTTTCAGTCTTTTGATTCTTAGGTCTAGAAAGAAATTCATCTTCACTGATTATCCTGATAGACTTGCGTTTAGTCATGAAAATAAAATTCACAAAAGAAGAAAGGAAAGTTATCAGTAAACATGAAAAGATTCAACTTTTCTATCAAGTGGAGAAATGCAAATTAAAACCCAGCATAATTATATATATATTTTTGTATCAATTTGGAAAATGTTACAGAAGATTGATGCTACCTTATATTGGCGAAGATGTGAATAAACACTGCTGAGGAATGTTTAGATTGATAACAATAAACTCCAGAAGAATGTCATTCTTACTCCTTATCCTGACGTGATGTTGTGAATCATATTACCATGTCTTAAATGTGTAAACCTTTTAAATTTAGAGGTTTATTTTTGTGTCAGAGCATCGATATTAACAATAATTTGAGGAAGATTCTGAAAGGATTGACATTGCCCTGGGATTCCTCACTTCAAGAAGAATTTGTGTTCTCACTTATTTGGCTGGAGGAATATGGGTCAAGGACCATGATAGATCCAGAGTACTGTGTAGCACTCGATGTACACTTATTTCAAAATTAAGGATATTAACTTTATAATTCTTCCAACTAATCTGAGTATTCATCATGACATGATAAAAACACCACTGGCCGGAGCTTAGGCCTGGCTTTAATTCCAGTAGCATGGGACTAAATGAGGCAACATCCTGGTTTCACAGATGTGTGCATAAAGGTGAGGCAGGAGGCTCCTAGAGTTATTGTCATGACCTTCATTCCACAGACTCTCCACTTCAATAACCAATTTCTCTTTCATTGTAGTTTCTCTTTCAGTTTTAAAATTTTTGCTGCTAGAAACATCTTTCAAGTCCATTTCTTCTCCTGTTCCATGAACAAATTATTTCAATCCTTGGCATGAACAGTTTTTAAGCAGAATGAGAGAACAGGTAGGAAGTATTGCAGACATACTTGTCACAATTTCATGATGGCTTTAGGCAAGGTAGCATTAAAATTAGTATAAAATTTTAAGATATTATGAGATATGGCTTAGGTTAAAGTTTTTAAAAATCTAATTTTCTCCTAATTTCTTTTATTTTAATGAGTGAAAGAATAAGGGTCTCAATATTACTATGTTGGCTGGAATGTGGACAGTTGAAAAGCTAGTATTAATAGAGGACAGTCTGGTGACGGCCAGAGGAGAGGGGGATTGGGGGGCTGGGAGAAAGGGTTTAAGGGGTAAAGAAGTACAAATCAGTGGTTGATAGACGGTCACAGAGATAGGGAGCACAACATAGGGAATGCAGTTAGCATTAATGTAATGGCTAGGTGGAGAGCCAGAGGAGAGAAAGAGTGATTAGGGGGATCATTTTCTAAACTATAAATGTCTAACCAATGTATTGTATACCTGAAACTAATAATAAAATAAAATTAAAAGAAAAAGCTACTGTTTTGGTGGACATGTGATGAAAAACGACACCAGTAGAGCTGTATCTGGCCATCTTTTGCATAGTGTTGACACAACAGTAAAAGGAAACTCAGCAGCAAACATAAGCATCCCTAGTTCTTAATCATGTTGACACTAGCATTGCTGGACATTAGAAATATCAAGGTGTATGAAATAATGGCTTTGATAAATAAAACTATCTTTTACAAAGCAAGAGTATGCCTTTAGAATCTGTCACTGTGGTTCTTTCAAAATCATTTAAGATCTCTTGTTATTAAGTAAAATTCATGGATGTAGGGAAGATTGAAGGAATGACTCATCAGGCTGTTACCTCACAAAAGGATGTGTATCTGATATGGAAATATCACCAGGCCTCTACAGAGAATTTCTAGCCTAGTGAAAGAAAATTACTCTGCTCAGAAAATCAGACTGATGAACAAGCAAAAGTTCAGGGAAGAAAATAAACAGAAAGCACACCATCCATTTACAGGCCGTATCTCTTTGAACATTCTGTCTCTCCCTGTTTCTCTAATCCACTTTGATTACATCATTACATTTTAATGGGCACATGGCTGAATAATCAGGAAAGAAAGAACACCCAGAACAAAATAGGAAAATTTTGCTATAGACCTGCCTGAAGGGTTCTGGGGCATTGTCAAAAATGGAACTAGCATATCAAACCTATAGTTTTATAGATAATATTCCTTAGAGCAAAGCTTGGTTTAAGAAATTCTGTTTTTAAGGAGTAGTTATAATGGCCGTTGGATACAGCAAAAGTCTTGTGGATATTTGAGAATGGGCTGAAAAGTGGAAGTCAATTCATGGTCTCATTTTACTTCACCTTATGCCCACCCCTACCTGATTTTTGAGTTGCTCTAAGCAGCTGTGCAAATGTCACTGTATGCGTTTTCAGTATGAAACTCAAAGAAGACTAGAGAGCATGCTTTTTTCAAACGTTTTCACTCACATTAGAAATATCAAGATGTATGAAATAATGGCTTTGATAAATAAAACTATATTATGATTCTTTTCCTATTTATAAATCATTATCAGAGGTGGCCCAGGAATTTAGGAGTTCTGGCATATCGCTTGAAGCAGTGGGCAAGCTGGAGGATGAAGCAGTAGTGGCACTAATAGCGGAAGCAACCCAAGGACCATCCCAAATCTGTGGGATGAAGAATGACCAGTTGGGCTTATGAAGCAGCCACCCATTTCCTGCTATACTGTTCTGTTTCCTTCTCTCGTGGCACTCACACAAATAGGGCAAGGTAAATACCAAAACCCCACAGTGATGGTTTCAATGAACCCTAGTTATATATTTTCTAATTTAAAGTAAATGCATAACTATTGAAGACAAGTTTGCTTGCCCCTGAATATTATCTCAAATCTCACTATGGGTTCACATTACCCTCTCTGGAAGATACTGGTGTAGTGGAAAGAAAATGTTACAGAGGAGGAATCAGTAGATTTGTTTCTGGCCCTAATTTTGCTATAACTGGCTGTCTGACCTCAGGAAAGACCTGTCAGGGCCACACACAGATGGATGAAGAAAGAACAGCTCAGTGTTTCAGGTCTCTAAAGAGATTTCCAGAAAATAAATAGCTTAGTTGCCTGAAATTTTGTCTTTAACTTCATAAATATTTGAAATATTAAGGGCTAATGAATGATATCAAGGGGATGCTGTTAGTAAGACTTAGCAACTATTTTAGCTTGCCAACTAGCAGTGTAACTTACAGTAAGTACATGACGTCCCAGCCTTAAAAATAAAATTAGTCTATTCATTTAGGTATTTCCGCTGAACTTAAATGGAAGGTTTTTTTAACCTTTAATTTTGTACTTTAATTTTAGTGAAGAAATTATATTCAGTTTTAGCATTTTCAAGTGAATTTTATGCAGAATATATTTCTGAGAATTTGCTTCCTAATAGTCCTAGCCCCGTTATTTCTCCTATGGTAAGCCACTTTCATTTTAAAAATAGATCTGTTCTACGAGACTTAACTTGGCCCTGGTTGTTGTCCTCTTATGCGAGTTACTTAATTTAAAAATAGAACTGTCTCAGTAGATCTGTATCAACTAGTTTATGATCGTTTCTATCTGGAGTAAACTCTAATTAGTCAGTTCTATGGAGTCATGTTCAGGAGCATTTATAATCCAGTTATATTTTTCTCTTTGGCATCTTGACAGAAGAGAGTTTTATTTCCAGGTTGATAATTTCAGTGTATTTAACTTAAAAGTTTTTTCTTAGGCTAAATTTAATTTTCTCAAGGGCTAGGGGAATTTTATAATTTGGATGAAAAAGAGATTACCATTGAAAAACAGTTAGCATATAACATTTTTGGACCAAGTAACCAGCCCGAGGCTGTTTTTAGATCAACCAAATTATTCTTTCACCCAGAGCAATTTTAATTTAAAATGCATTGATACACCTTTGGGCACATTAAAAACAATCAGCATTTCTGTGAATGCATATTTTTAGAGTACGAGCGTAAGAAGCACCATTAAACTATAATAAGGAATAGTTTTCCTATTAAGTCTAAGTTACTTAAATTTTCAAACTTTAAATGAAATTTCATTTCCAATTTTACAAACTGAAGATATGTTTCGTATTGCTAGATATTAAATTAATATTGATTTTGTGATGCGTTAAGCCCTCAATTTTAACACAGAAACTCTTTTTGCCTTTTAGACTCTTAGAGATGTAATTACTTGTACTCTCTAAAAAGTCTAGAGCTTATTGTTACAGAAAATGAACATAAAACATGTTACACACCACATACTTTTATTATTAAAGTGTAGCTTAATATATCGTGTTACTTAAGTATACAATTTGGCATATTTTGAAATGAATTTTAGAAAGGTGCTTTTTATCAAATCCGATTATATAATGTGGCATCCTGAAATATATTTGATCAGATTTATGAGTTCCTTATCAGTAGGGATAATTCTATCTTAAAATGATCTTTTGTAGAATTTTGGCATCTATTCCTATCTTTAAAATCCTGTTTATTTTCCATCTAACCAGCAGAGAGCACTTTAGCTTATAATATGAGCATTGTATACATAAGTGAATATAGTCAGGATCATGTTTATCAAAGAAATAGGCAATTATCTTTGGTCACAATCTCATTCATTTCCTGTCAATTCCAGTTTATTTCACCAATTTCCTAAAATTTTCATCAATTTAAACATACTTTTATAGTTTTAAAAAGTTATTTTAATGACATTTCCCCCCCAAACATTTTCTTTGCTGTGTACTTGGATAGACATTTTCTTGTTAGTTGTAATTTGTCTATTTTATAATCCTTATTAATTTGCAAATTTTTATACGAATGGACTAAATTTGGTCTCGATTTCTGTACATCTTTGATTTCTTTTTAAAAAGAGCTCATATTCCGTGGATACTCAGTAAATAATTGATGAAGACTTTTCTGGGGAGGTGATTCAACTTAGTAATTTTTTAGACACTAGGAATCAAGATGTCAGGATTCTACTATAGATGGATGCACTATCTCTGTTGCTTGACTAGTTACTAACGAAAGATTTAGATAGTCTGACTTCAGCCCACCTGTTTCATCCTTTACCTTATACAGAGTTTTTATGAAGCACCTATCTTACCCTTGTCCCTCAAAAGGTCCGCAACTAACAAATCCACATTTATCTGATTAAAATAAATGAAAGATAGAGGTGATATAAGTATCACTGGTTCCCCACATTTCCTGGTGTTTTGAGATGAGCAAGGGTTGAATCATAGAGGAATTTGAAAGGTTTTTCCTGCTGCATTTTGATTTTCTACCTTTTATTGCAAGACTTTGTGGAATAGCAGTAGAAAATGGGAACTGTGGATTGGTAGCAGTTTAAAGTCTGAACTGAAACTTGGAAGGTGAAAGTTAGATGTCTGACACCATTTAGAATTGTGGCCACACTAGACTTACTGAAATGTATGTTATTGTAATTAAGTAGTTTGGAAACTCGCAGTGGACAAGGAGCTCAAGTAGTTTACCCACAGTTTATAAAAATCCATGTAGTTCATTGCAGGGTCATTCGCATCCCTGTCTTTGGCCTGCTTGACTATGGGTAAGCTATCTCAAGCATCTCTCATACTCAGGTCTTGGGGACTGGTGGTTTGAGGTGTAAGGAAAGGATGTACTGTACTGTAGACATCCCCTTTGTATGAAAGGTAAAGAATTGGGAACATTTTAGCATAAACTTGTTTTTAGGTTTAGTATTTTAGCATCATTTCCTCAAAACAGTGTTAAATCCTTTGACACACATCACTGAAAATAAGCCCTTGTGATGTGTTTTTCTCCGGAAGGCTGTGCTTTATGTTATTTTAATCTAATTTCTCTTGAATGCAAACGTTAGTATTAATTTTAATCCAATACCTCCTGAATACAAATGTTAGAGTGAGGAAATAATATGATTAATTCCTGGCTTCTGGGACCCTAAGGATGGATCTGACACTGTTCTCCATTTTCTTCTTCCCTTTCCACTTGTTCCTCTCTTCTTTCTCTACACCTGTGTCAGTTATCTACTGAGAAAGACCTATTTTGATCTTAGTGGTTGCCTGTGGTAGCTCGTAAAACCTTGTTCCTTCCTGAATCAGATTGTGTCTGGCACTCAAGAGATGCTTAAATGACAGCTTCTGATGGTAACTCAGCTATGTTTCAGTGGATGGAAGACATGGTGAGGGAATTTCTACCCAGGTGTGAAGACCTGTCCGCCATTCAGATACTCAGAAAACATCCTGCAGCCTGAGGCTCAGGATGGCGTGAAGCAGGGAGTGTGTAACTTGACCTGAGAATGGCAGTGCCCTAAACATGGTCAGGAAGCACAGAATGTTTCTGCTCCAGAGACAGCAAGCAGCTTTGCTCTTAGTATTTCCTGAATATTCTGGAGGGTTTCTGGTTGGTTGGTTGGTTAGTTGATTCGTTGGTATATTCATGGAAGGAAACCAATGATTAAATATGACTGATTGCAAATTGGGTATGGGGCCTTCTGTAATTAGCCTTTAGAAACCTTGAGCTAAAACTTGGCAATTTGCCTATCTTTTAGCTTATCACATTAAAAGAAAAGTAATTGTGGAGAGTGTAACCTTCGGTTTCTCTAGTTACAGTAGGGCTCTTTTATTGTCTGAATCATCGAGTGTTTTTTACCAACCAGTAACCTGATCTTTTATCACTCTCCAGACTGCCTCCTCCTTTGGTATGCCCTGATGTATTCAACACATGTGTTCATATGGGAGGTTCGCAGCACTGAGAGCAATTTACATTCTGCTCCCCAGCCTGCGAGAAGCAGCAAATCAGCCTCTGGGAAGGCTTTGGAGACTTGTCAGCAGTCTGTAGCTTATTTCTGTGTGTGTGAGGGTGTGTGTCTCTGTCTCTCTCTCTCTTTCTCTCTCTCTTTCTCTCTCTCTCACCATTTACAGGCTGGAATCACTGTGGAGGAACAAGCAACAAAGTCTTGTCAAGATTTTATCTCAGGGTAATGATTAGTTAAAAATGAAAGACTAAAACACTGATTTTCATTAGAAGAATAATTGGTTGTTTGATGTAGAGAACACCCAGTTTCTTCCCGAGGATAGCTGAACAGGGCTACGTTAGCAGCCCGCGGCTCTGACAGCAGCAGGGGCTGGGTGTAAGCAGTGGCTTGCCTGGGGAGCCCCGTAAATGGACTTTGGTCTCAATGCTTTGACTCTTTGTCGTGGTTTTGGATGTTGGAATACGGGCGGTGATCTCCTGTCTTTTATCAACTCACCTGATTTGAAGGAAAGATGAGTGAAGAACCTAAGGAGAAAAATGCAAAACCTGCTCATAGGAAAAGGAAAGGAAAAAAGGTAAGAAATGAATAAGCAACATGTTCTCTGTATTGTTCTCTGGCTCTGGGAGGAAGTGGTCTTCAGGCTGGATTGTTAACAGACTGGATTTTAAGAAGCTGTTAGGATCAGAATGCTTTTGTTTTTCTGGTCTATTAATGGGTGTGTTCTGTGTTGGAGAAAAACATCACGACTAGGATACATTGCTAAAATATTTAAACAGTTAAATATAGTCATTTAGATTTCACTGAAGTGGTGTGTTTTTCATAGTGATATTCAGGATTATTAAGTAAACACATGTCCTAATTATGTGGGTGGGTGTGTTTTTTTCCCTTTTAAATTTTCCAGAATGCTTGTTAATCAACAGGGTACAATTACTAATGAAATTATTATGGTATAGATGTTTAGCTTTAACACATATTTTAGGCAAAGTTAAGGAAACCTGTAGTTACACTTTAAAATTGCAGCATGGAGGTGAACTCCATTTTAATTATTGATCAGCTTATGGCTGACAAATCTCGGATTTGTAGTCGACTCTGCACTTGTACAGCTGTATGCCTAATTTTTTCATTATAATTTATAAAATTAATTTTGTTTTTCATGTACATTGAAGAATCTATAAAATACAAATATATGATTGTCGTAAACCTGTAGATTCATTTTGGTTTTCTTGAATGTGTATGTCTTAAAACATGCTCCTAACTTTTTAATATATTTTGAAATGGGGTTGGAGTGGGGAGGTAATTCCTAGATCTGGCATTTGCTTTTGATCCATTGTGGTTTATAAACTGGCTTCCATAGGGCGTGCCACCAGTGAAAAAGACGGTTGTGTATCTGTAACAAAGAAATACAAATCCCTAAACTAAGATTATATTTTATAGCTATTTAGGGAATATGTACTATATTTTTAAATCTATAATAAAAACAATCAATCTGATATATTAATTAGTAGAACGGTCACATATAATTATGACTCTTTAAAATGCTTCCTTGACTCAATGTAGTATATGCTCAGCCAATAGACACATAGAGAATGGATAGTTGTAGTAGAGAAGATAAAAGATTTCAACTACTCGTTGAATTGCCAGGCACTTAAACATATTTTCATAGTCTGTTTATTACTTATGAAAGATTCATTTGAATATGGTATTCTTAAAGGAGCTACTATCAGCAGACTCTGAGGACATGTTTATGAACATGCCAACATTCTAGGACAGTGGTTCAGCACCCTACAGATGGTGAAGCTGTGCAGACTGGTTTTAAGTCAGCCTTGACTTCCTGCACATTGTCTCAGTAAGGGTTGATGATGTTGCAAAGGTGCTGTTCTGATTTCCCAAGGGAGCAGGTCGCAGCTGCACAACACAAACGATTTGTTTAATGCCTGGCATAGTGGTTCTGGTCTCAGGGAAAGCTGTCAGCTTTGCTCATGTTTATGAGATATGGCCTTAAGTGTCTGACAGCCTCCACCACGATTCTGCACACAGCGTCTGTCACAAGGAGCTCAGACAGACATCATGAGCCACGACAGTGCAATCCATATTAAATTGAGCAGTGGCCGAGTTGTTTACAAATCATTGAGCTTTAATGTGGAATCCTTCAACATGGGCATCTTTTCCTCTCTTTGAAAATTTCTCAGCTGTGTTCCATTTTTCCAAATATAAGGTTATCTTACTCAGAGCACAATAGTGAGTTGCTTTCAGCCCTTCTCCCTTCCATTCTACACTCTTGTAACAGCTGCCAGGGTACTCGTTATGAAAACCTTCATCATCACACTGCTTTAGTATCTTCCACACTCCCTACTGCCTGCTCTGTGAAATCCAGATTCATGACCACAGAGGTTGAGGCCCTTCACCCTCTAACCTGCACCTACATCCCAGGCTGTTTTCCCCTTCAGCATTTACTTCATTCCTATCTGACTCTATCCAGACTGGGTTCTTACCAGTCCATGAATTAATCTATTTCTTTTGATGCTTGTTCTTTGCCCAGGGAGTCAGTGTTTCTGTGCCGCCTGCTTGGTGAAATCGTACCAATCCGTGAAGGTCCAAACCAGATCTTGTCCCTCCTCAACATCTAACCCTACTTAGTCTTCTGGATTGACACGACACCTTATATTGTTAGGACATTTGACATATTCTGCTTTCTTTTCAAGTAATAGTGTTCCTGCCCTGTTCCCTTGTCCACATTGAACCTGCTGGTATTCGCAACCGGAGACACTCAGCATGTTCCCTGTGTGCAGTTGACACTAAGTATCTCATTGAATGATCTCTACCATTTACTGGCCAGAATACACCAATAATTTTTAGTGTCAGAGCAGATATAAATCAAGTAGGAGATACCTTTGAAATTAATATGGCTTTTCTCCCCATATTGTTTGGATAAAGAATATAATATTTTTTTTGGTTATTAAATATGCACACACAGATCTCTCTGTCTCTCTGTCTCTGTCTCTCTCCCATCTCTCTCTGTATGTGTGTGTGTGCGTTCCATGTCCTTCTGAACTGAATATTTCAGAATGTCTCAGGATGTTCCACATGACCTACACTGCAGCATTATTAGTGGGTGTAGTCAAATGAAAGCATTTCAGGTGGGAAATATATGCAACCTGACAGATTGCGTTGAAACGATCTCCTCAAATATTTAAAATATTTTCTAGTTATTTATGGAATGATTTTGATATAAAATTTAGTGTGGAGTTCATTGTGTGTAGGAACATATCTCAAAATTGCCTTAAAAATGATGCGTTGGTGTTGAGTGTTAGATCACATGCTTAGGGCATTTGGGTATAAAGTCTCTCATGAGACATTTAATATTGAAATCAGTGAGATAAATGTGAAGGGATCATTATGTTATTACTTTGTCAGCACCTAGTTAATATTTTGTATTTTGCTTAGGAATGTAAGAATTTATATTGATGATAGGAAATGTTTTTTGCTAATAACTTCTATATCTTCTTCTGGAATGTGAGGAGGGTATGTGCGCGTGTGCGCGTATGTGTGTGTCCACATCTTGTAGCTATTTGTTTCTCCTTATGTTGATTACAAGAAAAAGACTTATTAAAAGTCAGGAGACCTGAGTTCTAACCTACTCTGGCTTCTAACTTGATATCTTGTCATTGAAAGAACAGACCAACTCTCGATCTATAAAATGGGATCGTATATGTAGTACCGCTACTAGGGATATTATGAAAGTAAAATAAAAATCATCAATAAGACCATATTTCAAAAGACGTTTTAAAACGGTAACTTCTAAACTCAAAGTGGTTGTCTGTGTGGAATTTCAAAGTTGCTATAAGTGGCTGGTACTCTAGTAGAAGTGACAAATAAAGACATATTGCCCTACCAGAAGTGCTTAGTTTAACCAGCCACCAAAGATTGAGTGTAAAAAGTGACATTTAATGATTGTACTTATTTGGCATCTGGGTTAATTAGCTGGGCTGCTGTAACAAAATACTATAGATTGTGTGGCTTAAACAGAAATTTATTTTCTCATGGTTTTGGAGGCTGAAAGTTCAAGATTAGGGTACCATTGTTGTTGGTCTCTGGTGAGAGCTCTTCCTGGCTCGTAGATGGCTGCCTTCTTGCTGTGTGCTCACATAGCCTTTCCTTGGTGCGTGTGAGTGGACAGAGAGAGAGAGAGAGAGTTCTTTCTTTTCTTCTTATAAGGCCACTGGTACCGTTGGATTAGGATCTCACCCTAATGACATCTTTAAACTCTACCCCTTAAAAGCCCTGTCTCCAAATACAGTCACATTGGGCGCTAGGGCGTCAACACATGAATTGGGAAGGGGATGCAATTTAATCCATAGGGGCATTTGAAGAAGAATGTGTTGTCCAGGTTCTCAACTTAAATATACTTAGTAAAACATGTGATTATGATTGAAGTTCTTTCAAGTAATTTAGTTATTTAGTAGATGCTGTGTTGTGGAGAGCCTTCAGTTCCTAGGCCAGAGCCAGCTGTGGTAAACCAATAAATGCAGAAAGCATTAAGGTGAATTCAAGTTCCATCAGTGATAGAAAGGAGAGAGTGCTAAATTCCATTTGAGGATGGTATTAGAAAAAGATAGATAGAGGAAGGCATGCTTAAATTGATATTAAAAGGATATGTGTTTCCCAAGTATCCCGTAGAGGATCATAGCCTTGAAAGAGAGAAAAAGAGTTGAAGCAGCTTGATGTGCTCGAGAACCTAAACATTGTTTTTTGTAATTGGAATATAGAGTACAGGGATGTGTTATTGCAAGATACGAGAAAGGAGAAAAAGACAAGGACCATCTCAAGGATTATTTGAGCCAAATGATTGCTCTTTCTCCTCTCTCTCTCTCTTTCTTTGTACTGGGGTTCACCAAAAGGCTTTGAGCAGATGAGTGTTGAAGTCAGATTTGCTTTTGAGATAAACATCCCTAGTATTTGGTAGGGATGCTGGGTCTTTATTTTACATCATCATTTTATCTGGTAGGAATATATGTCATATAGTTTCATTGCCAGTGATTACTGCAGACTTGGTCCCTTGAGTGTTTCATTCAGTGATGTTTTTTGTTTTTAGTGGCATATTAAGTTGAGTGCTTGGATATTTAGACCCTGCTGGGTAATGAGTCCCATTGCAATGAGTTTGCTTATTTTCTAGGGAACTTCAGTAAAGGGCTTTTCACTATTTTAGTTCAGTTGCATTTTTCATCTTAAGAATCCAAAATAACTTATTTTTATAGTTTGTATTTCTTCTGAGAGTAGACTTCACAACTTCCTCTCTCTTCCTCCACCTTCCACTGTCTCTTTCTTCCCATGTGCTTGCCTTATGTGTGAGAGCTATTCTTGTTTCTTCTCTGATAAAGCTTCAATTACCCAAATGTATATTCATTTTTAAGGGCTAGTCAAGACAATGTCCATTTCTGATTTTCATTCAATATTCCTAATACTGCAGGAGTTTTGTTGTTGTATTCTTCTTTGGTTCTAGGCTCTTTGATGAGGGTGGCTTGAATATTTGGTCCCTCTTATAAGATGATGTTGTGCCAGCACACTTTGAGCACTCGGAACATGTGCTGACCTGTAATACTCGTTTGTGTATTTAGACATCGCTCATATTGCTCACTTTGTTCGACAAACAAATAACCTCTCAAAGTCTTTTGTTGGTGAGTGGATCAGTACTTGAGTTGCTGAGCATGATCACATGTCCAATGCACTGTGACTTCTGAGAGGGGCCAAGGGTCACTCTAGGTCAAGTGGATATTATATCCTTTTGCATTTCACTGTATGCATCACTGTCAAGTATTTTTTTCCTCTTAGTCTTATATAGCTAGAAATTTTAAAATGTTTTTTATTCTCTTCTTGGTCATTAATCTTTCAAAAATGCTATCAACTTTATAGTTAATAAGCACTTAAAATGTTTAAACATTTTGTATATCCATATTCATGAAGCAGTAATTTTGATTCCTCCAATAATTAATTTCTAATGGTAATTTCTTGAATTGAACATCAGAGTTTGATCATTTTAGTGTGCGGATTTCTGTGTTGTCTTTGCCCAAAGTATTTGTGTATTTGGAACTTTCTTTTTATAGGGAGAGATTGAATGGATTAGGAGAACCTGGGAGATTACTTCTTGATTTCAGGATTTCATAAAGTAATAGACTCTCAATATAATACTAACTTTTAAAAATTAAATTTACTGAGGTAGATTTACCTGGAGATTTTCTCTGAATTATTTGTTAGAAGAAGGCAGAAGATATTTGATATAAATTTATTTTATATATAGCAGTCGTGGGGCATGGATTCTAAACATGGCTTTCAAAGCAGGCACTGATATTCCACCAGTTTAAAATCCGTTCTCCATAATCTCAAAACCCCAAACGAAAAACTGAACATTTTTTCTAACTTCTTTGGCGGCAAAATCTGACCCAACCTGAATTCATTTGGCAGCAAAACCTGTTCTGACCTTATGTGAAGCTATTTATAGTCTTTATTTATCCTACTTAGTGTGAATATTTGTATATTTTGTTGCAGAAGTAAAAATTCTTCACTTATTGGGGTGCTGTCCCAAGACGCTGTTGGAGATGTTCATAATATTGGAATATACCTTTCTAAATCTGAATTCCAAAGCCTTTCTGGCTGCAAAGATTTCAGATAATGGTTTGTGAATCTGTACTGAGTTCTGAGCTGGGACTGGTGATGAGCCAGTTTGACTAAAGATTAGCTTGGGGTGAGGGGGCTTGTTTTTGTCCTTAGTAAATTCCAGATAAAGTGGTGCTCTCTCTAATGCTGGGCACTATATCAAAGGTCTCTAATACACTTTACAGAGTTTAGGAAAAATTATTTCCAGAAGCACTCTAACAGATATCGGCTTGCTTGATAATAAATCTGAACATTTGGACAGGGAGGTTTTGAAGATGATATTTATAAAGCCTGGCTTTCCGGCTTTTGTTGTTGCTGTTGTTGTTTAGTGAATTGTGGCTTACCAAGAAAAAAAGGTCCTAAAGTATTGTTTAGGAAATTCTTAATTTTTTGTTGTTCACGACCATTTGATGAGGTCATAAAAAATAACTCAGGTATATACTTTTGAAAGAAAACATGGAGTTTGGGGAAATTATCATTTTATTGAATCATTATGCCTTCCTGCCAAGAAAATAATGTTAATTATATAAAGAGTAATTAATTTCTCACAATTAGCATAAAAAATGACTTTCTCCGTCATCCATCCAAAGGAGAAATTCCCATTTATGGCTGTATTTTTTTATATGACTTATTTTTTAAAAAACTTTTATCCTATTTTTCCCCTCTGTTACACAAAATTGTGAATATAATTTATTCATTAACGTGGCTATGTTAATGGCTTAAAATCTACAGGTTTCTCTCAACTTCTTATTCCTTTATTAAATTTTTAACTTTAATCATTGAAATCCATTGGTCCTGCCACAACCAAAGAAGTAATAGCAATAAAGCATATTCAAAACATGCCATCATGTGACATCTCATTAATAGTATTGGAGATGTCAGTTGATATACTGGCATAACAGTGTCCTTAAGAAAAACAAAACCCTAAATTATTTATGAAGTTTTAATGCTTGAGTAGAGTTTAGATTGTGAAACTCAGAACATAATTAAGCAGTTTGCTAAATGCCGATGGCCTGTATAGACAGCCTCACCATTTTAATCTTTCATTCCCAACTCACTAATCTTTTAAATTATATATTTCACAGCACATGAAATGTATTGGTATGGCATTTCTAGTGTGTGTGTGTGTGTGTGTGTGTGTGTGTGTGTGTGTGTTTCAAAGTAAAATATAAGCATGCAAAGCTATTTAATAGATCTTGTTCATCATTTTGGTTCTGCCTCAATACTATACCATATATTCTTTCAACAAACATTTTTTCAGCACTTAGCATTCTAGGTGCAAGGGATTCATCAAGGACCAAAACAGGCAATAAACATACAAAGTAGATAACTAGCAATAAGTCAATATAAAAATACAAGAGGCTGCTATAATGGAGAAAGACTAGAGCTCATAGAAGGGACAACTCCTAGAGCCAGGGTATCAGGAAAGGCCTCCCTGAGAAGGTGACCCTTAAGGTGAGCTCAGACACAACAAGGACTTGGTCAGCTCTGGGAAGATGACATGTTAGGCAGATGAAACTTGGGAAAAGGCCCTGTGATGATCGGGTCTTGAGGAAGGAACATCACTTTAATAGACTCTCCCAATTGGCATCAACTTTAAAGATTTCTACTCACAGGTCTCAAATGTCTATTTCCTCTTGGAATTCAGTTAATGTTTTATGAGTTTTAAGGGTAGAGAATAATATTTTAGGAAGTCAGTTGGGGATACATGGTATCTGAGCAGTGTAGCACCCCGTGAACATGTGAGAGTGCTGAACTTTTATTCTAGTTTCCACTTTCCCTTTAATGCTAGTCATTGTTAAGTACAGTGAGGAATTTAAAAACATCATCCCAGAAACCCCCCCATCTCATAAGCCTCCAATTAACAATTATTTTTCCCCTTGGTACACAATCTACTTGATAATTGGAAATATAAATAAAGGCACACATCAGAAATTGAATGTTTGTACACAATAATTTTTATAAATAGCATATATGTAGCCTGTGAAATATACATTGCTTTAAAATATAGGCTCCACAATTCCAAGCATTTGTGTAATATTTAACGTCAGCATTTTGTGGGTACTTAATGAAAAGTTAAACAATAATTTTAGCAAACCAAGCTAATTCATTGACACAAAACTTAACCTCTAAATAATTTATTTGGAAACATTGTGTAATTTCCCTTCATTATTTTCGTTATACTGGTATATTTTGCCTTCTCATGCAGTGATTTCATGACTAGATAATTTGCCTTGGCATTTTACAAAATTGAAAAATCTCTAGAACATGATCGTGTTATCTTAAATGATGGTTTCACCATTTTTTTAATCTAGGTCATTTTAATATAGGAGGAACATCAAAAACACAGGATTTGAATCACAGTAGTCTGAATATTAATGAAAAAGATTTTGTGTATAATTACAGGTAATTAAATGAATCATGGATTCAAGTAAATATTTATAAATAACTTCAAAGTTTCTGTTTAAAAACAAATGCAACTCAGTTATGATTTTATGGATTCCCACCCCATTGCCCCCACAGAGACGTTTATCAGGAACTTAATGGATTGCCTCCTACTGTACATGTGGGGTTATTTCACTCAATCTGTCATTTTGGACAAATAGAGAAGAAGCACAGGAAACAGCTTGGCTTTAAATATTCCAAATTCCCTGTTCTGACCTATTAAACAGGGCTCGTCCTCCTCAACTGTTCTTTATGTCATAGAATTAGAAAAAAATGCATGAGGAATTTATGAAGTTAGAACAGCAATTCTAGGATAAAAGGCTTTTAAAAAAAATTGCTGGAAATGGCTTTTGATGAATCCAATTATGTGAGTGTGCTCGAAATAGGTGCTAGTAACTTGCAGCAGCACATTAGTGCTTGAGAAGTTTTCACTGTCTTTCACAGAATTTTGCTATTTTAGGGGACTCTAGGGAAAAGCTCTAAAAATGAAGGAAGGTCTTATATATTATCAATGTGTAAAAACTACAAAATATTAATTTTAGTTGCTTAAATTAATGACTGATTTTCTCTGAGTAGTACACCTGATGAAATTCTTTTAAACCAATCCTTTATCTTTATATAAAAGTTTTTTTTAGGGAGTAAACTTTAGGTCCTATGTTACAGTATCTTGTAAATTATAAATATACCAATTATAGTTTTGTCTTTAGAAAATAGATACACATAATAATGTAGCTGCCTTAAACTATGTAAACATGTACCTTTTATCTTTTGGTTTTAAAGCATTTCTGTAATCTTTATTTTTATTTATTTTTATTTTTTGTTTTTATTAAGTTTATTGGGGTAACATTGGTTAATACAATTATATAATTTTCAAGTGTACATTATAATTTGACATCTATATATTCTATTGTGTGATTACTGCCCAAAGTACAGTTTCCTTCAGCTACCATATATTTGATCCCCTTTACCCACTTCACCCTGCCCCTACCCCCAATATTTGACCCCCTTTACCCTGTCTACCTCTCCCCTCCTCCCCCATCTCCAACCTCTGATAACCACTAGTCCATTGTCCATGTCCCTGAGTCTCTGTTTGTCCTGTTTCTGTAATCTTTAAAATTGAGGTTCTCCTAAAAATATTATGACCATTGGCTTTGGTCAAAGGGCAGTCATGGTGAACTGGCGGGAGCAGAGAATGGAGTCATATACACCAGTTGGAATTCTTGTTCCATCATTAATAGTAATTCAGAGTTACTCAAGTTACTTAAAATTTTTAAGCCCATGTTTCTTAGTCTGTAAAGTGGGGATATTTTGCTTACGTAGAGGTTTAATGTGAGGATTAGAAATAGTATATGTCAAGTGGGCTAGCACAGCTCTTGGCCAAAAGTAGGCATAGAGTCGCTGTTCTCATTAATGTTAAAAGCATTGCTAGTAGATGATTAGTTTTGGTACTATTGATTACTGAAGAAGAAAAGCAAAATTTGAGGGACATAATTATAATTCATTGTCTACGTGAGTTGGAATTTTTGTATATCGTTTTAATGTGACTTACTCTCTTTCCTTCTTTACGAATCAGAATAGATTTTTTCATAATGGTAAAATTAATGTGTAATGTTGATTTATTCCTGTTTAATTAGAAAATTCTAAATATAACAATCTATTAAAAATTATCTTTTGAAATGTTTTAGAAAATTTAATATTTACTTGCTCTCTAGTGAAATTTTGATTTCAGAATAGATTTATGGAACATACTGCAGTATAATCTTAAAAATTGGCTGATGGTTTATTACATATTTATGTAAAGTTAGCTTCTGTTAGTACCTGTCAGATAAGCTTTAGATTATTAACATTAGTACATGAGCATGGTAGTGTGCATTTCACTCTTGTATTTGTGCTTTATTTAACCATTTAGTACGAGAACAGAATTCTGTATAAGAAAGAACAATGCATCATGGGTTTCCTTATTGGCTCTGGTGTAATGGCCACAAGAGGTGGTGTGTTAGAAGGAACATAAGATTGAAAATTAGCTGATATTTACATTGAAGACACTTAAGACAATGTATATGAAAATATAAAAATGTTCATTGAGTTTACCTATGTGACATTGAACTGAAACATATTCCAAACTCTAAAATATAGTTGAACCAGAGAATACCTGTCACACAGGTTTTAAGACACTACTTTCTATCAACCATATCGAATTCATATTTTCAAAGCAATAGTCTAGTGAGTGAGTGAGATTTGGGGTGGTACTCTGTGTTTGCTGGAGGGGGACAAAGGCCCCAAAGAATGTCCTCTTTGTAGTTGTCTTCTATTCAACATCTCTAACGTCAATATATTTCTAACAATATAGCCATCTTATTTAATAATTTGCATTCCAGTTCTTTTATTTTTATAATAGAAGTGTAAAGAAAACAAGGAATGTTTTCTAATCTCTTCCCCTTTCAGGAAGAATCCAATTGCCTTTATATTATTATATTTAACAATACCAACACATGAAACATTCTGAATTTAAAGTTAAGATCTAAAGGAGTTTTAGCAAGAATACCCATCAAATGGCAAAGTAAGTCATCGGTCTCTTTCATTTCTGGGCCTTTTATAGAAGTCCTTTCAGGGACAATTAGTGCATTGCTTACATATAGATCATGAACAATTTGCCACTTTGACATTTTTTATTACTGTGGTAAAATACTCATAACATAAAATTTAGAATTGTAACCATTATAAAGTGCAATGCAGTGGCATTAACTATGTTTACAACGTTATGCAGCCGTCACTACTATCTAATTCCAGAGCTTTTTCATCACCTCAACTGGAAATCCCACACCCATTAAGCAGTTACTCCATATTCTCTCCTCCACTCAGCCCCTGGCAACCAGGAATCTGTTTTCTTTAAGGATTTGCCAATTCTGGATATTTCACGTGGATGGTTTATGGTTTATATAGTATGTGCCCTTTTGTGTCTGGATTCTTTTATGTAGCATATTTTCAATGTTTATTTATGTTGTTATGTGTATCAGTACTTAAATCCCTTTTTTTCTGAATAATATTCCATCATATGGACATTATTCATTTTATCTATCGATTCTGCTGTTGAGCGACATTTGAGATGTTTCTCCCATTTGGCTATTGTGAATAGACTGCAACAAACAATCATGTGTGAGTTTTTGTTTGAACATCTGTTTCCATTTCTTTGGGTTTATACCTAGGAGTGGAATTGTTTGGCATTATAGTAATTCTATAAACATTATAAAACCTATTGAGGAACTGTCAGAATGTTTTCTTCTGATTGATTCGTATAGTTTGTTTTTTTGTTATATTCATATTTCTATATCTTATAATTTATCCAGTCACATGATATATTGTTTTTTAGGAGTTTTTTTGGGTAAAATATAGTGTAAATTTATGTATATTCATTGTAAGGAGATGCAGGTGGTGGGAAGTGGTTTGCGGAGAAAGACAGTGACACCGATCTAATGTAAATTGAGAGAGGAGCCACTAGCAGGCTTTTGGTAAATAGCAGCAGGTATGTTCTAGTGCATGGGAGAAAATTAAAATTGTTGTGTTAACATTTCTGATGAAAACTTTTACTTGCAGTATAAACTTTAACAGCGGCTGAACTAGAAGACTTTGCAATTTGTGTTTTATCCCTTAGTACAAGTTGTTGACTGTCCCAGAACAGAGTGCATGAAATGGACTCTGGTCTTTATACAAGGCCAGAAAAATAGATGGTGCATTTAGCCACATCTGGCTTAAGGTTTCTCCCGGGGAGAAGTAATTTAGAGGCTTAAAATATCAGACGCCCTCTGCGTTACATATGTTTATGGTTAACTTAACTGTGGAGCAAATAGTACGAAATTCTCATTTCATAGTGTAGGTTCAATCATTCTCAGCTGTTTCTCTTTTAATATTTAGAGTGAAAGATGCCCCTGGGCAATGTCATAAAGAGGTTTCTGAACCAGGTGAGCTGTGGCTGACAACTGTAGCCACTATTTTGTTCAACTTTTTTGGGCAAAACCAGGTGAACTGCACTGGCGAGTTTCCTTTAAGAGCTAGCTACTGAATATGGGATTGTAATAAGAAGATGGTCAACATCCAAATAAACAAGTATTAACTCCTTTGCTCTGTGGTAGACACTGCAGGAAAGGGAGAAGTATTGGAAAGGTATTTAATTACGGGTCACATGATATTTACAGAAGAAGCAGGAAAATTCCAGAGATATTTGATTCCTATATCTCTTCTAGGTGGGGTAGATATTTCATTTTGTTTTTCTTTTTCAGTGGTACCTAACCTCATGAAATTACGCAATTAGTTAAGTTATTCCACAGTCCACTGGGCAAAGCTAGTGTTACCCCATAGGTAATACTATGCTCGTGACGTGGGTTATGGTACTGAAGATTTAGAATTAACTATTCAGGAAGCCATTCAGTCTGTTTTATCTTCAAATACAAAATGCAAGGTAGCCTTCACACCCAAGTGCTTTTAAAGTTTCGATTGCATTAAATTTATTTATAACTAGAAATTTTTATAATTTTAAGGCTAAGAGGATATATTTCAATAAAATATAGCTTCTTTATCTAAATGTTTTCTTAAAATTTCTTGCTTTAAATTTACTTACAACTGGAAAATGTCACAATTTCTGTTCTTGTAATTTTTTCTCTTTATTTTCTACTTGCTTCTTTAAGAATTTTAGACTCAGGTCCCATTTAAAAATGAAACAAATATGAAACTGAAAAAAAAAAAAGTTGGGAAAATTCTTGCTGAGAGAATCAACTTAGAAGCTATTTTGTACTTTCATTCCCCCCAAATTTTTTCCTGAATCTCTTTTAGGGTCTTACATGATACAAGTATAAGATATCGTAACATATAACTTTCGAAAGTATGGTTGATTTTTATCAGGAAAATGAGTTTACAACTAAACAGATGTAGGAAACAGTCCGCATTGGAATCTTGACGCATATCAATGAAGATGTCAGTATCTATTGTGTGGGTTTTGGATTTTCTAATGAAGCTCACATTGGTTCTTGGCTTGTCATGTGCTTTACAATATTATTTACTCCCTTTGAACTATAAAGCCTCATGTCATTGCAGTTTCTGGCTTCATGATCTTGAAGCTGGACATCTTTCATCATTTATAGAAAGATGCTCCAGGAAAGAATGGATTAGGATTTAGCACTTGCGGACTCTTTCTTTGAGCTGCCACCAGTTTGGAGTCCAGCAGAATCACCTGCAGTTTCCTGCACTCGGGGTGAAATGCACTGTACTGCGCTCATGGGCACTGCCCTGTCCCTACTCTCAGACATTTTAATCTCACGGGCTGACTGCTTTGGAATTTTACTTCGAGAAAGAGCTCTAAGCAACGTAGTTTGAAAAGATAATACGTGTGAAAAATAAAACAATAACCTAAGACCGATAAGGACACAGACTTGTGCTGTGGTGTATGACTTGGTGTTCATCTGAAAGAGCTGTTCTGGAAAAAGCTTGATTTGAACCAAGGTGTCAAGTTCATATAGTTAAAGAGCCAGAGAAGTTATAGAAATGAATAAATTGGGGCTGGTGTGGCTAGATTTGGTTATTATTTAAGAAAAGCCAGAAGTCAATTTCTGTGTGAAATCTCTTTATACTAAAATATTGAAATTATTTAATATATTTTTAAAAAACATTGCAGGGGCCAAAACAAAACAGCAAACAGACAACCAAGCAGTATAGTCTCTTGGACTACAAGTTTGTAACTCTCGTGTTAGCTGTGTTATGAAGAATTGGCTACCGTCTTCACTTCTCCCTGAGTAGAAACTTAAAACTGAGTTCCTGTATAGAGAATCTTTGTGGTAAATGTTTATCTAATGTAAATCTATCTTCCTTTACTGGTTTTTAACAAAATTTTTTTACTCTTGTGATTGTTCAAACACTGATATCTGATTTTACCCCACCCTACCACAGTCAAGGCCGATTATTAGAAAAATAATTTAAATCGTCTCTGTATGCATTATATTCCTTAACTCAGTGAATAGATTATTTCAAGTAGTAGAAGTAATACACTGTAGCTGGAAACTTCTGAGTGACACTTGAGATGCTCAGGAGCTTTAAATAGAGGCTGAAATTTCAGATTTCCAAATTAGTATGTGTCAAGCAGGAATTTATTTTATTACAAATATATTGTGAATCAGAAAATGAAATTAATATCTTATGAATTCCCTGCAATATACTAGGTTTAATCTTATACAATTTACCTAATTTTCTTAAGTCCTATAACAGACCAATGAAGTGTTTTCTTCTATTTCACGTATCGTAAGAAAGGTGTCTAACCTTCTCCAGTGGGTATGTGGCTGGCCCAGGATTGCAACCTATCCAAATCCAAAGCCCGGTTTCTTCTCTCCTTTTTAGTACTTCACTATTTCAAGGAGACTTGCCATTCAGGCAGTGTAATTAAATTTCAGTCAATGTAACTTATTGGTTAGTATTAACATGAAGTAAAGGGAGCAGAAATACCTGCTTTAGTAGATTTAGCAAAATAATTCAGCTCTTTACACTTAATTACCACAAACTACAAATTTTTAGGATTCTATGGCAAACTATATTTATAGTAACAGCTCATATCTCATATTCGGAGTCCATGTCTGATACATGAACAGTTGTAGCAAATAAATCTATTTTCGCTCTAGTGCCACACCAAATTCACAAGGTGTCCAAGATCTTTAACAAAACATATGTTTGTACTATGTCATTATACATAAAGCTTTAAAGCTGGCGATGTTTATATTTATTGTTGTAATAAAAATATTTGTTGAAACCTAACATATGTAGATTTTAGTTCGTTGTGAATGCTCAGATATGGATGTTTTAAAAGTGTTATATATCCTATCTTATTAAGTACTTAGTCGAGAGCACAAAAATTAGCTTAGATTTTATAATTATAGGATAGGAGATCTATGAAGACTCCTGTTTCTAATTGCAGATTAACAAGAAATGAATATGAATATCTTATTTCCTCAGTTCTAAGCAACAGAATATTTTACACATTTTAATGGCTCTCCAGTTGGGGTGCATCTTACAATCTATGAAGTCTTATTTTTGCTGTTTCCAGACACCAGCCATGATATAATTTTCATTGCCTGTATGTGTAAACTTGGTTGTTATGTCGGGTGACCTGACTCCAATGCTTCATATTTTCAGTCAACAAACTACTTAAGGATCCTTTGAGGGAGGAATTTGCAGAAAGGGTGGCAATGGGTTGGGAGGAAATCCTGGAGACAATTGTGGAGCAGTTGAAGAATGGTGCGTCACTACCATCATTTGGCACAGAGATTGATCTTAAATGTGAGAACACATTGGTGACTTAACCTCAAAACATTTGTGACATGGAAAAGTAAGCTCTGAATGTGCAGAAGTTTTAATGTAACCAGTTTGTTGTACCTTTCTGTTTTAGCGTGTATAAGGGTCATATATGATAAAAGTCTATGTGTAAATGAGTCTAAATAATTTTTAAAAAGTTGAAAGTTCATATGATATGTTTTGCCCTAACTTAATTGACAATATTTTTTCTTTATGTTACATTAAAAATGATGCGTCTCATAATCAATGGCATCTTAGATTGTGAAATGAAATAGTGAATAATTAACTTTTCAAATTAAAATTCAAAGTTCAGAAATGTTTGTATTTTCATGACTTAAATTAGAAATTTAGTGCTGTTAAATATCTGGCTAAGTTATAATTTTAAAGATCCTATCTTCTGGAAGATAACATTTTTTCTTCAAGGTTAAACCAAAGTCAAAGTAAATATATCAACTGTACATAAATTCTTTCCAAGTTCTTCCACTTTACTTTGTAGGTAGATGAGAGCACCAAGTTATACTTGTAAATAAGACCAAATCAAATGTAAAAATATAATTAATGGCCTGGAAGTTAGTTGGATTTCACTCTAATTCCTCTGTAAATATATTTTCATTAATAGTAGCCCTTTCTTTGTCTCTCAATCTGATTTTTATTTTTAACATAGTTGTATTTCTCTTTATTAAATGTATTGGCCATACATTTTCACACTTAATAAGTATTACAGTTCTAGGTGTCCTCGAATATTCAGTTTCTAAGTTCATGTATTAAATATTGTTAAGTTGAAAATGCAATCAAACAAAAAGTCCAAACCAGGTATTTTATTGTGTGATATATTGAAAGGAGAGCAAGTATCACGATATTCGTAAAATATATAATTGAAAAAATGGAAAATGTTTAACTTTGTGTGTGGAAAATTCTTGATAAGGTTACTACTAAACCCTCTCTAAAATTGTAGATATACTGAACTGATGCGACTTCACTTCTGAAGAAACAGAATATTTGCGATGTTGTGATTTAAATATTAAGCAGAAATACAAAAAGGCAGAATATTCAGTGTATAAGTAAAAAAATCAAAGTATAAACCAAACTCTTGGTAGTTTATGAAAATGCCATAGAGTAGTAAAATAAAATTTACTTCACTACAGTAAGACTTCTCCAAAGATAGATTAGCTGCCATAATGTGTGTTCATGCTTTTCTGCTGGATATAAAAGTTGGACGCACAATGGTAAAATAAAAAATCATTCATTTTTGAATCTTTATATTCTTGTTTTTCAGTCTGCCATTTTATGTTTATCTTTTAGAGAACATATTTTATTGTCTTTTAAGAATACAGGTACTACAATTTGTCCAGCAAATACCAGAAAACACAAGAAAGCAAAAAAATAGAAGAAAGCTATATAAACATTTAAAAAATTCTGTTTTATGGTTTAGATTTTCTAGAAATTCCTATACTTTCTAGACTATTTAGAAAATTTTAAACATATATTTTCCTTTTCTTTTTATAAAAATGGTATATTAGCCTAAAATTTTTCAGAATACATTTATACCAAGTAAATGCCTCTACTTCTGTTACTTACAGGAAAGTAATCTGTTAATAATACAATTAAAAGCTACTTAAGAAAAAGAAAAAGCTGCTCATGTATCTTACTTTAATCAAACCTATTTATCCCTAGCACACAAGAATGTTTTTATAATAGAAAATAAAAATATGCAATATCTAAAGATATGAACTATATTTATATGATAATATTATATATACTCACATATGCATTATGTTTATAAGTCATTAAAAAAGGTTATTGTACAATTCACAGAGATTTTACAGTTGTGATTATTAGTTTCAGTAATTTTTAATAAAGTATGACAGATTACCGAATTGTTCTGTTGTTTTAGTCTTAATAATTCTAGTTCATGTCAACACAAAGATTTTTTGTAAAAGCGTAGTAAGTACTCTTGCTTATTTCTTTGAAGGCTTTCCTTGTCCTCTGCTACTTCCCTTGATAACAAGCTTCTGTAGGTACCTGTGCAGACAACCCAGAGTAATATGCCACCTAGTGATCCCATAAAGAAGTCACAATTTTTGCTCAACAATCTAGCATGCATGAATGCCATTTCGTAGTACAGATCTTTATCAGAATGCTTTTGACTGACACCTATATATGTATTGTTTTTGATCTTCTCTTTTATTTATATTCCCAAATGTCAATTATGATAAAAATGTTTGGATTGGGTATAAGAAAAACTTCAACATATAATTTCACTCCTCCTGACCTTACTTTAATCAAACCTATTTATCCTTAGCACACAAGACCTAAAAAAAATGTGATAGTCCTTAGTAGAAATTAAGTGAAATGGTCAAATTGCCTAGAATTCTGGGCAGAATAATCTCTTTTGTGCTGGGAATAATGTTTAAATGGATTTAAGATACATTGCAAGCATTAGTTCAATTAGTTATGTACCACAGGGAAAAGTATTAGGTCATTTCCCCAATGGAAAAATAAGAGTTTTGGTCTTTGAACAGCACTTACCGTGGACTTCCCCCTTTGTGACTCAGTTTTATCTTCTGTAAAGTGGTGATGATATAATCTATGTGGATTACATGAGTTAAAACATCACCTGGCACTGTGTGAGGGTCTGCCAAGTAAGTGACTTCATGTTGTACCCTTTCTTGATCTCTTTTTTTGATGTGATTATTTATATGGTTTCATCTTTGTAATTATTGTTTTTCCTCTTTGTGTGCATTCTATCTCTTGCACTGCAGAAATTAAGCTCAGTTGCTTTTTATAGGAGAGGTCATGTGTCTGAAGGAAATGAAGATATGCATGAAAAAATAGGCAACTGAATGGAATAGAATGTTAGTCATTGCTAAGTCACAGTCAGTACAGAATATTCTAGAATATGACAGTTTACCCTGAAGGTACATAAAGCTCCTTGTATTTGCTTTACATTTGTAAATGGGTGGTCATTTCTGTGGATCCTCTTACATTCAGAGAGACACTTTAGAGAAGTAAAATTGCTTGCAGAGGGATACTAATGGAATTAAGAATTGCAATAATATCGCATGGTAACAAATTATGAATGTGGAAGTATTTTATAAATTATAAAAAACTATTAAAATGTTAGTTATCCTATCTGTTATACATTTTGCCTTCTGCAGGGGAGCCTTGTTTTCTGGAAGACATCACAAGGCGTAGCATGCTGGTTTGCAGAACCTGTTCTTTCTCAGTCTCTCTAGCCTGAGACCTCTTTATGAAAACTTGTTATAGCTTCATCTTATAAGTGGATAATAGCACAGACCTAGGATTGTGCCAACTGTATGACTTTAATGATATAAATGAGGTGATATTACTATTGTACAATGTCCCTAATAAAAAGAAGTCTAAATATCGTACACCCACTTCTTAATTAATAGAGCTCTCTCTGTGTCTGTCCTGATCTTTGAACTTGTGAGTTCGTGCTGAGGCACAATATCCTTTATGTGACTTGATGAATGCTTTAGGCTAAATCTAATGTTTCTTCCAATCTCTTCAAAATCTTACTCATGAGAACATTCCTTGCTATCATATTTGTAACCTTAAAGGCTTCTTGCATTTTTGTTTTTTTAGGTTTTGTAACCAAGGTCTGTAACACTTGCTAGCACAAAACTGACTGGAATCCTGGTAGCCTAGAACTATTTTTCTTCTTCATCTGACTTAAAACCATAGAGCTTCGGTTTTAGAAGCACTTCAAACAACATGAAGTTCAATCAAAGACACCAGTATTCTCTCTCAAGACCCATATCTGGAATGCAAGATGAAATTGCTGTCCCTGGGCTGATGGTTTCTGATGCTGCTAGTTCTCTTATCTCATGTTTTGTTCTTTCCTATGACATAGGTCCCTTCCCTGTATCACTTAGTTTCCATCTCTTCTCTCCATCTTAGTCCCATCTGACCTTGCTGATCATCTTTGTAGCACTCATAGCTTTCCTTTACACTCTACTCTTTTTCCTACCCTAATACCATCACTGTTGATCATGATACTGGTTTTCTTATTTTATGTATCTTTTATACAATGATTATGGTTAATTTTTATTTAAAGCATAGGTATTTTTAGGTAAATTAAGAGAACTTTCTGGAAAAGAATCAAGAAAGGACAATCTTAGCCAAACTAACATGGCAGTTCCTTTCATTTTCAAAAATACTGTCTGCTCTCTATAATGCTGAAAACACTAGAAAAATCAGATAATCCCACATCTACCACTGAATTCCTTGAGGACTGTAAATGGATCTGTGTTAAAATATTATTCGTTAAGACAAAGCATTATGGAACTTTGTACATCTGTAATGAATATTCAGCCTTCTTCAAATGTCCTAGATTAAGCAGTACTATAGATTAAGACAAACAAAATGATCAAGATAGCCTTATAAATGAGAAAAATGGCTAGAGTGTATTTATTGTACAATATTTTGTTATTTGCATGCGTTGTTTTAGATTAAAATCTTTGTCACTTTAGAGTGAGTTGTCTAATAATATTTTCATATATATAACTGCCATTTAAAGATAACTTGAAGTTCAGTGCAAAGTCATTATTTTTTAAAGGAAGAATTTGTTAACCTGTCAGAGTTGAAGATTATTAATGGTGATTAAATATGAGAGAAAAATGAAAAGCAATATTTCAACTGAAATCCTGAAAGAAGCAGAAATGTAGCAAGTGTGGCGAATGAGAATGTTATATTCTTAGTTTATACATTTAGAATTTAGTAATCATCTTTTCATTATTCTAATTTCCCTCTCAGAAATTATGAAGATATTCTGATTTTAAATTCTAATATAACAGCATTGAAATCAGCTAGTCTATTGATTTAAAGGTTAATATCCCCCAAAGAGTAAAATATTACAAGACTAATGTTCTTTCATGCCAGGACACATTGTGTGAGCTCTTAGGATAAAGTGTATGTGCACATTTATTGATGCTTGCCCCATTCTCTGAGATGCCTTTCGGATATTGCCTTTTACCCAATACAGTTTGCTTTCTATAAACTGGAGGGCATACAGCTGGCATATATCTAGAGTCTACTGTATGTTTTCCACTGTAGCAGCCATAGAGAGAAGTATAGACAAAGCCTTCTCCCCTACCCTATCTTCTTTTCTCTCAAGGAGTGTCCATTCTTATTAAGAGGAAGGGAAGTTAAGCAACAATAACAACAAAGCTAGCAGCATATAAAGCTTAATGGAGGCGTAGATTCTATGTCCTGTAGAAGTTTAGAGATGAGAATTGAGTCTGGGCAGAGTGGCCAACGAAAGCTACATGCTGGAGCTGGGATTTGAACTGAACCTCGAAGGATTTTATAGTTTTACTGAAAGGTGTTAGAAAGTAGGCATTGTGAGAAAATCGAATTTGTATTTAACAGTTAATTAACAACTGAAAACTGTTGCAATAGCAATTGGAAGTTTTAGATAAAATTTTATGAGATTTATTTAAAGAAAACATTTAAGAATAAGTAATACTTGTAGATGATGCGAAAATCCTAAATGTATTAATAATGGGTACATTCACAGTGATAAGGCTATTTCTCTCCCAATAGACAGTCACTATTAGCAGTTTCCTTCCAGAGACACTCTTTGTATATACTCAAATATATCTATCTGTCTGTCTATATTTTTTGCCTGGACCCTGATATTTTCCACACAGAGATACCTTGTTCTTTGCTACAGCTCATGTCATTCATAAGATGGAAGTTTCATACTTCAAATACTTGAGCTCTTCACCTCCTGATAGACATTTGGCTGAAATTGAATCTTTAGCTTTTACAAATAATGCTGCGGTAAATATCTTGCACATTTATATTTGCACACATGTGTCAATGTGTCTGCGGAATACATTCCTAGAAATGGAATTCTGGGAGCAAAAGATACATGTATGTTGTCTACTTATAGATATTGCCAGATTCCTCCACCTCCCCGGATATCTCTCATTTTATCCCATATTTTCCTATCAATAAAGTATGGTGGTTCCTGTTTCTCCTATCCTTGTCATCACAGGTGTTGTCAGATTTTGTCAATATGAAAGGTGAAAAATGTGTGTCACTGTAGTTACATTTGCATTTTTTAGTTTCACAAGACTTTATATAAATAGCATGGTTCCTCATGAACTATTTAAAACAGGACATTTAAAAAAGATTTGTTATAACTCTTTTACTATAAGGATTACTCATTGGCTAAAGTTTCAGTAATAGCTAAGAAGGTCATACTGAGGGCCGAATCATGTTGGGCATATGGGGTACAAATTACCTCTACATTTTTTGGCTTCCATTGTTTTAAATCCCGTTAACATCAGTAAAAGAGAATGTAGTGTTTCAAACCTCAGCCTGGCCTGAGTGGGCCCTCAACTGTTTGAAGGAATGACCCAGCGAAAGAATGTGAACCTTAACCTTCAAAAAGGTGAGATTTCAAAGGTTGAAAAGACAAACATTCTCTTAACAATTTTATTCTCTAGTCATCTAATTATTTTAATTTGCCCCCCACAAAGACTAGTTAAGGACAGAATGAAAGAACATGCATTCTATTACCCTTGGTGTCCTGAAATAATAATGAACTTTATAGATAAAATGGCTCTGGGTTTCTTTTTCCCCTTCTTTATATCCACACTTGCTGTGAGGCATTTTGTAATTTAAGAAAGTTTCAGGGTTTATCATATTAAAAAAAATATTGCCTGCAAGATAGAATACAGCCATTACAAACATTCTTAGCATTTTTCCATGTTGTGACTGGTTTATTTAAGAGAATGCTCTCCCCAAAGTAAGTGAGGATTAAGGTAGGATTTTGGGATAAATTTCTGTTGTAACTGTGACGTGGACCTCAGGTACAGTAAAAGAACCAGACAATTGGTGGGGATGCGGACTCTTGTATTTTTTTTTTCTAAGCACCATCAAGTGAGTCCAAAATTCACAGGAAGGGGAGGACAGAAAAATTTTTTAAATTCCAGCCAAACATTTAGTAATTGGTGTGTGTTGTTCACAAGTATGAGGGGAAGTGAGAGGATGTGTCTTGGCACAGTTATCATATTCCTAAATAAACTACACATGTGTTTACAAATGAAGGACACACTAATCTATGCATCTCAGTCCAAGGCAGTGGATTTTGTGTTGCATGCTCACAAATGGAAGGCTCCTGCAAGGAGCTTTGCCTGCTGTGCCAGATAAAAGCATCCTCACGAATAAGGCAAAACTCCAGTCACCTGTTTCTGAAGAAGAGACTGCTTTATTTTTAACCTAAGTACAGTGATCTCCCAATTTAGCTTTCTGGGGAAAGCCTGTCACGGTGCTATGACAACCCTATTTTTCCTTCCCCAAAGGAGCTCCCTCCTTTGCCAAAGCCATATTCTAGCCTAGAAAGTAGTGTGACTTCCTCTCCAGCCACATGGTTAAGAGTACTCTAGAGAGTAAGGGTGTTATTCTTAAGATATTTATAGCAAAGGGAGTTAAGTGAAAGCTGGGTGCCGTGGTGATATGGGGGGTTATTTTTAGTACTATCAGTACTTTGTGCCTTTCTAAAAGTGCTGTCTTCTGTGAGCAAGATGTAAAACGACAAGGTTCTTTCTTTACAGGACTAGTGCAGTTAAAAAAAGAGAAAGAAAAAAATTACATTTCTTCACATTTCTAAATCTGAGTTTGCTTACAGTTTTCATATAGTTGAACATATCTTTTATTATCTGCACAGGCATGGTTTGAGTGTAATACCTTTACTGGTTCACTGATTAGAGGAGTGATACATACTTGTGAGAAATGTTAACAGTGTAGAAAATGACAAATCGGAAAATGAAGATCTCCCTTCAATCCCAATCTGATGCAGTCTCCTCAATGAAGAGTTTGAAGGAGAGCCCGACAGATTTTTCTTTGCATATTCTGATCACACATATAGACATATGCTTATTTTTGAACCAAGGTTAATACTGTATGTTCTTTCCTGAAGCTTTCTTTTTTCCGTTTGTCGTTATACTTTGATCATCATTGAATGTCAATACGTGTAGTAATTAATACCTAATTACTTTTTAGTTATTATGTTTCCTTATGATTATATCATAGTTTAGTAAACCAATTGCCTTTTGATGTATTTTTATGTTAATCCCAATTTTTTCACTATTAGAGCTGCTGCAGTAAATATCCTTGTACACGTAAGAATGCATACTCATGCAAATATTTATGTAATATGGTTGGAGTAAAATTTTGATATGAACATTAAAAACTGAAGACTTTAAGTAGATTGGTGCTATCATGACAGGTTTTTCAAAGGCAGAGTTATTTTAGGAAACCAAAAGGCCAAAGGCCACATTGCTGATAGGTCCTGTCAACTCTCCATTCAAGGTGCCATGATGCAGGCGTATGCTCAATATCCCGAGTCTTAGAGAAATTCTAAGCTGTCCTTTGTGTTTCTTTGTGGAGTTCTCACCATGCTGTCCATTTGACTCAGTGTCATCACCTCTCCATTCCATGTACCTTTTCCACCGTACCATGCTTCCTCTTAGCTGACAGTGTTTAGGATTAATTTGATAAATGGATTCTAAATGTGCTTCTAGATGGAGCTAGGGTAGCAGTTTAACCCAGTTGTAGTAATCATATTTTAGAAAGATAAACCTATTCGGATCATTTCAAGCAAAAGAAAGGAAATTATCCGAAAGCTCCAGATGGATCTCATGGGCTCCACGGGATTAAAACACAGCTGTACCTCGAAAGAGACTAGAACCAGGAACTGGAAAGCTGTGTAGAACTGAGATCACTCCATCTCCCAGGACCATGTGGTTCCTCATCTCTTCTTATGCTCAATTCCTTCATTCTTTGGATAATCAATGAAGCAAACAGAAACAAGCCACTTTAGGCCATCTTTATAACACTGCCTGGTCCAAGCACTTTAAGAGATAATAAATAGTCTTGGAGTCCTAATTCCAAATTTCTAGGACAAAATATTTTATTGTTTGGCTTAGTCATGTGTCCACCCTGGGATAGGGAATTAAGATGAAGGAGTGTCAGCACACCCGAACATCTTTTTTCTCAGGTGTTTCTGTCTTAGAGCACTTTCTTACACACCTGAAATATGCCCTTTGCCCATGACTTTCCCTCTTATGATTATGCATGGCACTATTTCATGGCACTTGATATTGAGCTACATTTTTTGTCTTTTTCTCCCATTAGAATATTTACTTCATGGAATAAGGGAACATATTCATTTTATTCATTGCTATCCCGGGGCACTTAATAAATGCATGTTGAATGAAGACACAGATGGACAGACCTAAGACACTCCTGTATCTTGCAGAGGCTGTCCTTTGGAAATTTTTAATAGCTAGTCAAATTGAGCATCTTAGGTTCTCTGAAAGCTGTTTTCTTCTGTACTTGCATTTGACTGTCTTTGGAGAACCACATATTTCACCATCTCCTGTTTTAAGTAGGGTTTGCTAGCTTCCAACTGCTTACGGTTTTATTGATTTAATTTTCACAGCAGCCATACTGGATGAAGAAGTCAGGTATCATTTTGTTTGGTAGAAGCATTTAGTAAGATGCTGGAGTCGTGCACACTTTGTTTAAAGCCAAACACCTAGTAGTTAATGGATCTCACTCTTGAACCCAGGTCTTCTGATCTCTATGTTAGGGTTAATCTCAATAATTCCTAGCTCCTAGGATTAATTATTTGGAGTTAACAAGGAATGACCTAAAAGTGCCGTTTCTTAAAGAGGCAAAGCAAGGAATCTTGTCAAAAAAATAAAAAAAAATGGTATTATAGCATATTCCTTTTTAAGAAAAAATTCCTGTGGATTCATTTTATATACATGAAATTTCTAATAGTAAGAGTCATATTTTTATAAATTTCTATTTTAAGTGTTAATATAATCGCTACATTTCAATTGTAAAGTGTTAGTTTCATGTTGGTACTGATTACCTGTTTTATGCTTCTCCTGGTTATGGATCTCTGAAGATGTATTGCCAGAGAACAAATGTAATACTGGCTTCCTCCTTCATTTAGCTTTTGCCACTATTCTTTTGCTTGCTGTTAACAGAGAGATTACTGTGTGTATAAAAGGAACTTTGTGGATATAACTTGTGTCGGCTAAATATATGAAACCAACAATAAACACCAAATGGAAATGCATATGTTAAATGTTTTTATTAGAAATCACTGTTTCAATGACTATGACACAGATTATAATTTTAAACATACCTCTTCTTTTGAGAAAGGGTAAAGGTAGTTTTAATGGATACTCTAGTTATTTATCTCATCCAGCAGTAAATCTGTATTTGCTACTTTCTATATGGAATGGGATAGTCCCTGATTATGAAAGTTATCAGCACGGAAGGAAAAGTTACATTAAAAAAAATAACTGTAGAACCACACCAATATGTTAAACGCGTATGAACATTTCCTTCTTCTTATCTGGCCCCAGTGTCTAGCAGATTTTGTTTGCATAGTCTATTCTAGAATATAGAATAGACTATGCGGATATTTGTCGATTGACTAAATAAATGAATGACTGAATAACAACAAACTTCCAAACAGAGTGATTAAAGCAAAAGGCTTAGATGAAGACATAGGCTTATAAGAGACAATTAAGAGGCCAGAAGGCGAGTATTCCAGGCATAGAGAACTAACATGAGTAATGATTTCCTCTTCCAATGAAAGAAAAGATATTGTACTGTGGCATAAAACCTGCTGACAAACACATAACTGTGAAGTGCTGGCCAGTAAGAATTTTGTATGCTAGACATTAGGACAAGACTTTTGTCTTGTGTACAAGATTTTTCTTAAGCGGTAGATAATAGGTTGCTTTAATTTGGAATTCTTATCTGTTATTGTTGCTCACCACTGTTCCTTTTATTTGCCTTTCTCAATTTCAATCATCATCCTGAAATATCTACTCTACTTCTAAAAACAACTGTCAAAGGACATGTGACCCAACCCAAATATGAGACCATGGTTGGTGGCCTCATGCTTGAAGTATAACACAAAATTAAGTATAACCATGTTTGCCCAGCTCAGAATGAAATGGCATTTATCTGAAAGTATTTTTGATGTTCTCAGATTCCTTACTTTTATTTTTAAAAGTTTAAGTTTTATTCATTACGTTAATCCATTTAAAATTCCTTTATAAGAATGACTCATCATGAATCACACATTATAGAAGCATCTTAGTCATCGTACACGAATGAAATGGTGACACGAAAGAAAATGAAATGTCACCTTGTTTGTTCCATGATGTTAAGTGTGGCTTACAATTCAGATTTTATTTGAAGTTATATCATATGGCTAATGAAATTATAATTTCATCATATTTTTAAAAATCAAATATGAATTTTTTTATTCCTGTGAAATAAGGCTGCTCAGTAATATTTATTTCATTTGAGCAATACTTTATTTTCATAATATAGATAGTCATAAGTACACTTTGTTTCCATAACATATATTGATTTCCTTTTTCTTCTGTAAATTTCAAAAGCAAACTTCTCATTTGGGCCACTGGCTTGGAATATTATGAATATAATACAATAGTACATATTAAGAGTGGCTAATTAATTTGGTGGTTTATATGGTAGACATTTTACTCAAAGGCCATCACTTCCTCTGTTTTCTGTGCCTGAAATACCCATGTCATGGCTTGAAGTTCTCAATTGAAGATGATCTCCACTGTTGTCTTTTACTTTTATATTATAATCTTCAAATAATTAGTGTATTCAAGAAATAAATGAAAAATCAAAAACTAGATTCACATCACATTAAATTGCTGATCTGTTTAACATATGACTTTTTATTTTTCCCCTCAAATCTTATCTCAACCATTAAAAAGCTGAATAACTCTAACAATGCCATTTCAGAAAATAAGATAACCATTTTCATTCTACAAAATGACAGTCTCCTAATGAAAACAAAACTCTTGTTTAGTTAAATGTGGAATTTAAAATCTTTTCCCCAGATTTTCATTTCTTACTAGTCTTTCCACTGATATGTGATTTTTTTGTGAGCTGTTTTTTTTTTCCCTGTATAATTTTTCTTGAAGCCGAATGTCAACATTAGCATTTTCTGGCTCTTGCTGAAGCAGACATTTAGGTTAATGCTTCTGCTGGCTTTGTTTCAGCCAGCTGAAGAACTTTGATTATAATTATTGGGATTACTTTAATTTAGAACAGTGCCAGTCCCTTTTTGTGAGCATGATTTATTCTTGCATAAATCAAATTAGAAGTTTTTATGGCTAGCAGATCTGTCTTCTTAGCTCTTTAATTCTCAGATGCACTATTACTTCAAGAAGAAGGAATTGGAAGGAAAGAGACATGATTTGTCATTAGAGATGAGACGGATTCACTTGTGGAAGTCTTTGTCATCAACTGACCGACCCACAGTTAACTAATTGAAAGTTTCCTGCTTACTCTGCCTTTTAATGGCAGGAGTGGCCATTTTCTGTTGTTTATATAATTCATCTTTTTAAAAAGTGGCATGAAAAGGGAATTTTATGCATAAACTTATTTTGGGTATGTTTTAGAATATTCGAAAAAGAATATCTCCTTGAATGTGAAATATTTTTGAAACTTGCCCTATTATTAATTTTGCAAACATTTTTGTAAACATTTTTAGGGGGAAAAGCAGAAGAGTTGCAGGTGGCATTTGTCTCATTTTTTTCCTATTACATCACTGTAACAGTACATAGCATGTTTAATTTTTCATGCATACTTTTGAAATTTGGGCATTTTTTTTTTTGCAAAACAAGCTTTCTGGAATTTAACAAAAGAGATGCAGAGTATTATATCTTTAAAAAAAGTTTGTTAAATTTTTCATCAGCAATTTTAAAACTGATTAGGATTTTGACAGAAGATAATTACATATTATTTTGTGATAGGTTTAATAAGACAGATAGTTTATGAATTCCTGAAAAATGACACGATCAACTGGTAAAAGTAGTTTTCAGTCATTCCTAACAAGATCAAAGCATTTCGTAGAATATTTGTAACCATATAGAATGCATTTCTGCTTTTCTTTTTTTCCAACTCACAGTGGCTATCTTCAAAAAGACAATAATTTAACTATTATCAAAAGCTTAAATTTAAACAACAAATTGTTATTTCCAAAATAATAATTGTAATTGTTTTGGCCAGAGGTTTCAAACAATTGCTTTGCCAATATCTGGAGCAGTGTTTCTCAGCTATTATTTCATTGTTGTCCACCTAAGTAGCCTCTTTAGATATTTTTTCCCCTAATCGCCCCACCCATGAAATTTTAACATGATAGATATACTGTATATCTCTTTACATATTATATGTATATCTGTGCTTTATATACAAAAATAATGTGTAATATCTAAGATTGTTTCACATCCCACCCACAAGAACCAGTATTTTCTCCGTGGGGGCCAGTATCGCCTCACTGAGAATGCATGGTCTAGAGCAGGCTCCACTCAGCTCTAACTGAAGTCAGATCAACATCAAACTAAGAAATAATGCTCCCTTCTCTTTATTACTGTTATGCAGAGGATAGATACTTTTCTTATAACAAAAAGCTTCCTTGTCATGTTATTCTACTTCATGTAGCTAATTACTATTTGCAATTTAGGATTCAAAGGGAAAATAATGATGGTCTCCTCAGATAAAGGGGCTTTCAGAGCCTTCTAGAGTAAAGGGAGCCTGTACCCACACAGGACAAATTTGGGTGGACATCACTGCATCAGAAATTTCGAAAGACCTATTGTCTTCTATTGCTGATTAACTAGAGAAATGAAAAGTAAAGAATTTCCCAGTCTGGATTTGGCTCACATAGTCTATTAATTTAATATCTGGGCTAAATCTAAAAGCTCACTGATACTAAGTGATTGTAAAACTGCAAATATCAGAGTCCAACAAATGTTTTGTTGTTTTTAAAACTACTCATGGTTTGATTTAAGGTCACCAGCCTGTATTCCTAGTGGTAATGCTCAGTGGTTTGACAAAAAGAAAAATGTGTCCCAGGTAGCAGCTCTGCCGCCCCAGCCCCAGCGAGCACAGCTAGTCTCCAGCAGTTGTGTGGATATTTACCCAGCTGTGATGAAACTGGGTTTGGTTTTGAGGATCTGTGAAGGCTTAACAGTGGAGGCTGACTGACACTGGCTGATCCTGCTGGGGTTCTTTTCTTAAGTTTGTTCCTCGCTGGAAGGCTAGGGAAGTATTTTCCATCCTACAGCATTGGGACTTTTGTCACAAGCCAGTAGTTCACCAATTGCAATAATAAGACACATGTATTTTCCTCATACTTGAAGACAAAGTTGCCATTTTAACCATTACGGCTGGTCTATGGCTATGATTTTAGACTAATTACAGTTTTCTCATATATACTGATACCTGTAATTTAGAATTTTTTTTTTTTTAAATCACAGTCTCAGATGTAACTGACAAGCTTCTGAGAAATGAAAACTCTCTATATACCTTGGAGGACATTTAGGTTGTTGCAAATTAAATGCCCTGACCTACTACTATAATGAGAAATATTATTTTTCTGAGTGCTTCTATATTTTATCCATAGGACTCTTGGAACTAATTTCAAGTAGAAAAAAAGTATATATTTTGAAGGCTTCTTTGATTTGTTATTGCAGTTTAAAAGAACCATTTATCCTTCATTGTATAGTTGACCCTTGATCTTTGCAAATTTAACAGCATAGTCCCAGCATTTTCCAAGTGATCCAGAGTCATCTGTAATTTTGTTAAGACATGAATGTGTTTGGAGTTCTGGAAGACTGCTGTGCAGTAACAAGTGACTTGGTGAGCCAGTCCAAACATCCACTCAGGGTCTATTGCCTATTGCACTGTAATTGTCCTGTATTCTTTGTTACTTATACATATGGAGGAAATTACATGCATAGGGATCCATGAATTTGGGGAGCCACAGATGTCTCTCACTCTTCCAGTTATACACATCAGTGTTCTATTGTAATCATTACTATTTTGGAATATTAGAGCTGTGATTCTTCTTACTGACTGGAGATTGTAATATAGCCCTCCTGAGAATCACTTCCCTAGTGATTGGGTAGTGAAACCTCAGGTGGGCCAGGGCAAGAAAGAGAAGTTGAGGAAAGGAACCAACTTGAATGAGGCTTGAAGTATATAACAACAGAAAAAAAAACTCTTATTAATTTCTTATTAAGTATTTTCATATATCCAGTGTTACTATATTACAAGAAGAAATCTTGCTGATATTTGAATGGATGATAGAGTAACTTTTAATTAAGTCTTTTAATTAATTCTTAAGAATTAAGAATCTAATTCTTAATTAGATAAATAAAAGTCGAATGGTGCAACGGGGCCCGAGGGCAATCTTGTCGCTCCTCTCCAATTTTCTCCTCTACCTGCTAATATTTTTATATTATAAATTTGCCTTTGGAACACAGAACAACCATTTCCTAAATATAATTCAGCCCGAGTCATGAAAAATAACAAGTGTTACAAATAATGGGGTCAGAAGTGAATTCAGTTTTATCTGCACTTTGTTCGCCCCTCACCCCCCACTCCCAGTTGCTTTTTCCAGTGTCAGTGATTTTTCTCCCAGAACCTACAGAAATTTCTTCTTTTTAACTCCACCTCCTATAATGCTACTAAACCATGATATCCTCTAGCTTTATATTTTTCTCCAGAGAAGCACTTATTGATATATGTGAGAGTGTTTGAGTGGATGAGACAAGGAGGGGCACCTAAGCTGAGCTGCAGAGAGCCCAGCATGAGGAGCCTGGAGGCCCCCACCCTGGAGGAGAAATGGGGTCTTGGCCCCTGGGTAGCTGCTGAGCACCTTATCTGCTGTGGTTTTAGCTTCCTCACTGTAAAATGGTGGGATTTTCCAGTTCAACTCGAAAGTTGCATCATAAATGCTATAGATCTTAGTCACTCCTTTATTTACATACCCAGGGAGCATCTATGTGACCCAGAGCCTGGTGCCATCCCCAGATTGGACTGCAAGGTCACTGGACAGGACAGGCAGGAACTGTGCTGATGAGAGCAGTGGTTCCCAGCCTTTAGAGTTCAAGGATGAATTTCACATATAAACGCTGGAGGAACATCTTAAGGGAGATTGCACTCCTGTATGTTATACTCTATTTTAGGACTTTTTGGCTGTATGAGAACTGCTTGCAGCCCTGACTAGACTTCTCACAGACTCCTGGGGATACTTGTTATTGTAGCTCTTATTAATTATCTTCATCAGGTGTACCCTACTAACATTGCACAGCACAACCTGCTCAGCTCAAAGTTCTGTCTCACACCTATACCCATACAATTCTGCATCTCCCAAGCATATTAGGGACCATGCTTGAAAAGGGCCTTTAGCATCCTGGTTGAGAACTGGCGGACTGGGGAGAAAAGTGGTTCTTAAAGTTCTCAGACCAACATCAGCAGCAATATCCCCTGGAACTAGTTAGAAATGCAAATTATCAGCTCCTCTTTCCCCTTTCCACTGAATGAGAAACTCTGCACTTGGGATAATGCGGTTTGTGTTTTAACAAGCCCTCCAGGTCTCTCTGGTGCTACAGTTTGAGATTCACTGTGCAGAGAATTATTACCACACATATACCCCACTGGAGTGTAACTGTAAGAAGTGGGCCTAGGACTGGGCCTTTTGAGACTGCATATGCAAATTAATCTCAGTAAAACTTCTGTATTGATCACAGCTGACTTTAGTTTCAGGAAGTGATTCTTAAACTCTGGCTGTGTGTCAGATTCAGATTTTTAAACAATACACATTCCTGTGTTTCATTCAGGATATTGTAATTCAGTCTAAGATGGGGCCCAGGAACCTGTTTTAGATAAACTCTCCAGGTCTGTCTACAGCCAGTCAGCCAAGTGTGTGTGAATCACTGATCTAGACCTGTGCCTGTGAGTGAGCATTTGAATCTCCTGGAGGGCTTCTTTAAACACATTCCTGTCCCCAGTACCAGAGATCCCTCTTTAGTAGGTCTGGGTTGGGACCAATAATTGGCTTTTCTAACAGGCTTCTTAGTGATGCTGGTTTTTGGACCTCAGCACTGATCCAGAATGCTGCAATAATAACTTTTGAGCTCCCAAATAGATGTCATACTTTACTTACATGAGCTCACCATAAGTTGTAATAATCTCCTCTCAGTCTTCTATTTTTATTTCTCTTATTTTTTGAAATAGCAATATATCACATAAAGATTTTAAAAATATAAAAGGATATATTCTGAAGTATCCTTCTTTTAGCCCACAGCCACCGATTTTTCCTCACTGGAGGCAACTAATATTACTAGTAGATGTATCTAGTAGGTGTATCTTTCCTGAGATATTTATGTTGACATGGGCATATATACATCAATTTACACAAACTGAACCTCCTTTTAATTAAAATGCTAGCATTCACTATTCTATCTCTTACTTTTTTCACCTATTTTATTATTTGAATCTTTCCATTTCAGTACGCAGAGGGCTCTCAGGTTATATGAGGCTGTGTATGTAGTGCCCATTTTGTGATTGTCCCATAATCTATTTATACAGCCTCTTACTGATGGGCATAATTTATTTCCAGTCATGAACTCTACAAATAAACCAAAGAACATGTATCCAAAGTCCAAAAACCTCACGTTTGAGCGAATTCTTTATACTTTCCTTTAGCTCCTGAAGAGATCACTTTCTGGCATTGCCCAATAATTATAATCTCATTGATTTTATGTAAACAAGAGCAAAGTTTAGTTTTGGTCAGTAAAAATATAATTTTTAAAAATTGCCATTAAAATATTAAATGAGTTCTAGTGGGTAAGGCAGGATAGAGAATAATATTTATTATGTTCACCTTTGGAGCAGGCCTTTTGACTAACATTTTCTCAAACTCAATCGTCAAGAGGCAACACTTTGGTAGATATTATGTTTTTTTCACAGAAGTAGCATCTGGCTCAGAGAAATTAGGGTTTACAGCTAGTAAATAGTGGATGTAAGGTGTTAACTCACTTATTAACTCCAGCACCCCATGCTTTCCCTCAAGATTATCCTCAGTATAATGGCATGCCTAAAACTTTGGGGGTTCAAATCCCAGACCTAGCACTCCCAATTTTTGTGGCTTCTGCAGCTTCCTCAGTGAGGTGATTGAGGCACCTATGACACAAATATTAAGGAAGAGCTCACTCTCTGTTCTGCACTTTGCCTTACATGCTGGGGGTAAAAATTGCACCTACCTCATAGAGGGTGTATGTGTGTATTAACAGAATTGAGGATTAAAGGAATTTACACACATAAAGTATTTAAAACAGTGCCTAGCCTGCAGTAGTTTCTATAGTTAAGGTTAGTTCTAATTAAAGTGTGTTCCTTGATTATTCACATATGTAGGGCAGTCATAATACTGCTTAAATAACTGGAACTCTGGAAGCTAAAATATTTTTTAAAGAACAAAGGAATATTTTATGAGCTTTCTTTCATGATCTAACTTAAATAGGAAGATCCTGACATCTCCTTTTGAGTCATCATCTTCTAAGGATCTAGCCAACAGAAGCCATTGTCTGGGCACCAACGTTGGCTTCTGTCTCAGGGGTTGGGGCTGGATGGCAGGACTCGGGCAAAGGTTGGTCTGCACCAAGGGGTCAGGTCAGGGGCAGTCTTTCTTGTGATTCAAGTTTTGTTTTCTTCTCCTTCAGAGGCAAGGAAGTGGGATGGGGGAATCCCAGCTCCCATTTAATGCCAGCTTTTATTCAGTTCCTTTTGAGAATTCCCTCCTTCCCACACTTCCTCCCACTCAATACCCAAAAATATTAGTGCCTGAGAAAGAAAGCAAATTCTGAAACTTTTAAGTAAGTACTTCAAAGATGTCTGTCACATATCTTTATTTGTAAATTGTTCAAAAAGTAACAGGCTGGTATTTGTGTAGATGGTGATGCTATATTGTCACATCTTATATATACCAATGCTTAATGGGAACCACGAGAAACTAATTAATGATTAAAAGCTGTTTAACTGATGTTTTTAAGGCATGTTTTTCTCTTCAAGAATGAATGTACCTTCAGATCACATGAGTAAATGAACATGTGTTTGAACTTTGCTATTTTTGCTTTTGATAGGAGAGAAGTGAGCTCAGTACTGTGTGTATATACGTACATACCCTGGAGTATGTACACATGAGCCTATATAGCATCAATTGTAATTTTTCAAAGTAAATTGTATTGACTAAATATCAGTGTGTGGGGGTGGTACATGCAAGATCAGTTTGTGACTAACAGCCTCTTCCACTGTGTACATCTGGGAAGACAGTCCTTTGGCTCCTGAATGAGACTCACATTGTATTTATGACTGGGCATTTGAGAACATTTTGTGATCCAGTGTTCAGAGCCTTCTGAAAGCCTTTGCTTGGGAAAAGTGTACCCATGCTAGTCTGGCCTATCTATGACTGTTGTGTTTGGTCCTTCATAACTATGTTTTCTCTCACCCTTATTGTCTACCCCCAGTTTAACTTGGAAGAGCAAGTGCTTCTGCATTCACTTGTGAAAGAGCCTTTTCGCATGCCTTCTGAACCTAGCATGGTGCTATCATGAGTATCCTCAGTCATAGATCACGACATTCGTGGTGATGACGAACCTGTCTTATCTTTAACAGATGGCTCAAATGTGAAACTCATGAAAATGTCTGTATTGGCTTAGCATTTTGGTATTGTTATAAATGTCAATGGAAACCATTCCTGTTCTCTAGGCCATTAGTAAAAAATCTGCACATGCACTCAATATATAGCACTGGTTCTCAACAGGGGATGACTTTGCCTCCTTGGGGGAAAATTGACAATGTCTGGAGGCATTTTGTTTGTTACATCTGGTGAGGGCATATTACTGACATCTAGTGGGTAGAAGCCAGCGATGCTGGTAAACATACTAAATGCAGAATTGTCTGGCCTAAAATGTCAGTGCTGAGGTTGAGCAACCCAGATATACAGGTCGAACCATATGAAATTGCACATAATTTCTAATTATGCATATTAGGTGGAACCATAGTCTATCAATTTTTATTTACAAAATGGCAGTTTCATATATTTCAGTATAATATATGTAATTATAAATTGTATGAATGAACCACTCTACCAATAAATTATTTACATTATATAACTCACAAAATAGTCTCTTTTAAAGTCTATTAACATAAATATATAGAGAGCTTTAATATTTTCTAATTGTGTCCCTGTGGATTTTTTGTACGCCGTCGTGGAGAGTACTGCTTTAGACTTTAATCTGCAGTTTGAGGTGACTGGCATTGATTTACTAGGTTAGAGGGTACTATACTGTGCCATTCGGTACAGTTGGAGTTATTTGGTGGTAACTGGGGTGACTGGCTGCTTCCCGTAGGGCAGATCAATAGGAATTTGGGCCCTAATCTTGTTTGCCACCTCAGAGCGTCTCTCCTCAGTAAAGGTTTAGATATTGAGCTTTCATTTAGTTTGCATTTGAAAAAAGTGTGTAGCACGCAAATTACATTTTGGAAACCACTGTGCTGGACAGTGACCTTCTGAAGTGCAAAGACTGTCTCCTTTCTCTGTATCTTCATACATAGCACACAGTAGCTGCTCAATAAATTCTCTTTTGGATGAATTCCGGAGGATAGTCTGCTTAAATGGAGGAGGACTTTAAATTGAGAGTTTTTCAGTAACATCTTCTGAAGAAAAATCTGATTTTCCCAAGTTCTTATTCTTCGGGAGGTTCATATGCTATTTTTGCTTTGTTGGTTTCTCAGGTGTATTTATTAAGAACTCATGTGGGCGTATGGGTGCTTCTGAGCACCCCCCTTTTGTGTTCTTAACTTTTTTGAAATGAATATGGATTACTAAAATCAAAAGACTTCTGCATATGGTTGTATGGTATGCATGGATCTTTGGAAGCTTGTCGAAGAGATTATCATTAACTGCTTATCATTTTAGCACTTAAGCAACAGATAAACATTACATTTACCTAGGGATCCTTTAAAAATGCAGATACCTGATCTGGGGTAGTTCTCTAACTAACATTTTAAATGGTCCTCAGATGAGTCTAGCTTTCACTCAGAGCTGAAAGCAACTGATTTAGAAATTAAATATCATTTGCTTCTTGCAGTTTCTTTTTTTAAATGTAATTGCCTATCTAGCACTTTATATAAAAGGTCTTCAATACTCTGGAGTAGCATGGAGGCAGAGGCTTGGTTGTATTCAGGATTCTGCTCACCCTAATCCACCGCAGTGACCAAGGAAGGCATTGCTGCTGGAGGTGTAATGGACTTTATTTAATACTGCTTATGAGAGGTGCTGAAGACTGTCTGCATCCACGATGGCCTAGCACATGGAATTTGTGAAGCTGCCAAAGCCTTAGACAAACACCAAGCCCATCCTTGCTGCTTGCATCCAACTGTGATGAGCCTGTGTATGGCAAGATGGTGCTGAACAGCAAATCCACCTAATTAAGGTTGATGACCACAGGAAACTCGGGGAACGGGTGGCCTCTGTAAAACTGTCAGAGAAAACCCCAGGGAGTGATTGGTTGCAGTTGTGTGTTGGTTAAGGACTATGGCAAAGAGTCTCAGGCCAAGCAGGTCACCGAGGAGTACTTGCAGTGCAAGAAACGAACAAATAAACTAGGTTCATGTTTAAAAAAAAAAAAAAATCTCCAGTATCTTTATTTAAGTGAAAAAAAGCAAGATATTATCATATGTTATAGGTGTGTGTATGAAATGGACACTTAAATATTCACTTATTCAGAAAGAAATTTGTGGAGGAATACACCAAAATCTTTAGTACTTACTTATCTCTTGGGTGGGATTTGGAGTTTGGCATGAAAAGGATATTCACTAATTGTCCAGTTTGCATATTTCTCATGAACATATATATATTTTAGAAAGCAAAAACAATAAATAGCACCCTTACCAATTTACATTCTTTATTTCTTCATATTTGTCTTTGTCTACTCCACTGCAAATCTCTCTTTCCTTTTCCACTGCATCGACATAATTTCTTTGGAAATCTGTTGAAGAAAAGTATTGATTTGGCATTGGAAAAAAGCTGGTTATCTGTCTCCTGACAGTCTATTTAGAAAGATTATGATATATTCCTATAACAATGCCTTTTTGTTTCAAATTCTTTGTGGGTAAGCATATCATATTAAAGAGCTGTTTTATCACAATGGTCTGGAATAATCACTACTCTTTGAGTCCTTTTTAGACATTTTTATGAGTCACCACAAAATTCAAAGAATGTCTGTCTGATGGAACACACAATAAAAGGGTCTCCATTGTATAGAATCAGGATGTTAGGAATACTGTTATATATCATAGCTGTCTCAGCTGAGATGGATACTGTCTTTAAAGTCACTATGGATTCCACCGTTTCAATAATATGGATGAAATCATTCCAGGGAACCTACCTTACAGCACTCTGAGAACAAGTGATTAAATCTGTCTATTGTAAAGCAAGGAAACTAAGAGTTTCAAAAGCCCTTCTAATTTTCCTGTCACACTATGTGGAAGGATGAGATTTCACTGAGGACTCGCTTTCACTGAGAGGACTTGCTTAAGTAAGGAAGATTTACAAAAGAAAATTATTTCATTAGAATGGGGAATTCTTTCACGGTTGGCTTGTTGTCTCAGATTGTCACAAGGAATCAGTTTCTGACAAATCCTGGATAACCTGGGCTAAGTCATATTGTTTTATCTCTTTGGTTTTTAAGATTTAATTCTCCTTTCTCTGCAGCCTCTGAGATAGCTCGATCAGTCTGGCCTGTTTTTCCTTGACCCAGCTTCAGGCAGTCTGGCCCAGTTCCTTTTTAGACAAATAATGTTATAGATTTTACATCTGTGCAGAATAATTGAACTGACAGTAACTAGCATTTGTGAGGTGCTTGATCATTTACAAAATGTATTGTCCCATTTGCTCCCCACAACACTAATGATGTCTGCATTCTGTGCATCCCATGTTGCGTATGGGGCTGAAGATAGTTAAATGATTGTCCAAATCCACAAAGTTTATACAGATAGAACCAAAATACATTGTAAGGGGAGGGGGGAAATCCCTTTTTGTTGGCTATGATCGTTGACAAAATCCAATATGTCTCCACACAAAAGGATTGTCATTACAAGGAAAGAACTCATGTCTCAAATTTTGGTAACCACTGCAATTCAGGGCACACAATAGGCTTTCAGAAAGTGTTCAGTATTCTACTTCCTTCCAGAGGAGCCTAATGTCGAGTTCTTTTAATATCATGTTCTCTTTCTTGAAAAAGGCACCAGTGTTTTTTTCCAACTCTATAACTTTTGACTATTATTGAAACAGTGTGTGTAGTGTTTTTCCCCAGTGTACCTTGCAGTTATATTGATAAACAATGTTTGCATGGATTTGCTGAGTTGCTGAGGACAGCTGTGGTTATTAAAATTGGAAATCTGGTTTGAAATTTTTGCATGGTTTCTGGAAGTAAAAATGATAAAACCTTTTCAAGATGGATGTTTATAATAGAACCTTCTGAGATTTTGGCTTGAAATGGGAAACTTCTGTTTACAGATGTAAACTATGCTGTAATTTTAGATTTAACCAATTCCTCCTACAATTTCCCATGTAAGAATTGTCCTTTGGGGTACAATTTCTACAAAGAAATTAATGTCAGATAAAATTATTTGAGAGAAAATAAAGTTTTTAAATTATACATGTCTTGGTGCTGAACATCACAATGCTTTAAATGAATAAAAACTGACCAAGGATAATGTTTGTTTTATTATTGATTCAGCTTGTAGTGTCCAATTACATTGGAGAACACCTCACTTAATGGGTTTATTTCATCATGTGAACTGTAGGATCATGGACTCTTCATGTTTTGGAGATGATTCTCCCCTTCAACCTTGAGAGTATGCCCTCACAAGAGTTTGACATGCATAAAATATCAGTTGCCCCCAATCTCAACTCTGCTTGCTTGCTTGCCATGGCTAAACATATTTATTTAGCCATGAGCTTTTATGGTTTACACCCTTCTGTGGACCACTCTCTTCATTGCCAGGCTCTAGGATGCTGCCTAATCTAGTGTTTGTCCAACTTCCCTGATCATTAAAATTACTTGGGATGCTTGATTCAAATGCCTAACCTTTCCTTGGAGATAGAATTTTAGTTAGCCTCGAAGATTCTTGTTATCAGGGGTTTGTAACCGTTGGTTATACTGCCGTGCCTAGGGCAGGCAGTTAGTAGACCTAGAGATAACCGAGATGATAGAGGTGGGAGGAAGAAAGGGGAGGCCAGAAGGAACTGGATTTTTTACTCCCTTGTGGACATAGAAATTTCATAGCATCCCTCTAATGTAATATAAGAAAAGATCTGGCCAAAGCCTTGGACACCTTTTGAATACATATGCTTGCACATGTACATGTTTGCCATTTTTAAATAGATGCCATTTGTTAAGCACCTGGTAGGTCCCGTGCACTGTCTCATTTAATGCTACAACTTTTTTTTTTTATGGTAGTGACAAAAGAGTAGGTGACTACATCTTTATCAATAGAAAAATATATGTCTCTGAGAAATAACTTTTGGTAACTAAATGTTTTAATTCAGAAAGCTCTTTTGCACAGATCTTCTCATGTGTATCCCAGGTAACATTGTAAAGACCTTGCAATGGCTAATAAAAGACTACTAGGAGTCTTTTCAGTGCAATACTAGATTATGCCTACTGTAGTCATCTGAGTTATCTAGTTCTCTAGAAGTGTGTGTCTTAAGTTATCTTTAACATAGGTTGCAGAAAACTGATAGGCAAATACATTTTGTCTCATGGAGACTCGGTTGACGCCACCCATCTATCTCCCTTGTGGAAGAGGCCAGTTTAGTATCTGTTAATTCATTTTAGCATTCCAGATTGCTTACATGTGTGTCTGCTCTTTGACTTAGTTGTAACATCTTAATTTAATAACTTCCATGAAATCTTTGAAACATGTTTATATTCATATAAGTATCATCATTTAAACCTTTAAAAAGGTTGTCCTTTAACTCATAATAGCCCTATAAAGCCTTACAAGGATATATAATATGGGCATTATTATCTTCATTTGAGAAAATTTGAGCTAGTGGATAGGGTTCAGTGCCCTTAATCCTCCAGATGATGTGGATGAATATTTAGGAGCTTCTGGTTATGCTTAACCAGGAGATCTGGAACTCACTGTAAAAGCAGAAATCTAACCAAAAAAGCATGCATTGCTTACAAAAAATATGTCTTGATAAAGAGCCCTAGCAGTCCTTTTGTGTCTGAGCCATTATGTTGTCCTGTGGCAGCAGGAATCACCCCAGCCTGGGCATTTAAACTAAGCATAAAATTGGAAACACCTGGCTCAACAGGAGCTTGTGGATTGAAGCAGGCAGCAACTCCTGAAATCTAGGTGAGGACAATGAATGGCCTTCAGCTGGGCTCAGCTGCAAGGGACTGCATTGATTTTTAGCCATGTGGTTTATTTCAGAAAACTGTACACATTCCCCAAATCCCCATGGAGCTGACATTTTCTTAGCACTCTGATTAATCAAACTGTGTTCAAAGTGAAAAAACCTCTTTTGCCAACCTATTTTTAGTCTTTTGATGGTAGCAGCGGTTACCTGGTCTTTTTTTTCTTTCACCTTAAATTATTCCTGAAGTTATGTTTGCTGCCATTCTAATTTGGAAGCAAGGTAGGTATTTTGGTAGCTTTGATTTTCTGCTACAGAGAATCGGGAAATGGTGATGTTTTCGAAGTGATTTAGGAAATGTAGAAATTTCATAATTACTTTTTGGGCTAGGACCGTCTTTAGGTTAAGGCAATCCTTCGCACAGTTTTGATCAGTTACATTACAAAGGAAAAGGTGATTCCAGATTAGGCCCTACATGGCTTGTAAGAAACCATGAAGGAAGGTTTAGAATGTAAGATGTTATAAAGTGACTTACGTGCTTTATTCCACGCCATTATCCGATGACACAGCCACTGTTTTACATAAATCTCTAATTTTAACTATGAGATCTTGCTAACTTAACTTGTCATGATTATAAATGAAATTTAATCAGACCCATCATGAATTTGCTAATTATTTTTTGTGCTCAAGATTTTAATCTCTTCTTAGAACTCCAGGCTTTATTTAAATTCTAAAATACTTAATATAAGCCTGATTCCTCCCCCTACCCCCTTTAATCAGCAACTTAAGTGGCTAATGGCTAATTAGTAGAGTACGTCTTTGCTATAGACACATTAGCTTTTTACATTATATAATGTATAATACATTCTTTTATCTATACCAGATATTTTAAAAAGTTATTTGCAGTGTGATGTAATTCATTCTTTAATATACTGTGACTTAACGCATAAAAGCAGATTCATTAGCACTCAGATGTAAACATACTGGGTTTCTCCTATGAAGAAGAAAAATAACTCTTTTTATAGCTGACATACAAAAAAAAAGAAAATGGTAAGTCCATGATTATTCACAGAAATGATTTCTATTGCCCCCAAATAAATGAAACTTGGCTGTACTTACCAAAGGGCTATAACTACTTTTATTTTTAAAATAATGGATTCTATAGAAAATAATGTCTGGTTTGCTGTTGAAACACAGTACTCATAATATTGAGCTAGTTTTTGAATTAAATTTTGAAAAACAAAATAAGACAAAATGGAAAAATGGAAAAATCACTAGAACTTTTGGGTCGGGTGTGAATTCAGAGAATTTGAAACATCATTCTGTGTAACTGGTCTGTTAATTTCTAAAAATTGTTTTTGATTTTTACTTTTGCCAAGGGGTCATGTCACACAAGTTTTCAGAAGGAGTTTTCCATTTGTCAGTATGATTTAGGTGACAGCAGTAGACGAAAACATCGTAAGTACTCAGGGAGTAATTAAAAAAAAAAAAGAAAACTCATACTTTCACTTGAGTAGTTTATGATGTAGATGGCAAGGGAGAATACATGGACAAAAAATTCACACAGGAGAAAATATGAAAGGATTGTTAGTGTACTGGAAATTGTATACAATTTGGGCAGGCTTTTTAGAAGATGTCTTAGTTGAAAACTTTTTTTCATCTTTGTGTTACTCCTTTGAAATGTATCCTAATTTCATAATTTCTTTCCATCCCTGTGCATGTTTGGGAATGAGAATGGGATTTGAAATCAGTACACCTAAGCTGAAATCTTAGGCCCACCATTTTCTATCAAGTTATATAATTTTGTGTGTGTGTGTTTGCTTGTATTAACTTCGCTTAAATTGAGATCCACAGTCAGAACACAACACCTTATCGCTTCATGACAAAGAAATTTCAGTAGTTTTGTAACTGATTGACCCTTTAATTCATCTTCCTGACCCTACACACATACCCTGAGCTTGGATTTCATCCATCTTTATGATTCTTTGTACTTACTGTGGAGAGGTATCACATAATTAACACTAGAATAGAAGCTGTTTGAAGGCAGTGACTCAGTCTTTTTTACCTTGTATCCTAGTGCCTAGAATGATGCCTGAAACGTAGTAGGTGTTGCACATATGTTTGTTGGCTTATATAGAATTAGAAAACCCGAGATGAAAGCCCAGGCTTGTTCTCAGCTAATTGTCTAGTCTCTTCTCTGACAATCCATTTAGAAACATCGCAATTTAGAGTGAGAGGGCACTTTTCTATTGGTGAAATGAAGGGCCAGAGCAAGATCAATTTCTCTAAGATATTTGCAGTTCAGTTAGTGGAAAATGACTTCTCACTCCTCCAAACCTCTGTAACATACTTTCATTTATTCTTCCTTTTTATATTAATGTTTCAGCCATAGTTGAACTCCAAGATCCTCCAGTGGAGAGACTTGGCCTGAACATGGATTGTATTCCCTACAGCAACTTCCTGGAGCCTTAAATATATAAGGCACTCTGGGAGTTTTTTGGTGACTGGCTAGATGGCAGGGCTAGTCTGTCTTGCAAAAACTGCCTCCAGGCACACAGGCAACTTTGTCAGCCTCTTTGCTGGAGTTTGTCATTCCTTAATGTCTCACCCAGGACGTTGGGTCTTGGCCAAGGGCACCTCTCAGCTCCTTAGGTATTGCAACCTTGGTTTTCTTTATTCTCCTTGTGCCTAAAGCAAGAAGGGGTGGCAAAGGTAAGGTTATCTCACTGTGTTCTTCAGCATCTACAGGAAAGGCTTTTATGATGAAGAGGGGAGGAGCCCTAATTTTTCCTCCCTGAGGCAAGAGTGGAAACCAGGAGAAAGGAGGCTGGGAAGTGAGCCAAGGTTGAGATGGGGAAGCCATCCAATGCTTCCCAGCAGCACTGGGGCTGGGGCCTTTTTTCCTTTGGATCAGCTAGGAATGATCGAAATGCCTACAGGTATTGTAAGCCAGATTTGCACATTGGCTTGGATAAGTAAAAGCTGTTTCCATCAGCAATTTTGTATTTAATCCGTTGGTAGTCTTCAAGTAAAAATAGTCCTTGTGTCATTAAGATTAGTGTGTGTGTTTATCTAGAAAGCTGAAAAAAACAGTTTCACAAGCAAGGAGACCCAAGATTGGAAGGGAGGGGCAAATGGTACCCATATAAGGATTTGTCCCTAGTAGTCAGCTAGGCTGCTGTGTGTAGTATATTATAAACAGGCCTTATCATAAGATTCATTTGGGGTACATATTCTCAGGGCTCTCCCCTGGAGATTCAGATTCAGGGATTCTGTGGTAATGACAGGAATCTAGATTTGTAACAAGTGTCCCAGGTGATTCTTATGATGGGGTAAGTGAGAAACCCTGCCGAGTGCCTCTTCCTAGGCATTTAAAGAACCCAGTTTCCAGTAGTAATGCACGTAGCTCAAATGGCGTCTGGAGTGGCCACAGTACAGCCCTGTTCTGCGTCACACTGTGTCTCTTCTCCTGGGAAATACGAACTTGCTATTTTTTCCCTTTTGACATTTGCTGATATGCACCATGTTATTTGAGGATTGGACAAGTAAGTGAATTTTACATAAATTATTTGATGACTACACCTGAAGCTTCTGGCAACATGGAATAAGTTCTTCAGTGACTTCCTTCTTTCCCCAGCCTTTAGATTTAGATTTGGCTCTGGCCACTTCTAGGGTGGTGTGGTGCTAAGGCATTTTGGTCACTCTAATGAATAGCCAACATTTTTTAAGTTTTACTACATTCCTGGACTTTGCTAAGCAAATGAATCATGCCCCTCAGGCTTCATGGTATCTCTAAGACGTAGTATTATCCTCATACTGACCGTGAGATGGGTAATGAAGCACAAGGAGGTTGAGTGGCTTGCTTGAGGTTATACAGCAGGCCAGTGTGGGGGTTCTCTGGTTCCTAAACCCTGCTCTTAACCAGTACCTGCTGTCGTATGCAGGGGACGGAGTCTTCAGTGATCTGTTAGTGTGTACCACTGGGAGTCATCTTAACTGTTGTCTTATACAGAGTATATGTCATTTCTTGTTAAAAAGTTTTTTACATTGGTCTGTATTTTATAACTTTCAAAGTACATTCAAATGTAAAATTTTGTGTGATCTCCACAAAAATCCTGAGAGGCAGGCTTTGTAAATGAGAAAACTGGGTCTTAAAGAGATAATGACTTGTCTGGGGTTTCAGTCATTTCCTTTATTTTACTTTTTGTCTCTTAAAAATAATTAAGCTCTTGTGGCAGGTAATAAACATGTAAGACACAACATTCACTCTGTACAAAGGGTATGTGTAAAAGCCACCTATATTTTTACCCATCTGTGCTCCCAGTCACCATTTTCCTTCCCCAGAGGCAAAACCAGGGCTGGAAGCCAGCTCTGCTGATATTGTTCTTGTGCTTTCCCCACTCTTCCATAGCTCTCTTCCAGCCGAGCTTTCACAAGTCTTATGTCTGTAGTTGTCACTGCGAAGTTTGACTTTGATTAGTGGAGTGCCTAATATTTTAAGAGTATAGCAACTTATTCCTATAGATAAAATAATGTGGTTTCTCTTGCTCAGACAAATCTTTCTCACTACCTCTACCTGCCCCCACCAGGCACCAATACTCCAAACATGTAAGTTTAGCTCCACTAAAGGGGATTACAAGGCAGAATTTTCCTTTTCCCAAAAAAGAGGCAGGTATGCTTTTCTTACCTCTGACGATTTGCAGACATTAGGAAAATGTCAGTGGAAAGAACTTTGGAATAGAGCTTCTCCAGGCTTTGAGTCTATCAGCTGTGTGTGATCTTGGGCAAATAATCTGATCCACTCTGACCTCACTTTCTTCATCTGTGAACCTGGTAGGATTGTGAAGATAAAATGAGATTTATCAGAACAAGTCCCGGCTCTCAATTCCTGTCCCCTCAGTCATATTAGATTGCCTTGGGGTAGTTTTTCCTCCTATTTTGGCAAAAGGTGCTTTTTTCATGAGCCACCCACATAAACTTTTGATGATTTAAGATAAAGCAGTGCTCTCTTTGTGTTCTTCTTCTTTAGTGTTGTGGAATTAAGTGCTTCGATGACTGTTGGATCGAAGCGACCTATCACATTGTCACCTCCTTGGCCACCCTAAGGAGGTCGTCCCTCCCAAGTTTCTCATTCTTGATCATGGTTCCCTGTTTATTACATATCCCTGCCCTTGTGAATTTCACACTAAGACTGACAACAGTTGGTGCTGATTGGCACATTTATTGGCTTCTTTGCTTGATGTCATTTATCTTCTCCATTAGATTGCAAGCTCCCTGAAGGCAGAGAATATATTTATTCACTGGTGGTTATCCAGAACTAGCACAGTGCCTGACATATACATGGTCTCAAAAATACTGGTGGAATGAATCGTTTTTACCAACGTAATGATGCATTATTAGCTTTCAGTATTTGACAGTTGGTGCTTAAAGTTTTCTGTTTCGCTGATTTATTTGACTTAGTCCTAAGCAAGACAATATGAGGAAAGAGGAATTTCTCATGTCCCATCGCTGTAGCCATGAATCCTGTAGTCATTTCTTTTGAGAACAGAACTTGGTGTTAAGGGAGGCTGGTGGTTCTAAGATATCCTGCTGGTTATGAGCCACTGGGATACACATAGCCTCATGTAAATCCCAGGCACTGATATCTTACTAATGACTTCGTAATTACACCAAAATACTTTATTAAAATGAACTAATTAAGCATTATTGTGGGCCTTACCCGCCACCGATTTATTTTGAAAAATTATATCCCTTTTTCTGATGGGCCAGAAAATGTCCTGTGTGAGCATGATGATCCTTTTTCTAGATGTATCATGTCTTGTAAAATCTTAATTTCACCTTCATTTCAAGCCAGACCAGACTACACCAGACCCTGCTTAATATGCACAGGCTGCAACCATTGGGCAGGATTTATGGCCAATGCTTCCTGCAGTCGTACTTTATTCCCTAAGTAATAAGAAAACTGGAAAGTAGTTGATAAGTTGATTTAATTATTTCTGCCCTTGTTTGGCCTATGATGTCAGCTGCCTCTGGAAGTATTCATATCTGCATCACCCTAGAATATCTAGCATAATACATTACCTATTGTAGGCTCCTGGTCAGAATGTTTTGAATAAATAGTATTGGTCTAGTAGTCATATTTATCATTAAATCTATTTAGTTTTAAGCTCAACATACTCAGATTTATCTCATGGCAATAGTCTTTTTTTCTTTTAAAAAATTTAGCCATCTTATTTTAGAGCCTATTTAGAGATCTACTTAGAATCATCAACCAAAGATAAAACTCCTTAAATTTTAAAATTTTCTATGAAATATTTGAGAGAAGCAGCTCATAGATTCACCTTTCATTTGCTGTGTTTTTTTGAAATAACATTTGATTCAGTTAGGTTGACATAGTTACAAGCTACTTGAAAACATATCACCAAACTAGGGATGTATTTCATCCCCTACTGGCTTGACTTTATTTTTGAGAGCTTTTTTTGTGGACGATTTCAAAAAAGAAAGGACCTTGAAAGGACAATCACGGTATAAAGCCGATAGTGAGGGAGAATACAAAAGACCTCAATTTGCTTTGAGTTTTAGCTGTTCATTTTGGACTTGAAGAGGAAACCCACTCAAGAAAGCTCAAATAGGAAGGAACTTATTTTTAAGGCAGTAAACGAATGGATATTAGGGAATCCAACTGCAAGAAGCATTGTTACTCTGAGAAATAGGAAAATCATCAGGCAGCTACACTGCCTCTCTTTTGTCTGAGTTGTAGCCATCTCAGCTTTCCTGTGTTCATCTGCTTTATTTTTTCTTGACACTTTTATCCTCACTCATTTACTTCCACATGGCTCCAGGTAGCCTTCCGTGACTGTCACCTCAGCTTCCAATGGCCGAGTTAGTCTCAGCGTTTTTAGTTTAAATTTGAATCACATTGGGCTAGCATTGATCAGATGTCTATCATTGTTCCAATCAACTCTGGTAGGGTTTGGGGCATCTGGTACTAATATGGCTGCCTTGGCCCATCTCTGCAGGAGGATTTGGGATAGAAGCAGATTCTCTCTGAAATGAGAGCAGAGAAGCAAAGATCAGCATAGCTAGTTAAGTTTTCTCTTTTAAAGTAGATTGTTCTTGATCATTTTCATAATTTTTGGTCTGTGAAAATTTATATCTGAATAAGGTGCTACCAACTACATGGAATATTCCTACACAGTATCTCACTTAATCTTCAGAGCATTGCTGTAGATTGCATTTCCTTATCCTAATTTGGTAGGTGAAGAAATAGGTTCAGATGTGTGAGGTGGTTCCCACGGCAATACTACTGTAGCTGGCAGACATGGGACTTCAGTTCCTGATTTTATAGTTCCATAGGTATCTCTAATTTAGACTTCTGTTCATGTACATGCAATTGATCAGGCAGATCATTAGATGTTGTTTTTTGTTTGTTTCCTCTAAGAAGTGATTCTGTTTTTTACATTGCTCTTGATGCAAATAGTAGGCAATTTTGAACAAAAAAATATTAGAAAATGTTAGAACTAGGCTGATGATCAACCTGGTGAACCCCAGGTTCCATTCTAATGGGCCATTTTGATTTCTTAATGCCTGAATTTTATAGCTAATTAAATTTCAGATATCACTCTTCATTAGAGTTTGGATTGTTTTTCTCTTTTGGGAATTTTTGTTTTATAAACCTGGTGGAAAGTCTTTCTTTCAATTTGTAATAAACGCAACATCTGTGAAGTGCAAAAAAGCAAAGTGCAATTAAACGAGGTATGCCTGTTATTTTTAAGGCTATTCTATTTCTGTAATAACGACTTGTTTCTTACTGCTATCTGAATGAGTGCTATACATGAGAATGTCTTTTAGAAAAAAATGTTTCCCTTTCCATGAATGTTATATACTACTTTAAAATATTTTAGAGATGTACTTTCTAATTTTTCACAGGAGGAGGGCAGACAGTACCCTATATGTAGGGGGAGATTAATATGTTTCCAATTTGAAGCCGTTTGACTTTCACAGTTGAACCCCTATTTCATTTTCACTTTTTTCCTTACTCAGCATTAACCTCTATTTTAGCCCAACATCTCTTAGCTTCTAAAACTCATCACCCTTCAGTTTTCACTTCGAGTTCCACTTCCTTGAAGAAGCCTCATGGCTTCCCTCTGTCAGCCTAGAGCGGGTCCCTGCCCGATCCGAACTCCCATAGGTGATAGCACTGACCATCAGAACAAGTGGCCTCTTCCAGAGTAGAATCTTGACTAGTAGTTGGCTTTTTATTTTTAAATATCTGCAAGTAGTTTTTAAGGTCTTTGAGAGCAATGTCCACATCTTATCTTTGTGCCCACTGTAGCACCTCACACCTAGATGTATTTTCATTCATTTTTTGAGCAATTTTGAGTACAACTGGTGGATCAGGTGCTGTTTTAGATACTACAAATACAAAGATAAATTCGCTCCTCTATTATCAACAATTTCACGAGGAAGGCAGACTCATAGTTCAGTGAGAAAAATACTAATAAGAATATGTATGTACCTGTTGAAACAAATTCAGATTTCCTTATCCCATGAATTTTTAACATTAAAGTTGTTCATGATTAGAAAATTCCTTCATGCAGGTTTTCAGTGGAAAGTAACAAGTATGAATCATTTAAATTATGGAAATAATTGTTCCTCCTTATTGTTTCTATTTTTAGTTTACTGTATGTGAATTCTCTCTTTCCTCCCGTGCAGCCTATCATTACTGCTATTTCCCAGCTGTTCCTATAGTACTTAACTCTACTTTGTCATTAATAGATATATTTCAATCAATAAACAGAAAGTTTTCTTATGCCTAATATTTCTTTGTTCTGCATCAAAACTGCAGTCAGTAATGTTACAGAAAATTCCCTCAAGAACAGTTTTTCCAAGTTGTCAAATCTTTGAAAGAATCACCCTTCCATTAAATTAAGTGACTAAGAATGTCTAAAGCCAGGGGATCATTGATAGCATCCTAGGCCCGCAGCAAAATCATTTTCCTTGCATTGCAATGGATAATTGTTTTTGTTTGTTTGTTTTTGTTTTTGTTTTTTTTTTGCTTAAGAATTTTTTTTTCTCTTGTGGAAAGATCTTTTGGCTATTTCTTCAGTGTGAAAATAACCCTTGGCATATACATCATGACACTTTTCCACTTGGTTGTAACTTTAACATCTAAAATCGGTAGGGTTTTTTTTTTTCAATAATTGGATGGTTATTTCCTATCAGAGTTCTTTATTCTTTACTTTAAAAAGAATTGCAAAAAATATTATTCTTGCTTGGTGCAGGGGGCAAAAAGAGCTCTAGACATGAGTAAGTGTTGGTTTTCAGTCGCTGCATTAAGACAACTGATACAAAATGACCCTATTCAGTTCTATTTTTTAAAGTTTACTTTTTACCTTTGGGAAGTGAAGATGACCTTTTTATAGACAGGATAAAACCCAGACAAATGTCTGCATGTTATACTTTCTTTAATTGCTGGAAAAGGTTAAAATTCTCTAAAACTAGTGACATGAATCCTTGTTCATGCGAGGTGATTTCCCTGCGTGTCACCCATAGTGAAATTGGGCATCCTGTGCTCTATGGAGAGTTGCTAATATGTCCAGAATTTAGGTAATTCCACTGTGGCTATTTCAGTCTTGACTCAATGGACCTGTGCCTAAGATTTGTTTACACTGGTGGTCCAGACCTTTAAATGTTTCAGAAATTCTGTCACTATCAGAGACATTTGAATCCCTCTTTAGAAAGTAAAATATTCTGTATACTACTAAATTTGTAAAGTCTCCTGCCGTTAAAAAGAAGGCGCTTCACCACTGTCCTGCTGATGGTTGCGTGAAGGGTTGAGGAAGTGGTAGGTAAAAAGCAAGAGGGCAGTCTGATGCCGGGGGACTGAGTTTATCTAAGTATTCTGCAGGAATTGAGGGCTGTTCTCTGAATGAATGTACATAATAAGACGCTAGAGGCCAAGTGCAGTCATCTGTAAATGCTTTGAAAATAATATTCTGAGACACATGAATAGCTGTTTACATAAAATAACTCCTTTATTAAAGATACTCTGTATGAGAAGCATTAAATGTTTATTTTACCATTAATTGCTAATACCTTTTATTATGCAATTCTGGAATGGAACTTAATTAGTAGGACAAAGCACAGATGTACTAGTGCTATTCTTCTACTACACAGTTACCTTCTAATCTCGTGGAATTCACACACACAAAAAAAACACAATGACTTTTGGAACTGCTTTTTCTATTCTTTAGTCTGACTCCTTATTCTCTGTAGTTCTTCAGCAACTAAAAGTTATAGCCATGGTAACAAAATGCCCAACCGAGACATATCTTAATGGCTAGCATTGTCTTGCTAATAAATTTAGGGGAGAAAAGAAAAGGTTTGGACAATTTTGATCATTTTGTTTAAACTGAAATTGGCTTGTAAATGAATATACAGGCTTAATTTCTCTTCAAAGTTCAGGTAGTGTCCAGAACAGTCAATATGTGTGGGACAGATATAAAATACAAATCATAAGAAAGAAGGTCACTAAACCCGGTGACTGTTTTCTCCCCTTTAAAGAAAAATATTTCCACTCACACGCATATCTCACATTATCCTTATAAAGAGGAGATGGTCACTCATGCAGTTCTGTTGAAGGAGGTGGTCTACAGAATGCCTCATGGTCTAGAGTTCTAGGCTGGAATCCCATTGAGTACACATGTTGATTTTTGGCCTGCTCATTTTTAAGTCTGTTTGCTTCTCTGTTAAATAGGAATCATGTGTTTTTAAGAGGATTTTGACTAAAAGTAATTTCAGCTGACATGTGAAAATGCTTAGCATTGTACGTGGCACATGTTAGGTAATCAATGATTTAATTGAATCAGAGCCTTTCTATGATTGGCCTCAAAAAGATTATTAGTGGAAGAAAACACACACACATGCCAGAACATGCAAAGGAATGTTTTTCTATCTAAAGTCTTCACTCTAGAAAGTACTATGCATATTCAAGAGACAGTTGGCTTGATATATAGGTATATATGTAAGCTATGTCTGATTATCTGTATCATCGGTTGACCTACCTGCCTGCCGACCTACCTGTGTTAAATTTAATGAATGCAAATATTTTGTAAGGGTGGATTTGATTTATGAAAATGTTATTTGGCACTAGATGAAGGACTACTCTCACCAAGTCATATGATTTTTAGTTAAAATGTTACCATAAAGTAATGAGACCATTGTCTTGTGGAACTAATGTGTCTGAATATAGTCCAAAAAGGATTCCAAAAATAGAGAATTAGCTACCGCAGTGGGATGAGCATATAGCTTCCACGTAGGGATGCATTGAAAGGAGGTGAGACGCCATTAACTGTAAAGGTTCTGTTATGTATATTTATTACATAACGTTCTATCTACCAGGTATCAATTCTATAAAGTTCCTTGAGGGAACTTTTGTAAGGCCAGTTTTGTAGTAGCAGTCTAAGGGGAAAGTGATTTGATACTTGCAAACTTTGATACAGTGAAACTTTTTATTTCTAATCAAGTATTTTTTGTTACTAATTTAAGAGAATGATGGGATGATGCTCTGTCTTATAGAAAACAACTGTAAAACCATGTTATTATCATTGAATAGTCTTCCTCAGTCTTTCAGTAACATGTCAAAATCAATACTACGAGGGAAAGAACTTGATGTTTTGACTCTCAGAAATCTGAAATCTAAGCTGGTAATAATAATATAAAAATCTTTATTCTAGCTTTGTCATTCCTGGCCATTCTTTGAGCAAGTTTCTTTATTTGCTACTTCTTGATTTATTGAAAAAGAGAACAATACCAGTTCTTGCCTCAAAGATTTGTTTAAAAAAAACAAAACGACAAAACAAAGACAGACTCATAGAAAGAAACCAAAAGGATGATTGCCATGGGTGAGGGAGATGAGAGAAAAAGATGAAGGGGAATAGTTGATAATATTGTAGTAAGTTTGTGTGGTGACAAGTGATTACTAGATTTAGTGGGATAATCACATTGTAAGGCATAAAAGCAGCAAATCACTATTGTATACCTGAAACTAATATAACTAATATAACATTGTAACCAACTATACTTAAAAAACAAGTGTGCACATGGAAAATGTTCTGGTACTTGGCCCATGAGAAGGGCTCAAAAATATTAGCTGTTATTATGGGTTTAGGTAGGTAGACAGAGATAGGTGTACAGATGGTTCATTTTACATTTACTTTTTTTTTTTTTTTTTGCTAGTTATATGTCTCTGGTACATCAGTATTTGGATATTTACTGTGCTTTGTGACGAGGAATATTCATGCTACAACATACCACTGAGAATGTGTGAGAATGTGCAAATGCACACTGAAGTATGTAACGGCAAAATAATTCAGGATAGTGAACGGTGATGGTGTTTGCTGCTCTATTTATAGCTCCAATAGCTGTCAGTTGCCTAGGAGATAATTTATAAAATCCCAGCAATAACTAGCACCATTTTGTCCTATAAAGAAAAAGCTGCAACTCATCTAATGACAATCATTAAGTACTTTCTGGGGAAACACCCTCAAGATTTTAAGAGATTGTTATTTCTATCATCTGTTTTATTGTCACATCTGCTCTTCAGAAGATGAGAAGAATTATTTATTAACATTAGAAGAATTATTTTTAACTCATCATGAAGAAAATACTGAGTCCACTTCTGGATCCAATCAACTTGTACCTGTTAGTCAGTTTACTGGTGGCAGAAGGGACCTTCTGTTTCTAAAAGGTGTTACTGAAGGCCACAGGGTTATATTTGTCTTTTTCCATGTCACATAATCTGCTTTAAGTCAAAGCTAATTATTAGAGATGTGAGGAGATAATTGTGCCCTCATGCTTAGAGTGTTTTAAACCTTTGCTTTTCCTTTTGCAGGTAAGTGAACATGGCATTGAGCATTGCTCATTATGCTTCCCATGTGGCTCTTACTCGTGTTGCCATTGTATGGACTAAAACTCAACAAGGCAGTTAGAAAAGTATCGTGCAGGTACTGTGGATACTATCAGAGCGTGTATACTAAGAGAGATGGTAAGTGTTGTCCATTTTATCCATACTTCATGATACCAAGCTGCGCAGCCCAACTCCCTTTCCCCCTCCTCCCAGCAAAAGTAGCTCTATTGATTTAATAAGCATCTCTAGTTGGTACAGCTAAAAGAATGAAAAATGAGATTCACTTTGCAGTCCTGTTAGATGTGCCTTTTGGAGGACAGTTTTTACCAAAAGCCCGAAATCATTTGGTATTTTGGTGTTTTAAGTCAGTCTACATCACAACAATTTATATTTCACATCTGGTCAGTTTGGAATGATATTTAGAATATTGTAATAGTATGGTGATGTAATCATCAAAAAATGGTCTTTGTAGCTCTTCGAAAAGAACTCTAGGCTGAAAGAGGAATCTAAAGTCCCACCCAAAGTAAAACATTCTAAATTAATAGTTGCCTAAGGACTAAGTATTATTAGACCTCTTTTTAGAATTCACAGTTCTAAATTGAAGTATAATTGGAGTTTCCATTTTAAATATTTGAAGATTGTATTTACTTTGTAGATATTCAAATATTAGACCTATATTTAGAAGATCTAAAAGCATTTTAAGCTAAATAGAAATGTAGAATTCCTATTCAATTTACTATTGAAAAGGTCCAGGGTCTTTAAAGATTTTTTAAAGTGTTAAGTAGCATTTTAATATTATAGGACTGTTATAGCTAAACTTCTTAAATATTTCTATTGTTGTTAATTCTCCAGAAGTTGAGTCTTGTGATAGTCTTGCTTTTTTTGGAATTTGGAGTTCAGTTTATTACCTGGCTATTTCTTTTTGTTGAGAATGATTATTTTTTCACTCTGATTAAAAATTATACTAGAGGAGTCATATTTAAACATAAATTGTTGGTTTTTGTTTTCATTTATTATTGGAAAACATATTGCATAGAAGTATTTTTTTGAAATATAAGTGTATTTTCAAGTCAACATATTTAGTACCTGAATTCATTGGTTTCTTATTATAGCTTCATCAGAACTACTGTCATTACCTCTAGAAACTTTACTCAAGAGAGGCTCAATGTTAAGAGGATTCCAGATACTCACTTATTTCAATTTTAATTTTTCCTAAGAGGTTGTGTTTACATATTATGTATATGAGGATGATTATTTTAACTCTTATTTGTTATGCTACTGTGACACATTAACTTTTGGGGAGGATTACTTTAAATAGAAAACACATTCTCTTTCAAAGGACATCTGACACTTTCAAGCAGCCAATTTATAAATGCTGAAAGGATATGTGAATAAATCTCATGATGGTGGTTATTTTCTCAATATTACCTTTCACATTTCACAAATAAGGGAGTTATGGTTTATAAATATTACCTTTCTCACTAATTTATTTGCAGTGTAACTACTTTTACTGCTAATGGGATATGTCCTTTTTAAAAAAGGACATAAAAATAGAACTTTTAAAATGAGGCCTTGGGAGAATTGGTCATGAACCTCAGACCTATGAAATCCTTAGATCACCTTCTGGATTCTTAAATCTTATATGTCGTAAGTCTTATAATTATTTTTAATTTCTGATGAATTAATTTCTCAGTCGACATGCTTTGACTTAGTAAACACATTATTAGTGCCTAATATTGCAGGTTTCACTGAGCATTCACAAGTTTTTTATTCTGATTAGAAGCAAAGTCACGTCTGTATCACTGAACTAAAATCTAGAGCTTTTGATCTTGAGGAAATCAAGGGTTCTTTAAAACCCTCTGAGAAGCTGAATAACTTAAAATACTCAGTAAACTGTTTTTGTTTGGAATACATGGTTCATACCATATCATTTTGTTAAGTCCTAGAAGATGCCCCAGCTGCGTCTTTCTCTTTAATAGAAATTCAGAAATAGCCAAAGTCGTTCATCGTATATGAATTTTCTAGAACTACTTTGGAATTTCCTTGAGTGGTTTTGTTTGCAATGTGTGTCGTTTGCACAGTCCTTTAAATGGTGCTGAGGGTGACCAAGCTGCTTTTCCTTGTAGGAGCTGAATCACTTCGGCGGCTTTTATAGCAGAACAGTGCCTTCCTTTATTAAAATAATTCTACTGTATAAGATAGAAATAATTGCATTTGCATATTTTCCTATGCCAGTGAACATCCTCATCAGTTTTATTGTTTACATTTGAAAACATAAAATAAGCACTCCTTTTTCTGCTCTGTGTTCTTCTGAAGAAATAGATTTGGGGCTTTATTATGAATATGAATAGTTACTTATTTGGCTGAGGAAACTTGATCTAGGTAGCTGTAGAAGCAGATTGTTTTGCAGGGTTGGCTGGACAAGTTTGAACTTACACCCACACAGTGATATTCATCTTTTCACTGTGTGAACCATAAGGTTACTTGATCTTTTTAGAAATCAAGTCAACATATTTAGTACCTGAATTCATTGGTAATACATATTTTATTGGTAATACATATTTTATTGCCATTAGAAAATACAAAGATGAATTTTTGTAAACTCAAAGATTTTTTTCTAAGACTTCTAACTCATTTCAGTGTTTTTTGATACAGATACTGGAAATCTGGGGGCCCAAAAGAAACAAAGATTGTGAATCAATGGGACTGAGGAGAAAATCAGGACACTAATTTTCTCTTCTCTCCAGCTGTACCTCTGGGCCCTGCCTCTAACTGACGGATTTTTGCATCATGAGCCACAGTACATACTGCATATGAAATAGCTACTCCTGGTTGGGAATGCCAGTAAACACAAGATTTAATTTATAATTGTGACAAGGTAGAACTTTTAGGTGTATTTTTCTTGTAATTTTCCAAGAATAGCTAATGCTTATTTAGAACAACAGTTAGCTCCCTTGAGTTAAATATTAAAGACAACTAATGAAAACTATATCTTGGTGGACAAAATAAGATTAACATTTAACAAGCTTTTAGTCAAATGATGTAAATGAATTTTTTAGTCTTCAGATATCAGCTCTTTCAAAAACAATCTTATACATCTACCATTTGTTATAGTTTTCAAAGACCATGCATTTTATGATTCAAAACAGTATTTCCAGTATTTTGAACACTTAGAATTCTCAATTCTCTCTTTAAGACTTATTACAAATTTCATTATACACAGAAGAGAAGATAAATCCTATCATTCCAGATTCAACAATTACCGACATTTTGCCATAATTACTATCTTTTTTGGAGAGGGAGATGCTGAGTTATTTTAAAACAAATTTTAGACATCATGCCATTTGCTCTTAAATACTTCAGTGTGCATGCAAAAAATGGACATATTTTCTTACATAACTGTAATATCACACCTAGAAAATTCCCAGTTTTCTCTTCATACCCTCTAATACCTAGTCTATATTCAAACTCCCCGTATTGACTTGTCCCCCATAAATTTTACTGTATACTTTTTACTATAGCTAGTTTGTTTTTTACTATAGCTGTAGTAATTTACTATAGCTAGTTTGTTTAAATCAGGGTCCAAACAAGTTTCTACTTGTCGCATTTGGTTATGTCACTCAAGGCTTTTAAAATTTAGAATAATTTCTACTCACTTTTTCCTTTTTTTTTTTTTTTTTTTTTTGGTAATTGTTGATGAAACTTGGTCAGTCGTCCTATAGTATAGCCTACATTTCTACACTTTGCTGATTTCATCTTAGTGGTGTCCTTTCGTTTAGTCCCCATTCCCCATACTTTCTGTAAACTGGGAGTTGGATCTAACTGATTGTATTCAATTTTAAGATTTTCAGCAAGAATAATTCATAGATGAGGTTTTAATGGATTCTCTCACAATCCCAACCCTATTTGTTTGGTAACTAACTTCATTTCACTCCATTCTTCAAATGGACTTCTTACAGCAATATTTTAAAAATAATTTCTTTCCAGAAAAAAAAATGCCTTTTTCTGCCCATTATCTCTTTATTGTAATCAAATTCTTTAGAGTGAGTAGTCAGCTTCAGTTAGTTGATGTATGAAATATCAAAAGCGGACACTTTAAGTTTGGCCATGCATAAACGAAGCTGTATTTCCTATATCTGTCGTAAACTGTAGATGACCAGCCAGACTGAACCTGCTGCCCACACACTGCCTTATTGTCAGCAGATAATTTCATTCTGTAGAGCTTGTAGTGACACAGAACTGCCATTTGGATCTTTGATGTCCATCAAGGTTTTACTCCCATCACTATATTACAAGCTCATGTTTTTAGGTTTTGGATAAACATACGTGTCATTCAGGAATAAAACAGATCACAAGAAAACATGATTATAAATGTTTTGCTTACAGACCTTGCTATATCTATTTTCTTTCCTTTATATTTTGGTATTTAATTCAACATCTCATCTACTTCTACCCAAAGTGTGAAATTCTTTATAAGCTTTCCAGAAATAGGTGTTAGAATAGAAATAATGTATCACATTACCCGAGAAGGATAACATAAGACTCGCTGTCCTTCAGCCAAGATGATGGTCCGAGTGGGCACCATCTGAAATATTTTGATCTTGGATGGACACTTCATCTGGAGAATATTGCCTGGGGCTCTGAACAGCTTGTGAAGACCTAGTCCCATTGTAGAAGTGGGGAAACTTCAATAGGACAGTGTTGAAACCAATGGGATTATTTACTCTCGTATCTGATGAACTGAATTATATTGCTAATGCCTGCGCCCGGCTCCATGGCACATGGGAGGAAGTGGATTAGTCGTAAAGAAACACTGATTTCTTGTTGTGGATTTCAGATAGCACAGGTCGATACTGGTGGAATGAAATCACTGTTGTTGCACGTGTGACCTTAGAATATTTACTCGACTCTCTGAGAAGCCTCTGTTTCCTGACATGTAATATGGTGATAATAAGCGATCTTAGCCCTAATAAGTTGTCATGAGGATTTATTGAGATAATCCACATAAGTGCTTATACAGTACTGATACTTAGGAAATGATCAATAGATGTCATTACGGCTGTTTTATTATTGATGGTAACTAATGGTTGTTCCCTTCATTAAGAACTTCATAGTAAATCCTGGCAGAGAAATGTATTTACCAGTTGTACTCCTAGTTTTTAGGTTTCTTTAGCTAATAAGTTATTTCATTTAAAATATTGCTCTTTGTATGCCAAGGTCCTCTAATGATAAAATTAAATATTAAGAGTTTGAAGACCAGTATGTCAACAGAAGCACAATCAAATTATTTGTTGATTATTTATTTACATTAGTAAAATTAAGTATAAATTTTCAAATATAAGTCACATATATAAGGGTATATATTAAGCATATATATGTAATTGCTTTTTCTTTTTTCTGATATCTCCACATGAAGAACCGATGAAGTTGTTCTAACAGCTAACCAAAGAGCTTTCAAATATTCTGCCAAGGGTTCTATGTAGATATTTGATCTGTATAATAATTGTGTAGTTTGTGCCATTATTGCATGAGGGGACTGAGGCCCAAGGTCATACTGCTGGAACATGGAACATCCAGGATATGACTCAGGTCTGTCTGACTCTAGAGCTAGCTGTATAGTATCTTCTATGTATACTCTCTGATTTTTGGAACCTATCGTTAATCAGGGGGCTTCTTGTTGGCTTCTGTTTACTAATGTGATATATATTATAAGGGAAGAGTGTTTGCCTCTTGTGGTCTGAGAGTTTCAATTATGGCTGTGATCACCTAAACTGTCGCTGAGCTCCAGTATCTTAATTACTGTCAGCTCATGCTGAGGCTTCTGACAGCTTTGTCACTTTAGCTAAAACTTTTCTAGCTAGTCAAAGTTCCAAATAAAGCATTTTCTGTTATTTTGGTTGAATTTAGGATCTTCTGTGTTATTTAGGAGAAATTCGAAACATATCCTCTTTTAAGGGCATACTTTTCATGTCTAAGCACTGCCCGTTATTTGAAGAAATATATTCTCCTTTGCCAGCACTATGATATGGGAAGAAGAATGTACTCCCCTTGAGAAAGTAAGTTCCCTGTAATGTAGTTTGTGTGCTGCTAGGATGCAGACTAGAATGAGTGCTCAGTGCTGCCGTCTTTGTCCTCTTCCCACACCTCCCATCTGCTCTCAGCCCCCTTGTCCTTCCCACCCCCTTCCTCCTTCGCATATCTTAAAGCCCACAGCTCTTAGAAAGGTATTGATTTGGGCTCTAGGGTTCTCTGTTGTCTTAAAACTTCACTCGATTTTTAAATGATATTTAAGAGGGCATAAATTTATTATTAGGGTAGGGCCTAGAACACGTTAAACAGTTCAATAGCTTTTGGAACGCTCCCCTTCCCCACCTCCACCCACCCCCCCCCCCCTGCCCCAATGTGGTGCATAAGGTGTCTGGTGTCCTCAGATTGTGTTTCAGATATATTCCCAGTTCCTTCCAGAAATCAAAACTTGTTTCTTCATTGTATTTAGATTGCTTGTCTTTAATAAAAACCAAAACACTAATTTGAGGTTGGATATGCATGATTGGCATCTGCTCAATTTGCTACCCAAAGTGAAGTCTACAAAATCCAGATGAGTAACTCTCGTGGTGAAAATTTAGTTAAGATGTATTTGGGGGATAACATGGGGGCAGAAATGATTACAGTCAAGGATCATTCTTTGTGGAACTACTCCAATCACACAGCATACATCAACCTTATTGATAATGCTATGTTATTAGTAAGTAAACTAAGATTGTAGCCTTTTCTTGTTAATAATGTACATAGCAGTGTACACAAATATCAAATCAACATGTTGTACACCTGAAACTAATATGTCAATTATATCCCCAAAAATAAGGAGTGCAGCAGCAACTCAGGTAATTTAGTCAAGCTCTCTGGTTTTTGATAAGTGTCATAGTTGTCTATTTTATAATGAATGACATTTAGTCAACCTAGATGTTTCTGAAAGGTGTTTCTGAATTCTTTAAAATAATTCAGTAGTTATGTGGATGGGAGGGATTGCCAGCAGTCTGGCTGAAAAAAGAAGATTGCCTTTGTGTTGATAATCACTGAATCTCTCTATGTTGTGTGTGAGAGATTTTTTTTTTTTAATAAGGCAGTAAATTAAAATGAGCTTAAAACATTCCACTGAACTTGGCCAAGCTCTCCTTTTTGCTGTCTTTGAACTAATCTCAGAAATGTAGTGTCCTGATGCTCTCAGGTCTGGCTCCTCTGTGGGTCATGCTTGCATACTGCAGGCTGAGCATAGGAGGGGAAGACGCACCAGAGTTAGGAGAACATTTTGTTTTGAGCAGTCTTTATTGAGATGTTTTCCTTCCACGTTGCTCACATTTTAATTTGGACAGAAAAGGTCAAACCAATTCGATGTTTTTTGGATATTTGACTCCTTGATTATGACATTTCATAATGTCTCGCAAATTGTGTATACTTTTCAAAAGAGTGGACCTTTTTAGTTTTCTTTTCCTTTAACTGTTTATGAAAATATGTACCGTATATATAAGCACTCTAAATCATATTTTATAGAAGACTAACTGCTACTCATAGGTGCCCAAATGCAGCTGAATGTGAGCTATCTAAATTTTATAGTATAGCATGATATGTTATAAGTAAGATTCCTGTGACTTTCTGAAAAGATTTGTGTGGCTTTATTCATGACCTTTTGGGGGGAGGCTATATTTTTGTCAAGTAACCAGGATACTGACAATTAAATTTTGTGCAGATTTAGGCTGCTAGACCCTAATAAGGCAGGAACATATCTCAGTCTGTCTTTTCTCCCCTGCAGCATTTCGGAGGACAATGTAACGGGGACTTTTGATTATAACAATGAGTAAATGAACAGTGCTTTAAAGAACTGCCACTTTACCATACTGTGTTTAAGAAGATAATGTTACTGAGTTATTTTAATCATGATATGACAAGGACATATTCATTAAAATCAATCAAATCAATTGGGTTAGTATATAGTGCTTCTATTATCTTTATCCTTAACACGACTATATTGATCTTTTTACAAATAGCTTTTGGCCAAATTGAAATTAGATATTTTAATGGCAAACAATGACACTTGCTGTTTTGAATAGCAGTCTATCAAAATCAGTCATTTAAAGACAATGGAATGGGATAGAATGTTGAACAAGAGTTAATATATGCATTGCAAAATTTATTGTTAAATGTAAAAGTAAGCTAACTTCAGATTTTCAGTCTTATTCCAAAACATTCTTAGCAATAATATACCCAGATGAAACACATTTCGAGAACTGTACACCACAGAAAAACAGTGCTTTGTAAATGGAAGTTTATTTCTCATAAAATTATTTTGGAATTACAGAAGTTCAATAGTATGTGAAGAGCAGTTGTTCTAAATCCCACATGGAAGGTGAACTAGTCCCTATAGTTCAAGGAGAAGGAAAGGAGAAACAGGCCTTGGGGGTAGAGAGATGGAAATGGGGAAAAAAAACTAGAGGAGAAAAGAGGATGAGGCAGTTTGGAGGTGTAGGGATTGTGGGTGGATTGTCAGGAATTTGACGGGGAGAATGGATGCTCTTCCCAAGGGGGAAGGCACAGCTGCAGATCAAACCTCTAAAAATATTTTCTTTTACTGAGAGATGCTGAAAGTTAAATTGTCTGAGGTACAGGGGTAAAATTTTATTGATTTATAGCACTCATATTTTGCTGAGTTTATTGTGCTTCGCATGGCACATATTAGTCCCTGTATTAGGACGGTGCTCGTCCAACTTTGGTGTGCATCAGAATCACCTGGGTAGCTTAGTTAAAGCTGTAAAGGGACCTGAGCATGAATGAAAACAGATGGCTGCTGGGCTAATCAACTGAACATTTTCAATAAGTGAATATTATTGCACAAAATCCTAAGCCAAGGAATCTTCTCATTGTTCTTTATAAGAACCTTAAGAGTCATGTATAGGAATACCAAAGTGAAATAAGAACAAAGGCTTAAAAAATTGATCATTCATATATAAAAATCCTTTAGGGTTTTTGCTGTATATATTTTTATGCTCATTTATATCACAAACTTGGGAGAGTAAAACCTGCACACATGGTTTCGGACTTCAGTTTGTGTTATCTATTCAACTACAATTACTTTTTCTGAGTATGTCATTGAGAGAATTGATACCAGGTCCATATTAATTATAAATCGCTTAGAACACGATTTTTTGTTTTGTTATCCAAAACCTGTGTTTTCTTTAAAAAGAAAAACTAATTCTTTTGGAGTACGTCTTTTCTCAGAGAAAGTTGAATGTGAGGTGGTAGTCTATCTAAATGTTGGTAAATTATGAGGCAAAGATGTGGTACAAATGGGTGAGAAATAGGAGGCCCAGGCCCTATTCTTTCATCTGCTTCTGAAGTACCTCTCAGCAAAGCAGTTCAACCTTACCGTGCCTTGTCTTTCTCCTTCGATCTGTTTTTTTGTGGGGAGAGGGGTATGAAAAGATTGTACGAGGAATACCAAATGAGATTAAACATGACTCCTTTTTTTTAGGAAGGTTCTCTTTTAAAGTAATTCAAATTGAAGAATTAATCCATAATAATAAAAAGGAAAGCTAATGTTTATATGGAAGATATCCTTCTTAAAGTCATTTTGGAGAAAAATGAGCAGATTTGATTTCCCTGGAGATAAGATACTACACAGATTTCTAATTATGAAGAAGTAAAATGTATAAAGAAATAGGAAGCAGAATACATTTAATTTTGCCTTGCTTATTTTAATTCGTTTGTTTTGAGCTTATTGTGAGTTATTTTATAGCAACCAGATTGCTCAAAACATAGGAAAGGGCTTCATTTATGATCCTGCCATTATGAGCGTAATGGAGCCTGCTTTGAGTACATTGATTTACTACATGGAGCAGTGGAAAGAAATGTTTCATATGTCCCAGTACCTGTTTGAATTGGTAAGCACTGCTTGGTATTAGTTATTCTGGGAAACTCTCGGGCTCAATAGTCGATAGAGAATATAGCAAGAAAGTTCTAGAATAAACTTTGGTGGTGTCACTGCTCGTCCTTACCCAAATAATAAATCACTTATCAGGAGAAGTAAAGAATAATTCTTGTTTGCTCTTTATTGAGCTCTTTATGTGCCAGTCACTATGCTGACCTTGGGCATATGAATTAGGAGCAGACAGTTTTGCAATTTTTGAAATCTGGGGGCTGGGCTGGAGGAGATAGGGGCAAAGAATAAAGAAAAATGAAACATGCGCACACCAGAGAGCGGGTCTTAATTTAGATTACGTAAGGCATAAGAACACCTATTAAATGCCTTTTGGAATAGGGATTTGCAAAGACAAGTTAATTATTAAAGACAAGCCTCTGGGAGTCTTCTAAAGAATTCATAACTAACGGTTGCTTTTCTGCTTGAGGCTTGATGTCTTTTAACTCTCTTTGCCTTACTTTGTGTTATAATTATATAATTGCAAATTTTTTCTTCTTTTTCCTCTACCCCTTATATTGGAATTTGAAATAAGATTACAGACATTTCCTCTCTGATCTAAATATTAAAAATTAAGTCCCGTGCTTTTCACAATACTTGATAAAATGGCAGCTGTCATGTCATCGTTTGGTCTTGAATCAGACTGTCGGCCTTTTGCTTTTTGCTGGAGCCCTGTGTGCACAATGAACCATTGAACACTGCACTAGAATTTTGAGACTAGCTATCATGAGTCATGGGCTGTATATTATTTCAGTGAGCATTTAAACAAGAGGTAAAATGGAGAATACTCTGTAAGTGTGCTTCTCAAAATGCGCAGTTGATGTGGGTAGACCCCACGAATCTGATTTTCATCATACTCCCAGGTTATGGTAATGGTGCTGGTCCATAGCACACACTTCGAGTAGTAACGTTCTATGACAATGGTATGAGTCTTAGTGTATTTTTTATAGGATATTGATCTTAACATGTTTGTCTTGCTTTTATAAAGCTTTGGGTGAAACATTTTAAAATTGGCCCATTGGTCTATACACAACAAGACAATTGCTATTTGCTATAGATCTGAACTTTTCGCTGCTTCCTGGGCATTTCTTGAAGGAGATAGTGATTTCTTTTTTCAAAAAGAATGAGAAGTGAGGATTTACATGTTTCTTCTTGCCTTCTGCTATTAATCTGATGCTTTGGTGGAGAAGGTATTGTTAGGTATCTCAGTTCCTTTGAAAGCTAGAGTTAACCTTGGCTTAAAAATGTCTTTACTAATCTCTACAGAATTTTATTGTGTTATGATGCTTTTGACTGATAGTTACTGTTTGCTTTAGGCTCTATCTATATCTTTATATTTATACCATCAAGTCTATATTATATAATCTGTAACAACTTTTAAGTAGTAATATTTAAAAATATCAAATTATGTTCCTACAAAAGTATTAAGATTCCTAAATTTTAAATTGTGTATTTATTGAGTGTAATTAAGAGACTATCTCCCACAGTAAATAATTGAAATGGACCTGATCAATCAAGCTTTTAAAAAAGAAGCCTAAAATAAAACACTTTACCTTATTGGAACTAGTTTTTATTCATTGTACAAATATATATTTACTGCAAACTACATGCCAAGTGTCAGGCTAGACTTTGGAGAGAGAGCAGGTAAACATTTGGTATTTTTATTCTTAATCATGCATTTTTTAATACAATGAGAAAATCAAAGTGAGAGCATCTATGGTCAAGATATATAAAAATATATATCAAGGTAATGAATGTTTTTATATATATACATACACACATATGTATTTATAGATCACATATCTCTTCTGCTTGTCTTTCTGTATTTTTTTTCTCTTGATTCCAATAGTAGCATTTTCTTTCCATTTTAAGTCATGATTCCTTCCCATCTCCAGCATGGGTACCTTTCATCAAGGTGTTTTCTACTTCAAGTATCGGAAATCCTGGCTCAATCTGGCTCACACATTAAAGGCAGTTATTTTCTCACATAAAGTTAAGGCCAGAAGTAGGACAGACTTCAGATCTGGTTGATACATTAGTTCAACCATTTCATAAAGGTCATCTTTCTTATAAAAACAAGGAAAAATTCCCCAGAAGTGTCTCACTGTACTTCCTTTTGGCCTTAATTGGGTCCATATCTATTCTAGTTACCACCAGGGACATGAAATTATCATGATTGACATGTTCTGATCATTTATAACAAGATAGAATGAATGTTATTCACTATTTTTCTGCCAATTTTAAAATGTTCTCAAGGACTGTGCTTGAAAATCTCTTCTATTCTTATTGTATACTCTGTAATTTTATCCACTCCTATGATTTAACTAACACCTTGTGTGTGATGATAGCTCCCACATTATATATTCAACACAAAATCTTTCTAGAATTTCATATCTATACATCTAATTTCTTCCTGGAAAACTCAAAACTGCCAACAAAAGTCTGTCTCAGATTCAATATAGCCCCAAACTGAATTTATTATCTTTAACTAAAAATCCCAATTCCTCTATTCCCAACATGGCAAGTCATTTAAACTAAAACCCTGGGCATCATCTTTGACCACTTAATCAGTAATCAAATTATGTTGATTCTTCTTCTGTAACTTCTCTTGATCTGACCTCTTTTTCCTTCCATGCCTGTTCCCTTCCTGCTCCCTTCTATTTCATGAGTGTTACCTTTAACCGATTTCTTCATCTCAGCTCATGCTACTCCCTCTTGCAATTTCTTCATATCTACCAAGTTACCTTCCCAAAGTTATATGTGATCATGCTATTTCCTACTTACAGGCAACAGCTCCTCTTTGTCAAATGAAATTCTTTACCATGACATGTCAGGATCTTCTATAGCCTAATCTCATCTTGTGCTCTGCCTTTCCTAGTACTCTAATCTTAAAACTTGCATTTTAGTTAGCTTTTCTTATTTTCCCCTAAACACACAGTGGTATTCCTGATAGTGCCTGTGTTCATGCCGTTTTATTTACTTATCTTTTATGTCTCAGCTCAATCATTATCCCTTTTTCACGACTTTAAAACTCTTCTTCTTTTACATCCCCTAGAAAACCAAAGATGATGACAATGTAGTGGTGGTAATAATGATAACTAGTGTATATTTTGGTGTATAGAAGTATATTAGTATAAGATTATATATATATATATGTATGTATGTATGTATATATAGTCTGTATATATATATATAGTATATATAGTCTGTATGTATATATATATATGTATGTATGTATGTGTATATATATATGTATATATAGTATGTATATATAGTGTATAGAAGTATATTAGTATAAGATTATATATATATATGTATGTATGTATATATATATATGTATGTGTATATATATATGTATATGTATGTATGTATGTATATATAGTCACTATATATAGTTTAAAGCACTGTTCTAAGCACTTTATATATAAAGCCATACAGAAACACTATGAGGTAGGCACTGTTATATCTCTATCTTATAGTTGAGGAGGCTGAGGCACAAGGGGATGAAGCAGCCTGCCCAGGGACTCAGAGGCAGTGAGCAGTACCACTGGGATTTGACTTGAAACAATCTGGCTCTTGGATCTGTGTTCTTGGGCACTACACAGTGTCTCAATCATTTGATCAGTCTTTTCTTGGGCAGCGTTGTACCCTGGATGTCTTTTTATTCTTGCATTTAAGATATTTCACTACACTGTATTTCCAGTCTAATTTCCCCAATTGTACCAAAAGTTCCTTGAAGGCTAGAGCAATTCTTAGTCACATGTAGTCTTCTGGTCCTCAGTGCAGTAGGCATAAAAGCATTGTTAGAGTGAGGATAGAAAGAAATGGAAAGAATGCTTGATAAGGTGTTTATGGAAAAAGAAATGAGTTATACATTTCCCTCAAATGCTTAAAACTGTTATTTGGCTTTGCACTGTTAGTGGCAAAATATTTGATTGAATGGTCAGTGTCTTTAAGAAAGTGGTCTTCTTGCATTTTGCTGAGTCTGAAACATAAGAATGGATGATTTATTCAGGACACATAACCCAGGTTTCCTCACTGTATATGTTCCTTTATCAAACACAAATCAGTCTACAAAATGACTTATACATGAATGCTCATTATAGCCCCGGTTGTAATATAAAGAACTTGAACCTGTCCAAGTATCCACCAACAGGTGAATGGATAAACACGGTCTATTTATATAATTGAATGCTACTCAGCAATAAAAAATGAAAAGGAATTGAATAACTGATACCATGCAACAATATGATTGAACATCAAATGCATCATACTGAGCTAAAAAAAGCCAGACATAGAGTACATACTGTATGATTTCATTTCTGTGAAGTTGTAATAGGCAAAGTTTTAGTTCTATAAATCAGATCAGTGGTGGCCTGCATGGGTGAAGTGGAATTGATTGAAAAGGGTCAGGAAAAATCTTTTGGGTGATGGAGATTCTTTATAGTTTCATATGGGTTTAGATCATTATTAAAATTTACTAACCTGACTCCTTAGAACCTGTGTATTTTATTGTAAATCATACCTCTGTTTTTAAAAAATGATGGCAGTAGCTAGCAAGGGAAGTGGGAGTCAACAGGAATTTAAGAGGGGAAAAATAATAGCAAGTTTGTATGCTAATGAAAATAATCCAGTTGAAGAAAATATTGATAAATGGAAGAGAATGGAGAACTAGTGAAGTGACCTACTTAAATAGGAGAGCCGATGGCATCGCGTGCACAGGTTGAGGCACTAACTTAGAAAGGTCATGGATAAGGCAGGATATTTAGCTGTAACTGATGATGGATGATTGGTTGTGTTGTTTCAAGTCTGCACAAGTCCTCTTGGTCGATTCTTTTTTTTTTTTCCTGAGAGAAGTAGGAAGCCAGGATAACAGTCAATAGGGTAGAGAAGGTGGTGAGGTGCCGGAAAAATTTTATGTATGTAGAGCAGTGGTTGCCAAACTTTATCAGAAGCATGATGCGTGTTAAAACAAATTTGTTGGGTTCTACCCCAGAGTCTTCCGGTTTGGTAGGGCTGGGGAAGACCCTGAGAATGTGCCAAGTCTGGAGTCGATGCCGATCTGGACAATACCCCTGAGAATTACTGGTGTAGAGCTTTCATTTTTATTGCCGAGACAGCCATGCTTTGAATAATAAAATGATTCATCTAAGGTGCTAGAACTGTGACGAACAAGTAGCCCAGGCTGCTGCCTCCAGCCTAGGGTTGTCCTATTTACCCTCTCTGATTTCAGTAAGGCAGGGCAGTAAGGCAGAGGGTTGGGGGCCCTAGGAGGGCAAGTTGGAGAAAGGAGTTGCAGGGGTTACCAAACAAATCTTATAAGGTCACCTTGGTATACTGGGCCCTGTGCTCTGATGAATGAAGATAGGCAAGAAAATGTTTTTACCTTGTCTAGTATACACAAGCAAAGCTTCAGATTATAGGAGAGCTTTGTTCTTTCTACTTATAAAGATTTGCTCTTAGGAAGTTCATTAATAGAGGTATGATTATATTTTTTAATGTTGGTAGTTAATTTCATTTGCAAGCATATACTTTCCTTCGGTGTTAGTGTATATATTACATGTCACATATTTTACAAATAAGATTAAGTGAACATGATTGCAAAAGTATTTTCCATGAAATTAATGATTAAAGGCCTTTTAATTTTATATAAATTCTATTGAAAAGCAATGGTGAACTGTGACTGGAAGCATATATACAGTATACTAATTAATATACCTATTTATAAACATAAAAAGCTAGAAGGAAATGTGCTCAGTATTAGCTCTGGCTTTTCTGTGAAATGTGACTACAGATAACTTTAATTTTTCTGTTTTTTCATGCTTCTGAAAAGAATGATATTTTCATAAGAAAGTTATTTAAAAACATTCTGTTCATTATAACTAATGTACTATGTAATACATAATTCTCTAAGAACTGATTTAGTTTTTAGTGTACTCGCTTTGAGTGCTTGCTTGGTATCTATAAACAAGTAAATTGACCTTGTCCTTCCAGAATTTATATTTTGGGACATCAATGATTAAACTCACTGTGAACCTATGGACCTACTGGATATTTTAGCACAGGGTAGCTGCAAATTTACATTTTGGTTGGAAGTACGCAGATTCGTTGTTTGCCCCCTTTGGATTATAAATTTCTTGAAATTATGGACTATGGCCATTGTAAAAATTTCCATTTATTATGAGCTCTATGATTTTGCCAAGAATAAATTATTAAATGTATTTTGTCAGTATACAAATGTATAAAGTATGCATTTTCATTTGGAGTCTATTCAGATATGAGTAAAAATTGCCAAGAATATATTTGATAGTGTTGAATTGTTTTAAAATAAGATCCATTCTTTGATTAAAACAACAGCTGCCGACGTATATTAGTCTGATACATGAATAAAAGCTTTTATAAGAATTCTTCCTTTCTAAACATTTGTTTTAAAAATACATTGGTTGGCTATAAAAAGGATGAAGTACACAATACATGCTACAAAGTGAATGAACTTTGAGAATTTATTCTAAGTGAAATACCCGGAATAGAGAAACTGATAAACACAGAAAGTGCATTCATGGTTACCTGTGGCTGAGGGCAGGAGATGGAGAATAGAGGGTACTTACTAATGGGTTTGGGGGTGAACAAAAGTTCTAAAGTTTTGGTAATGGTTATACGACTCTGTGAATATGCTAAACTAAAGGTGTTGAGTTGTACATTTTAAACGGGTGAATTGTATGGGATATGAATTGTATTTCATTAAAACTACTATAGAAAACTGTTTCTTAAACATGTCTCACCCTCTTTTGAGGAGCTCTTCATCTGAAGTGTGACACATTGTTTTCTTACTCAGGTGGTTGATTTTTATGGAACTATCACAGACATTCACTGAAGTGTCCTTTCCCGCTCACCTTCCTGGAACTCCTCTTCTACAGCGTGTGTAAACTTGTCTGAGAATTTATACTTTGAAGTGAAAGAACACTTGGCCTGAGGGAGTTTCTTAAACTGAGTTACTTTTGGCAAACATTTTCATTAGCTGATAGACAAAGGAAATCCAGATGGTATCTAGCTCATATAACTAAACACTTTAAAACTTGTTTCTAATTCTCTGGCTTCTTGCACACCCCTTTTTTTCCCCCTCTGTGCTTAACTTTCTTTTGGTTTAGAAAAAGCACTCAATTCTTGAATTATGTTTCTGGGTATAATTTTTATCATCTCTTAAGAAGTTTTGAGTAGATGCTCAGGGTTTTCAAAGGATAATTCATGAACCAACAGTATCAGAATTATCTGGAGAATTTATTTTTATTATTTTTTTCATTTTTCAATTACATTTGACATGCAATATTAGTTTTAGGTGTATAACATAGTAATTAAGCATTTATAGAACTTAAGAAATTACCACCCCAGTAAGTTTAGTACTCATCTGACACCATACATAGCTATTACAATATTATTGACTATTCTTGGGAATTTATTCAAAATGTAGATTCTAAGTCCAATTTCCAGAGATTCTTGGGGGGTGGGTGACCAAATATACTTTTCAAGTCAGAATTTCTCAGCTAGAATCTTGAGGTCTGCTTCTTATCAAGTATTCCTCCCTCTGAACCCCAGTGATTCTTATGAGCACTAAAATTTGAGAATCACTGCTAATCAATTAAAAGTCCTGTCCATCTATGATGTTCAACTATTGTTCATGTCTTTTCTGTCTCACTTGGTTTATTTTTTCCAGGTATTGGGAAACTGCTTTAGTCTTTGCTTAACGAAGAGTTAGGCCAAAATGGTTATCTGAAATATTTGATTTCCTTTTGAAGATCGCTTTTAAAATGTCTTACACTTTTCTTGGATTAATCTATTTTTTTATACCTCTCCCTGTTTCTCTTCTTTCAGTACAACATATTGGGTGATTCTAGGTGATGCGCTGCTAAGTGCTAGATATTCTGGGTATTTCAGGAAGAATAAAATACAGTTGATGTCTTCAAAGATTTACAGTATAGATTTCTCACTACGTAGTTTAGGTTTTTTTCCCCCCTCTGAAGAATTAGCTCTTTTAAGTTTCTTTTTTCTTTAACTGCTCATGGCTATAGCTTTTAGAACAAGTAATGCATTTGCATTATTAAATTTGAGAAATATGTATGGTTCTCCAGCTTAAAATTTTAGCATTGAGCATAAATAGCATAGAATTTTAGTAAAGAAAAATTTATTTTGTTTATAAGATTATGAACAGTAATACAGAATAATATTTGCCATGTAAGTTTTAGGAATTAAAGTCCATTTTGTAAAGCATCTTTTAAAATTTGTATTACTGTGTATGCTACTAGAAGTTGGGGAGACACATTTCTTTTTTTGTGTTTGCATGAAAAGGTCAATGAGAAGTTATTTAGTTTCCTTTAATATACATTGATAAAGAAAAAACTTTTCTTAATATTCCATGGCTTGGAGTATTTTAAGAATAAAGTATTGACTGCAAATGAATTCCAGAATAAAATCAAAGTTTGAAATTCAAATTTGCTTATAAAATTTGATTATATTTTCATAACTACTCATAAAATTTAAGTGAGGCTTAATATTTTATTTAAAACTGATGCACAACTCTTGTTTGCTATTCTTTTTGTTAGAGTAGAAGTGAGATTTAAGTAGTTACTCTTTTCATCACATGTATTCTTATCAATGCCTGGGAATTCTTATTCAGAGATATTGCTTCTGGTGTATTGGATAAAGCTCTTGCCAGTTTGCACAGGTGGCAAGTGGAGCATCAGCCTAAAAGATATGACATTCCATTCCTTTTGAATTAAGTTTTTTTCAGTCTCTGAGCAGGCCTTCTTTCTTCAAAAGCCCTTTCCTACTTCATTTGTTTCTCTTTTTTCTTTTTTCTCCTTCATTTTGCCAACTCCTTCCTATATTGTTTATTATAACTTTCTCAATCCTCCCTCACTTTTTATTATCCAAAAACTCAGTTTTTAAATGTACTACTTAAAATCTGTAGTTGCGTTAGTTTTCTCAGTGTGCCAGCCATGTTCATATTTTCCATGTTATCCTACATTATCATTGCTCTCCCAGCAAACACAAGAATGTCAGACACACCATGAATCAGTAACTCACAGGCTCTGTCCCAGCAGCTCACACAGCTAATTATAAATCAGTACGGCAAATGCGCAGAGCTTTATTCCTGGGGATTATGGGAACGCTAGTCAGGGACACCTTACCCACCCTGGGAGAACTGCTCAGGGATGGTTTATCAGCAGCATCTTCACTGGCCTGCCTCCCTCCCTTTCCCCCAGAGGCCTTGTGTCCCTTGTTAGTGTCCCTGGAACCCACTCATACAATCTCTATCACAGAACTGAGCACATTGTTACAGTCTTCCCTGAGGATAATCCTCCCCACATGATCTGGACAGAACTCTAAGATTCCCTGCCTGTTTGCATGGCTTCATTCACATCCGCCGAGAAAGGCCAGAAATAGACTTCTCTTTGCTGTTCCATCAGCGAGACTTGTCGAGACCTGGAGCCTTCCTAAAATTGGATGTGTCAATCTGTGCTGAGGACTGGGTTCCTGAACAGGTGTAGACATGGGGAGAAAAGGATTTCAGCCTGCAGGATCTTCGAACTTAGGGAAACTTGGATGGCATGTAGTGGAATCTCGTCACAGTACAGATGACGAAACTGGGACTCCAGGCTTGAGTGACTTGCCTGAATTTACATAGTAAGAGTTATATCCATCATGATTACCTATGTTTCTTAATTCTTCATTCATTCTGGTGCTCTATCATACTACTTTTTTGAAATTAGTGGCTCTTCATTATTTTCCTTTGTGATTCTCATGGATTGTATCACAAGATATATCAACAATATAGTAAAGTAAATGTCATTTTTACAAATGCAAAAATATACACACGTGTGTGTACAGTTTCAAATATCATTTTACTTGATACAAACATAAGGGGAGAGTAACATTGGGATCATCTTAAATTAATTGTTAAATATAACCATGTAGAAATTTCTGAACAGTTTAACTTGGAGTTAGAAATTGAAAATTCTCCATTTTGTGGCTCATTGTGTGATAGTTGGAAGTTGCTGGGATTTTGTTTTTATTTGTACAGCGGTAATACTGAGTCTGTCATCAGAGGTAAAGAATGCCTTCCAACTGGTTAAACATTCTTGTTTCTCCTCTTTGTGTGTTAACCTAGATCCTTTACTTATTTTTCTCTGATAATGAACAGCCTAGACTTTTTTTTTTTTGAGAGAATAGTCTAGTGAATCACTGCTTACCTGTCATCCAACTTATCAATTCATAGTCACTCTTGCTTCATTTGTCTCTCATGTCACACATGCAATATGTTTAGTTGTTGCTGGAATACTTTAAAGCAAACCCCAAACATATTATCTGTAAATATTTTTGTATGTCTCTCTTAAGTGATAAGTATTTAAAATATTTTTTTAAAAACCAGTATTGCATATAAAAAATAATCCTTTGATATCATTTAATACCCATCCATTTAAATCTCCCCAATTGGAAGAGCCAAGATTTGCATAATGAATCTTCTAGACTGGCTCCTGGCTTTTATTAATTTGATAAAGCTTTCCTTTCATTGCGTCCTTTGCTTTGTAAACCTAGCTGTCAAAGACATCACTGGCAGTAGTTTCTCATTATTCTCGATTCACATCACTAACTCTGTTTTCCTCCTGACCTCCCTGCTGAATCTGCCCATCTTAGAATCTGTTAAATGCCTTATACATGTTTGATGCTTCACTGTTTAGCATCGTTGGTGGTGAATTTTAGCAATACTTCAATTTTTGCTTATTTAGGATATTAACTTAAATGAGGAAAAAAAGGTATTTCTAGAAGCATCGATGTGTATCAGGAGGTAAAATTCCAGGATCTTTGCCTTTGCTTTTACACTTTCTAACAGTGTGAATTTAGACAAGGCTCTTAGTCACTTTGAGTCTCACTCTGTAAAATGTGGCCAGTACTTGGACATTGTTTTTTGTATTTTTTTCAACTCTATACTAGCCTTTTTGGGCTTAAGCCTTGGCATAAATAATTATAAATTCTCCACTTGTCTTCTAAGGTTTTGGTCATGGATATAGACAGACAAGCAGAGTATGCAGTTGACCTGGGTCCATGGTTAGAAGATATCCATCTGGTTCTTGGTGGGGAAAGGGAGAAATCAACAGAAAAGAATTTAGATCTGAAAAACTATTTAGTACTTCACTAAAAGCAGAAGCATAACAAAATATATTTTATTTTCAAATTGACATATCGATATGAAAACAAAGAAAATAATCTCAGTAAACTTTTGTAAGCATATAAAAAGAGCTGAGTGAAGTCCATTGAATCAGAAACTCTGTTTCACAGTTGCTCACTATGCTGAAAATTATCTTTGATGAACATGAGCATGAAGAAAGCAAAACATAGGCAAGGAGTAGAAAAGGACATACTGTTGTTTATAGATCTATACTTTACATGCCACGTAGTTATGTATTTGGCAAAGATTACATGGAATTCAACATGTTAAAATATTTGGGGGATGTTATTTAGGTATTGTTTTCAGAATTAGCCTTTTGTGATAGAGATGTTAAGGCAGACGTTCTTTGTTTACTGTGAATCCTGATTTTTTTTATACTTCCCCCCTCAGGGGAAATGGTGTTTTAGGGTACTCGGAAGGCTGGGCTGTGGAGTCAAACAGATCTTGCTTCAAATCCCACCTCTGCTACTCACATTTCTCTTAGATTTAACAAAATACATAACTTTGCCAAACTTTACTTTATTTATCTACAAGATAGGAAACTATTTCTTATAAATGTTACAAGGATCAACAAGATGATGTACCTAAGAGAGTTTAGCACTGACAAATGCATATTAAGCACTGGAAAGAGGTGTAGCCTTTCTTGATACTCAGATTTAGGATAATCCTGTGATTTGTTCTTTAATTTTTCTTAGTAAGCATGGTTCTGTTACATATGTGTTGTATTTCTTTTTTTTTCTCCCTTTAGATCAGAGTCTTGGATAAAATCTCAAGCATTTTTGTTACTCACTTTAATAAATGAGACATCTTGGATATTGGTGGAGGATAGTTGTAATTATTCTGAGAACATTGCAAATCTGATGGCGATTTTATTTGAAGATAGTTTAGGGGTTAGATGAAGGAAATACTGGGAGTACTTTTGGCTTGAAAATTAAGAGATCTAGATTCTGCCAGGAACCAGTTTGCTGACCTCTGGCAATTTGCTTAATCTCTCTGGATACCAACATTCTCTGTTAGGGAGGAGGAGTTTGGAACAGGTGATGTTGCAGATGCTTTTGTTCCAGCATCCTGTGCTTACTGTTGGGCAGGTAGAGCTTTGCCATTTGAGTCAGAGAGAGCAACATAGGAGCAAGGCTCATGGGTGGGAGTTGGAAATGAAGGCACAACAGGAGATGACAGAAGGCATTACTTTTCAGAATGAAGGGAGCAATATGGGAAGTGGGAGGAAATAAGCGAACTGAAGAACAGAAAAGGAGAGCAGTGCCAGGACTTTAATTTGACTTTTATTTTGAGAGTAATGCCAGTATTTTATAGCAGTGTCCACTATTCCTCCTGGTACAATATTTTTTAAGGGAGTATATTTCAAAGAGTGTATACTCTAAACTCAAATTCTGGGGAACTGCTAGGTCTTTGCAGCTTGTTGGAGATAAAGACAGTATGTTTTGATTTCTGTGCTAGGATGTAAATGGAGATATGTGTGATGGCTTTTGCTCTCAGGTTTAATAGGAGCTTCAAATATGTGGCTTGTATTTATTATAGCCAATAGGAACCATGAAATTTCATACAAAAGCCAGGCAGCGGAATGTAAGGCACGACTTTGACTAGAGATCTTGATATTACCCATGTTCACAGATATGATGAAATCACTTTAAAAACTTGCGTTCACATTGCCCTTTGCCAGTTTTTCTGTAGAATTTCCAAAAATCCTCATGACAACCTTGGATTATCCATAGACAGGTAGAAAAATCAGCATTTAGCAGAAAAGTATTCCTTGCTACTCTTTGGTAAACAGTATCCTCTGTTGTTCAGGCTTATTAACATCTCTTTGAGCAAGCTTTAAAGGAAAGCTGCATAGTTAAAGATGAATAACCAATGACATTGGTTGGTTACTCGGGCAGAGCTTCACAAAACAGCAGTTTCTCAGTGAGATCCTTAGCTTCTAATATCTGGTGCTAAGCTCGGGAGTCCAGAAGCATCATTCATGTCAGTGCATTCATGGATAGTCTAGTTCAAAGCAACTAATTGTAAGAAACCAAATCTACAAAATGCTGATGTAGAAACCAGCATGATAATTTATAATAAGACATATGAATGCATACACAACTTTTGTCAACTGTTTTCTGTCCAAAGGAAAATTTACCTGGAATGGTCCTTATCAGAGTTTACACAGAGGTTGGGGGAAGTCAGTTGACCTTGAGAAGTGTCAAGTTGTAATATCATCTGAAGTTCAGGGATAGAACTACTAAAAGTGCTGACTATTCATGTTGCGTGACCAGGGAGCTCCCTGTGACCAAGTTTCCCCTGCCTAATTTCCATGTCCATCATCTCCTTATATTAACTGTCTCATTTATCATACTTCTGGTTTCTGGCAAAGTGCTTATCAATCACATATTTACTAAATAATTAAATGAATGGTAGGTGCTCCAATATATTAATTTGAATTTTGTCAAACTTGAATAACTATCAGAATTTTTTTTTAGCCTTCACATCTTCCTTTCTTTCACCTCTTCTGATTGGAGTCTAATGTTCTCAGTCCCTGGGCCACAAATTGGATTACTTCGTAATCTTGTCCATTAGGTATTAATTCTTACTATTTTCATTCCTTTCTCCCCTTTCTAAACATCCTCTCTATATGAATTCATCTGTTCCCATGACATGAAATAAATGCGAATGCTTCCTACTTGTAAACCTAGTAGGCCTTGGGCTCTCACGGGCATTTTGAACTGAACATGACCAAACTGAACTCATCGTGATCCCCTAAATCTACTCTAGAATTCTCCTTCAGTAACGACTCGGGTGCTCATGTTGGAACCCTGAGAGTAATCCTTGACCTTCTCTGTTTCTCCTCATCTAAGCTTACTGATGTGTCAGTGCTCAGGAGTAGCCACATTTTCTAAACAATAGTTATGTTTCTCCCAGGCTGTGCCGCACCCCCTGCCCCCCCCCCAGCTTTTTGTATTCATTGCTAACCTCCAAATGTACTGAATAATTACTGTATATAGTATAGTAGAAGAATGAAAAAATAGACAAGATCAAGCCCCTCCTTCAAGAAACTGACAAGGGAAAAAGACTCGTTATTCAAATGTTGAATACAAGTCAGTGTGTAGCAAGTAATTAAAAGTGCTGGGGAAACCTGGAGGTTAATTTTGGCCGTAAATTAGAGGGCTCAGGGAGTTGGTATGTGCACTGAGCTTTTAAGGGCATCATTTCAATGAACATATTTGGCGAAGTCCTCATCTATGTCACTGGTCTATAAAAAGAGAGACTTAAATAGGAATGTCTCCACCTCTTTTGGGCTGTTCAGGTCCATTGTTGCTTTGTTATAAGGAAATATATTTTACTTGATGATTTTAAAAACTATTTAACTGACTATTCTGTATTACGATCCTACGACTTCTAAAACTCTCAAAAACTCAAAATTAAGTTGTTAGCATATCCCCTCAATATACAGTTTTGTTTAAGAAGGAAAAAATCATTCAGTTGTCATGATGTTTTTATTACTTGCATTTCAATCAATTCCTGGTGCAACCAATCAGTTTTAGTTCAACTTGTTAAAAATTGGTAAATAAAATCTTGGAAACGGTTTTAGTTGCATATATCTAGAGATATTTGGTTTAGTACAGGTAAGATAATGGTTTGGAAATAGCAATCTTTTCTAGAAAATATCAATATTGATAATAAAAACAACCATTTTCATGCGCCAGAACAGTATTACATACTTTTCATATGCGACTTTGTTCAGAACTCATAACAATCTTATAAGTATTATAATCTATATTTTACAATTCAGGAAATTAAATTTCAGAGAGGTCGTAAGTTGGGTCTTCTGATCCTAAAGCCTGTCATGCTGCCATTTGGTTTTCTGTGTTAATGAAACATTTATCAAGTTTTACTTCTTTTAACAAGACCGATTCTATCAGGGACAATGATTAGCTCAAAAATATTTTCTTTCACTTTCTTTATATTTATCAGACTAACATAATCATTTGTCAAGGTAAGTTAAGGTATCAGAAACATATCTTCGTACAGTTTAGAAATATTATGATGATATCATTAAAATGACCTGTATATATTTGAAATAATTGCCATTTATTCAATCATCTGTTGCCTTTATATATTACTGTTAGATTTGAAAGGTAGTGCTACAATGGTAATTTCACAAAGTGTCGTTAGCCACTTCATTTCATTGGTTTTTGTTTTTTACCATTGTGTAAAATCCTCTACCATATAATGTGTAATATTGCTATAGATATTTTTTTTAGTACTGCTGAAAATGTGACTCTTAAGAGAATCAGGAATTATGGGAAAGAGCAATTTTCCAAAAGCTTTGAATTTGAGCTTTTAATAGGACCAGGAAAAGGACCCCTTTAGATCAGACTAATGACCTGCCTAGGTTCATTTGCTAAAAGTGTTGCTTGTTTCACGGATTGACTCTTTAAGAAAAATCTCCTGTCCTAAATGTTACATTGCAAGAGAGAAACTCATCTCTTTAGGGATTAGTAATGAATCAATTCTACCCCCATTCCTTTCGCCAAAGAAAACTGGTATTTCTTTTCTCACTAAAAGAACATCTTAGTGAATAATGATAGTTGATTTCTTACATAATTATAGAGTGTGAGTTTTACACTTTACAATTTTACCTGCCTTCATATTATCTCAGATGTCCTTCCTGTGAGATAATTATAGATTGCATGAAACTGCTTCAACCTGTCCATTTTCAACCTTTCTTAATCTTGTTTTTATACTACAGAAAAATAGAAACTTATACTTAGACTTCTCTAAATGGTTTTCTGAATGATTTTACCATCTTTTTTTGCTTATCTGTTTCCTCTGTCATTTTGACAATTTTTTAGTGGGAGTTTCCTGAATTTTCTAAGCTTCCTAGATGTATGCATTTTTTTTTTCTTTTAGATTGAAATGACTAAACTGGAACTGACATTCAATATCTTACTGATCTTGATGTATTTTGTTTCATTTCCCTGCTCATTCTATATAACTTTGATACTCTGCCTCTCAAGGTCTTTCTTTGTTCCAGTTTCATTTGAGCACCATGATCTTTCGTTTTCACAAACAGAAATTGCCATTCCCCTTATACTTCTCCTTTGTCACTTATTTATTCCCTGCAAATTAAATCTCATAATTATGAAGTCTCTAAAGAGAAAAGTTTATTTTTATTTTTAAAGATGGTAGCATCAAGGGCCCTCTGTTACCCCTCTCCCCGTTCTTGAAATTAAAATGTGTATTTTAAGTAGTAATTTTCTGTGGTGTACATAATTGTAGAAGTGCATATGTTTTGTAAAGGGGACTTACTTGAAAGAATGTGACCTTTTTTGGTGAGTGTTCTGGAAAATAGCTTGTAAGCTTGATATCCTTTAGTCTGCTACATTTAGCAATCTCGAAACTGAAAGATGCTCATAAGCAATCTTTCATATTAATTTAGGAGAAAAATATTCTCTCCATTCATGGCAGTATTAAGTTTCCAACTAGAGTTGGAAAATGCAGGATTGTTATTTTTCATTTTGAATCCATAACCTAATTTAATTTTTAAGTAAGGACCTCATTTTACAGATGAAAGAGCTGAATCTCCAGAGATTCACTGACTGATTCAGGTCGATACAGCCTATAAATAACAAAACCAGATAGGATTCAAATCCAGACTTTTGAGTAGAAATCTAGTATTTTCACCACTAGAGCAGAGCTATGTTTTTGGAAATTGCCCCTTAAACTTCATCAGAAGCATATGTTGAGAGTCTACATAAAATATTTTGGCATTACATAAAATGGTTTAAAATAGAGTAACTACCCTTAGGAGCTTAGAGTTTTATATGAAGTTCTTTGTAGTTGAGACAAAACAGTTTCTGCTTGCTTTTCATTGTTTCTTAAACAAGTTAACAATCATTTAAAGATGGATTTTATAATCAGCAATGCCTGGAGAAATTATATTATTGTTTATCCCCTAAATAGACAAATAACATGATCAAACTATGTGTGGCCTGTAATACATTTTGAATGTTGATGGGTCTTAAGGTTACTCCTTTATTCCTTCAATTCTACTGCCTCCCTCCCTCTTCATTATGAAAACTACTTTGGAGGACAAATTTAGAACTCCGTTGTTCTCTTTTCCTCTGTTCAAGTCCTTTCTAAAATATTTTTCATTTATTTCGTTCTAAGATCCCTATCACCAAATTTATAACAAACATCTAGATATTACATTATTTCTCTTAGCTTCTGGCCTTACAGCTGAAGACAAAATATTAACACAACAAACCATGGAGATGCATTTTCTGTTAAGTTCTGTTGCTTTGATTTAATGAAAAATTTCCTTTTGACTTTCTTCACTGCATATTGGTCAGAAATGATATGTTTGTGATTATAAAGTTACTTTTAAAGTTGCTGCTTTTAGATTGAATTGGAGTATCTCTTGGCATGCTGTGTATATTCAGTGCTTTGTGGCTACTGTGGAACCAGATTTTTAAAAAAGCAATTGCATGCCATGAGAGCAAAGTAAATATGATGGCAAGATGCATGGACGTGCGGGTGGGATGTGGCTAGAGTGTTTGCAATGAGCTCTCTAAGGAAAGGAAATGCATTTGTGTGTAACTGAGAGAGATGATCACTTACTAACATTTTTATCTTCTTTGAGGAGGAAAGGATCATTCAAAACTTTATAACTGGGTTTTATTTACAGAGCTGATATACTATAAAATTAAATTATATGGCTTCTTTTGTTAAAAAAAAGTTTTCCTAATGCATTTATTTGGGCTAGGAAAACTACATATTATAGAAATAAAGATACTTTCCCTCTTAAATAGGTTCTATTTAAGTTCTGTTTTCAATTCTGAAATAAGACTAAAATGTCTGTAGAGCTGATGCGACAAGTAAAAGCTAAAATTTGTGTACACAGCTAACACCAATAAACAGGAAATGCAGTTCTTATCTATATTTGGTAATCATAGTCAAGTGTGATTATTATTTTCAACTTGAATTTATATAAAAAGAGAGATGGTAAAGCTTGTCTTGCCATAATTTATCCCATGTGTGTTTTTCAGATAAAGATAATGATGGGTAGATAAGGTTATTGGTGGGGTCCATTTGCTTTTATAAAAAAAAGTTAAGATTTGCATCCATGGTTTCATTTTCATTCAGCATTAGTACGTATAGTGTTTCAGTACTTTTGAATATGTCAGTGCTGTCAACAAGTTTTATGAATTTTTTATGTGAATTTCTGATTGATTTCAATCGCAGCTCCCAAAAGGCCCATATTTCAGTAGATAAGACAAAGAAGGTTTGGGGTTAACAAAATAATTGTAAATAATACGCGGGTATGTATATAGTGCACTATTTCTTTTAGACTTTTTAGATATAAAAACCCTGTAAAAAAACATTGAAATGTGGAAAACTACAAAGAAAATAAAAATCTTCCAACTAATTTAATCATATAGTACATATTTGCTAAAAAAGTACACACACATACACACATGCTTCTTTCAAAATGAGCATGGGGTATTTTAAAACAGTATAACTGCATACATAGTCATTGGATTTTAAGTCCATACTGGAAAACCCCTTAAATCTTACAGAGCCTCTTATTAGGTCATATCTTTTCTTAACCAAAAGAAAAATCCAGGTCTAAATCTTTCGAAATCCCATAATTGCTGAAGGCCAAAGTATGAGCTCACACATGCAGAAGTCATCCAGTCTTACTGTTGTTCTATTCCACATCCCTGAAATGTTTGTTAGAAAGTTGGGAAATGTGTGTTTCATTTGATGACGCCCTCTGTTCTTGTCACTGACCCACCCTCTTTCAGGGAATAGTAAAGCCATCTTTAGTCCACTCTCACTAGCTGTCTTCTAGTTAGAATAACATAAACAATCTAACGAAATGTTGACCTTCCTCTCTGGCACGAGAATACCCTAAAGATTGCTAACTTTGCCTGTGTGTTTGTGCATCATCTTCCTCTCTGGGTATGTATTCATCTTCCTTTCCTGCACTCCCCAGACTTTTAGAAAAACTTTTAAAGTACAGCGAATTTATATCTGTCCCAAACTCTAGCAAGCTTCAAATTTCTTGGGAAAATTTGGAAATTTTTCTCTTATTTTAGAAGTTTGTATGAACTTGGAATTCTGTTCTATCACAAGTCAGCATTTGTTTTGGTAAAATAGTTATGTCAAGCCATTACCACCTCTTCCTCCCTAGGTTAAACTTGTATTCCAGGAAGATATCCACATTTATCTTTGGGTTTTTATACTTCTGTCTCTTTAACTCCAGCATGTGTACTTGAGGTTAAGAAGCCACCAAAATCTTTTGTTTAGTGAAGTCTATCTCCGAGTGTTCCTGTGTGAACATGATGGGAGAGTGGTCCCCTTTCTTAAGGGGACCTTCACACTGACATTTTTGATTTTGTAATAGGGTCACATACGAGACAAGAACATAATTGCCTCAGTATTTTTCTGAGTCACGTTAGTAAATACAAAACCCTGAAGTTATATGTTTGTATTTGAATAGAGAATTAATATGTAGACAAAGAATACTTAGGCATCTGGAAATTTCGAAACATTGGAAAGTACATTTGTATCATGGTTTTCCTTTATAAAATGAATATAGGCTCCTAATGTAGTTATTTGTAAAAATGTGGAATAGGAAGATATAAAGAAAAAAATCAGTGGCAGTCTCATCACTCAAAATCACTTTTTTAGGTATTTCGTTCCAAAATTTTCTCTCAAACATAAGTGTAATGTCCGCATTACAAAATTGGAATCATTTTTTACATTCGGTTTTGTATCCTCTTTTTTATTTGGGATTGTAAGCATTTTTTGGTGTTATTAAATATTCAGTTGTGCACTCTTTTATACATGTAATAACACCTACCTTACAGCTGTGTGTAGGGAGAGGGCGAGGAACTCTCACAGAAGGTATGTTGTAGGCTTGGTAAATGGTGGTTGCTTCTGTTATCAGGGTTTTCAAGTTGCTTTCCAGAAGTTTTATGTGCCCAGTGGAGAAAAGACCCTCATCAGCAGTGAATGCTATGATTTCACAAATGTGGGAAATTTAAAAGCTCAGTTTTTCTTACTTTATAAAGGATGAATTATTCATTCATCAAATATTTAGTGAATTTCTACCATGTTACAGGAAATGTGTGAGCAGTAGGGAAAGAGTAAGACAAAGCCCCATCCTCAAGGAATGTCTATTGAAAGTAACAGTGATGTTCGTTAAAACATGAGTATTTGGTGGAGTGGGGGTGGGAACATTCATTGGTCTGATAAGTTTGCAAAATATTGCGACTATATCTCACTCTCGCAGACTCATAGAGCTTATTAAGTCTGTAAGAAGTCTTACAGCGGGTAAAGATAACCCTCTATTTAGCTTCGTAAGTATTTCCTAAACTTATCTAATCACGGAAATCTTTATCTCAACATACTAGGATTCTTCTGAATTCTAATGAGTACAGTAAATTATTTAGCATCACAATATTTTGTGATTGTTTCTGTATGATTATGAAATCGTGTATTTTTGTTTTAGGTCTAGGATGGAGGTGGGTTGTTACTGAAAACATTAATGCGGTGGTGTAAATTACCACTGGATACCTTTCCTTGTTTTGAGTTGGTCTCAAATAATAGCATAAGGACCATCAATACCAAAGTGCTATTCTGAGATTTTAGCACTGCTCAATAATTGAAAAAAGAATTGCATTGGTGCTTAACCAAGTGCATCTGCTTGAAGACAGTTCAATTAGTCTCCTGTGTTCTTTGACATCTGTCATACTCATGACTTGAAATGCTGAATTAGAACCTACTTGATCTGATAAGATTTTAACTCTCCTCCTCTAAAACTTTTTCTGTTAAATTTCTCCAAAATAAATTCTGAGTGTTCAGGGGCTTTCACTGATAATGATTCTTTGTCAAGTATTAATATTAGGGAAGATTGGCTACTTTTTGTAACTCTTCTCTCTAGGGCTTTCATTCACAGTACAGGAACGCTCCAGTATCCAGTGGGAGCACCATTTAATGAAAGCAGCATTGACAGGATTATATGTCACATTTCTTTCTCAGCTGACATACTTATTTGGTGTCCGTGTGTTTTGGTATAGTATTTTAGAAATGTATCCTGTTGTTGGGCCATGGGTAAAAAAGTTAATTTCAGTGTATACAAAGTATGAGAAGATTAGTAGTTTCTTATACTATTAATGGGAGTTTTAAGTTATTCTAACCTTGTTGGAAGACATTTTAGCAATTTTTAGTTAAAATATATATAGTCTTTGGGCAACTTAATGACTAGGAATGATCCAGAGAACAGCCTCATAGAAAGCTCTTATGTAATGTACAAGAATAGTCATTTCAGTTTTGTCTTTCTATAAGGTATTAAATAAATGTCGTTACATCCATGTAATTAAATACCAGGTGGCTATTAAAAAGTTAAATATATCTGCTTGAGAATATCTTGACATATAATAGTAAGTTGATAAAAAGCAAGATGCCAAGTGGCTTGTACAGAATACATTTTATTTAAAATTAATAACACTAAGAAAAAGGTTATACATACATACACATATACCCATATCTGTGTATGTATGTATATATGTATATAGGTGTTTTATTTCCCTGAGAACTGTACATGGAACTATCGGTTGTGTTTTCTTTGGGGGTAGGGACTTATATTTTGGTGGCTTATATTTTGCTTTTTGTGTTTTTCTGTATTTGAAATTGCTAAATTGCATTTATTGCTTTTTTTTCTCAATAAGCAGGGTGTCTTTATTTCTAAGTATTATGAGATAACACATGTAAAAAGCCTAGAGCGGTATTACATAGATAATTTAATATGATTATTAAAAATCAGTGTTGTTCAGAAATAATAAGAACCCGAGGAGGAGAAGATAATATGCCATGGAAAGTCAGAGGAGTGGCAGTCAGGGAAAAGACATGAAAAGAATTAGGGAAGTGTGGGGAAAAATGGCTATTTGTAACTTTACCAACTGTATTTTTTTTTTTCATTTTTAAGTTTTATTCTCTCTGGAAATCTCATTCTTTTTTTTTTAATTTTTAAAAAATTTTATTTTTTTGGGTGACATTGAAATCATGATTCATCTGTACTAAAAGTAAGGCATATATATATATATATATATATATATATATATATATATATATTTACACTGTGTGTTCACCTCCCATAGTTAGATTTCTGTCTGTCACCACATATTTGACCCCCTTTACCCTGTCTACCTCCCACTCTCCCTCCCCTCTACCACCCTCTGGTAACCACTAGTCTATAGTCCATGTCCTTGAATCTCTTTGTCCTATTCATTTGTTGCTTTTAGGTTTATAGCCCACATATAAGTGATATCATGTGATTTTCAACTTTTTCTGTCAGGCTTATTTTGTTTAGCATGATTATCTCGAGGTCCATCCATGTTGTCACAAATGGCAGTATTTTATTTCTTTTTATGGCTGAGTAATATTCCATTGTATGTATGTACCACAGTTTCTTTAGCCAATCATCTATCACAGGACGCTTCGGTTGCTTCCATGTCCTGGCCACTGTGAATAATGCTGCTATGAACATCGCTGTGCAAATATCTTTTTGGATATGGGTTTTCAAGTCTTTGGGGTCTCATTCTTTTGTAGTTGTGTTTCTACCATATTCTCTGGCTTCTTTATTATTGGATTATATCTCTACTCTCTGCAGTTACATTTTCTTCCACCCTCAGTCATTAATCTGCATGGTTCTATGTTGTTCTTATTTGAGGTTAGGATTGCAGTGAGGAGTAGGCATTTGAGTGTTGTCACCAGGCCAACTTCAATGTTTATCATGTGTTTGCCATTGGCAGGCCACAAAGTTGATGCCTTCCAGGAGCCTAACTTCCTATGACGTGTATTTCTTGTTATTAAAAGAATTAATTTTTACACAGTATAGACTTATATTAAGAGACAGTGAATTGTTGGTTTTTTTTTTTCTTTCAAAAATGGTTATGAAATTGCTTAACCATGATGCTCTATTGATATTACTGGAAAATGTGAACTGTCGCATGGTAGAAGAAAAAAACTGACTTGTAAGAAATCATTATGGTTTATTTATTGTCATAATTATCTAACTTATTTTGCCAAACAAAGCTTCTCTACTGTGTGATTGTGTATTTAAACAACTGAGGACAACACAGCTACCAAACTGGCTAATCCTTATCCAGTTAAACAAAAACATAGAGCTATGCACATTTTCCTTGTGATATTCCATGTATCTCAATGCCCAAATGCTTACTATTCCACCATTTCTGTATTTTTTCTGACTTGACCAGTTGGTAAACCAAAAAAAATCTAAAGTACTTTGCACACCGACATGGAGGATTTGTTATAACTTTTTTCCTTATATACACAAGGAAAACAGTGTTCAACTCTTATACTGGTATCTGTTGGCTTTTCTGTATCACTAAGTCTGAAGTTAAGAGCTCAAGGAAAGAGATTATACACAAATAAGGTTATGGTGGAATTTATCTGTGACTATTGAGTCTGGCTTGTAAAGCTCCATGCCTGTGATACCCTCAGTATGGTTTTGTGTCACAGTTGATTAGGTGAGAGAATTGCTTACATTGGTACAGATTCATTTTCCAACCTGGTAAATGAAAGGATGTGACACTGATAATGCGATAGCCAGTTTTTAAATATTAACAAAAGTACACAATGGTAAAAGAAATACTGTGTCCAGCCCATATTAAATGTGAGTTAAAAGTGATATAGGATGATGACCAAAAAAATATTTAAAAGAATATTGATCAAGAGTTAGTGTTTCATTTTAGCATTCTTTTATTAATGTACAGCATATAATAACAAATAATACTAACCAGAATTTACTGAATCACATATGTTGAAGTGATTTAGTTGTGGTATCTCGTTTATTCTCACCTTATTATTGGTTTTATCATTAGCTCCACTTTAAAGGAAAATAAATCTGCCAAAGTTCACCCCGCTATTTAGTGGTAGAGAATGGGCTCAATAACCACAGTAACAAGACATTGGCTAGGAGACTGTTGGGAACAGAATAGAAAGTGATACAGTCTGATATTTATAATATGATTTTGCCATTTTAGTTGAAATGCAGATTTGTAGAATATCAGATAGCCATACTTAAATATGAGTACAGCCAATGCTATTTTTCTACAGAAATAGGATGTACAAAAATTTGTTTTGATTAATTCACAAATGAAAGTGTCCCTCCCACAACCTTATGGGCATTATCTAAGTGTGTATGGTTCTATATCACATAAAAATATAAAATATTTTATATTTTTTTGCTTTTACCTGTAAATGATTGTTTTAAATTTAACTTTGTCTTAGTTACTAATTTCAACATCATGTATATGTGAATTCATTTAGCTTGTCTTTCATTAATTTGTGATGTATTTATTAATGTATTCATAAATAATTTATAAAAATTCCAAGGAATTTTTTTTGTTTGTTTTGCTTTTAAACTTGTTTCCTTTCACTTTAATTACCTGTGCTCCTCTGCTATGAGGAAACAGTATGGGAAGATGTTTTGCATGATTTACTGGGAAATATTTTTGGTTTTAAAAAACAATACAATGCATTTATAAAATGAGAACTCAGAGTTGATCTCTAGGGTTGCTTCCAGCTTTACTTAATATTTGAGTTCTATTATAGCCAGAAAAATAGCTTAACTTTACAAACATCTTGATGCTTCCCAATGCATTCCTAACCATTTCTCCTAAATCTTTTATTTTTTTCTGTTAAAAACTGTTTCCATTAGTTCTTCCAATACTGTAGAGCATTTTGTCAAGTTTTACAGTTGAATTCCAGAAATCATTTAAGAATTGGTATCCCTGCCTTCTAATAAAGAGAAGAATCCTGGAATCTTTGGCCTAGGAAAAGAAGCAGCCTAACTTCTCCCTCTCCATCCGGACCCACTCATTTGCTCATTTGAATTTGGTCTAATTATGTCCAAAAATTCTTTGAGGACTCTTTCTTCTGCACTCAATGGTTTCCTGCCCTATGGACACAATAAATGACATATCAGAAATATATTTATTTCTACTAGACACTGAATCGGTAGATATGGATTTGTTATTACAGGTTAGTTGGAAACAAATATTGCTCTGTAATTTTGTGCAGAATACATAGGAATGTTCATGCTCATGTTGGGTCTAGAAATTCACTTATTTCCCTATTAGATCCAAGGGAAATATTCTTTCAGTTGCTTCCTGGAATTTTTTAACTAACTAGTAAAACTCCTACACAGGTCTCAGTAGCAAATGAAGAATTTCTCATGAGGATCTAGTTTACCATAGAAACATGATAAAAAAAAAATAAAGCTCTGTGCCATTTGTTTAGAAAAGCCTAACAGATGTAGGGTGTGGCTCATTGATTTGTAGAGAGAATGAACACCAGGTGAAGGAACTATTCTTAAAAGCATTTTAAAAAAATGTTTTAGGGTGGAGATTTTGCATTTTTCAGTATCATGGGTATAAGATTAATTCTACACATTGCAACCAAATTGTGATATTGGTGTTATAATTTTGTTGAATATTTGACCTTGGGGGAAACCAAGTAGAGTTAAGCATAATATACTGTTTTTAAAGACAAGACATGGAGCAAAATCTTTAATATGCTAAAGAAGAGAAACAATCCGACACTTTGGCGAACAGTAGTTCTTTGGTACATTATGTTAGGATGTTTGTATGCACGTGGATCACTTTTAATATTTAAAATACTTCAGTCAGAGATTACTCTTGTAAAGAATGAATATCCCCCTGTCCTTATAAAACAAGACTTTGTGAATCTTTGACCAATTATTACAGAAATCAGATTATTAATAATCAGAAGCAGATTATTTATTTCTCCACTACTATCTGGTTTCCAGAAAAATTTTAGAAGCATTTAATTTGAAGCACCACATTTTATACCACATTTTAAAGCTAGAAATGATCAAAATGTTTATAATTAAAAAATGTTAAAACAGAAGAAATAAAACCCCAGTAATCTCATACATAGGATTTTCTTTCCTGAAGAAGTAAATCATATTGTTCTCACCTGTTAATTAGCTCTAAAATAGAAGTTGTCCTAATGAAAAGCACCAATTAGCATACTCAACCTCCAGCATTATCATCTCCCAGTGAGCTTTTTGCTGTTTCTTCCTTAATGTGTGCCTAGAGTCCCTACAGGGGAGGTACAAAGTTGAATTACGGTATGGAGATAAATTCTTCATGTTAAACAACACTAATCTGTACTTCTGGACCATTTCGAAGTTTTAGTGAAGTGCATTTCTTGGCAATGAAGAAGGAATTTTCCGTTCCTCAGTAGAAAATTAAAATGTCTTCTTGATGGAATGAAGCCATCACTCCCTGTGGAGCACTATATACATGTAGAGCTCCTCTCCTGCAAACGAATATGAGATCTTTCTGGAGGAGGAAGAGTTGAGTCTATTTTGTTATGTTTGTTCATTAAATTTAGTCTCAGGAAAAAAAAATGAAGGTATTTGCAAAGAAAACCTATTGACAGTCTCAAAGAAATCTGGGAAATTCCTGGATACTTGGCTTCTTTTTCAAAGCAAAGTTATTAAACTATGATAGCTGAGAATGAAATGGAGTAGTTCTGTCATGTCAGACTTTCCCTGGCTTCTCTTCTGACAGGGTGGGTAGATTAGGGAATTTCAGTGTACGTTTGATAAGATCACTCTTGTTATTCTTATGGAAAAGATGGAGAAATGCTAGGAAGAGAGAGAGAATGCTAAATAGTTGGATGACCCTACCTAAAAGTGATGGGTTTGTAAAACCATGCCACAAGATTCTGTCTTGGGCCTTGATCTAGCCACTATTTTTGTTAGTGGCCAAGATAAAATTTTGACAAATGCCTCTGTGATGCATATCCCCTCAAATCTGGGAGGGCAGGAAGTACATTGACCAAAAATATTGTAATAAAATCTGGGAAAGTGGGCCAAAGGGATGAATAAGGATGAAAGTAAGATTCAAGAAAATCTGTGGAACAAGGTCAGAAGAAGAGAGAAATCTCTTAGCTATTGAATCTAGGAGAAAGAATATAGGGCAGAAGTTCTCAGCTTTGGTTAATCATTAGGATCAACTGGGTGGGTGCCTGGGGAGCTTTCAAAAAAAAAAATGCCAAATAGTTGGGCACTACTCCAGCCAATTAAATCAGAATCTCTAGGGGTGAGGCCCAAGTATTGGTATGTTTAAAAATCTCCCCTGGTGATTTTATTGTGCATCTGAGGTAGAAAATCAGTGAGTTTGTTTATCTTGTGGATAGAACAAGATGAAAATGGTGAAATGATTGAAGGTCTTACTTATCTGTAAACTCATTAAGAAATTCTGAATGCTTAGATGATTAGTATAAACATATATGAGGCAGTAAACATTTTAAAGAAAAGATCTCAGCATGCATATTTCTGTACTCAGGGTTATCAAGGAAAAGCCTTCTGGGTTACTATTCTGGAGATGGTACCAAAAAATGTAAAGCTAAATTGTCCATAGAGAATCAGAATATTACAGAGACTTTCTTACAAGAAATAGGGACCTCGTTTAAACAAGTCGTCTTTTGACAGTTTGAGGTTGTGTTTGCACATCGACCCTTTCTGGTAAGTTTTAAATTTTGTCAGCACACTTGTCTAGAATGTAGAACTCTGACCTTCCAGTCATGGAAAAGCACTGGTTTCTGCCAGCCCTTGACCAAATCTCATTTTGCTCCTCCTTGTTGAATAGTATTGTAAATCTCTCTTTCCTGTTTCTTTATTGGATCACAATCAAATTATATATCCCTAAACTTGCATTTTCATTGTTCTTCCTCCTATGGTGGGCACCCAACCATTGAGTCCTTTTTTTCTATCTGAGCAATGTTCTAAAGGACCTCCCTTTTCTTCTCCATCCTGATGTAGACTGGCAGCCAAGACCAGCTTGGTGATGACAGAAGAGGGAATGATGTGAGAAGAGGCTATTTTCACATCAGTCTGTTTACTCTGTCAGGACTGAAATGTGTGAATTTATATTCGATTGTGTGATTCTTGACCTTGCCCAGTCTGAGCTTGCAAGGGAGTTATTTCAAAGTCTTGAATACTTGCCCTGTTATTAACTGGTCTTTAAGTCACTGTTCGACTTTTCCTGAGGACAGTTTTGCTGTGATTTTTGATGGGATGTTGGAGTCAGGGCTATACCTAGGCTAGGCGGTTTACCCAAGTATGTCTTATATACACAGAATTCACTTTAAACGTGTATATTATTGGACCCATCCTGGCTGACAGTCTTTATGCACCCTGCTTTGCAGATGTGTCTGTAACATCATCCCATGAAATTCTCTGTAACAGATGTTTATTCTTATACATTGGCAATCAATCTATACACTGAGATGATCATTTTGACCCAGTTATTTTAATGGTGACTATGCTAGTAACATGTTAGTTTTTTTTTTTTTAGCTTTAATTATAATATTTGGCAGTATAAAGAAGCAAAAGAAATATAGCATTCATTGGTTGACGTTTAGGTTTGAGAAAAGGGTTTCTTCTTTCAGACTTGGTGTCGGGAAAGGATGCACACTCCATGAGGAAGTAGGTCAGAAACCAGGGGTTTCATTTTATGTTAGTATGTTAATGAAATTTAACATTTCATTAAATGTTAGTAGGATGTGACACTAGGGGAATCCTTACAATAAAGGTCATTGGGACCATTCAAGGCGGATTTGTGCACAGTTGAAAATGGGCATGCACTGAAGGTTCTGTGACGTGTTCAGATCACGTCCCTTCTTCCAACCAGTCATTGACTAGAAGTCACAACTTTTTTGTACTTCAGTGTCTTTCTCTGTAAAGTGAGAGTATTTGCCTAGATTGGTTCTAAAATCATTTTTCAGTCAAAAACTTCTATAGTATTATAATTATAAAGCCATATCTCTCTCACACACAGACACACACACACACACACACACACACACACACACAGTATTTATGTCACAGAGTTGTATTTTAATAGTATACAGCAGTAATTTCGATGTTCATCCGTACTTACAAAATTGCAGTTCTGCTTACATTGTGTTTCTGTCTTTTACATAGAAAATATAAAAATAAAAAAATTACTAGGATCGTGGATACTGAAGACTCTGAGATACAGTTTTTTGGGGGTAATACTTTCAAGAATCAGAACTAAGACATTTTCCCTCAATTTCTTAGATACTTCAAATTATTACTGAGAATATAAATTCTACATAAATACAGGTAGAGAATAATCTAAAATAGATAGTCCAATGGCATAAATGTGAATAGTTCCCTTCTGAAAGTCCTGAAAATGCCAACCAGTCTAGCTTAAATTCCAGAGGAGACAGCTTCTCAGTTTATAAGACTTAGAGGAGACAAAGAGAAAATAATGTATCTATTGAAACTGCATGATTTCTTTGTGTTTTGAACATTAGGTCCATACCCATCTTGTGAACACCAGTTTTAATTCTGTGAAAATTAGTTTGCATTGATTATATCCAACCAGGACAATTGACAAATAACCTAGATGTCCTTTTTTTTATTTTTTTTTTTTTGGTAGTGGTGGTTATTGCTGTTGTTTTTATGTAATTTTCAAAATCCATACCTTTTCTAGGTTGGATGTGCTCGTTTCTATAACAGTACTTTCTGGCAATTTTCTTTTTTTACATTTAAATTGCTTAAGTACATACCTTTCAGAGCTATATTTTCTCCCTGAGTTTCCAATGATTCTTTAATATTGCCGTTCTGGCTGCTTTAGTTCGCTGAATCATTGCCTGTGCCTCTGGGAGACGTGCAGTTATTTCCCAAAGGGTTCATTTCTGACAAGAAGTGATTACCTGCATGTTAGCAGCTTAGGTGTTTCCGCTGTTCAGCTTCTTTTTAGATAAATCACAGTTGTTGTGGAGCAAGCATGCAGCCTAAGCTCAGGAATAGGAGATTCCAGCATGAACATGCTCAAAGGAATTGGTGACATGTTCTGTGCTGGCTTTTATCTTTAGACCTTGTTTCAGAAGTCAAAGGACTAGGGTGATAAAACCATTCTGCCATCTGTTCTTTTGAGTTGAGATGTTGGTTCCACTTCTCTTTGGCTTGTGTCTTACACACTTGACTCTACTTTTGAAGCTCCTGCCACCAGAGCTCTCGTCTGTTTCAGAGACAGCAGTGCAGGGAGTTTGACAAAGATCGGTTGAAAACATATCTAAGAAGGTGTGTGTAGGTTTTTAAAAACAGTACATAACTGGGGATGTCTTCACCTGGACAGTCTGTCGAAGAAATTCAGGGTGATTCATCTGAGATCGCTTTGGTTAATTAAGGTTATATTCCATAAAGTGGCTGTATTTTACTTTCTGGGTGATAAAGACTAGGAAAGCTTGATGGAAACCGTTTTAAACACCATCATGCATCATTAATTAGAGCTGACAAAAGAAGCAATCAGTCAGAAAGAGAAAAGACCTAGAACAGTGCTTCAGAATGGACAGCGGATAATTATAACAAGGCAGAGGAGGGTCCCAGGCAAGTGCAAAAACAGCGAAGGGTGCAGGATCTGGAAGAGTCCACGGTGCCTCACTCTTCTCATCCAGGTGTGTGTGATTGTCAGGTTGAAGTTTCTAGATAGTACAGGACCCAGTGGTGGTTTTTACACCTGCCGGATCTCAGAGGGTTTTAAAGTGAGGAATATAGTGAAGGAGATAAGTTGTTTATTAGAGATGCGGACAGCTTTTAGATAAAGGAAACAATGAAAATATTGGCAAGAACTTTTGACTCCTAGACCAAGTAACATTAGTTTATTAAATGTCACAGAAACGGAATCCGTATTGTTTACTTAACACATCTGTCCTTAGAAAAGTAAATATATTCCTTGTAAACCGATTGTCCTAAGGTAACGATGAGTATTTTTCAGCTTACGCTCTCTATAAAATATGTATCGTAACCCATTTTTATGTATTATGTTTTATGGTACTTTCTAGTTTGCTTTTTATTTCATATAAAAAACCTCACCCATATTTTAAATAGAAAAAAATGTCATCTACATTTTTTTTTTTTGCCAGTAGCATTAAGGCCAATCTAATTCTCTTTGCTAAAGGCGATGCATATCCAGAAACTCCTTGTGGTTTTTTGGGGTATGAATCACAGGCTTCTTAACTTTCACTACATTATTTATAGGCCCTAAAACACAAGCCCAATTTTTTCATCTTTACACAGGCAAAACTCCAATGAAATGATTTGGGTGCTTCACGTAATTCTGGCTAAAGTTAATAACTTCTGCTACTATTCCCTTAGACTACTCATTGCTATCTGGTGGATATTTTTACTTAACCTTATTTTTTGTTGTTGTTTCCCTTTTATTTGCTCCTTCAAAGTAATATTGCAAGTTCACAAAGAAAAGTAAACTTTCTGCTTTAATCTCTTCTGCTCCGGAAAGACAGAATCAGTCTCTTTTTCCCTTGTGTTCTTAATGAATTTTCTCAGTTCAGTAATGTGCAACCTGTATGTGATGTTATAATTATCTGGCATTTGTCTGTTCCTTTCTCTAGACTGTGAACTCTTTTTGAGAAGGAGTGAGTATCTTATTATTCATCATAGTGGCTTAAGCTGTACCCAGTACATAGTAGGACCCTAGGAAATGTTAAATTGTATCTTTTTTAAAGGGGGATTATGGGGCATAATTATGAAATATAGACCACCTAGGCTGCTAGCAAATTTAATTTTCTCAAGTTACTTTGATGGCAATATGAGATCACTGGAAGACCATGACAGAAGAGAGTATACATCAGTGTCTGAACAATTTCCTTCCTTACTCATAGGATGCCAATTCAGAGAAGATGCTTTTTGCACAGAATAGCACTTCCCTGGAAAATTTTTACCTATGGGAAATAATTACCAACAATTTTCATTCATGCCGTGTGTTAGATACTTTGAAAGATACTTTCTATCCCTTACCTCTTTTAATCTTTACAATAACCCTATGAAAAGATTGCGTGTGTGTGCGCGTGTGTGTGTGTGTACACACACATATATATGAATATGTACAGAGAAAGGTTAAGTAACTTAACCAAGGCCACATTAGAAACAGCACAGCAGACTCACGATTGAACCTGTTTCTGATTCAGATTCCGTCATCTCGTAACCATGTTACACTGCTTCCCACCACTTCACCACTGAGTTGCTCTCAGACTCTACTGGCTGCTGGTATGATACAGCAGACTTGGAACAGTGAAAACCCAGACATTAGGCAAATGGGAAGAGAGAGCTACTTCCTTGAGGGATAAAACAGAATCCAGAACCTTCAAGGGGATTTTCTTGAAGGAAACCATGTGGTTCTAACTTGTTTCCTCCAAGTTCCACCGTTCTCGTGAGGCTCCTTCCCTTCATGCTCCCTAGCCATCATCCTGCCCCAAAGAGACACTGATGATCTTTTTATTCTGTGACTTAAGAGCTGATGTGGGATGATCCCCTCCTTTGGTTCCATTAATACAACAGAGAACACTGGAACTTGCTAAATGCTCAGGGAGAACAAAACCGATAAAAATAAAATTTTAAAACATATTAGCAATCCAGTTTATACATTCCAGGCTTGTTTTACCTGACTTCACTTTTTGCACATTTCCTTCAAGACTGGCAGATCTTCCTTCTGCTTATTTCCTTCAACATCCATATATTAGCATGGTGAATCCTAATGGCTTTTTCTATCATGAAAACTTTTATTTAGTATATAGACAGTGTTTGTTGGACGAGTGAATTTGTAGGCCTTTTGTAATTGCAGTACTCAGCTCGTCCCCACTGCTTTCTGATATCCATAGTTCAGCCCTAACTTTATACGTTTCACTTCTTTCTATGCAAGGGATACTGTCATATCACCCTCTGCTCAGGAGCCCCTTCTGAGTATTTGTGACTCACCATGGCTAAGGTCAGGGTACACAGGCTCTCTTTGTTTTTTACTTAAGGCTATCTCAGAGGTCCCAGCTTCCTAAGAGATATGCTCCTTCCTCAAGCGATTGCCTCCTAGAGAGTGTGGCCTATTGGCTAGAATAGAAGAGTCTCAGTTAGAGTTGACAGCTGAAGACCCAGGCAGGAAAATTAGCACAAGACCCAGGCTTGGGATAGAGAGGAGCAGGAAGAGGAATCCTATCCAGTAATAGGGGGCAGTCAGGTGGTGGGCTAATGTTGGTTAGCATTAGGAACCTGACAGCAGGAAGCAGAAACCTAGTTTTGGAGATTGGGATTTGGGAATCTGATGCCAGCCCTTGAGTTGCTTCTTACAAGGCAGGACTCAGTTTTCGAGGACTTTGGGTAAAGGATCGAAGCAAAGGCAGCAACTTAGACTAAGTTGATGTTGACTGACAAGGTGCCAGAGCCTGCTACAAGGTCATCCTGTTGACCACAGTGCCTCAATGTAGGAAATCAGAAGAATAGGTGGTAAGTAGACAGACACGTAGTCAAAATTTTAATGGTCTGTTTCAGTCTCACTCTTCAGCATGTTATAGTTTGAGCCCCAGTTAGTTCAGTTGGTGAGTGATGTTGGAGGCAGTGGGTAGATGGAAGACTTGCTGGAAATGGTATATTTTCTCTGTGGGACCAGGCGAGGAAGTAGGTATTTTGAAAAAAAATATTGATCAATGTTTTATTATTATTATTATTATTATTACTCAGGAAAAACAACCCTATTTGTAATACAAAGTATAGAAACTAAAGCTCCATGGGATCTTTTGGGCTAGTGATAGGAAATTCAGTGATTTGCTCCAAGAAAGTGAATCAGTCTCTTGGGGAACGTGAGCTATTGTTACTTATACAAAGGAGGCATTGGTGGCTTGGCTCCTAACTGGATTTTTTGCCAGTTCTTACTGGCATTTTACTCCCCTGATTAAATACAGAAAAGACGGTGTGCTCTTAGAAGGAACCCTTGGCAGGTATCCTACACTAATTGAAGGGCAGTTGATTCAAGCTTTTTAATACAGACAGACCTTCAAATTATGTTGCATGCATGACATTTTAAAAAGAAGACATGCTGAGTTAAACCAACTGTGACGACTTGGCTTTCCCTGCCTAGGCTTCTAGTAAGATGGATTCACCTTTGGCCAAAAAGGACTTGGTTGGATAGACTGAGGAGGAAACTCTTTAAAAATATTATTACACTTGATCTCACCATATTATCATGTTTCCCAAGAGGAGGGACTCTTAAAGGAAGTTAGAGTAGAAAAAGAATAGACACCATAAATACCTAAGAAGGATTCATTTTTAGACCAGGAACCAAGATTGAGTTGACAATGCCTGATGAAGGCCAAGAGAGGTGCCACAGCCTGTGATGGTCAACCTGTTGATGGACTCACATTGCCTCAGTTGTGGGGAATTAGAAAAATATGAGACAGGCATGTAATTGAAATTACAGAGAATTAAGTATTATAGTAAAGTCAAAGTAATTTTTTAATGTGATATGAACAAATGATTTATATTTATAGCCAAAGTAAAGGAAGTAAATTTTAAACTGTTTAACTATAAACATAATAGTGTAAAAGTGACCAATTATAAACTGTTTAAAAACTATAATGAAATACAAAATGTTATCACATTGAAGCCCCCTAGTGAATTAACTTGTTGCCTAGTTGAATTATACTGGATATACTCTGAATAAAGCTTGTATCATCTATATTTAATTGAATATCTTGACATAGCAGGGTGAAAAATTAAAAACTATTCTTCGAAACTACTTGTCTGTATTAATTGGGCACTTTTCAGGACAATAAAACCAACAAGAAAATAGATATAATTTGAATGCTGAAGCAAATATTATTATCTGTAATGCTCAATTTAAAATTTTGGAGTAAATCAAACAACCTCATTCTCATTAACTTTATCAAGAGTAAATTTTGTAGTAAAATGAGATTTTGTAAAATATTTAATATTTAAAACCCTTTTTTATTTACTTTATGCATCGAGGATTAAGATTTTATTTGAAAATTAAAAAATTAAATGTTTTTAAAATTGCTTTAAAAACATTTTAATAGCAACAACAAAAACAAACATTTGGACACACCATACCAAAGAATGCTACTTATCGCTACATATTATAATACAGAAATGCAGTTTTCATAATAATTTGCAGCTTTTTCAAATTTAAGAAGTGGCCTTATTGTTCCCACTTGTTTAGTTTGTTCTGAGTGATTTTAAAAAATTTATTTCAGAACCTGGTTGCAGTGCCGTATGAGGTTTTACTATCTTAACATTAGTTTCTTTTGTGGCAGAGTTTTCTTGGTAATAATTTATTCAATTAGTGCTTCAGTCCCAGAAAGCTCATTTGTGAACTTCAAGTAGGGAGAGAGATTAGTTTATCTTTGATTTTCAGGTAGAGTCAAACTGAACAGAGGAACCCTTTTGTGTGTGTAATAAAGACATTCCAGAATGTCCTAGTTCAGGCAGAGCCAAGGGTGGCCTGCTTTCATCCTAGTGCATTGAATGGGGCTTCTCTTTGGCAAGGAACATCCTGTAAACCGACCTCCCTGGCCTTCTTCCCTGTTAAAAAGGAAGTGCTCTTCCTGTCCTTATCAATTTTGGGGTTACAATTTCACGGGGTTCTAAAGCACAAGACACATGAGAGATCCTAAGAGGCTGGGCTAGCATTAACAGAAACTGAGGGAAAAGGTCCAAGGGCAGTTTGTGGATAGGAAAAAAGGAGGAAAGTGTCATTTCAGATTGTACTTCTGCTGACTTTCTGTGGATTGTGCTTTTCCTCCCTCTCTCATTTTCCAGCACATGTAAAACAGTACATTTTAATATCAGAAGACTGAGGATAATGTTATCAAAAGATGCAGTCCTTGAGAGATTTCTACTGAGTCAAGATGACAGTTCGGTAGTTATAATTCCAACCCCAGTATATATGACTTTGTAGGTGGAACAGAAAAAAGCAAAAGAAGTACCCAGTTCCTTGTGAATTTAAATCTACACTTTCAAAAAAAGATGAGAAGAGAGTGGTGGATAAAACAACTAAATTCACATATAAGAAAGAAAAGATGCGAGCTCTTTGGTTCATTGTTAGACTTGAATGATGATAAACCTATAAAACAGTTATGTTCAGTGTCTGGCTGCAAATTTATGTTTCATTTATTTTCAGTGTCTGGTTACCAACAGTAACCAGATAACCAGATTCTCATAAATCAGGCTAATGGGAATATTCCAGATGATTGCTAATATTCAGTCATAAAATTTGAAAAACTATGATGTTACAGCTGCTTCAGAAACAATCACAATCTGGACGATTCCTATTTAATTTTCAATTGAAAATATAAAGGGGACTTTAACTTTCTCAAACATTTATTTAGCCATTTGTTCTTGTATGTCTTGTAGATCCTATCTAAGTCCCAAAGTCTTTTACTATTTAGCTCTGATGTCTCTAAGACATGGAGAATTTGGTAGGGGCACACAGAGAGAAACTTGAGACATATTTTAATATCCTTTGAGAGCAGAACATAATGAGACCAATTTAGATGTTTGGAAAATGTATAAGTTAAACAAAGAATTCTTAACTCGAAAGAGTTTGAATGGATTATGGAAGTAGGTCTTAGGTTTTATTCTCCAGAGTATCTGTGACAGTGGTGAAAAGAAGAGCACCTACTGTGTGCTGCCATTTTGCCAGAGTTGTATGAATTCGATGCTCACAACTACTTTAAGGATTGCATATTGTTACTGATACTTTATGTGGAAGTAAATGGACTCGAGCTAAGCAATTTTCCCAGGGCATCACAGCTAGTAAATGCTGGAGCCACGATTCAAATTGAAGTCTTCTGGTTTCTATAAGCCATGCTCTTTAACCACTCCTCTTTGCCATTACCCTGAGAGATCATTTTCATAAGTTTAGTTTTCTTTAAAGCAAACAAATTTGACATGCAGAGTTTCTTTTGGCCCCCTGCTGCTGTGTGAACCCAAATAGACATCTCACTGATATGGCTGGCAGTTGCCTGGGTGCCACAGGAAATGTTTCTGGGATGATTGCGTCCAGGTATATGTGACGGCATTCTTCACTAAAAGCTCTAATCACCTGAACTCTTTGAATTAGCTTATGTCAAACTTTCCAGTAGCTCTTCCTGACTAAACCTGTAAAAGAAGAAATTAAATGAGAGGAGACATTTCAGATTCTCAGATTCTGCAGGCGACCCGTATACAGTTTAGATCTAAAGTATAACCTTTGAAAACCTATATTTTATATTTGTAAAAAATGTAAAACCTCATATAATTGGATCGAGCTTGAATTTCTAGGTATCTTTATCAAGTTCTAAAGCAGGGATCCCCAACCCCTGGGCCACGGATTTTACAATCGGTGGCCTGTTAGGAACCGGGCCACACAGCAAGAGGTGAGTGGCAGGCCAGCTAAGAAGCTTCATCTGTATTCGTAGCCACTCCGAGTATCACCACCTCAGCTTCACCTCAGATCATCAGGCATTAGATTCTCATAGGTCCCTGGTATCTAAAAGGTTGGGGACCGCTGTTCTAAAGGATTTAAGATGAGGTTTGCTTTATGAACTGTATTTGGTATTCATCTTTCTTTGGTGCTGTTAAGCAGGCTCATTAGGAGAGTTCTCTCTCCTTTAAGGACATTTAAGATGTTGAAAGCAAAAGAATGGTTCTCTAAGGTCCTTCTTCATTTCACTGAGTCTATATAGTATGGAGAATAATAAGAGTATAATCGATGATTTTTCAGTGGTCTTTCCTTTTGAAAGATGCAGCTGAGAATACTGGCTAGGACTCTGGTCATTGCTTCATCCTTTGGGGTGGCTTTGCCCTTCCCATATTCCTCTCTTTGAGTTTTAGGTTGCCATTCTTGTTGGCACCTCTGTCAAAATGTAGATGTCTATAGGGGAGGCTCGTCCACAGCAAGAGGAAATGATGGTCTGCCTGATATTAGTATTTCTGATGCAAGATCTCTTTGGAAAAACAAGATCACCGTTGCTCTTGACAGTGAGCAGCCATTGTATTGTTGTATCCTGCCAGACCTTCACCCAAGGGAACACAGGTTTCTATGAGGAAACCACAATAGAAGAACTATCGGTTCTGAGGGTACCTGTAGCTATGATGGTTACATCGAGATCAATAAGGACACATTCCCAGCAGCATGAATGAATGGCAAAGAAATAGTCCCTTGGAGTTTGTCCTTGGAAAAGGGTGGCTAAAAAGTGTTCCAGAGCTGATCAGTTTACTCTGCTGGTTTGCACTGCATTCTCTGCTATGTGCTGGCTGTCACTTCTGTTATTCTCAGGATTATCAAGATTTCTATAAGTTTAAAGATAAAGATTTTCAGTGAATATCCCCATCCCAGAAGACAAAGTACTTCAGGGTTAATGGAATAAGACATAAAAAGTGGCCTGACACTTATGTGCTGGTAAGACTCCACAGTTTTTAGAAGTGACCTTGCCATAGGGCCTGCACTGGTATGTTCAGTGTCCTAGAAGATGATAGACACCCTTGGGATAAACTTGTCAAATCCTTCGGTGATGGCAAAAGTCACTCAGTTCCTTAAGTGACTTTCCTCTCTCGGGCATGGCTAAAGGGTAGCCCCACACACACCAGCAGTGTATGAGTTATGAGAGCAAACAACCCAGAGACCACGGTGCTTGGAGCTGCTCAAAGGCCCGGCACTACCATAAGGCCAGCTGACCCTGCTTGGGAATCTGCAGATTGCCCTGGAATGGGTACTCATAAACACATTCATGGGTACAGGCAATTGGGAAAATAAGGAAAAGACAGGGCAAAAGCATGATTCCATATTCCTGGGTGGGAGGTAAAGTTTGTTTTGCTTTTCCCTATCACAAGGCAACATTATGCAGCTTTATACTTTTCCTGTGACCCATGTGTTCTTTGAAAGTCAAGGCCATGTGAAATAGATTGAGCACTAGACCAGCTGCCGAGGGACTTGGGTCCCAGTACCACCCCACTAAGTTTTAGATCAATGGTTTTGAACAAATAACTTCACTTCTCTGAAGCCTTAATTTAATGCTCACCTTTCCTTAGAGATTTTCTGAGTTTCCTAAGGCTGCTGTAACAAATTACCACAAACTGGGTGTGTTAAAAGTCAGACATTCTCTCACAGTTTTGGCAGCAAGAAGTACTAGATAAAGGTGTTGGCAAGGTTGGCTCCTTGTGGAGGCGCTGAGAGAGAGTCTATTCCACACCTTTCTCCTAGCCTGTGGTGGTGGTTGGCAACCTTTGATGTTCCTCGGTTTATTGTCGCATCGTTTCGATCTCTGCTTCCATCTTCACGTGACCTTTCCATCCATGTGCCTCTGTGTTTCTCCTTTTCTGTTTCTTGTAAGGGCACCGTTCCTTGGACTCATGAGCCTGCCCTAATCCGGGCTGAAATCATCTCAAGATCCTCACCTTCATTACAGCCATGTACCACATAACGACGTTTCAGTCAATGATGGACCACGCATATGACAGTCATATACCATGTAGGTTTGTGTAAGTGCACTCTGTATAGTTTGCACAACAACAAAATTGTCTAATGATGCATTTCTCAGAATGTATCCCCATTAGTAAGCGGCACACGACTGTACATCTGCAAAGATCTTTATTCTAAATAAGGTCACATTCTGAAGACCTGAGTGGATGTCTTTTTCATAGCCAACTCACAACAGGGGTGGTAATTTCTGTTCTCCCTACTGCACAGGTCTGTGTTAGGAGAGAGTGAGATAATGCACATCTAAGTGTTTTGTGAAAGGTGAAGTGCTGCATTTTATTCTTGTTACTCTCCAATTAGAGACCTTTTGTAATGGCCTATTTTATAGAAGAAAGTCCCTTCCATGTTTTTGTATTCCATCTCTGTTTTGATCCAGTCCTAGGCTATCTTTCTTGATTCATTTCCTATTGTATACTCCAGCCCCAAGAGATTACTTATTTTTTGAATCATCATGCACTTCTCTCTCAATTTTCTTCCCACTTATTCTTCCATCTCACTTTAAGCTTTCTTTCCTCTCCTACTTATCTTTCAAGGTTGGGCTGATATCTCACTTCTTTAGCTAACTGTTCTTCTACTAAGTTGAAATTTTCGGGGAGTGTGCTGGAGCTGGCTCACACTGACTAGAGAGAGCTGAACACTGATTGGTAAATAGTCAGTAATACTCTGGCAGCTTGATATCAGCCATGGTGGGAGTATTTACATTATGGAAGTTAGCAAATACTACAAATGAGAGCTTTTTCTTCGAGCCCAGCACACCCCGAAATTTTTTCCTCCTTGCACCTCCATCACACCTTGTTTTTAATCTCTTCTTTAGCATTTTAAGCATTATCTATAATTCTTAATTTTGTGAATAGCCGTCACTTCTGACAGATTTTCAGTTCCTTGAGACCAAAGAAATAGTCTGAGTTCTGTAGAGTTGTCTTATATCTATAGCACCTGGCATGGACTGAATGGTGTCCCCCCCGCCAAATTCATATGTTGAAGAGTTAACCTTAAATATGACTGTATTTGGAGATAGGGCCTATAAGAAGATAATTAAGGTTAAATGAGGACATGTGGATGGAGCCCTGATCCAATAGTATTAGTGTCCTTATAAGAAGAGACACCAGAGAATGAGCTCATTCTCTCTCCGTGTTGTGCACGGACACAGGGAGAAGGCAGCTGTCTGTAAGCCAGGAAGACAACTTTCACCAGAAATAAATGTCGGTTGTTTAAGGTACTCAGTCTGTGGTATTTTGTTACAGTGGTCCAAGCAGACTAATACAGTACCTACTATATAGGAGATGTTTGTTATATTGAGGAAGATAAAGGGGTGAAGAGTGGTGACGATTTCTCCCTATGCCAATCTGTAAAATAAGTACTATAATTGACCCGTTTTATAGGTGAAATCTGAGGCTTAGAGAGTCAAGTAGTTTGCCTAAAGTCACACAGGTAGTAGGTAAGCCGAGTCTGATTCCATGGCCTAAATTCTTAAGCACGGTGTGAATTTTTTTCTTGAATAAGATGGAATTTCCTATCCCAGACCTCTGTCATCCAGTAGAGTAGCCATTAGTTACATGTGGCTGTTGAACACTTGGAATGTGGCTGGTCTGAACTGAGATGCAGTTAATCTGAATTAAGAAGTGTGAAACTCATATGAGATTTCAAAGACTTAATATGAAAAAAAAATAAAGTTAGATATTGAAATGTTCAAAAATGTTTTAGATATATTGGGTTAAATAAAATAGATATTTTACCTTTTTAACATGGCTACTAGAAAATTTTAAATTATACACGTGTTTCCATTGTATTTCTGTGGAAGTATAGACTGCTGTTTCTTAGGTCCTAGGAACTTCAGCTGCTGCATTACTATACTAGCATTCACATAGCCAAAGAGATCTATACTTATGTTAGTACAGGGCTAATACATGATAATTCAGAGACTATTCTGCATGTCCCTGGCTTCCTCTGAAATTTGCCTTTTGATTGTTTCACTGACCCTTTGAGACTAGGCATTTGTTATAGATAAAGGTCAGTGCTTCAGTCAAATTGGCATCTTGTAAAAAGGTCGTGCATCCAGGGAGTCGTGGACAAGGTTGAGACCATTAGCCAAAATATTATCTCTGAATAATCTGTGAATATCAGTTTCCGTAAATCTTATATCTGCTCAGTTGGAGGGAGCCACAGCTCAAAAGAAGATATTTCAAAGAAATTAGTAATCAATTCCTCTCTTCCTTTAGGGCAGGAAGCTGCTTCCAGTAAACACAAAATAGGCCATGCTAGAATCCCACAGTTCTCTCCAACTAGCAGTCTGAGGTCATGGGAATTGGGAATCACTTCCAAACAGATGAGTACAGAAAATATACAAATATCAAAGCAAGTAACTAAGACTTCTTTCTGCGCCAGGTTATCACAGAAGTCAAGTAGTAAGGGAAGATATATGATTGGTGTAAATAGAGAACAGAAAATGGAACACCAATAAATGTCAGTAAATAAATCTACCAGCCACCCCGCTTTTCTGTTTCTATGCCAGGGGAGTTTTCACACTCTTCAGCTGAGTCAGAAGGAAAGACAAGATATGGGAGCCCTAATTTTCCTGCCTACCTAATGAAGAAGTAAACTCTGAAAATGTTATGATGACATTTTATGTTTCTCCTGAGTGCCATAGTTTCATGTAATTATTTTGGATTTTATTCAGTGTCCTAAGTTTCCCTGTCCACCCCCAGAAACATCATAAATCTCCCCGATTTTGTAAGCACAGAGCCTAGACTTTGTGCCTAAGCTGTGGTCTTTCTGGCTGTCTCTGATTAGCAGTTGCAGAGTGCTACAGTGGGTATTTCTGCCATTTCTCTGGATTTCCCAGGTGCCTGGAACTTAGTGCCATCTAAATTCCCAAATTGTGACTTACCAAATTGTGACTTAATGGGCTTTTGTAAAGCATGTCAGAGAGGATTTCCTCTGGTGGGGGTGAGGACATATGCTGCTCATTCATTTTCAGAGCACAATATTAATGTTGAGTCTCCACATATATTAATATCATTCCTCTGAAGCAGGGGTCCCCAACCCCTGAGCCACGGACTGGTACCTGTCTGTGGCCTGTTAGGAACCGGGCCGCACAGCAGGAGGTGAGTGGTGGGAGAGCGAGTGAATCTTCATCTGTATTTGCAGCTGCTCCCCAGTGCTAGCATCACCGCCTCAGCTCCACCTCAGATCATCAGGCATTAGAGTCTCATGGGGCACCGGTCCCTGGTGCCAGAAGGCTGGGGACCACTGCTCTAAAGAGCAAAACCATAGAGCTTTAGAGATGGTAAAAATTCTTAGTCATCTAGTGTCATCCTCTACTTTTTAAAGTAAGTGACCCAGCAAGGTTAAATCCCTCAAGCAGTGTCACATATCTAGGTCTCCTGACTGCTAGCCTAGCTCTCTCCACACCACACCGGGTCCCCACATTTCACTGTACAACCTCTAAGTTCTCATTTCATTCACAGGAATAAGCTGGATGGCAAGAGCCTAGTTTTAATCAAGGTCAGGAATAAGTGACTGTCATTTTTTGGCATTAAATGCGAAAATCTGTGTGTGATGCATTTGGCCTGGGGAACACCTAGTCAAACAGTGACTTGGGAATCCCAGCTGCATTCATTTCATAGGCAGACATTTGTTTCCGTTCATATAGATGACAAGAACTGAGATGCTTTCACCGGAGTAGCACAGGCCCCTCTCCTTGTTTTGAAACAGGAAAACAAGTGAATTTTAGAATCCTTCATGATGTTTCCTTAGGGAGAATTGTCCTCTCTAGCCATAGAAATGCTTTTATTTTTGCCTTTCTTGAACCATTACCATCCTTTCTCAACACAATCAGTGCTAATACATTATCTCTACTCTCCCTTTGTCGTGGTATCCCCTGCGTCACAGGCTGTGAGATTTTTAGAATGTTTTAAAGTGAAATGCTTCATTTTCTTGGCGTTTTTTTTCAACCTGGGTGGGGAAGCCCTCTAGTCTTTGAACACACAAGTCTCCCTCTTCCCTCAAGGACAAGTCACTGTGCACAGATGCCTGTGATGTGATTGTGTGACATTTGGCAGAGCAGTTGGCACTGGGAGATTGCCCAGTCTCACACTCCACTGGTATTTCCTGTCATTTGTGGAATTTGTTTCCTGTTACCTTTGCTAACTCACGCAGGTTTGTATTTTAAGCAAACACTTCCTGCTTCCGTAGCACTTCTCATATACAAGACACAGAGTAATCTGAGGATCAAACAGAATGACTAAATGGCTAAGTAAATTAATCTTAGGTGGCATTTTACTTCCAGATACCTCTTGGGTGCCATATTATGATTTTTTTCCGAAGGTATTTTCGTTAATTATGGTAGTTTTAGGTAAGGCTTAATTTGTCCTAACATAAAAATACCTTGCTGTATTGTAGTCTCTTTCCTATAGATAAATCCCCAAATTAACCTGTGAAGTTGGAACTGCTTTTAAAACCACCTTGGCATTGCTATTTGGGGGATGGTGTTGAGGGCAGTATCAGGCTCAATTGCCTGTACATGTTATCTGCCCTCAGCTGTGTAGAAAAGCTCAAAAAGAACAAACTGGGAGAGAGATACAGCGGAATGAAATATTTTGTTTTGATAAAGTTCTCACTGAATGTCATTCTGAACTCAAGTCACCCCAAAGTCTCTAAACCTCTAATTCATCTATAAACTGGGAACTCATGATAATTCATGCTAATTGTAGGAATTAAGAGATGAAGAGGATAGTGGAACATGCTGAGAATATCAGATGCTACCCAGAATTAATACTAATTGATCCCAAGTCAAGCTGCTTAAGCCTTAGAGATGAATGGGTTCCCGGGGCATAATGGAGCATGCTCTGAGATGCAATTTTCTCAAACTCAGTTGGTCCTGGATGGGTGCATTTTGTTCTGGTGGATCAGATATTTGCTTCCTGGGGATGTTTTCCTTCACTGCAGTCAAGAAAAATTGCTGCTTAAAATATACCTCTCCATGTGTGAAAAACAAGGGGTTTAAAATTCCAAAGGGCTAGCCACTGTCAAAAGTATAAGGCATCAGAACACCTAGGCAGCAGGTTTGCGATGCTTCCGAGATGGGTTTTTACAGCAGGCCACTGGTTGCCTCTCATTTTTCTTCCTCCTTTTTCCTCTGAACAAACTGGTTGCAATTTGAAGAACAGCTCTAATAGAGAAAAATAATGTTGATAAATGTCAGTGATCGCATCGGGCTGGTATGAGACACATTAGCTCTCTGGATTTGCATGCTTTCCTTCATGTTCCATGATCACATGAAAGAGCCACTCTCAGTGTATTTTTGTCATTGATTGATGTACTGATGACAGGCCTGAGAAACAAGAATAACCCTGCATCAGCCCCTTCAAAAATTTCTCCGATAACCTGGATGGGCCAAAAAGCTCGAGAACTATAGTGCATTGTTTAGGTTACTATTCCAAGAAAGTCTTGTTAGCGGCCATTATTGCAGTTATTTAGGAAATTTTGTTTGCCGATGATGTGTACATTTGATAGTGAGGCTTGAAACACCATGAACAGTGTTTATATCTGAAGTTCGTTTCCCATTTTGCAATAAGGTGGGAAGTGAAGAGGACAGACTACAGGTGGACTAACCCTGGACCCCTGAATTGTTTTCCATCAGTGTTGTCAGCGTAATAAGTATTCATTGTGATTCTAGTATGTGCCAATCACCATGTCTTGTCTTTTCCTAAACATGGGATTTCCAATGAATTTTTTCTTGTAATATGGAATATTGCATTAATTTGTGCTTCAGAATTACTTCAAAATCAAGTTTATTAGAAGGTAAAACTAGTTGTCAAAACTCTCACTTTTTTTTTTTTTTAGCTGTAACGGCTATATAAATTGTGATGCTAGCAGAAGGGATTCATTTTCAAAACAGTGAAAATTCAACAACAACGAAACCCCCGAGTCATTAGAGATTTAATTTATCATCATCAAGATTGTGCTGGATTTAATTGGAGTAGTTACAAATTGTAACCAGAACGGCATAGACGAGTAGAAGGTCCTCCAGACACCATCTGACCATCCATGACCTTTATGACATATTTCCATTTCAAAGCTTAAATGTATGTTAAGCATATTAAAGAATAAATATGCTTTTTTTAAATTAAAAACTTGCTTAAAATGAAAAAGGAGCAACCACTCCCTCTAGCGACAAGTTATAAATTAGCAACAAAATGAAATTTGGTTAAAATTCTAGACATTGGGGAAAGAAAACACAATATTTCAGATGAAACATGATGTATGGTGGTAATCAATAGAGATTAAAATGTGAAAAAGTGCGTGAAAACATTCAATTTGTGTTTTTAGGTGTTAATTGCCACTTCTTGTCCACTCTCTCACTCCTTTAACAGTCGTTACCTTCATAATAGCTTTTTTTTTTTTTTTGAAAAACTTGTGAATGAGTTCTAGGTTGATTTAGAATTATTTCACATTTTTAATGTTAGTAATATTCAGTTTTGCTCTTTAGCGAAGAGCAAAATATTTTAGTTCTGGTACTATATCACTTGCCAGAATTTCAGTACTAGCGATGCACAATAAATAGATAAAAGATAGAAGTAGAAAACTTCTATAACCAAAAGGAGAAAATAAACACTTATAATTTAACTACTCAGAAATATCAATAACATTTGAAATATATATGTATCTTTTCTCATTTTTTAATGAAAAATTCTGACATTTTCATGCTAAATGCCAGTGCATAAGCAGCATTGGGGTGCCCCTGTTTAAATAAAGGTGAGTTCATGGGCTTAAGAGACCTCGGAAAAATGTAAGATTGAGTGTATTCTCATATAAGTATATCTGTGATGAATGTGGTCCCCAAAATAAGTGGTGGCTACTCTGTTGCTTGACACCAGGGAATCAGAAAATGTCTGCTGAAAGAATGAATGAGGTAGCCTCACGATTTAAATAGAGCCTTGAGGAGTAGGAAGAATCTCAAGTTGAGCAAGGCTTTTGTGATGATACTAAACTAACAGATGCCCCTTACAGTCTGTCCATATCACAGTGGGGCACTCTCCTTGAAATTTCAAAGGCTTTTATTTTTAATCTGCTTTTTAGTGCAACCTCCCCAGGAGGGATAATGTTTTAACTGGAAGTAAATTGAGCAAAGGGGTAAGGGGTATGCCGAAATCAAGTCTAGGTTAGGAATGAACATTGAAAGTCATGATAGGGCAGTTTTAGAAATCTGTGATTGGTTGTCTTTGAAAGGGCTTATGCAAAACGTTTTTTTCATTTTCATTGTTATTTCAGGGACCTAGTAAGCAATAAGATGCAGGGCAGAAAAAACTAAGCATTTCACCCAGGTCCTTAGCAATGGTGCATCTAAACCCCCCACCCCTCCCCTCCCCTATTCCAACACACCCACACACCCACCCACCCACCCACCATTTTTTTCTAACCGTGTCCTTTGTTTCCCCACCTCTATGCCTTCCCTTCAGTTGGACACTAGGGGGAAGTATTGTGATTAGCAAATGATTACAGAGGGGAATTCACAGAGGTCTTATTGTACTTAATATAAATATAAAATTATATGTAGTTTTACTAACTTTTGTCGGATATAAACATTTTCTAAACCTGAGTAAGTTGTTTAAGCATTAAACAGATTTTATAGGAATTCTCATGTAATTGCTGCCATACATGTGTATAGGACCTAAATAAAGCATTTCTGAGGGGAAAATGCTAAATTTAGGAGGTAGAGATTAAGCTGTAGAAACTTATTAGAAAAACATCCAGAGGGAAAATATAGCTTTTGATGATGTGAATTAGAGGCTTCACTGTATTGATTCATGATATAGTAATAAAAGTAATGCTTTCAAATAGAAATATTTTTAAAGATATATTAGGATTGTAACTCTGGATTTTCAGTTCTGAAGAAATTGTTCCCAGGCTATTTTTCGCAGTTTTTCTCATCTCTGTTATATCAGGCATGGAATGATATTTTGATTAATGATTATAAAAATAGTAATGCTCATTGAAAAGCAAATCTGAACAACCCATGAGGAAGGGTATTATAAAGAAAGTAGAAATTATCCACAATCCATGTTACCACCCAGACATGACCACTGTTTATGTTTTGGTGAATATCTTTGTAAACTTTTTCCTACCTTTTGTCTCTTCACCCCATTACTTTGTTGCCCATCTTCATGCCTATTGGCAATAACCCCTCATCAATATTGCCAGCTCAGATGTGTCTCCCGAGTGTCACTCAAATGTCTCACAAGCTTCTCAAAGTCAATACCATTTCGAGACCGGTTTCTGGAGAACCATCTCTTCTTAGTTTTCTGTTTACACTGCCTCTAATATCAGTTCCAATTGTTGAGGCAATCTGCTGACTCATGCACTGTACTTCCTACATTAATTTAGGTTGCTGGATGAAATTTATGTACTTTTTGCCCCATAAGTCTCTCAACATTGGGAACTCTCAAGCTGTGCAAAGGAATCACCCGGGAAGCAAAATCCTGTTCCCTACTCCTGAAGATCCTGAGTCATCGGGTCTTCCGGAGAGCATCTCGGGAATCTGCAATGTTTCTCAGAATACCCCCACCCCCGGGTAATTGGGTACAGCTGGTCTCAAGCCCACAGTTCCAGAAACTCCACGTATTGCCAAGGAAGAGCAGGTGAATACTATTTAAGCTGTCATTCTCTTTATCTGCCTCCCACTCTCACCCTGATTTTTTTTTCCCCATAAATTGTTGGAGCATCCAAGCTTATGAATACCTGCTGACAGCTCGAGTGTTCTGTGTAACCTGGGAGGTTCCTGGGGCGCTCAGCAGGGAAGGACAGATTGGAGAACTCAGTATACAGAATGTGTTAATTAACTGATTTTTTTTTCCTGTGAAGTAAAATTTGTTAGTCTGTTTAGGTTTTCACACAGGTTATTCAACTGCTAGAAAAAGGATGTCCAGCTAAGACAGGATTTAGGAAATATTAAAGTATAACAACGAAGCGTCAGAGCTGCAAGGACATCAGAGGTCATTGGAACCAAGGTTCTTATTTGGTGGAGAAGGGAACTAAAGGCCAGAGAGGTGAACTATTTTGTTCAATGTCACACAGCAAGTTATGGTCAGAATCAGATCTAGAACTTGTCACCTAAGTACGACCTCTATCTAGTGTTTGTTCTTAAAGCCAAGAATCGATGACATCCCTGAGTCTCACAAGGGTTTAACATTTAATAACCTGCCATGATACCTGGTTCCAGTGTTTCATAACCCCAAACGTAAGTTCTCAAACAAGGTCTATTATGTGTTAAGTAACAACTTTATGCCAGTCTCCGCCATAGGACCCTTTTAATGTAGCATTTTTGATAATAAGACTTTTTCTTTCTTAGCAATTTGTAGAAGTAGCTACGCTAAGCCACCATGTTGAGTCATATTTATGATAGAGTTGGATCTAAAAGTTGAGGCATTTTAAAATTAGCCTTGAAAAGCTCTTAGTAATATATCATCTCAATAAGTTTAACAATACAAACTTTCTCTCCAGCTTTGGAATAGATCTTTGTTTCTTTGGTTGAATTGGTTGGTTTGTGTTTGAGGACCTACATTTTGGAGATCCTGAGACTTTCTAGGGCATGACAGACTCTGCTCACTTGGATTTAGGAGGACATTGGGGAACATACGCTCATTCTGTGGAATGGCAAAGGAATTTTCCACGCTTTTATAGTTATGCCTCACTCTCTCCAAAGGATCAACTCATCTGCTCTTTGAAGCAAGGTATTATCCGGGGAAAGATCCCACAGCTCTGATGCATTACCCCTTATGGTGAATTATAGAGAGCGCAATCGTTATTCCAGTTCCTTCCTGAGCAATTATTGCTGGCTGCTCAGGACTCTGTTGAGGTGATGTTCTAAGCACTTCCTCGGTCTTCCTCTCTTAAAATGTACTTTTTTTTTTCTTAATCTAACAACCAGTCGGACCAATCATCGTGAGGTCATTGATGGCTGAAAATGGCTTATGCAATCACAGTTGCCATTTTCCTCTCACTACCTTATATTTTAAACGAGGCTTTTTATTGCTTTAAGTGGAGAAATAGAGCCTCGGATGTTGGAATGTCAGGAACTAGGATAGGTACTTAAAGGGATACAGTAGAGGAGGAGGAAGTTGGGGGAATAAATTTCAGAAGGATCTTTATTTCTTGTCCTTTATATGTAGGCCTAATAGCAGGCAGGGCTGGGAGCCCTGTTATTTCAGAAAGTAGAGTCCTGGGTTGGTTTGTTTAAATGCTGATTCCTCCTGCCCATTCCAGCCCCATTCCTCAGACCACACATGTAACTTTGGAAGAGAACAACCTGGTGTATCGACAGTTATTTTTAAGCTAGGTATGTTCATCAAACACTAGTCAATCTAGGAATTAGAGAGTGGGAAACGTGTAATAATCACATGTCGGGATCTTATGAATTTCTGGCTAAGGCAGGTTTTAGTCTTCTCAGTTTTAGTGGACAATTCAGATCCTCTATTTTGAAAAAGTAATAAATAGCACCTTTCTGTTACATAATGTCAAAAATCTCATAAAAACATGGAATCTTGGAGTTTATGAGAATTTCAGTGCTAATTCACAACATTGTGATTAAATGGAAAGATATGTGTTCTGGAGGCTAACTTCAAATCAAATTTAACTTTCTGTGTAGTCCCAGATAAGATACTTAATCCTTTTAAGTCTGTTTCTTCATCTGATAGGACAGTTAGGATGAAGAGATCCAATGCATAAGCTTGTTATGAGTACTTGTTCTACGCCAAGAGATTAATAAATTCACATCTCTGCTCCCCCTGTTCCTTATGCTGATAGGAATCCTTTCCACCATCTCCTTCTGCTTGAGTATTTCCAAGGACAGGAAACTCATTAATTCTTTGGCTAGCCATTTGCATAGTTTGGGAGCTTAAGTCTGTTCATTCTTTTATTCAGTAATAGTTATTGAGCCCCTCGTCAGTGCCAGGCACTGTGTCAGAAAGAAAGCTTTTCTTTATATCGAATTCCAAATCTGTATCCTTGTAACATCTGCTCTTGTGCCCTCCTGGTCTCTGCAGAAATGCAAGGTTCCCACATAGCTAAGTAAGGGCACGCCTCATATCTCATGCCTCTTTTTTTTTTCAAGAGTGTCTCTTGTGTTCTCCAGCCCCCTCACTATCCTGTTCACCAGCATCTGGTTACATTTCAATTTTTTATTTTCCTTAACATATGGTGTCGAGAAACTCTGCCCCATCTGCCGCTTGGCTACTTCTGAGTCCATTAGGACTCTCACTTCCTGTTATTAGGTCTGTCTGCCTGTCATGATGCATCCGAAGACTGAATTTGGTTTCAGCCACTTTTAGATAGTGATTGAATTTTTGATGTCGAAACACACGCTGGAGTCAGTTGTAGCTCTGTTAGTAGGAACGGTCTTCCAAGTGAAGGGAAGGAACAGCATGTCCTAAGAAAGGAACCTCTGAGCATAAGGTGCTGATGAAGATGGTTCACTTCACCCCAGTCTACATCTGACTGAATAAAGGTTAAACATTATGATAACAGATTCTCTGCAATTCCGTCGTTGTACCTATTATTTTGTTTCTGTTTAAATCCACCACAATATTTATAGGTTGAGATAGGTTATATTATGGCACCAAAAACAGAATCAACCAAAGAAAAAACAGATGTACCAGACTTAAAAACTTTTGAGCTTTCATTTCCTCATCAAGGAAATGAAAAGACAGTCCACAGGTGTGAGCTACATTTGCAGATCATCTGACAAATAGTCAATAGTGTATTTCGAAAGCTGTGCAATCGTTACCATTATCTAATTCCAGAACATTTTCATCACTTAAAAAAAAAAATGCCCATTAGCAGTGACTCCCCATTCTTCTGTTCTTCCATCCCTTGTCAACTACTAATCTACTTGCAGTCTCTCTGGATTTGCCTGTTCTACACATTTTCTATAAATGCAGTCATGCAATATGTGTCTTTTTGTGTCTGGCTTCTTTCACATGGTATAATGTTTCAAGGTTCATCCACGTTGTAACATGTATCAGTGCTCTAGTCCTTTTTAATGGCTGAATAACATTCCATTGTGTGTATATGTCACATTCTGCTTATCCATTCATCAGTTGATGGATGTTTCGCCTCCACGGTTTTGGCTTTTATGAATAATGCTGCTATGGACATTTATGTACAGGTTTTAATGTAGAAGTATGTTTTTAATTCCCTTGGGAATTGCACTACCTAGGAGTGCAATTGCTGGGTCATATGGTATCTGTGTTATAATTTTTGAGGAACTGCCAAACTCTTCTCCAAAGTGGCTGTACCATTTTACATTCCCACCAGCAATGCATGAGGGTTCTAGCTTCTCCATATCTTTGTAAATACTTTGTATATCTTTCTGATCACGGCTATCCTAGGTGTGTGAAGTGGTATCTAATTGTGGTTTTGATTACATTCCCCTCATAGCTAATGATGTTGAGAATCTTTCATATGCTTGTTGGCTGTTTGTGTATATCCTTTGGAGTACTGCTTATTCAGATTTGTTGCTCACTTTTAACTGGGTTATTTAGCTTCTTACCGAGTTGTAACTTTTTTTTTTTTTTGGGGTACACATTCTAGACTTTATACCCAAGAAAGATTTTGAGGAGGCCCTCTATGGTGATTAGAGTTCATCTAAAGAAAAGATTTTATAAGGAAAGAAGATGTGGTAGAAGTAAAAAAATAATAGAAAACTTGTTTCTCAAGGCATCAATTATGGTTTTTTTCTTAATAGATAGATCATTATTTCTAATGTAAGACATCATTTATATCAAACCAGAAGGAAAATAAGATTTATTTACAAACTTTCAAAAATAAACATTCCAACGACCAACACAAAGAATAACCCATGACCCTATGTCTTATAATGCCAGAAAACAATATATTCAAATTAAAATCTTGAGCAGGGCCTTATGAACTTCTGTGAAAAGCCCCTTGTTTCTTGTGCTATTCCAGTTATCACTGTTATAATAATACTTCTGAGGAATGAAGTTGAACCATTGGAATAGGTGCAGAATTCAGGTGACCACAGTCCCTTTGCAGTAAGGTCTGACTGTAGTCCATTGCCTCATGCACTCCCTCACTTCTTTCTATTGGACATTTTCACAGAGCTTTACATAAAGCACTATTTGGGGAAAAAAGGAGAGGAACATGCTTGAAAGGAGCCCAAATTCACATGAAACAGAAATTTTTACATTAATCGAAAATAGAACAGCGATGAGTTTTTAGTTATTTGGAGAGTTCTCAGTGAGAAGTTCTACAGCTTCAAGTCATTTCAGATATATAAATTCTGGAACCATTTTATTTGAGCTGCAAAATGCGTGTACTGCGCTATATAATGAGAAGTTGCATACTTGGGGTGGAGGTGGTGGTGGTGGTGGTGGTGGTGGTGGTGGTGGTGGTGGTGGTGGTGGTGGTGGTGGTGGTCCTATCTTATGCTTTCAAGTTTGATTGTCTTTTCTGAATATTCCACTAGGTGGCAGTGCAGGAAAGCCATATACTGTTAAAAATTCTATTCAAGAGGAACATATTCTGGTACACAATTAGGGCCTGACAAAGAATGTAAGACTCCCTACCTACAAAAGACTAGGAGTCAATGATAAACTGGATTAGATTTTTTAAGCAAGCACAAGATGGAAGATGACTTACATTACAAAATTTTTTGGCTTTGGTTTGTATTTTTGTTGTTTTTACAAATATTCTTTACATAGTGAATTCATGGACATTATTCAACATGTGATTTGACTTACATGCCACATTCCAGTAACCCCATAGCACAGTAATTAAATTAGATTGCTTCTTAATATTGAAAATGTGAGCCGTAATAGTCACATATATGAAAATAAAATTTCGAACACTTAAGTTATGAGCTCTTACATGTATTATATATTGTGATGAAATCAAGATGAATATTCATAAGTAAAGGTAAAACTATTATTTAATCAAGAAATATAAGAGACAAAATTTTCTTTTATTACATTATTTTCAGATATATAATGTAGTGATTCGACATTTCGTGTCTTAACAATTGTGATCAACCCACTAATTCTAATAATCATTTGTCGCTTATACAAACTTAGCACAATATTGACTATATTTCCCTTCACCATATGGTGTTTGCCTTTCTCTACTTGACCTATTTTACTTAGTATAATACCCGCTAGGTTCATCCATGTTGTCAAAAATAGCAAGATTCCTTATTGTAATATTCCATTGTGTGTGGAATATTAGGTCTATTTTCAGTTTTGGGGTGTTTTTTCAGTTTTGGGGTGTTTTTCTGAGGATTCTCCATAATGTTTTCCATATACTGCACCGATTTCCAGTCCCACCAACAGTACACAGAGTTCCATTTTCTCCAAATCCATGCCAACACATGTTCTTTGTTGACTTTTTGATAGTGGCCATTCTGACTGGTATCAGGTGGTATCTCATTGTGGTTTTGATTTGCATTTTCCTGATGATTAGTGATGTTGGCCATGTTTTATATGTTTGTTGGCAATCTGTATGTCTTTGAAAAAAAATGTCTTTTCATGTCCTCTGCCCATTTTTCAATCAGATTGTTTACTTTTTTTTGCTGTTGAGTTGTATGAGTTCTTTATGTACTTTGGATATCAACCCCTTATGGGTTGAATCATTTTGAATATATTCTGTCATTCAGGATGTCTTTTTGTTTTGTTGATGGTTTCCTTCACTATGCAGACACTTTTCACTTTGACGAAGTCCCATTTGTTTATTTTTGCTTTTGTTTCCCTTGCTTGAGGAGACATATCCAAAAAGATATTACTCAAACTGATGTCAGATAGTTTACTACTCCTGTTTTCTTCTAAGAGTTTATAGTTTCAGGCCTTACATTTAAGTCTTTAATACATTTTATTTTAGTCTATGGTATAAGAGAGCAGTCAGTTTCATTTTTTTTTTTTTCCTGCATGTATTTGGTCAAGTTTTCCCAGCACCACTTGTTGAAGAGACTATCGCTTCTCCACTGTATATTCTTGCCTCTTTTGTGGTAGATTTATTGACGATATGAGTAAGGGTTTATTTCTGGGCTCTCTGTTATATTAATCTGTGTCTGTTTTTGTGCCAGTACCATACTGTTTTGATTATTATACCTGTGTAGTATAATTCGAAATCAGGGAGTGTAATACTTCCAACTTTGTTCTTCTTTCTCAAGATTGCTTTGGCTATCTGGGGGCTTTTATATTTCCATATAAATTTTAGGATTATTTATTCTAGTTCTGAAAAAAATCATTGATATTTTGAGAGGGATTGCATTGAATCTATAGATTGCTTTGAGTAATATGGTCATTTTAACAATATTAATCTTTTCAATCCGTGATCATGCCATACCCTTTCATTTATTTGTGTTTTCTTCAGTGTCTCATAGTTTTCAGAGTACATGTCTTTCACCTTCTTGGTTAAATTTATTCCTAAGTATTTTATTCTTTTGATGCAATTGTAAGTAGAATTGTTTTCTTAATTTCTTCTTCTGATTGTTATAATCATATAGGAATACAGAGGATTTCTATATATTAATTTTGTATCCTGCTACTTTACCAAATTCTTTTATTCTACTTTTGGTCAATTCTTTAGGGTTTTCCGTGTATCGTATCATGTCATCTGCAAATAGTGACAGTTTTCTTCCTTTCCAGTTTGGATGCTTTTTCTTATCTGGTGTGGCTAAGACTCCCAATACTATATCGAATACCAGATAGTGGTAGAGTATCTGATGTGTCCTCTGGCTTGAAGGAGTGGATTCTGGGTTGGGCAGCCTGGTATGTGCCTGTTTCCATGGACCTCTAATCCAGGTGGGGCTGCATGGTGTAGATGCCCTTTTCCTTTGTCTGTTGTCCCAGCAGGGTCTGGGCGGGGCTGCTCTGAGTGCTGATTCTGAAAGCCCTACTAGTTCTATTTTTCTCTGAGTAGAGCAGGGCAGTCTTGTGTGCTCACAGCTGTACTTTGCTAGTTCTCTTCCATCTCCAGGAGGGGCAGCCCTGTGTACATGCACAGCCACACCCCACTCACTCCTCATGGGTCAGCTCTGCCTGTGTGTATGGTAAAGTTTTGCTAGCTGTGCACTTTCTTCAGGTGGGGCCACCCTACACGCACGTGCAGCAGTGCCCCACTATCTCCACATTTCTCTGGACATGCATATGTGCAGGTACTACAGCTTTTTGCCAAGTCTATACTCTCTCCGGGAATGGCAACCCCGTCTTAGCACATAGTAGCTCCCCACAGTCTCCACGTTTTCTCTGTTAAGGGTAATCCAGCAGACAGGTACTCCAGCATTGTGCTAGCTCAGCCCTCTGTCCAGGTGGGGGAAACCCCACATGAGTACGCAGTAGTAGTACCTCACTTGTTCTGGACAGGGTAACCCTGCAGGTGGATACTGCAGCATTTTGCTAGCTATACCCTTTCTCCAGGAGGGAAAGCACCACATGGAGCCCAGTGGGTCCTCAAAGCGGCACCCTCCCATCCCACTTGATCAGTCTCAGGAGGAGGGGCCATTTGTATGCATGCTATGGCGCCTTCCTGTTTCTGCCTGATCTAGCTCTAACAGGAGTGGCTGGGGATGTGCTACAGCACCCTGCAGGGTCATCAGAGGACCTGGATGGAGCTCCTGCCAGCTGTCCATGTGCAGGGCAGCATGAACAATGGCACTCACCAGCTTGTCTAGGCCTGGCTGTTCCCTTAGCTCCTGAAGAGCAGTCTTGGTCTCCCAGCCTTCTCTATGCGGTCTGTCTGTTGTTTGTTGTGCAGAAGCTGTTCAGTTGGCTCACAGTCATCTTTCAGGAAGACTTGCTCTAAATATAGGTGCACATTCGAGGTGTTCTTGGAAGGGGGCGAGCTCATGTCTACCTATGCCACCATCTTGGACCTGTCTCCCACAGAAGTGTTTCTGATATTCCATAGAGATTTTGAATTTTTTAAACAAGACTTTTCTTATTGTACGTAGCTTTAAAAGTATTTTCAAATTACTTGCTTGTACAGCCTATTTGCCTCACTTTTAAGAAACATTTGACTTTAAACTAATGAACAATAAATGTAACCGATACTTGTCAATTTCTACAAAACCCGTTTGGTACATGTTAAGTCTAGGAAATTTTATCAGCTCAAACAATGCATAGTTAGATTCAGAATTATTATACAGCCTATGTAAATCTTGTTTGTGGTAGGATTAGGCGGGGAGAGCAATATTCATCTGAGCTGCATTTAATGTATACTCAAAATCTGGAAACAGATCAAGAACCTGGATATACTCTGAGCGATTATATCAGTGATATAGTAAGAATGTTTTTCTAAAACAATCTTTAATCATAATCAAGTGATTTCAAGTCTTTTTCTTATTTCCTTGTCCTGTCTCATCCTTTCACCTCCCACTTTCCACCTACCTTATCGCTCCCACGTGACTTTAGGATCGGTTTCCATTATTGACATTTACTTTTCAGTCTTCTACATTTGCCTTTTCTTATGTTTCTTTTTACCTACAACCTCTTGCTGTTTAGGCTGTGGTTAGTACTGGAAATGTGGCACTTTGGATTGTCATTTATGATGGGCTTTATTTTTCACAGCAAAATTCAGTGGAATGTGCAGTGGAATATATAATCTGCCTCCACATACACACAGCCCTCTGAGTCGGGTAATTTTTTAAAGAGTACTGAGGTTAGTTTCAATATCATTCTGTTTCAAAGGGTGCTCCATTTTCATGGCCAAGAATCGACTGAAGCTGGAAAAGGGGATTTTTAATAGTGGAATGATCTGATATAGGAAGAAAGGCCAGGAGCAATTTTTTAAAATTAACTAATTAATTTAATGGTGACATTGGTTAACGAAATCCAGTAAGTTTCAGCTGTACATTTTAGCAATAAGGCATATATATATTTACATTGTCTGTTCACCTCCCATATTTAGATTTCTTTCTGTCACCACATATTTGACCCCTTTTACCGCGTTTACCTTCCTTCTTCCCCTACCCCTTTCCCCTTCCCTCTGGTAGCAAATTTTCCACTTGTTCATAAGGCTGTGATACTTTATTATGTAAATGACTTTCTCAGGATGGTGGTAGAGCCATGCTGGGATAATTTCACTTGGTGAGAACTTGCCCCATTCTCCTCATTACTGTAAGATCTTAGAATAATGCTGATAAACATTTTTTTATTCCCAAGCCCATGCAGAGCCTCCTCCCAGGCCTCAACCCTAATGTACAAGAGTTGTAATATTTGGTCTCATGCTTGTTCAGCTTTTTCGAATGCAACTCATGGTGTTTTAAATGTTGTCTATTTTTATTAGTTTGCCATCGTTATTTGAGAAGGGAGATACCATACTCCTCCATGTCTAGTCAATTTCTAGAATTATCAAGGAATAAAATAGATGTCCGAGTGAAGAGTGTAATGAAAGTGGTTCACTTTTTAAGTGTTAGCAGATGTTCTGCTGTCAGTGCAACCCTCAATCAGGAGAGGGCCTAGCAAGTATTGGTTACAGTGCATTACATCCTAATACCCTTCAGAGAACACCTTTGGGTCAACTGAAAGTCTGTCCTCAAGAAAATACAAAATGCCTTGTAGATTAGCTCTCACCTGGGCAGTTAGGACACTTAACTTTCCAGGCCCTCATACAAAGCAAGAGAAAAGCTGGCTTGAAGAAAAACTAGCATTCACATGTTAATAGCAATTGTTAAGCTGTTTCATTCTTTGTAAAGATGGCAGCCCTGAGCCTTACCCTAAGGAACAGTTGTTCTGCCTCTTATGAACGTGATGCCCACTTGATATAGGTTATCAGTATTTACTTTGCAAATAGCCATCAGGACAGTGTTTATTATCAGCTCTTTATACATATTTTAGGCTCATTTGAACATTCTGAATCTTTACTTCAATCCATAAGATAGGTAGGATAGGGGATGGCATAGAGACAGTTTGTGATCTAGGTAGCTTGGACAACAGGCTAATAGGCAGATGGATGGGTGGAAATGAGTCAGAAGGCCAGAGACACAGAAAGAATCATTGAGAAGTATATGGTTGGATGTTGACATTTTTGTGCCAGATGTTGTTCTAGAATTTATATTTTAATGATGATAATACTACAACTTAACATTTGTCCTAGGTCTGATGGTAAATCCTTTACATGTGTTAGCTTATTTAATCCTCTGAACAAAGCTATAAGGCACACATTTCTAAGGTTTACAGATGAGAAAACTAAGGCTCAGAGAGGTTGTTTCTTTGCCCTGGGGTCACACATCTAGAATATAGTAGAGTTAGAATTTAAATCCAAATATTTGATTGCAAATTTATGATTTTGAGTTATAAAAGATGTTTTGTTTTAGATTCTGTAAAACTGATTCTTTCAGGAAATATAGTAATAAGAGTTCGTTATTTTCCTCTCATTTCCCCCAAGTTGATTGACTATGTTGCATTCTATTAAATAAAATATCTGGGGGAAAATATGTCCTAGTTTGGGCTGTTATACTAAAGTACCATAAACTGGGTGGTTTCTAAACAACAAAATATATTTCTCACACTTCTAGAGGCTGGAAGTCTGAGATCAGAGTGCCGGCATGGTCGCATTTGGCTGGAGCTCTCCTCCATGTTGTAGACTGCCGACTTCTCATACCCTCACATGGCAGAAGAGCCGTTAGCTAAGTCTCTGGCCTTCTTGTAAGGGCACTAATCTCATTCATGAGAGCTCCACCTTCATAACCTAATCACTTCCCAAAGGCTCCACCTCTAAATACTTTGGGGATTAGATTTCAATGTATGAATTTTGGGGAGCACAATGTGCAACCAGGATGACTATAACCATGGATTGCCTAGGGCAAACTCTATTTACATCTGTTGCTGTGTGTACTTACTGGTAGCACCCCCTTTCACTCTTAGTAGTGTCCCAATTTTGACAACAGATTACATGATCACCCAATATGTAACCTCATTTCTGCCAGTGCAGATCTGAGAAAAGAGAAGACCTGGCACTTTGGAGTCCCTGAGCAGATGGCTAGCCATTTCTCCTGCTTTCCCATGGACCACTTATCCCACCTACTTCGCTTATTTAGAGGAAGGACAACCTTTGGTCTTTGGACTGTCTTGAGTCTAGGTGTTATGCACATCAATGATTTTTAGGGTAGTATTTCCTCACACTCCTCTTGTATCTAAGCATCTCAGTTTCCTCTTCTTGATTTTCTTGGCATTCAGCCTCTGGCAGTGTCAAAACTTTCTGTTCAGACCTCTAAGCCCATGAGCCATTGACTACTCCAGGTCCAGTCAAGGGTGCTGGTTAAATGCGTTGGTCAGAAAAACTTTAAATGAACACTATGTTCTTATGGACGAGATGAAACCTTGAAGTAAAACTTCCAAAAACACAACTTCGTACGATTGTTAAGGACTTGCACACAAACTGATAGAACCACATAGGATAAACACATACTCTACCAGTCATCACAGGTAGGATTAGCAGTTTCCAAACTTTGACAAAAAGAGTATGAGGATCAAAGAAATGTTGTTTTTTTTTTAATTCATTCTATATTTTAACTCAAAAATGAGAAATATTAAATAATATGCTATTAATATCATATTTGCATATGGTGCTCTGGTTTTTAGAGAAATTTCACATCTGTTATTTGATCCTCCAGTACGCCTGGGATTAAAGTAGGTTGAGGAATTTTATCTTTTTATTAAGGAAGCACTTGAGCTAGGGAGAGGCTAAGTGACTTTCTGCTAGTTGGAAGTAAAGCCAAGGCCAAAACCAGGAACTCTCCTCCTAGACCAAGGCTCTTCCGCCAAACCAAAGTAAGCCTTGACCATTTTCATTTCATCAGCATGTGGACCCAAAAGCTTAGAACTCATGTTTGCTTTGGTTATACTCACTTCTTGTTTTTTAACCTAGAAAAATAAAATACCATCTACAAAGAGCTTTCTAAATAAAATGATATCCACTCTCTTTGGAGTGAAGGCACCCTTTGCTATTCGGAGTGGTTATCCCTTTTTTCCTCCTTGTCTTTCCCTCCTATTCAACATTTCATTACATGAGTCTCTGTCACTTCCTCTCTTGCTTTCTCCTAGCGCTTTAGAGAAGCAGGTAGGAATATAGGCTACTTAGAAGAAGGAAAAAGCACCTCAAGTTATGATGTTTACACATGACTCAATGATTGTCAGTTGGATCTGATGGACCACAAAGATTTAGGATCATAACTTCAAAACATGTGACTTCATATTTGAAGATGGGAACCCTGGTGGCTGTAATCACATTAATTTTGCGCAGTGGATCTGTAGCCAGATTTTAATACTAACTTTTCGGCTGCCAAATATATTAGTTGTTAGTATTACCCAATAAAACATGTAGGAGTGTCAACATAAAGATCAGCACCTATTCCTGGAGATTGAATAGGAATTAATATTGAATTGCCTTTCTCATAACATGGAAAACAAGACATGTCTTCCTCCTATCTAACAGGGAAAACCTCCTTGTTAGAGTTTCTCCTTTGCTTGTGTATATTCAGTGCAAGTGAATGTGGTTTCCAAAATGTCAGAGCCCATGGAACTAGGTTGGAAACCACCCAGCTCTTCCTATTGAACTTAGAAGGGAGGGGATAGTATTGATTTATCCCGGGAAACTCGGCATGTCTCATTTCCAGGCCTTTCTTGAATTGTAGGATGTTATTTCAATGCCGATGGACTTTCTGGAAACAAATGTCAAATGACTATTGCCAGTAAGTCCATGTTCTCAGGGTTGTGGTGTCATTCTTACAACACTGGCAGCACTGAGAATGATGTCACAGTATTGCGGTGAAGGTGGCAAGACACTTAAAAGTTAACTGTGAGTAGGGAAACCGGGAAGCATCTTTTTTGGGAATGTTTTAGATAAATGGATTTTTAAGGCTTGTGTGTCTTGGTACTGGACCACTAAAGCAAGTCACATCCCCCTGAAAATGATGAGTTGTGTTTATAGAAGTGAAACGTATTTCAGAAGAATGCTGAGCACAGACTCTAGGAATGGATCCACACTCAGGATTTGATAGAACTGTACTCCTCATGCTTGGTTGTGCCTCAGACAGCCTCATTGTTTGAACTTCATTTTTCAGTATGCTTGTTTACTTCAGTGATGGTCCAAAAATGTTTTTGAGGGACTCTATAAATAGCTATCAAGAGTTCATTGCCTAGACGCACTACATGAAAATGCAGTTACATTAGCCATTTAGAATTGGGTTTTGGAAGAAACAAAGCAGTTGGAAAAAGATGTCGCTAGTGGCCGCTGATGTGCTCTTGGTTCCAGACAGCACATATCAGTCTTAACTGCTTCTGAACTGAGTGCTGACCACCGCCTCAAGGAAGAAAAACAAGGGCGCCTAGAAGAGATGAGGCCTAAGATGCTGCCTAGTAACTGTGTGGTCTAACTGCTTATGCAAATGTGTTCTTCCCGCAAGGCACCCAGGTGACTCTCACCTATTCCTTGCACTTACAGAAAGTCTGGGTTCTCATCTAGCTCCACATCTAAGCTATCAGCTAACTTAGGGACCTCAGGAGAATTACTTTGCTTCTCTGGGCGTAAAGACGGGAAGCCATTAGTATTTTTCCACCCTTTTCCTTTTATTAACTCATGAGCCATTTTAAAATCATTAGAGTTTTGTGCCTGTGCTGTCTTTTAAAATCACAAAGTGTCCAGGGTGAGTACAACGACAACAGGATCATATCAAGTATGTTATTTTTTGAAAGATTTTTGACAGACTCAATTCTAACATGCCATTTATCTTCACAAATTTGAACTCCGGCTGTTTCTGAGGGTTCTAAAACCCTACATTCTATGTCATAAGACCTAGTGATACAAAAGTGTTTTAAAATAACAGCCTTGTGTTCTTCTCTTATCTCGGTGGTTTATCAACAAGGATGTCAGAAAAGCTCACTTTATTGTTTATTTTATTCTGGGTATGAATTACCCTGGATTTTCCCATCCAATGCCCACACACGTACAGATCAGAGGCAGAATGTGTCTGTCTCTCTTTCTCAGTACTTTTCACTAGTTCATTTGTTTCAGATTTGTTTACTGCTGCCTTCTTTGATAACCTTACTTGATTTGGATATAACATTTTGTTTACTTGGTTGCCTACATTGGAATGTTGGGCATAAATATTGCCCTGAGTCTATGTAGTCATCAAAATGGCCTTCATCAAGTGCTCTGCTAGTATTCCAAGAGTTAACCTATTCTTTATCACTTACTTTGTCGGCGTGGTTACATAGAATTTTAGAGCTGGACAAGAACTCAGAGCATCAGATTCAACCCTCTCATTATTACAGATGAGAAAACTGGGGCTTCAAGTTCATTACAATTGAGGCTCCTGGGAATTCGTCATTATGATTTTGCTTAAACTGTGGCCTCTCCCTTAATATGGTTATATGACGCCTACAGTTTTTCACAGACGCTATTTCCATCAGCTGTTCTTTACATATTGGGTTCCTTCATGAATGTAGAACTTGGGTGACCTAATTGAAGACATTGGATTTTGCTTTGCAAAAAGCTTCTAAAGCTATAAATAAGTAATCATGGGAAGTTGCTTGATGGCCTTTCAGTTGAAATAATAATCTCTTGGATTGATGGAGTTTCTTTCTTACAAGAGCTAAAAGCACCTCTTACGTATTAACACATTTATCTTCAACATCCTTTTGGAACTATGGGGACAAATTTGATCATCTGGATGATTCAGCAAAACTATGACCAAGTCTTTATTGAAATGACCCACTATGTGCCTGCCCATAAACTAAATCTAAACTACTGAGATTAAAGAAATTATAAGACAAAATCTTGGCTTTTGACTAGCCGTCATAATACGATATACTATTATGAGACAAAGAACACCAAGAGGTGCTGTACAGTCAATAAATTATGGAAAGTAGAAGACAGTAATGTCACAACCAAGGTAGCAGCTTAATACAAAGACACAACTCTTATGGGAGCACATGGGATGGAACATAGACATCTAAAGCAAGGAGATGTGGGTGAGAGGAAAACTAGGTTTATGATAGGTAGCAAGGCATTAGTGATACAACAGGAATTTTATTAGCCAACCTGGAAGCAAGAAGCAAGGGGAGACTGAGGGAGAAGTCTAGAGAATGTGTTGGGCTGCAGAAGTTAAAATACAAATCAATGGAAGAGGAAGAAAGTTAATTTAAAATTGGTATACATTTGCACACCATTTCAAGCTTTTTAAATAGTTTTACTCCCCTAGGTAATCTCTGAGATTTGTTCCTAGTCCAACAAAAGAATCTACTCTTCTTCCTTCTTTCCTCTCCCAGACCTGAAAGACATAAAATGATTAGGATTGTACCTATTTTAACAGATGAGAAAACTGAGTCTCAGCGTATATAAGGGGCTTTCTCAGGGTTACCTTGTGAGTAGTAAAGACTAAACAAACCTACTATCCCCTGATCATCTGGTAACTCACATCATTATTCTATTTTCTCTTCTATCCCTTGTTTGCTCTAAGCACATTTGAACAGAAGCCTATGACCAAGTCCTTAATAGAGCTTAATCATTCCCTTGTATGCCAGAGTGGCCCACCTTAACTTCATTAGTCTTTCATGATCTGTGTGCTGTGTATATTTTAACCAAGGCAGCAGCCTGCTTCTGGAACAAAAATTCTAATTTACAGAGTATGGCTCTGTTGTTAGGGTTGGTTATTTAAGCAAGGGCTTTAGCCAGGATTAAAGGCATGTGGGGAAGAACACAGTGGTGAATGAGCATACCTCCCAGAGGTGAAATGAAAGGCAGAACCTTTCTTCCTAGTTACTAATGACCATAATTGCTGCAAGGAATTTATTATTTTAAACACACAAGACTTGAAAATATATGTGGAAGGGGAAACCAAATTACTACATATTCCGATAGTACTTCCCAATACTTATTTTATAGTGTTATCATTGTAGTAGCCCCCATACTTTTTCTTGCCTCTATTATAGTCCTCAGTACTCAAATCCATCTTTCCAACAGTGTCGAGGTATTGGTCTGAAATATGAGTCTATGTCATTTACCTACTAGGCCCCTTTAGTATCTCCCTATTTGCCTGAAGGAATGAACCTGACTTTCTTAGCTGGATACACAAAGACTTCACTTGGTCTTCACCCAGCCCTCCAGCTTCCCTTCTGATCTCTCACCTAGTTTGAAATATACTACCACTCACATATTTCTACAACTCCCTATGAAATCTCACCTTTTCCTGTCTTGTCTTCTGTTCTCTCTGCTGGGATGTTTCATCTCTGTTATTAACATGACCATGACAGCTATTACTCATTCTTTAAAATTCAGCTCAGGCCCTATCTCCTCTGAGAAGTCGGCCCTGAACTCTGTCTCTCCCAGCTCTAGTTGGCCTAAGGGCTCCTCTTTGGGGGTCAAATATCTCTTTGTGTGCACTGTTCTGTATGTTAAAATGATACACTGAATACACTGAAATAATAAACATTTTTAAACTTCATTGTTTATTATGTATCCTCACTGTGTTAATATCTCTTTAATCTTTGTAATCACCTTATACTTGGCAGATTTGAAACAATCAGGAAAGGCTTGTTGAATAAAATCAATGAACATGTGAGAGAGGTATTATTTAGATTTTTCTTTCATATGAGAAAACTCATTTTCAAAGTGATTCACTAATTTTCCCAAGGTTCATAACCAGGAAATGGAGACACTAACTGCTGAACCACACTCATATCAAAATTCTGCTTTAATTTCTCTTCGTTCCACTAAATTATAAGGGCAAAACTTAAGGCCCCCAAGTACAAGAATGATAGCGTTTCCCCTCTTCTAAAACGCAAAATATTAATATAGTAAGTGATCAGTAATATTCAGTGGGACTTAACCTGAATTATCTTTATACTCCTTTTGATTATTTTTATTTTGGAGATAGGGCCCATGTCTACTTTTGACTTTATACTGCAGAGTCACTATTTAATCTGTTGTACAGCCAACAGACATCCAGAGGAGACTTGATTTTTTTTCTCCCATAAAATTAGTTTTCTAGGACTTCTTATTGGTGACCTTGTCACATATCTCCCAGTGACTCTGAATATAATGAGTGACCATATAATTGGTCACACTTTGAGAATGAAAGGGAGGGCTATTAATCATTACATCAAGAGAACAGATGGCACTGGAACTGTCCTGGGCAAACCAGGACGTGTGGTCACCCTAACTATAATGAATCACACATTGTATTATATATACATGAGACTTAACCTAATGCTTCTGACCAAGCCCATAAATCAGACCTGTTTTCTGAGTTCCTCAAATTGTAGAAAAGCTCCAGCAGTCTACTGCACCCTCTTAAAATGGAAGATTCCTAGGAGAAATCTGGAATGGCCAAGAAAGTAACATGTACTTGCTAATATTATAATGCTTGCATGAACCTCAAAGTTTATTATTTTTTTTGAACCGCCATTAGAGATACTTTTTATGAAAGGGCGATAAGAGAGTTGTTTGCAACCCAGTGCTACAGAATTCTAGTATACTGTAAGCCCTTGGTGGGAATACTGCCAAATTTGGATCATCATGTAAAGTGATTATTCTGGGTCTTCATACCATTACTAAAATGCCTGGCTGGAGATATCCTGGTCGATGTAATGGGTCCATGAAATGCAACAAAGACTAGGGACTACTGCTTCTTATCTTAGTTAAGAGATAAAATGTTTGGCAATATGAAGTCACTGGCAAAGAGACTGTTTTTTTTCTGGAATATACAAACTTTATTTTCTTGGTACATGAGAGATCAAAGCAGTTGTCTTTAAGTAGTCACTCTGGCCTGAAAGGTATCCATATGAATATTGGGATAACTACCAATGCTATTGATATTGTGAACTAGTGTATCACTGTAGTTTGGTTCCTAAAAGTTCTGAGAATAAAATACTAGAAAGTGCTATGAAATCAAAAAGACTGAGAAGTGCTGTTGCAGAATAGGAATTCCATTTTGCTCGATCCCAGCTAGTAGTACAATTTTTTTTTTTTTTTTTTAGGCTCAGAGGTGACTGTGGATTTTCATTTCTTTCTCTTTCCCTCCAACTTTGTCAGTGATAAAGGAGCGGTCATGCACAGATACTTGAAATGGAAATAGACCACAAATAAGATTTTTGAACTCAATTAAGTTTACCTTCTTTAGTTCTCTTCTTGTCCTACAAATATATTTAGGACATATACCTGGGAGAATTTCACTAGATTGGTTTTCATCTGGACTAATATCACTTCCCAAGAGGTCTTTGGCAATCATTAAGAGGTGTTTTGGTGGTCACAGTGACTGGAGGGGCATCATTGACATTAGTGGTTGGAGGTGAAGGGTAATAATAACCCTTCACCCTCCAATGTACAGAATTGTTCTGCACTGTAAAGAATTGTCCTTCTCCAAATGTCAATAGTGCTCTTTGCGCAATGCCTTGGAGAGCATGTATTCTGTTTTCTCCGTATGTAGGAAAGTCTTCAGGTTTTAAAGTCACTGAAAGTTACTCCTGAGTGAACTTTATATTTTATTAGTGTGATTATTTGACAGAATGTTTAAAAAAATTATTGGGCAGCACCCTTTTTATTAGTTGTGCATTCTACCTACTTTCTATTTGCATTTTTAAAACTTACCTTTTTGCAACAGCTGTACAAAAGCTAGTACAGATTAGAAGGAAAAAAAACCAGACCATATTTATGAACCAAATTAATGAAAGGAATAAGAAAATGTTTTGCTCAAGCTTTGTGACCTAGAAGCGAATAAAATAATGTGTTGCTGAATTCAAATTGAACTGAAATACAAAAGATAAGAATCTTATAAAAAAAATGTTCTGCTTGCCTCTAAAAGCTTAGATTTTAGGCAGATATTTGATTATTTCAACTAACCTGGATAGCAATATAGGGTTTGGATCTCTTGGCAAATCCCTCAAAATTTAGAACAGTCTTTCGTAATTAAAATTTACATTGCTAATCATATGCAAAAGCAGAATAATTTTGTAGGTAGAAGATGCTCAACAGATATTTTTTGGCAATTGTATGAATGAATAAGCTAGTGAATGAATTAATGAATGTATATAGTATGTTTCTTGTGGCTTTTTAATAGCCAGGATTTTGTGGCTCTAAGCTATGGCCAAGTAGGAATTAAAGATAGAATTGTTATGAGTAAACTTTGATGGAAGTTATTCAGAATTAAAAGATAAGACAAAGTTAACATTTAAAAAACACTACAAGCATAGATCAGAAATTTAAAACAGTTGACTTCATCACCAAAACCCAACCCATTTCCAAAACCCTCCAAGCCCTTCTATATTTTTATACTACCTAGTTCCAATGATGCACTTTGGAGGCTGGGCCCTCCAAACAATAGCCACATTTCAGCAAACTTTCTCTTTTTGACCATCAGCATATCCCCCAAATTAATGGAAGCCTGTGGGTTTTAAGTATGGACGTGATTGATGCATCTTGAGTACAATGACCAAGTTCGAATTTCAGCACAAATGCTATGTTTACAATATAAGAGTGTGATTGGATTTTAACGATATATTTTAAAAGGTCTGTTGGGATTCCTTGTGCCTGGTTAGCACACTCCTTGAGTGCCTGTCTGTTCCACGTATGAGCTAGGGCTTCACTAAGCTTGCCCCTTAAAGTGAGGGCTTGCAGGGAACTAACTACTCAAGAGAAAGGTGCATTCACAGGGCCGTAGTACTGCCGCATCTCCGGAAACGCCATTACAGAAGTGCACTTCCTCCGATCATTGCCACTTACTTAATTTCCCTTGAGAAATTAAGACCGGATTTCTCCAACCGCATAGGCCAGTAGATAGTGCAAATGCTCCCTCCTCACTCCATCAGTTTCCTGTGCTTCGTATGGAGTGTTGAGAGGCTGTAACTTGCACTTCCCCCTCGCCACTCCACAATATTATTGAAAAGACCTTTCCCTTTCCCCCATTTTAAAAATTAGGGTGTATATAATCACATAAAATTTGCACTTGTAACCTTTTTTAAGTGTACAGTTCAGTGGCATTAATTACAGTTGACCCTTGAACAACTGCACGGGTCCACTTATACATGGGTTTTTTTTCAGCCGACCCTCTCAGTTCAAACCCACATTGTTCAAAGGTCAACTGACAGTTGGGAATCCATGTATCGAAGGGGGGTGGTCTTAAGTTATATGCAGATTTTCAATTGTGCTGGCTGTTGGTAACCACAACCCTCGAGTTGTTCAACGGTTAATTGTATATTAACAATGTTAACTATTTCCACTATCTGTTTCTAAAACACTTGCATCACCCCGGACATAAGCTCTATACCCATTAAGCAGTAAGTTCTCTGGTAATTTCTAATCTATTTTCTTTCTTCATGAATCTGTCTTTTTTAGATATTTCATGTAAGTACAATCATGCCCTTTTGTGTCTGGCTTATTTCACTGAGCATAATGTTTTCAAAATTCATTTATGTTGTAGCATGAACCAGAATTTTATTCTTCTTATGGCAGAGTGGTATTGTATACCTCCACCACAATTTGTTTATTTATATGTTGTTGGACACCTAGGTTGTTTCCACCTTTTGGCTATTTTGAATAATGCTGACATTTCACATATAAGTATCTGTTTGAATCCCTGTTTTCACTACTTTTGGGTATATACCTAGAAGTAGAATTCTGGGTTATGGTAATTCTATGTTTAACTTTTGAGGAATCACCAAACTATAACCTTTTATTCCCTTTTGGGAAAGGGATTGTCTCCTCCTCTCCCTAAGTCTGGAGATGGCCAGATGCTTGTTATGGTGTTTATTTATGTCTCATAACCTGTGTCTGATGTGTAAATGTGTCTCATCGAAGGGGAAAAAAAGGAATACTAGATAACAGTTTATTTTGACCCAAACTAATAGAAGGCACAATATTGTCCTGGAAAAACTGTCTTCGTATTCGCTACTTTATGAAGCATCTACTTTATCTGTTCTGGCTGGGATTTCACTGAATTCATTTGATAAGATGACCAGTAACTGTATCCATTACTGTACCATCTACGCTCCAAAGAGGAAACATGGTATAATAAAGCAGGAGTCATTTGCTCTCTTTCAATGCTTATTTATAATGCTCCTTTTCTGCTCATTCTCTTCATCCTGAGGGCAAATACTTTTTGTACCCAGGCTCTTAACACAGATCAGACCTTGAACATTGTGTTGGCCCAGTAAAGAGCTGGTGAATAGTCTGAGTGATTTGTGTAGCATTTTGTTCTATCTTTAAATGTCATAAGGACTTTTAATAAGTTGGGTGATAAAATATGCCTCTGTGGTACTCAAAAAAGAGAATCAACCCACTTTGTGTGACTATCCTAGAGTACTCTTTTGGTCTTCTCAACGATATATGAACTGAGCTGCTCTGGGATACGGAGCTGTCTCCATCAGGAGCAGTCGGTACAATATTTTGCTAAATAGTGTCAAGGTGGACATGTTAGTCAGAGATTGTCCACATGAGATGTTCATTTTTTGTTAGTGAGGGGTCATTAATCGATTTACTACCGCTGAGACGAAAATCCTAATGGAAAAGCAACAGTAATAACTGTTAGAAGATACACACTATAAAGAAAAGAAAGGCAAGACTCTGAGAGGTTAGCCATAAGAAGATAACTTTACACTGGCGTTATTATGTTGTGTTCTGATGTGATTTTACTGAGGTCTACCTCCTGTGAAAGTGTGGTCTCCCCAGAAGGTAGATGTTCCTTCCAAGAGTCTGTTTTCTTTAAAAAATAAAAAATAAAAAAAAAGTGCTTCAACCAAAATTCAGAAATCAGAAGGCAGGTTTTAGTAGGCAAGACAAGGATCTCTGTGTCTCCCTACGTGGTACAGGCCAAGAGGGCACCCAACATACCAATGCAGACTCTCTCTCTGCTTCTGACATTCCCTTGTTTTTAGTGATGTCTTATTTTAGCAAAAGTGAGCTTAGCCTCAGGGAGAGCATGAAGCTAAGTGGCATGAGGACTGGAGTGCATGGAGATTTTCCGCCAGGCCTGGACACAGGTGTACTTTAATATACGAAAGTTTCCTGGTGGACTCGGGAGTAAGCCCAGGTCTGCTGACTCACAGCCCAACCTCATCCTTTCCTCCCAGTTACCACAGCTGTGCCTGCCTGTAGTTACAGACTGTTAGAGTTGGAAGACAGGGCCTTTGAGATCATTTTCAAATTTCTTCTCATTTTATAGATGAGAAAAATTAGTTATGTGCCGTGCCCGAGTTCACATTTCAAGCTAATGACCAACGTGGGGCTGAACAGAAGTTTTCATACTCCTGGCCCAGTACTTTTTCTGTGAAATTCATCTCTTTTTCAAAGGATGTGCTTTTGGAGCTTGTGGGACATTTGTAAATGTTTCCAAAACTTTAAGGTTCGTTTGAGAACACAGATGTTTATATCCAGTAGAAGACTGAATTCACACATTAGCTCCTTGAAATAATCAAATTGAGAATTTTTATTTTAATCTAAAACATGTGCTTTAGTTTTCAAATTAAAAACACTTAAGAGAGTTCTTTTCTCCTGAAACATATAATCAGTACAACTCTGACATTCTTACCTTTAAAAGGCTTAAAAATATGAATTTAGAGCATGGGTTTTGATCAGTTTAAGAAAATGGAACTTTATGAAACTCAGATTACTTCACGCCTCTGAAAAGATCACCCTCAATAAAAAGGAGTAGAATTATTTATGTTCTCCAAATATTTCTATTTAGTGTTGCCGGTAAAATATAGAACATGCAGTTAAATTTGAACTTCAGGTAAATAACAAAATTTACTGTAGTATAAGTATGTCCCATGCAATTTTGGGGATATACTTATACTAAAATTTTTTTTTATCGTTTATCTGATATTTGGATTTAACTGGGAATCCTGTATGTTATTTGCTAAATCTGGCAATCTTATTTCTGTTATAATTTTTGACGATATTATGTTTTTACATTTTCTTGTATTTAGATCATCAACAGCTCAGGTGCTAGGCATTACAAAATGAAAAACACATCTTCAAGGATTTTAGAGTAGATCTGAATAGATAACATTAATATTGTGCTAAGTGCAGCTATGAGAGCAAAGCGACAGGGGTGTACGTCAACCCAGTGATTCAAGGAAGGCTTCTGCAAGAAATGGTACCTGGGCTCAGGTTTAACCAATGAGGGCAAGTTAATTACGTGGTGAAACATAGCGAGGGTGTTCCAGATAGAAGCAATGGAAATAGTGAAAGCTAAGAAGTGAGAATCAGCAGGATGTGTGTTTGTTGAGGATCTGGCGAGAGTCAAAGACTGGGAAGAGCTTTAAATACAGTCAAAATTATGCCTCCGAGCATTCTGTTGTGACCTGGAGGATGGGATTGGAGGTAAGAAGATCAGCTTGGAGGCCCTGCAATAGTATTCATCCTTCTCCTCCTCATCTCAGAAATGAGTCAGAGCTAGGGCTGTGATAATTCAAGAAGGAACAGACCAAACTAAAAGGTCCTTGCTTCTTAAGTGTGGACCTCACAAAAAGCAGGTGATACTAAGTAGGTGTTTTTACTTCAGGGCAACAGAATTGTACATGTGGTAAACACATACAATTTTTGAAAGACCCTTTTCTTTGTAATTAACAAATGTGTTAGTTTTCTTTCAAGTAGTTATCTTGATAGTATACATTACGTAAATATATAGTATATATACGTGAATGCCCGTTTACCAGGCAGATGAGAATGGTCTAATGGTATTCCAGAAAAAAACACTGGTACTCATTTTCTTAATGTTCTTTCCCCAAAGTTCTCTGTAGGAAGTAGCATCTAATTTATTTCTGTTGGTCCTTGTCATAGCATCAACTACCTGCCATTCTGTCTTCCTCAAATAATACCAACAAGCTTTCCATGAAAACCTACATGAACTTCTGTGGTTGTCTCTTTTTACAGGGTGCCGACCACTTCATAGGTGGCACATCAACCTTTCACTTATATATTTTTTTGGATCCATTGTTTGACTACAGCCTCCTCCAAATAATGCATGCTCAGACATCTGTTTTTTAGTTCAAAACTATTAGATGAAATGCCAAGCCTATGCAGAATTCTCATGTCCCTAGGAACCAGGCCTGCACTATTAAACTAACTTAACAAACAGATCAGTTTATGTTTTTATGCCAGGTTTCAGACCCTGGCCAGGTTTATGACTTTTTTCCCTCGACCCTTAAGGCACTCAGTTTTCTCTGCTGGTCGCAGTGAAGTTGCTTTTTCTCAGACTACCTGAATCTTGGCCTACTGATTCATTTTCCTTCCAGATACTTTCCAGAGCCTTTATGTCTAATGTCTTTCCTCCAGAACCCACTCTCTCCCTGTATATGCATGTTCCTCAGAGATCTTTTGTAGGTCTCAAACTTTTTCTTGCCACTTACCTCTATTCAATTAATGCAGTTCTTTTCAGTCTGCTGTATGTTGCTAGATGCCGTCCATCAAACCTTCCTGCCTTCTCTAGAGCTCTGCCCTATCTTCCCACTTCTCTGAGATGTCCTTTTTTGTCACTACTATCCACTTCTTTTCACAGCTACTCTCTTAATCTCAGGCGACAGCCTATTGTCAGGGCTATTTTCTCTCAAAAACAATTTTTAAGTCAACTTTATTATGGTATAATTCTTATATGTGTCAAAATACCCAGTTTCGCATGTATGGTTTGTAAGTTGAGACAAATGAGGACCCACATAGCCATCAGTGAAATCGAGACATAGAACATGACTCCAATAAAACTTTCTACAATGATAAAAAACAACAAAAAAAAGTTTTATTCTGTGCTGTTCAGTATGGTAGCCACTAGCCACATGTTGCTATTGAGCATTTTAAATATGGATAGTATGGCTAAGGAAATGAACTTTTAATTTGTTTAATTTAAAACATTTTAATGAATTTAAATTGCCACATATGGCTAATATATTGCTCAGCCCAGATACAGAACTTTTCCATCACACCTAAATTTTCCTAATGCCTCTTCCCAGTCAGTACCCACCCATTACTACTCACAGGTACAACTGTGACTGATTTTTTTTTACTTGAGAACTTCATATAAATTAAGTCATATTGCCTGTCTTATTTCTGACTTTTTAAAACAGCTTTGTTAAGGTATACTTCACATACCACACAATACACAAAGTTAAAATGTACAACTCGATGGTTTTTAGTATATTCACAGATGTGTATGTGTCTGGCTTCTTTTGCTCAACATGTTTTTAAGACTTAGCCATAGTCACACATAATAGTAGTTGTTCATTTTTATCTATTTTCTGTCTCAAGAGAAACCAAAATATGAATTGTGCCCAGTGTTTGAATGAGCAGGATTCATGAAGCAGAAACAACTCTGTTTAGTGCTCCTATTGTTCATCAAAATCCTTTCTGAGGGGCTATTTCCTTTGCTGCTTAGGTGAAATATTAGAGCAAGCCCACTACTTGTTTTGGTCACTGACATGACAAAAGGCCTCTGTTCACTCTCTGCCACAAAAGTACTCTCATCTAGGAAATTAACAGGTTCATTCAAGTATAATAATTTAAAAACGTGGAACTTTATTTGAAAGTTAAAGGTTTTTCCCCTCCTTCCTCTGGAGCCGATTGGAAGCCTATGGCAGGGGATGACAGGAGTGTGGAGTTTTTGTCTGCACTTTCTCACCAAGTGTTTATCCTCCCTCCCCCAGCTAGCTAATCCAGCTCACTGCCTCTGGAGTTAGAGCAGGTGGAGGGAGACGAGCAGGGACTGCCACTGATGTAGTCTGGCATGGCTCTTTCTAGCTGTGTGGTAGGAGTTTTAGGGTTCTTCTCGTTGTGTTTTGCAGGTGATCAAAGCTGCCTCTGTTGTAGCTTTTAGGAGTCCCCCTCTGAAAACATTCAACTGCACTTTCCATGACATAGGCTGGGCACTCATTTTTCCTCTCTCAGCTTCTGGGAAGACTGTAGGCATGCTGCTCCTTCCAGAAGTCATTGGGGCTGGGTTTTTGGGAGCTGCAGACTGGCTGTTTTCACCTCCATGGCTCCCAGCTGGTCACAGGAAATACCTAGGTACTCTGGCCTTGCTGCATGTGGGACTGGGAATTTTCTCTTCCTTCCTGCCTCCTGTCAGCAGCCACAGCTTCTTGCATGGAGAGGCAATCTGCTCCTGGAACTCCAGAAGACCTGCAAAGAAATTCTTTAACTCTGCACTCCCAGTCGTTGTGGGTGGGTGGGGATTACTCAGAGTATACTGACGGCTTCTAATGAGTCCTCTCTAATCTTTTAACTGTCGCCCCTTGTCCTTTCTAACCTTCGTTATAGTCTGGAGGTGATGAGTAAAGTAAGCCTGCAAAATTGGCTCTCAGACACTCACTTTGCAAATGCACTTTAGGTGTCTAATACCTCATTCTGAAAGGTGGAGGTAATTGCCACCGATTTCTTATTCCTCAGCCAAAAGGGAGATTGAAGCAGTCTTATTTTAACAGCCTGTTAAACATATACAGTTTTGATGCTTATAGTTTTTTTCCAGCATTACACCATCATTCTTTCCAGTAGTCCATTGCATGTAGGAGAGAAGGCATACTAATACCAACCCTATCCTGTCTCTAAAGCCCATTTCTTCGAATGGCTTTCTTCCCTGATCTCCAAAGGAGATTGCTTTCAGAAATTGTACAGCTCCTTCTTTGTATCACCTTTTCTTTTTGTAATTACTTACAAGATCTTGTCTTTTACTGTAGTTATTTGTGGACACGTCTTGTGTTTGTTGAATTGCACTGAAGATCAGTCTCTATTATATAAATAACCTTCTACACTTCTGAGAAATGCTCATGGATTTGTGTGTTCCCGTTAAGTTCTTGAGTCTACTCCTCATGACAATGGGAACACAAAGAGCCTACAGTTCAATGCCTCCCTTCCCAGCAGGAGGTAGGTTTGGGGACCTGCTGAGAACAGGATTGAATCTATTTAGCAGAACAGATCTCTTCTAGGCATGTTTTACATGATGAATGTAAATGCTGCTAAGTTAAAATGCCATTGTCTCTGTCTTGTGGGAATAATAGAAACCATCTTTTCAAATCGCAAATGTTTTAGAAATTAAGGCAAAATAATAGTGCCTATATTATAATGTCAATATTTCCTTTCGTAATCAATTCTTATTATTACATACACGAGAGTATATTTTAATAAATACTTAATAAACACTCTACATCATTCTGAATAACACATTTCTAACTCCTTTTTTTTTTTCTGAAATAAAATTACCTACTAAATATCCCAAACATTAATGTGATATTTGATGGTGAACTATGTTGCTTTGGAATTCAAGTGATGAGTCTTCTAGATTTTTATGTTGCCTCCAAGAGAAGAGAAATTACTTAGTCATTACCCTAGGAGGTAGATGAGAAGCTTGTAGGTATAATAAAGATTTTATCATCTTTTCAAAACTTATTCTATAGAGTTTAACCTGAGACATTTGGCATGGAAGTGTTGCAGGCACTAACATAAACCAGCACAGTAGCCACCACTTTCGCATATCAGGAATTGTTCACTTGTATACTATGTGGCATAATATTAGAAGAGGAAATTGACTTATTTTATGAACTTAGCATCCCTTTTAGTAATTTAGTAATAAAAAGTTTCAAGGTCATAAAACTTTAGTGAGAAATCAGTAGCTGGAATTGCTATAATCCCCTCTTATAAAAAGCCTCAAGATTATTATCATAGGTGATAATTATTTTGTACTTCACAGTTCAGTTTTGTAAACTCAGATTTTACTATTCTACAAATTAGGGAGAAAGATTATTAATGAATAGACTTCATGGATGATTCATTTTTTTACTGATTCATGAATTCTTTCCATTTTTTTTTATTGAGTCTCTGTTATATATAAGACATCATGCTAGGTGTGAATGAAAAGATAAACGAGCTATGGAATCTGCCCTCAAATGACTTTATAGAGAAATAAGATATGCACATTAAAATAAAATCATAATTCTAAATAGAAAGGTTTGTCATTAGAGAGGTAAAATCAACCAGTTAAATATTGATTGTACATGTTCTCTGTGCCAGGTGCAATAATCAGTAGTGGGGGCACTGTAGTGAAAATGGCAGACAGTATTAGCTCTAAGGGAGCTGTTATGGCTCAACCTTCTCAGTAGCTGGGTAGTAGTGAATGTGAGATTTTTGACCCTTGTGCATTTCCTCTTCCTGCAGGCTATGAACGTCTCCCCAAACACTTGCTTACTATCAGCCAATGGAGAATGCCCCTCCTCACATGCCAGATCACGTTTTAGGTTTCTTTTGCTCTCCTGTGATGCTCAGAAGGCTTTTAGAGATTGGAAAGTAGTTTCTCTTCAAGAGAAATTGTGGGACCATTTATAAGTAGGCAGTACGCAGCTAAAATTCATTAATGGCTCTCTTAGTCTTTATTTTTTAACCACACACTTACAGTATAGCACTTATTGATATAAGTGCCTTACAGATATTAACTCATTTTATTGCTATAAAAAAATCTTTGAGTAGTTTCTTCTGTATCCTCATTTCCACATTTTAGAAGTGTGGAAACCAAGGCACAGAGAGGTTAGGTCACTTCTAGTAAGTGGCAGCTCTGAGATTTAATTTAAGTCCAGGTGGTCTGGTTCAAGAGTCTGGGGTTATCTCTAATACACTGTGGTGCCTTGCTCCCTCTCCCCACCACCCTGTTTTACTGAGATATAATCGACTTCTAACTTTGTAATAGTTTAAGATTATTTGTGTATGATGAGAACTTTTACTGCATACTCTGTCAACTTTTGCTTCTTAATTCATTTCTCTTCAGACTTCTCAAGGTTGGTTAGGTTGGCACACAAGTGCCCCACTCCCAACCAGGGTCTAGCTCTCTTCCAGTGGTCCCTTGCCTGCCCTCCTGAGTGAGAGAAGCAGATCACCACCTCTACGCTGTTCCCTTCTCTGCTCCATTAGAAGTGCTGCTTTTGGGGTTGTTATTGTTGTTCTTATCTCATACAAAAGAACCAGCAAGAAAACAGAATGTATTTAACCTTAACAGCACAACAACTTTATCTGTCATAGAGACGTTTACATTTCTCTGTTAAGGTTGCCCTAACCAGGAAGTACAGTTATTGCTAATCAGTTGTTTATTTCAGATCTAAACATATTTACCTTCTGAACTCTAAACATAACTAGCAGAACTTTTATTTCTATTGTCTAAATGAGAAAATAAATCTGTATAAGAAAATTTACGGATAGAGCTGGTAACTGCTTTATCTTGTCTCTTCCTGATGCTATAACTTGGGAAAGCCTAACTGCTAACACACACACACACACACACACACACACACACACACACACACACTTTACCCCATCCCCCACCCCACCCCACCCCCCGATACAATAAAGGTTTATTTGCGGTTCACATCACAGTCCAGTGTAGCTTGGTGAGGGGGCTGTGCAGTTATTGGAGTCTAGGTGCCTTCCAGTTTGGGGCTCCATATCCACCGGGTCGTTGGAGTTTTCACTGCACCCTTGGTAGCTGGTCATTAGGAGAGAGGGAGGGAAAGGGAAAAAAGACTGTGTGGGAAGTTTTTGAGCGCCAGGCCTGGAGGTGCCACAAATTACGGCAGTCGGAGTCCCCTTTTATTCTCAGTCACATTGCTTCACCCTGCTGTAAAGAGCCTGGGAAAGGCAGTCAAGATATGTGCCCAGCAGGGAAATGGAAATTGTGCGAGGAATAACTAGCTGGTCTCTGCTGTATTAACCGAAGTTTGATAAGCACAAATATCTTTGACTTTCTTTTTCCTTTCCTTTCTCCCTGCCTTCCTTCCAACAAATATTTAATGAGACCCTCCTATTAAGTGTCAGGCACTCTAAGCCCTATGGAATACAGTTGTGAACAAAAGCAGACATGGCTTCTTCCCCCCACGGAGCTTATATCCTTGTATAAGGAAGTCAGACATTAATCAAGTAATCACACGCACAAAATGGAAAGTTGTAACTATGCCTGGTGCTTTGATGGAAGGTGTGTGACACTATGAAGCCTACAGTGGAAAGGGTCTGCTTTGTCAGGATATGAAGTCTGTGACACTTGAGCTGATACTGGAAGGATGAGGAGGCATCATCTAGGTGAAGAGTAGAGGTAGGAGGGGTAACAGAGGGACTGGCAGAAGACCCAAGTGGCCAGAACGTGTGGAGGGAGAGGAACATGTGCAAGATGAAGCTGAAAGGGAAGTGGGGGTCAGACCACGTGGCCTGTGGTGAAAGGGAGATGGCAGAAGCTTCTGTCTTATGGATTATAGTGCCATTCACTAAGCTAAGGAACAGTGATAGAACAGTTGGGGACACATTATGTGTTTACATTGTTGAATATGGCACATCCAAGGAAGATGTCATAGGCATTTGAATTTTGGGGTTGGGAGTTCAGAAGAGTGGTCTGGGCTGTGAGTCATCTAATGCAGGTGATAATTAAAGCTGTGGGTGTGGATGAGATAGCGTAGGCAGAGAGTGTAGAGTGAGAAGAGAAGGCCAAGGATGGAGACTTGGATGTTCAACAGGAAATCAGACTGGGTCTGCAAAGGAGATAGAGAGGGAGCCAAACTCCTCTACAAAAGCTACTTCCTAAGCTTCAGTTTCTTAAAAAATAATAAACAATGAATGGAAAGTAAATCAGTTAAAGCCTTTCTATATTACTCTTTTATTTAATCAGAAAAGAACCCAGTTTTTGTTTGTTCGTTTGTTTCTGTTTCTGTTTTTTAACAAGTAGCATGCAAGTAGACTGCTGTTCCCTACAATGTGATATGTATGAGGGACGTTTGCAATAAGTACATTTCGGAAAGGAGCCGCTAAAACCAATTGATGAGAAAGGTTAAAATACTACTGTCATCTCTTGGAAGTTCCATGAACCAAATTTTCAAGCAATGCAACATGAAGCTGCATGTCTACAGTAGTAAAGGGAGACTGTTTAAAAAATTAAACTTAAAAAAGAAATCAGCTGCAACCCTCACTGTAGCAGCAGCTATGTCTATAATTTCAAGCAAAAAAGGAATTTGAACCCAGCTGGCAACTTGTAGTAAGGATTTTGCTTTTCCTGCCTTCCTAGATATATTGACGTTGCTGCCTGCTTAATGAAGACAAGAGTGTCAGGCAGAAGCCACATAATAATAGCATTGCTCCATGCCTGTTTGTTTTCTGAACCCTTTTCTGTTGTTAATTAGTTAATGTACCCAGTGTTATTAGCCGATCTCAGAAGCACATCTGGGAAGGTGGAGTCTTTACTCAGAAGGATTTGAGTTAGTGTAAAAGCCTGTCTGGGGGGATAAAAAGAGAAGAAACCTCAGCTATAATAGAGAAATGTTTCAACATCAGGCCTCGGTGACTTACATGTGTTCTACAAATGAACAAGGAGGACGGTTCCCTTCAGATGGCACATTATTCTCTAAAGGAGTTTATAGCCCGATGCTTGCTTTTCGTTTTAGTCACTCCTCTACAAACATTCTTCCTTGCTACAGTGACAGAAATCATAAGCAGCATAGCTGATGTGTTCAAGTATAAGGGCAAAGTGCAAAGTTAAATGAGCGTTTCGTAGGAGAGGGAGTCCCTGATTCTATTGCCTTCCACAGATGAATTCTAGAGAAGCTAGGAATAAAATGAGAAAACATCACGTAGGGGTGTGCTGGAAAATGAGTTGCCTGAACAGATGGTAGTGGAGGTTGAGGATAAGAATCAGCAAAAGTTATTGATCTTCTACTGTGCACAGAGCAGTGTGGGAGGTTTGAGGGACGGTCACAGGGAGGGAGCCTCCTGGCCTAGTCCTTCACAGCGATAATAACTAAGTGGCAGAGACAGGACAAATGTAGTGGAAAAGGAATTGCAAAGCAATACGGAACACATTAAATAAGTGACATCAAATATATATTTGCAATATTTATTAAGAGTCCCCAGAATACTAGATTGGTGCTAGATAGTGGCTCAGCCATTCCCTAGTCATGGGATATTAGGAAAGTACTTTAATTACTCTTTAGCCTCAGTTTACACAGTTTGTAAAACAGGAATTATAATACCTACTTAACAGGATTTTGGTACACATTCATTAGATAATTTATGTTAATACTGGCACACAGGTATTTTATACATATTGATGACTGTGAAATGAATAAATGAAACGGTTAACAAAGTGCCTAGCACATAATAAATGCTCGTTTAATGGATTTATTATTTAGTACTGCTTTGTAGCTATTAAAGAAGGTGAAATAAATCTCTTACAACCTAATGTTTGGCTATATATACCCTTGTAAGTTTCCCCTTTAATTTTTAATTAATTAAAAGGTGGTTGGATATTTTGCACCCTCACAATTCTATAGAATGGAATAAATTAGAATCATCCCTGGCATTTTGCTGCCTCAGTCGCTTCATAGTGTTTGGAAAGGGATCAAAGTTAGAGGCACCACGCATTTAAGTAGAAGCTCAGTTTCTGGTGGGACTTAGGATATGTACACATCTTGGCGCAAGAAGTGAATGAAGTCATGCAGATTAAAGAGATGGCCTGAGAGTTAAAACCCAAAAGTGGGAGTTAACTAATTTGTTTACTCAAGTGTGGAGTGAGGGAGATACCTAAGACCCCCACCCCCACAAGTGATCTAACAGTATAGAAAACCTGGAGGGCTCTTGAAGAATTTCTATCTGAAAGTTAGCCTAGAAGATACAGGAAAAAATCATGCATTTCCATTTACAGTGCAACTGTTATAGATTTACTGAACAAAGGGTCTATTATGGTGAATTAATTTGGTTGAGCATCATTAAGCAGCTTGTTTTCTTGTTATAATTCATCCAGGCCATTAGGTGTAGCGGCAAAAATAGCAAATGAGAAAAAGCAAGGTAATGAAAAAAACCCACAGTATTTATTGAATACCTGTTATAAAACAGGCACTATGCTAGTAACTTTATAAGAATTATATAATTCAATTGTCATGCTAACCCCTTGTGGTACATAAAACATAGGCTGATCTGACTCTATAATCAGTTCTTTTATTCATAATCTCTATAATGAAAAAACTGAGATTATCATCTAGGGATCAGTAAACTGTAACTCGTGGGTCAAATCTGGCCCCTGATTGTTTTTGTAAATAAAGTTCTATTGGAACACAGCCATGTCGGTTTATTTACAAATATTCTGTGTCTGTTTTCCTGCTACAAAAGCAGGGTACAATAGTTGTGGCAGGGACTGTTTGGCTTAAGATGTTTACTTATTGGGCCCTTTACAAAAAAGTTTGGTATCCTTACTTTTTACTGCCCTGACACTTTGGGCCAGGTCCTTTATGAGACAGTTTCTTCTTCAAATATAAAACAGTTAATGGTGCCAACCTTATCTTTTTTTTTTAATTTTATGATTAGTTTCAAGTATATAGTACATTGGTTAGACATTTATATAGTTTATGAAATGATCCCTCACATTATTCTTTCTCTCCTCTTGTTGAGATATAAAATATCACTATTACCCTAGAAAAATTCCCTCATACCCCTTCTCAGTTTCCATCTCACCCTACTCCCAGAAGCAACCACTGTTCTGATCTTTTTCACTCAGCATAATGCGTTTGAGTTTTAGTGTGTTGTATCTAACAGTACTTTGTTGCTTTTTCTTGCTGAGTAATATTAGTTGTATGAATGCATTAGTTTGTTTTTCCATCCACGTGTTGATGGACACCTGGGCTTTCTCCAGGTTTTAGTTATTATGAATAAATCTATGAATATTCTTATGCAAGTCTTTGTGGACACTTACTTTCTTATCTCGTGTGTAAACATCTGGGAATGGAGTTGTTGGGTCACAAAGTAGTTTATAAGAAACTGCCAGAATTTTTCTTCCAAACTAGTCGTACAGTCTTACAGTGCCACTAACAGTATACAGCAGTTCTGGTTATTTCGCATTCTTGCCAGTGTTTGGTGGTGTCAGTCTTTTTAGCCTCTCTGATAGATGGCCGTGGTATCTCACGGTGTATTTAATTTGTATTTCCCTGTTGACTAGTAATGATGAGCAACTTTTTAAGTGTGTTGGTCTTGTGTAAATTTTAAAGTCAAATTACTTTTAGTGTATAGTGTGAAATGAAGGTAGGTGTTCTTTGTTATATATATGGATATGCAGTTCTGTACAATTTCTTCAAAATACTTTCTTTTCCCTATTGAATTTCTGTGTGCCGTCAGTATTAATAAGTCAAAGATATAAGTGTAGGTCTATTTCTGTTCCATTGATCTATTTGTCTATCTTTAACACCAGTACCATACTGTCTTGATTATTGTAGTTTTATAGTAAATCTTAAATTCAGGTAGTGTAAGTCCTTCAACTTTGTTTTTATTTTACAAGATTGTTTTAGATATTCTAGGTCCTCGATTCTCACATGGTTTAGAAGAAACTTATTTATTTTAAAAAACACTGGTGGAGTTAGGATTGGAATTTCATTGGATCTATAGATCCGAGGAAAATTGACATTTAAACAACGTTCGGACCTCCAATCCATGAATGTGGTATACCTCTACATTTATTTAGATCTTTAATTTCTCTCAGCAGTGATTTATTATTTGCATTGTGGAGGTCTTACATGTCTTTCATTACATTTATTTTTAAGTATTTTATGGGTTTGAAGCTTTAAAAAGTGGGATTATTTTATTTTATTTATTTTATTTATTTATTTTAATTAATTAATTAATTAATTTTATTTATTTTTTCTTTGTTTGGAGCCAGCATTTAAATACAGTTGATTTCTGTATATTGATCTTGAATTCTGAAACCAAGCTAAATTCACTTATTAGTTTCTAAGAGTTATAAATACCTTAGGATTTTCTTTGTAAACAATCATATCATCCATGAAAAGAGTCAGTTTTACTCCTCTTTCCAATCTTTAGGCCTTTTTTCTTCTGTCCTATTACCCTGGCTAAGATCTCTGTATAATATTGAATAGAAATGGTAAGAGTAGACAGCTTATCTTGTTCTTCTTAGTAGTTCATGATTATGTATAATAATAGCTTTTGTGACTCTTTCATAGACATTTTTTAAATCAGATTGAGGAAATTTCCTTCTATTTCTAAATTGGTGGATTTTTTTCTTTTTAATACGAATATGTCGAATTTTGTCAAACTAATTGTCTGAATCTGTTGAAACAATCATATGGAATTCTTTTTCCTTTTTGTTTATTGTGATGTATTATTGTCTTCACTGATTTTTTTGTTAAATAGTAAACCAAGTTTGTCTTTTGGGGATAACCCCTACTCAATTACCAGCTTTGATTTTGCTAATAGTTTCCAAAGCATTTGCTTCTATCTTGATGAGAGAGATCGTTCTGTATTTTTTTGTCATTGTTGTTATTAATCTCTTTGTAAGTTTTTGTTATTAAGATTATGCCGGCCTCATAAAATTAGTTGAAGGGTCCCTACTTCCTCTATTTTCTATAAGAGTTAGTGTAACATTGATATTTCTTCCCTAAATGTTGATAGAATTCACCAGTGAAACCAAATGGGTGTTGAGTATCCCCTGTGGGATGGTTAAGATGGTTTCAATTAAAAATATATACATATATATAAGCTCTTAAGATTTTTCATTTTGTGTCAGTTTTGATAAGTTGCATTTTTTGATGAATTTGTCTATTATATCTAAAATGTCAATTTATTGGCATAAAGTCATTTATAATACTTTTTAATATCTCTAGGCTTTACAGTAACAGTCTCTCTTTTATTCTTAGTATTTATAATTTGTATTCTCTGACTTTTTTTTTTTTTGTATCACTTACTCAGGTTATATAACAAACCTCCCAAGTTTAGTGACTTAAAATAATAACAATTTATTTAGCTGTGGGTAGGCCATTTGGGCTGAGAATAGCTGGACAATTCTTATAGTCCAGGCAGGTCACACAGGGGTGTAGACTTGGGGCTATCACAGAATCACTATTTTCTCCCATTTTTTTTGACCAAAGTAAGTCACAAAAAACAACCCACATTTACAAGATGGAAAAATAGATTCCACCACCAATTCCAAATGAGTGTGAATGTAGGATAGGGGACAGTTAGCACCATTTTTGAAATCTGCCACATTAAAGCATACTGTCATAGACCGATTTTTTCTGACTTTGCTAATTTTGTGAAAAGAAAATAGTTTGGTCTTATCAATATTGTGATGCAACCGTCTTCATACTTGTATCTGGACTTGAAAGAACATTAAGTTTTTTTGTGTGTCTCATCAAAAGCAATACCATTTTTTCCATTTGAAAGATTTTGGTTTTATAAGTCATTAGATATTTTGGTCATCTACACAACCCCAAACTGGTAAAGATTTGGTCTATGATACTTTAAAAATTCAAAATGTGGCACTGGTAAATATTATCATGGATATATTAACATCGGGCTTAAACAACTTGGGTTTTAAGTAATTTTCAACTGTAGATACATTGTAGATAAAATTAAAAATAAGCATTTACCTTAGCATAGGTAATATATTTCTCTAGGTTTCTCGTCCAGTCTGTCAACAGAGCAGTTCTTAGACACAGAAAATGTAAGTAGGTTTGGGAATAGGTCGATAGAAGTGCTGTTTAATTTCACATATCCTTAGTATGTATTAAAGCCTAACCATTAAGCAAAATTGGTTTCACTTTTCTGGAAATCTACCTCAAGAAATTTATCCTAAGTTATCATTGTGAGAACTTATCTGATGATAAAAGTGGGTCATATGGTAGTTCTGTTTTTGAGGAACATCCATATATTTTCTGTGGCTATACCAGTTTACATTCCTACCAGCAATGCACAGTATTCCCTTTTCACCACATCCTCACCAGCACTTGTCATTCCTGTCTTTTTGATAATAGCCCTTATAACAGGTACGAGGTGATGGCAATATAGCTTTCATTTCCCTGTTTTCCAATCCATGATTAGAAATTTTTATAATGACTATATGTTGACATAGGAAAAATAAATAAAAATCACTTTTCTAAAAAGCCCTACGTTGCTTCTCAGCCTTTTGGCTAAGATCAAGTGTAAAAAAAAAGCCCTACACACTCACAATTTCTAGAATTATTTGAATTTTTTTATTGCTACTCTTTAAATAATAAGAGGTATTGAGCTTTATAAAATCTATAGAGTTACCTAAAGCTTGAGATGATCTGCTTATGCAAAGATTGGTTTTATTGCCACCCTAATAGAAGATGGCATCATGAAATGTAGTAGTTTCTTTAGGTTTTTTGTTTTTGCTGTTAACATTCACAAGTACTCATTAAGACCAGAAAAATTTTTTTCTAATAAGCATCAGGTTTTTATTTTTAAAAATTAACATTATTATAAAAAAAAGTTTACAAAAATGTTAACAAAACTTGTAAAAATTTTGGTTGAAAGCAGAATTAACATTTTTATTTTCATAACCCGAATATTTGTAGGGTCTGGAGTTTTTAAAAAAATTAATTGGCTGGAAAACTGTTATTAAAAATAGACTGCTAGCCAGAATTCTGTGCTTCTCTTGCCAGTTTAACTGATGAGCTCACTGACCGGGTAACATACGTTACACATCTGTAGTACAGTGGTATTTCTATTTAGTAAATCCCACAGTTGTCACCATTATCACCAATAGAATATAGACTTTGGCCAAATTTTACTAGGTTTTAGTACCACGGCTGCAAAACAAAACTCTGTATTGGAAGTTTTGATGTATATACTATTCTTGTCGAAGAGATAGTTTGGTCCAGTTTCATCTATGAAAGGGTTAATGTAATATGCAATCTGTAGTACACAAGCATGTCTAAAGGGGGCATCAAAACTTTCTGGGACCCAAATTAAATTTGATTGAAATTAAACATACACTGGACACAATTTTTCAAGTGAGGCAAAGTATTACAAAGTCAGCACAACTGAAGAATATAGTACAATTTTTAACGTTTTGTTGACTGATTTATTTGGTTTGCTGCTGGCAGGCACAAGTCATGGCTGGGTGTGCAGAGTCGAGTGCATGGTTTCTTGGGGTGGGAGGAAGTACTGGGGAAGATTCAGCACACCTCGGTGAGTGTAGCGGCCCCGTGCCTGCAGCACCATTGTACAGGCAGCTTTTTTCATGTCAACACCTGCTCGTTAGGAACCGGACCAAGACTCCCAAAGAGCTCTCAGATGGCCTGAATTTTGTATTCCTGCCAAGCTGCCCTAGAATTTAATAACAACCTTGAGGTGAAACTTGGGCCTTCCCTCATTGCTAATCCTCAAAACCATCTGGCATGTCCCTTTCTTTAATAACAGTTTAGTGTATGTGTGGGGGAGGGTAAAGGATGGTGGCGGGAGAAGGGGAGCAAACCGATCTTACATTTCTTAAGGGACAATCCACTTTCCTTCAGAGCAGATAGAGTTTCTTTTAAGTCGGAGACCTAAGCTTGTTCTTTCCATAGCTTCCACATCTTTAATTGCCAGATAATTGTTTGAAATTTGCACCATTCATTAACTATTGACAAACCTCCAAGTTTAGTTCTTTTAATGAAATAAAGCCCAAAGGAAGCATGTAAGTCTGTAATCATGATTCAAATATTTGAAAAAAATTGATTATACATTTTCATTTTAATTTGCCATTAGATTTGGCACAGAATTAGAATATGGAAGATAGTCCGTAAATATTTGTTTATTCCTGTGCCTTGCTCTACAAAGGAATTGAAGAAATCTAGTAGGAAATGTGTAAAGTAAAATAATAAATTACAAATAAAATGTAAAGCATCAGAACTTCCTCTATCCTGTCCCCACCCCAGAGGAAGAAATAGAATATAATGAATCAGATTGCATTGCATACAGAACGTCATGTTTATGGTCCTATTGGAGGCTCACTCCAGGGCTGATGTTCTTCAAATAGAATGGTATACAGCATCAGTTGTACTGCTTAGAATTGTTCTTATTCACACTCTACTGAGCACTTGCTGAGTGTAGGTATCTCAAATACTTGTATCGGGCTCTGCTACTTCAGTAAAGGAAGTGCCTAATAAATATTTGTCAATGAGTGATTTAATAAAGAAATTTGACTTATCTTACATGGTAGAGAATGTGCATAGTAACATGTCTTTACATCACTCAAATGACAGGTTTAAATAAAGAAGATAGATTTCTATGGGTATTATGTAAATACACATTTACATCCATATAGGTACTTACATATATGCACACATATGCATATATTTGTGTACATGTAAATATATACACATGAACATTCCAAGCATCAGGGTTTGATCCTACTGTTCATTCTCTTTCTCGGAGACCTTCAGAAAAGTATGTCGCTAACCATGTGATGCTTTAGAGGAGGGGTTAGCAAACTATGGCCCTGCGGGCCAAATCTTGCCTTGTTTTTGTCTAACCTGCAAGCCGAGAATGATATTTACATTTTTTAATGGTTGAAAACAAATCAAAATAAGAATAAAATTTGATGACTTGTGAAATTTATATTTAATTCCACCTTTAGTATTTCTAAAGTTTTATTGGATCATCGCCGCGTTCATTCCTTACATGCTCTCTAGCTACTTTTGTGCTACGGCAGCTAAGTCGAGTAGGTGAGACAGAGACCATATGGCCTGCAGAACCCGAAGTATTTACTAGCTGGCCCTTTACAAAACTGTCTGTTGACCCCCACCATAGAAGATACAAAAAATGAATAGGATGAAATCAAGCTACATCTCACAGTATTTGAAAATACAGTCCCCGCACTCAGCCCTTTTTGTAAGAGATATTAGAAAAGAGTAAGAAAATTGTTCTCAACCTTTATCTTTATTAAAGGCCCTTATTACTTCTTTTTCTGCACATATAACCTTATATCCCAAACAGGATGTTTTGAATATTCACACTTTACTACCTCTTGTGATTCTTTCTTGACATGATATAAAAGAATGCCTAGTGAAAAGATGCAAAGTGGTAGAACATATAATAGAATGTTTAGTCAGATTTACAATTGGCCTTTTGAAGCAACATGGAAGAGAAAACCTACCAAGACTTTAACAAGTAGTAGGATAGGTAGGAAGAGGACTTGAGGTCTTTGAATTCCAATCAGTGTAAAAGTCAACCCCAGTTTAATAATGCCTTGTGTTTATGTGCACTACTTTTGTTTCCTATGGTGATCATGTGATATCATAAACATTTGCTATTGAAACATACTGGTGAGAAGCATGGAATGGTATTTTCATTTTACAAAAGGAAGAGGCTGTGAACTCTCCTAGTAGCTCATTCTGTGGCAATAAGTCAGTGCCAAATTCAAGAAAATAGAATTTTTTTCTTTTTTGTCAGACATAAATCTCTGCATGGTTAATATGGTCCAAAATATGATAAAGAATTATTTCTTGAGTTTAATTATTTCTTTAAGTTTAATGTTTGACTGATTTACATAACAGCAATTCAGCATAGTGTTTAGTAGTTATCCTACCCTCAGCTGCTGTAATATGACCTCATGAGTCAACCTAATTAAATACTTTATTTGCTAAAAATAAGAATGTTTGCTTTCTTATGTGTGCCATCCCATCCTTCATATCCAGGGTCAGCAAATGGTCACTGAGTAGGCTAGCAGTTTCTTGAATCTTCAAATCACATTTCCTTCATACCTTTGACTTTTAGTTGCCTCTTAAAAGCAATATTTTGAAAGCGAATGAACTTTTCTTGTAGCTTGATCAGAACACATCAGCAGGAGCACACATAAATCAGTCATTGCTTCCTTACTTAAATTGTACTTTGGTGTCACAGAGTGTGTATGCTGGGAGAGAGACTTGAGAATTCCTTTCTTTTTACAGATACAGAACCAGGGACTCAGGAGGGATAAAGGGCTTCTCTAAGGTTTATAGCTGCTTGAAGCAAAGTTGGAGTAAAAGCTGTTTTCCCTTACTTGTTTATTTGTATTATCATTCCTTTTAGGAACCTGAAGTATGATTACTGTATAAGAATTAAATAACCAGGGTTTAGTGAAATAGCAAAAGAATGTCAGTTTATAGACTATGTTATGTTTGATATAAAACAACAAGACTTATCTTCATAAGATATATAGAAAAATTCTATTACTTGGTGGACATACTCTATTAATCTTTGGTCTAGTTATTAAACTATAAATCAGTAAAAGGTGATAGAAGTTATAATTAACTAGATAGTTTAGAAGTTAAGTAATACAAAAGCATATCTATTGTTTATCTTAAGTAATAAATATATTTGAATTGAGCACATTACTTGAGAACCATTCATATTCACTATAAGCCACAGCAATTAGTATCTTGGTTTAGAGGACTATTTGGGGGCAATTATTACCCTAATGGGATGGAAGCTGCAGAAAGTGTGGCCTCATCTGTCTTAGTCACCATTGTGTCACCAGCACCTATCACAGTGCCTAGACCATAAAGGGAATTTCATAAGATCTGTTCAGTGCATGAGCAATTGGCCAGGTTGACTGGAGTGTGAGAGGTTGAATTGTGAAGTTGTATATTCTATAAATGGGGAAGAAAGACTCCATACCTCACCTACAAAGCATGGTTCTGAGTGCTGACCCATTTTGTTCTATTTTATGTGCCTCTACCCCTGCTTCCCCAGCACCAGTACCTGTGTTGTAATTGTTAGTTTACTTGTCTCTACCACTGATGTCTTGAGGGCAGGAACCAAGTCTTATTTACCTGTGTGTCCCAAGTATTGAATATGGTGACCAGCAGAGTGAGTGAGTGTATGAATGCTGCTGTTAGCACAAATGCCTGAGGACATACTATCTAAGAGGTGCTTCACTTCTTCCAATAAGAAGCATAATGAATAATGACTGACTACTAAATTTCTTCTAATGCTTGTTTGGAGAAGTGTCGCATTCTGGAAGATAATTTACAGAAAATTGGGCTTTCTTTTTGTTAATATAAGCTCTTTATATAGACTAGAATTGTCCAATAGAAATATAGATTGAGCCACACATATTTCAAATTTCTAATAGCCATATTTAAAAAACTTTTTTAAAAGTGAAATTAATTTTAATATATTTATTTAACTGAATGTATCTAAAATATTCTCGTTTCAGCATGAGTCAATACATAAAAATATTACTGAGATATTTTACATTGCTTTTTTCACATTAAGCCTTGAAATCCGATGTGTATTTTATATTTCAATTGAGATGCTAAATTATCAGGAATATTTGATCCGTATTTTATTTTATAAAATTTAAACATGAAAAAGTAGAGTCACAGATCCAAATAATTTCAAACACAAATGTTTCAATATCTGAATTGAGTCTGTTTTTAAATTTAAATTTTTTTAATTAAATGAAATTAAAAACTCAGTTATCCAGCCACACTCATCACATTTCAGTGCCCAGTAAGGCTGGTGGCAACTGTATGGCCAGCACAGATGATAAACTCTTCTTAAATAAACCTTTCCTATATATTCCCCTTATTTCCAAGTACCCACAACCTTCCATCACCTCAAACCACAGTGTTTTGGATTTATGAGATGATGTCTTCAAAGTCATCTGTTTCAGTTCAAGGATGTGCCTTTGGGAATGTTCTGTGCATGATGAGGAATCCCCTCCTTTGTGCTGGCCAACATGGGGAAAGCCACCCCAAGCTCCTGCCCCCCCACCTGTTCATGTGACATGGTCATAGAAGCAGCTGGCAGCTTGTGGCCAGCTGGCTATCCAGTGCTGAGGTCAGACCAGTTATTCAAACAGGCAGCCTGCTCCAGGAATGGATGGCAGACCGAGTGCTAAGACAGATGGAACCAAGGCCAGCACTTACATATCCAAAGGTGCCACCCCTTATGAAGAGCGTAGAAAGTACCTCAGTGTTATTCAGTCACAACCTTCTTCTTCTTTTTATTTATTTATTTTTTTATTTTAGGATTTCGTGTCTCTCATCTGAAAATGAAGAATATGTGACTAGGAATTGAGAAATTCCCAGGGTGCTTTTTTTGTCATTTGTAACCATTGACAGGTTTAGAGCTTGTTTTCTTTCTTGTTCTCTACATTGTTCATGATCTCTTGACATCTTTATCTCAGATGCCAGAATTAACAAAATCGCAGTGGATCCATTTTTCTTTGTGAAGGAAAAATATTTTGACTTTTTTTACAGTGAGGCTGCTCAGCTTCTGAGAAAACTGAAGTGGGCGCAGCACGAAATAGTTTTCATTCCATCAAAACATGCACTTTCCTCATTATCCAGAACCCAGGGGTAGGGGTGGGAAGGTGCTGCCTCTCCAGCAGACTGAACCATTTCTCTTTTTCTTTTCCTTCCTGCTTCCCATCCTCCACTTTTCTACGTCACTATGTAATATTGTTTCAAAGGACACAGCTATTGTTAACTTCAAAATAACCAAGTGACAGTATCATCTCCATAGAAATCACATATATTGTTGTTTGTGTATCAGCTCAACAATGTGGAGACACCATATAAAATGACAACCTAGAGTAGTCAAGTTATTAATTGGCTGAATTCTTAGAGCTTGTCTTGGAATCCTGGCGAGGTGTTTGCCAAAATTGAAGAGAAAAAAATTCCCTGGCTGTGGTCTCTAAAGTTTGTAAAACATCCCAATGAGTTGATTTGGTTTTATTTTTTGTGGAATATTTAGTCAACAATATTCTGATTCTTGGATTAGAAATCATTTAGGGTATAAACATTACTCCAGGTACCAAATTGGAAAGCGATTTTACTTTTTTGTACTAGTTTTATGCTGTAATAATGCACAGACAAGAAATACTTGTAATGAATCTGGTAAGAAATCAGGAATCGTTTCGGACACAATCCTGTGGAAATTTTTAACAGGAGTCACTTTTTGACATAACTTTTTTACATAACATAACTTCTGATAAGTATATAGCAAAGAAAAGACCAGGGCTCCTCCTCGCTGCAGTGTCCCTGAGCTGCCCTTTGGAGGAAGGGTTGGGGACCCAAAAAGCTGGGGTGTTGGACACCATTCCTTCAATTCAGTCAAACAGCTCTACTGTTATATTTATAACTGCCCTTCCTGTAGGACTTACTCAAAGAAAAATTTCTGCAGCTAATGTAAGTAAGATTGCTCTTTTAATTTATTGTGAAAGGATGGTTTAGGAATTCTTGCACCGGGGACTTTTATAAAACCAGAACAGATTTTTTTTTTTTTTTACCTTGAGAGAATTGGCTTAAGAAATATTTTCATTAACTTTTAATAACCAACATTCCATGCACAGGGCATCGTCATCCTGTGCAAGTCCTATTACGCTCTCAGGGCAAATGTCAGGGGATAGGACGGGAGGGAAGTTACCTTGCATATAGGTGACCATTGGACTGACAGACGTCTGCAGTATTGTTTCACTTGGGGTAGTTGCTATAATGCTGTTTCTGTGTCTCCTTCCTGCTCTCAGGGACCTGCCACTCTGCTCAGAGACCAGCTGTACAATCAGTTTTACTTTGAAGACCCATACTAATTCTGTAATCTACCGGAAGAAAATGGGCTCTTGAGACTTAAGTGGAAAAGTTTTGTAAATCTTCAACCAAAGAACAAATGTTTAAAGGTTCTTTTCATGTTTCAGTTTCAGCTATTATAAGGCCTTGCTTTCTAGAATTATTGACAGAACTGTCAATTCAGTTCGAGAGAAAAAAAAATAGTTATGGCTGTCTTGGGTAAATGCCTTTGTGTTGAGAATAAAAAAAAAATACACAAATACACTAAAAGCTTGAGAGTTACCTGTCGGGGTATATGCTGGGTAGGGAGAAAGGGACTAAGACAGTAGCAGTGTAACAATCAAAATCTCAGATCCACAGGCCACTTTCTCTGACAGTGTCACTCTTAAAAGTTCTAGTTTAGAAATGAAGGACAAAACCCGCATTTTCTGTAAGAAGGAAAATCTAAACAGTCTATGACTTAGAATTTTTAGTGGGTTAGCCACTTACTGAGACTGCAAAATTCGAGATAATTAAAAGTTTATATTATGGCAACTTAGAAGTCATGACAGATTCACAACTTCTGAACAGTTTTGGGAAACGAGGAATTATTCTAGAGAGAAATATGTTGAAAAATACCTGTGGCCTGTTTTCCTAATTTCCTATTTTGCTGATAAAGATCAATGGGAAAGTATAGCTTTGCCAGACTCAGATAGTTAAATTACCTTGATCAAACGTACTTACAAATATATTTTAGAGTATCATTAGTGTCTATAAAGGAAGAAAAAAAGAAGGTCCAGGAGCCAGTGGGAAACAAGCCAGTTTTTCAGCTGGCTGCCCTCTTCATATTGCTGAAGATATAGAAGGCAATTGTATGAATGTTCTCAAAAGTACAAGGTGATTTTATACAGAAAGAAAGCATACCAAAGTTTTAAGTTTTAGTCTTTTCTCCACCTCATCTATTACTATTACAATAAAAATCCTTCAGGTAGAAAAACACTCATTTTTACTATGAAGATCCAAGTATGGTTTAGCAAAGCTTTGGATGTGAGTTACTTTTAATTCCGCACCTTCATTCCCCCTTCTTTTTGTCAGACGATGGTTCCATAGGCAATGGAGAACCTTTCCAGAACTCTTTCTTCTTGGAAAGAGTTTCCATGGAAAAGTAAGCACAGGAGCATCAGTGCACACAGTAGGCCCTCAGGAACTGACTTGAGTGGTTTTCACATGATTCATAGTGAAGCCCAAGAGGAGTGTTCAGTCCACTTGTAGTAGGACTTGAATGGCCATGTTCCGCATACCTTTCTCTTCCATTGTCTACCACTGTCTGGCAGAGATTGCAGAGCACCTCACAAGGGGAGAAGAAGGAAGATCTTCAATCTCCAACTCAGAAATACAGTGTGTAGTTGTCTGCGAGTACTCACACTTGGGGCTCTTTATGAAGCAGGTGAACAGCAGCTCCAGAGATCCCACCATATTTTCACACGACACCTTCAAACTTTTTCGTTTTTCCTTCACACTCTATCAGTAAGTCCTGCAAAGTAAAATACAGTGATCTCCAAACTTATGGACTTTGGGTATTGGAAGCATACATACTAAGTCTTTTCAACAGAGCATCATCTCCCCCGCCCCCTTCTCATTTTCTCAGTGAATGTAGGGTTTCTTACCAGGTCCTAAATGTTTTAGGTCCCGTCTGATATTCCAGTTGTTCCTTGCTAAAGCTGTGTGAATACTGTGTGTGTGTGTACATGATTCCTGACTTATTAAATTATTTCTAGTACATGCATCCTAGCAGAAGATACCCAGCAGGCCTTGAGCACTGCTGCTGCTTCACTTCACATTCTGAATATCAGAGGCTGCAGTCATTGAGGACTCAGGTGGCAAAAATAGTAAGGTGATTGAAGCAAACCCTAACATGAAAGCCAGTCTACATTTCAGCGACTCAGAAGCCCTGATTACAGCACAGATTCCCCATTCTCTGAGCCTTGGACCACATGAGAGGAGAGTCCTGGGGAACTCCTATGAATTAGGCATCTGTTCCATACACCAGCATGCTCACGTCTTTCTGTATGATGTGTTGTAATCAGCATGTTGTTTTTAAAAGACAACAGCCCCTTCTGTAGTCATCTCCCACAAAATGCATTTAGGCCAATAGTTCAGCATAAAAGACACACTGTTGAGACCAGCAATGCATGCATTGTTTTCCCCATAATGTGGTCAAGATCTCCATTGCAAAATTTACTGTATTTTGTGAGATCCTATTTTATATATTTTGCTACCATCAGCAGTTAAGCTAAAGTAGGAACTGCTCCATTCTAGTACGGGTTAAATTATGCTCTGCAGATCTAGTGCTGATGCATAAATTGCAGCCCTGTCTTTTTTTCGAAAGATTCTAAAATAGGTTTTCAGAATTAGTGCTGGATTTTTGCTCCTGCATGTGTGGTGACTCTTGATTTTTTCCCCTTTGGAGAAGCATCCTTTGCAGCGTTCCCCCTTCCGAGGAATCACTTAGACACTTCCAGCTGGTGGCAGGGGATACAGCCATAATACAGCTTCCTCTGTCCCAGCTGTCTTTTTCACTACGGTAAATGCATTACGATGGCTGCACTCTCATGTAAAGGTTCAGGTAGAGGAAGGTGTAGGATGAAGTCTGGAAACCGTCATTCGGGTTTTTAAAAGCTTCAGCTTCTACAGCATCTTTGCATTTTGAATGTCTTCCTGCTTCTAGTCAAAGGTTTCTCTCCAGTGATTGGAATGCTGCTGTAAGCCTGATTAAAGGTGCCTCAGGATATCACCTCTTACCAGGAAGCTCTGCGTGCTTGAGAGGATCTTTTTCAATGCATTATGGCTCATGCAGCCTCACAATTAAAGAAAAACAGGGATTTAGAAATCAATGCTGAAGAGGAGACTGAGAAAAAAAGGAAACATCGCAAACGGTCCCGGGATCGGAAGAAAAAGGTACTTATATGTGCCAGAGCATAGATCTTGCCTGGCTTCTTTTTGTTTTAATCTCCTCCCGGCATCTGTTAGAAGCATTAAAGGCTATTTTTACATGCTGTGAGGAGTGTACATTGGGTGTGTAAATTGGGAACAGATGATAGAATCCTACGGCAGACCATGGCCATGGGATGGGCAAGAAAAGGGAAGGTTGTGCCCTGTGTGGGGTGATTGCAGTGCTGATGCGGAAGGAAGGTGTGCTTTCACTTTCCACGGGCACCAGCATGTGCCGTGACACAGAAAGGTGTGCTAGGGAGTTCAAAGTACTTTCTTCCCAGCCCAGTCAAGGTTAAATGGATTGCGGTGACTTAGGTTTGAGGGAGAGGCCAGAGAGCCAGGCTTTGTACTTCTTAGAGGTCTATCTCGTGGCAGAGGAGCTTTTGTGCTAGAACTGTGTCACATGTGTGTGTTTCTCAGGCAGATCTGTGACCTTAAGGATGTAGCAGAAAAAGTCATTTCCTGCTCTGCTTCCCCCCGCCTCCCGACCCCCATTTCTTTCCCTTTGCCTCTTATTTCTATACTGTGCTTTTGGTTAGGTGGTGCAATGGAAGTAAACTGCTGGAAATAACTTTCTTATGTTAAATACAGCTAATATAACAGAGGCTTGTTTTTCTCTGCTAGGTGAGAGTGATTAGCTTGAACACAGGAATTCCCATGACATGGCAGAGACTCGCAACCTTCAACACTGATTGCTTTAGGTCAAGGCATGGGCATTGATCATCCCTTACTGATATTCTACTACAGGGCAAAAAATAGGAATATTCTAGGTCAGTAGTGTTTTATTACAGCCTGAGAGTACTTACTGAGTGTTTGGTGGCTGTGCCCTTAAATATGACTCCTAGGCACCAACCCAAGGAGAGAGGCCCCAAAGCACTTTTCTTCCATGACATTTAATAAAAATTGACTAAAACTCTGTGATCTGAGTATGGAAGTCAGATCGTAAAGCATTTTTATGTCTCTTTGTGAGAATCCCCAAGGGAGAGATAATCTTAATTTGCTCTGAGCAGTGGTGCATGTGCTTTCTAAATGACATGCAGATTTCATTCACCACATGTACCTCTCTTCAGGGGTGATCATGAATATTTTGTGGGCCTTTGCCATTTTCTTTCGAGTTAGTATCTATAGAAGAGGCCTCTGCCTTTTGTGACATGGCACACTTTATGAGATTGAGTTTGGAGGGCTGCAGTTGCCTTGCTGCGAGATGTTAAATTTAGATAGTTCCCACTTCAATATTCTTGCAAATAAACTTCTTGAATAGATTTTCACAAAAGTATAAACTTAGAGAATCCTGTGCAGGCATATTTCAAGGCCTTGCATAACCGAGTTGTTAGGAAATTGCCATATTTTGCTAGGTTCTGGTCTAATCATATTGTATGAGTTTCATCTATGAGTAGGTCGCTATCGATTGCCCTCTGTCCACACACCTCTATCCACCCCACATGATAAACTGGCTTCTAAGATACATGAGGAAAGGTACATATATTTTTATGAAGATAGTGTCATCATTACTGTCCATACTGTATAGGAGTTATTAGCTGAGCCAGGTTTATGTACAACAGTGTCCTATGGTAGCGACGACAGGCCTGCTGTTTCTGTGCCTGGGCCCCTGTTTGACTTGGAAGCAGAATAAGGCAGGGGTGAGGCAAAGGGAGTTTCTGGACTCTGTGAGCTGAGGCAAATGCTTGGTGGACCAAAATGTTTTGTGATGAGTACAACAGAGTCTGTCCGATGTAAATCTCTTAGCAACCAGAGGGAACAAGGAGAAATATCAATATCACTATTGTCAGTGTGCAAGCAGATTTCCGTGTTTTGTTCTCAGGACACTCAGAGTAGATTCAAACAGTGGCTAGTTGGGTAACACTTTCATTGCTGTTGTACTTGTTAATTCTTAACACTGTATATAATGTATATTCCCTACCAAAGGCATGTGTGTTTATAGGAAATTTAATATTCGTCATCAAATGAACTATGAATATTTCCTGGACTACTTTTTATGTACAAAGTTAAGATTGAATTACTTTAAAGATGCACTCTAGATTTCTTCCAGTGGCATAGCATACTAGCACTTATTCTCTGTGAAGTGAATTGTTTGGACTTTATGTGTTTTTTTTTTTCTTAGCTTTTCCTAAGAATCTAATTAAGGCCTGTGGGCTCCTTTGCTCCATAGCGTAGGAAACATTCCAATTGGAAAAGCTGCTTTTCAGTCTTTTGTTGGGTATTGTGGGGATAGTTGCTCTTGCTCATATGCAGAGCAAGGATCTTTTAGTTTCATAAAAGTAACAGTGAATAATATCTCTAGGATCTTTTACTTACCTAGAAGTAATAGTGAATACTCTCATAAAATCACAAAATAGAAAAGCTTAAGAAAAACTTATAGACCATCTAATTTATAAAGTAAGAAATTTGGTTCACGGTACCCCTGCAATTTGGGTCTGAGCAAGCCCAAGATAAACCTTTTTTGATTGTATTTTTTCGACACAACATTATACAGTATGAACTATTACTAAGTATTATAATGAAATCATAATATGTGTAATATGAACATTGAATTCACATTTTATCAGTTTTTTTTTAAAAACCCAATGAGTTACACATTTGGTCTATTATAAATATTGATTACCACAAATAAGTTGTTACCAGTCAAAAAAAAAAGTAGGAAACTTCTAGGGATCTATAATTAGTTGTATTTTAATAACGATGTGTTTTGTTTTATTCTTGGCACAGCTTTTGTGTCAAGAAAAAGAAAACCTTATTCAAAAGAAGTGCATCTAGGCGGATGAACTCTTAATCTTTTTAACACCAATTTTTCTGGCTTGAAGCAAAAAAAAAATTTTTAAGGAAAAGAAAGTTTCAGTGACTATCTGGCTTAAATTGTCTTACTACTGCATTTACAGATCTCCCTTGCCCACACCTTTCTGTTGCTCTTCCCTGAGCCTGATGTTTTTCCCTTTCACTCTCCTTCTCTCCTGATGGACCCCTTAGGTTGGCAGCAAGTGGGAAGAGCGCCAAAGGTAGTCTGAATGCCTTTGAGTAGGTTACTATTGGATCCATCCCTTCAGTAAGCAACTTGCAGAGAGGAACTCTTTATATTCCCTACACCCAGGTGATAGTCAGTAGATGCCCCAAACTACCATGAACCCATGAGGGTTCGAAGTCACAAATGCTTTTCAGTCCCTGTACTTCCCTTGTTGCCACTGGCTTCTGATGCTGTTACCTGCATGTTTTGCTCTCTCCCCACATAAACTATAAAATAAATTTCAATAGCGAAGTAAGAGAATTGACCTTAATTTAGTCAATAAATGTGTTTTTTCTGTATGTTTGTATATATTCACTACAAAAAAAAAAAAACTTTGAGGTGACCTAAGGAAATGTATACTAAAAAAAGAAATGCTTATGGATATCCCCTCTCTATATATGACTGACATAGGGATATACTAGGATAAAATGACAATTCTATGATTAAAAACCTTTCTGATTATTGATGTCAAACTCATTCAGCTATTCAGTAGCAGAGCAGAAATGAATATTCATGGCTTCATTTTTTTCAACAAACATTTATTGAATAACTTCTGTGGATCAGGCATTGCATTCAGTGTTGGAGACAAAGCTAAACTAGGCATAGTGGTAACAGTGCAGTAGCTCCCTGCAGAGGGAGGAGAAAGAGAAGAGCATCATTAAACACCTTACTTTAAGTGTGAAAAGAGCCACAGGAGCCCACAGGAAAACCCCCAGTCCAACTCAGATTGGCTCAGACATGGTTCTTAGCGAAACTGAGACTTAGAGGAGGAGCGAGTGAGGTAGACAAACAGAAGGATGAGAATCCCATGCTCAAATTGATAAAAATAAGAGGGACCATCAGGGTGCATGGGAAACATATTCTGGAACACGTAGAGCAAAGGGACATGAGTGTATGGCAGGAAAAATGGCTGAAAGTAGTCAGAACCCAGATCATCTTACAGGGTTGGAGTTATCGTGCTCAAAAGAGGGAAAGACATGAATGATTTTCATGATGGTATTAGGAAGAAGAGACTGAATAGCTTTATGGTTTAAGACCATCACCCAGGCATCACTACGAGAGTAGTCAGCATGGTGATACAGGGACAAGAAATGTTCAGGGTCTGAACCAAGCAAATGCTCTGACAGTGGAGAGAGTGTGTTGCATACGAGAGATATTTAGGGTAAGACTCAGTAGAATTTGGCAATGGATTGTATGTAGGATGTGAGAGGGAGAGATCAGATTCTAGGATAGCTGCCAAGTTCCTGGCTTGAAGCGGAAGATGAAGAATTAAATTTCCTGGATTCATGTCTTTTCTCCCAGGACATTTATTGACCACTTAAAATGCACCAGGTAGGGTTTTCAATTGCTTTATAGGTAGAGACTCATTTAATCTTCATAACAACCCTGCGAAGAAAGTACTTTTTATTATCCCCATTTTGCAGATGAGAGAACCGAGGCATAGCCTTTAAACTATTCTCTCAGAGTCCCCACAGTAATTAGTGGTAGAGCTGAGAGTTCAATTTGAATAGTCTCTTTAGCTTATGCTCTTAACTACTACACTATATAGTATATGTAGTTAATGTTTTCATAGCTGTGCATCAAAATGGGCTTGATTCTGATAACCTTCTAAATGACAAGATATTTCCCAGACATCTGGAACCTTAAATAATGGGCTTTATATCACCAATAACAGGTATGTTAGTGTGTCTGTTTTTCTTACCCTCTTCAGTAGATTCTAATGTTTTACCATAAGCATTTTTTTTTTAAATTTTGGAAAATGAAATAAAAAATTACCAACACCAGAACTTCAAATTCTCAGAGACATGTTGCTGTAACACAGTGGTGTTTGGTGCTTGCTCTATACCAGCAATGTATTGAGTGATTCCCGTGGATGATTCTTTTTTTTTTTTTCCCCCCCTCAACTTCTCTGTGAGGCAGGTATTTTCATCCCCATTTTTCATAGCTAAAACCAAGGCTTAAAGAGAATAAATTGCTTGTCTGAGGTCATACAACTAGTAAGTGGTAGACCAAGACTTAAACTTGGGTCATAGGACTTTGGAATCTGTATTTAACCACTGGGTTTATTGTAATGAAACTCTAGCAGTCTCTTTTAGGATTAAAGCATTTTAAGGATTTTAGAACAAATTTCAGGAGACATTTACTATTGAGTATTATCTCTTGCTATAGAATCATGGTTCCTCCTGATATTTTACAGGCTTCCTCCATGCCTAGTTACCTAGGTACCTTTGACATCCATGATGTAACATGCCAGGCAGGGTGCAGTTTTGTACTGAAGCAGCTGGACTTTTGGGGGCAGGGGTTTGTGTGTATCCATATGAGATAAATGGAAATTATCTGTTTTCTGCTACGCCTAGCACATCAACTCCAGATCTCTAGGGAGTCTGGTTTCTCTATCAGCATACTTGATATTCTGCATGGTCATTATGTGTTTACATGTGTGTCTCACCTAAGAGACTGTGAGCTCCTTGAGAGCAGAGGTGGTTTCATAGTCACCTACTACCAAACTGGGGCTTGCTGAATAGGTAAGTGGGTGGGAAATTGGATGGCTGGGAAAGGCAGTATAATGTAATAATTAAGAGCATGGACCATAGAATAAGACGGTCTGAGTTCAGATGCTGGCACTATCACTTAGCTAGAGTGACCCTGGGGGAAGTTATTTAACCTCTCAGTGCCTTACTTAGTCTTTTCACCTGCAAAATGAATATAATAGTAGTAGGTACTAAGCCACACAGTTGTAATGAGATTTCAGTGAATTAATATTAGGCCAGTGCTGGGTGAAAAGAGCCATATAATTGTTGCTGTTGTTGATGTTCGTAATGAACAGACACATGAACAGAAGAACGAACAGACTGTTTCCAACCTCATCCTTCAGGGATTGTGTCAACAAGTCAACTCACTGAAGTTGGGCTGGTAAGCTCCCTAGGAGCACATCCGGCTCCTACCCTGCCTCCACTCTTTCACCATTTGGAAGAAGATAGATGGAAGAAGGCTTAGCTCACTCCTAGGAATGCTTATAAACCTTTTTTCTTTGGTGTCCCATGATATATATATATATAGGAGTAGGGAAACAAAATTTGTCAGCCAATTGGTTGGTTCTCTGTGCTCTCTGTTACTATCAAAGTACATTTTTTCCTCAATAAAATCATCTGTTCATTTTTTAAAAAACACTTTCTTGCCCTTGATCAATTACCATTATAACCAGTACAAGATCTTGTTAGGTATAAATTATACATTTATTAACATCCGTACGTTATTTTTAAAATTTTCATTAGTTTTGTCATCATACTATAACTATTGAACTGTTTCTTCATTACTCTTCAGGCCCATGATCTATTCTGTCTCTTAATTTTCCTTTGGTGAGAATGATATATTTGTGTGTCTGTGTGTGTGCATCTGTGTGTGCATGTGCGCGTGCACACATTTGAATCTCAGTATAAAACAAGTTAGCTTTTTATAGACATGCGTGAGGAAAAAGGGGATTTGGCAGTGCTCTATTTTTTTTTCTAATTATAGTATCAGAAAAGTTTACATTAATCATTTTACTTGCATCTATTCATTTAATAAAAATGTATTTACATCTGCATTGTACCCATCACTGTGCTGGGGCTGGTAATATAAAGAATGGACCTGTAGAACCATCTACCTGCTGTCTTTTAGATTATGCTTCTACTGTTCTACACAGGTACAGGTAAAGACTGAGGAAAAAAAGAATATATTATTTTGGCGGACCTCTTTTGTTCTTGGGTACCTTTTGCATTCCTTATCCTATCTGAATTTATGTTAACACTATGCCATAGTGTTATCCACATGGACAAAGGGATTAGTCTAAGTTTGTTGTGTGATTCGCCTCAGTCACAGAAATAGCTGAACTTGAAACCAGGATCTCTGTGGTTCAAAGTCACTTGCTTGGGCTATTAGAACCTCAACAGCAGAGATATTTTAACGAGTTCTTTTTTAATAGACATCTATGGTGAATTCTGTCAAGAGAAGAATGATCACTTTTGGAATGTTGAGAGTTAAACTATTTAGTAATTGGAATTCTTATAATGCAATCATTTCAGTTTAACTGCACAATCTAAATATTATGTAAATCATTACACTTAAGTTACTCTGCTTCCACATTTGAAATAATTTTTAAAGGAATCCAGTCAATGAAACAAAAAACAGAATCATTAGTTTATATATTGATTGATGTATAGGTTAAATATTGAAAGAGAATGTATAACTACAATGATAGTATCAGTTACATAATCTAAATTATCATTTTAAAGAAATAGTTGTGTAGAAAGGTAACGTTTGAAAATAAGCAATCTGCTGTAGTTTTACCCAAATTGGTATTTCTAATTTGTATAAATTAAAAACAGAAGAGTTGAAAGCAAAACAATGGAAATCGACTTTGAATCTTTCCCATATAGTTCAGATTTTTTTGGCATTTATCCCATTCACTTATTATGTTCTGGATCCAGAGTGGTGTCACAAAATGGAATGGTTTATCATTATGGGAGCTGCTTTTAAAATGTATAGATTTCAATTTAGATCTAGTTGGTTCCAGGAAGTTATTTCTCAGTCATAGATGAATGACCTTCTACGAAATAGGATCATATCATCAGTTCTATTTGAATTTAGATAAAGCCCATTAAAATGGGTAGAATAGAGACTGATGTTTATTTCTACCAGGTATATAGCTTGCCTTTTGGCAGAACAGTAATAGCCAACTAGTACCATCGCCACATAAGAAGGATATATGGACTGCATGGGAAAGAATCGGGAGAGAGAACTTCGTTGGAGAAGGTTGGAAGGAAGTTCAAGATTATCTAGCAACTGGAAGCCAGTGACTCTGAAACATTTATAATCTACCTGTAGGTAACGCTAAAAACCTTGTAACTTAAGCAATATGTACAGCATTATTTTATCCTAATGAAATAGTTTTTTAAGAAATCTATACAGTTGGAGTGTGAAAATATGGTTAATTTTGTTTAGTAGAGGATTAAAAACGTTATTAAGACAGGCAGAGAATATGGAGAAAGTTGTGGAAAGAGAGCTAAGTACAGCAGGTCCTCAAATAATGTAGTTTCGTTGAATCACATTGATAAGATGACGTAGGAACTTAACTCCTGTTGGCCTGTAGTAAAATTAGCTTCTTTATATTGCTGCTTTGCTTAAAGTCTCAGGATCTATCAGTGATATTAAGTAAGGACGTACGATATTACAATTCATGGTAGTGGAAAGAGTGGGCTCTGGGTCTAGATGTGAGTTCATATTGCAGCTGTTACTGGTTAGCTTTGGGCCTCAGGTTCCACATTGGTCAAATGGAGATATATAGTAATCCTGTACTTGCATATATACCGTAAGGAGTAGAAATACTATAAAGATAATTTGCCAGGTTCCTGGCATAAAAGGAGTACTGAGCAAGGGCTTCCAGCTTCCCTTCCTCGTAGTATGGGCTCTCAGATGTAATCAGGTGACTACCCAAGAAGGAGGGTGAGGTTAAACTCTGGAAGTTTCAGCAAGCCCAAGGTTGCACTGGTGAATGAAATTTTGTTAATAGACTGGCATCCTCAAACAGCGCTTTGAGTCCTGCAGTTTAGCTCTTTGCAAACTTTTCCACAGCCCTCAGGGAATTAAATTTGTCATTTTGAGAAATATTCCTGAAGACTCATATGTTAAATACTTTTGCATTCATTGAGACTACTATTAATTAGCTTCTCTCAGTAGTTAAATGATAGCCTAGGTAGACTTTGAAGAAAGCTTAAGACCCATATGTGCAGATAGAAGTATCAAATAATTTTTTTTAACAAACAGACCATTTGCAGATTTTGGTGTAAATGTTGAAATATTTATAGGAAAAAAAGTGCTTATTTGGGTTGGATGAAACGATCTTCACTGCATAGTTTTTACATTATAATTATTGAAAGAAACAAAATGTTATCTGTACAATATGTCTATAAGATATATATATGCATACATGCATGCATACATATGTGTGTGTGTGTGTGTGTGTGTGTGTGTGTAGTTACCAACCAATTAATCACCCCCTTTAGGTAGCATAACCACTAAAGAGGTGGTAATAGTTTCGGGATAGTTGGGGACTGAGGAAGGAGTGAAGAATCTGACAGAACCCAAAGTAACCTGTTGACTATCTTCCTTTACCAGCACTTTCCCTACTTTCTCAGACTTCCCTGTGAGGACCTCTACAGTTTTTAATTAGACACAGCAAGCTACCCTGCCCCGGACCAAAATTGGCCCACTCAGTGTGTTTAAACACTCCCATTTACTCTAAACCAAATAGGAAAACTGAACCTGAAACTTGGACATCTATTCTTAGACATTTTTATTGTAGACTCTGTGATTTTTTACTTTTGAAGAACAGTACAGAAAGATTCCCAAAGGCAAAAGTATATAGAGCAAAAATTACCCTTTCTTTATTGAGCTAAAATCCATTGAGGAACTACAGTAGGCCACACATTCTACTGAGTGCTTCAAGTAGATTATTTATTGAATCTTCATGCATGAGTATTATTATCTCAATTTTCTATTAGGGAAGTTAAACTCTGGGAGATTGCACCTGAGGGTAGGTATAAAGCTGGAATTCAAACCCAGATCACTGCGATTCTCAGCCCTGTGCTTATTCCACTACTCCTCATGCTTTACCCCTCATTCTCTTCCAGACCTGGATCACTTCCAAGTAACCACTGAGAGCACAATTTTCATGGAATACTGGGCTTCATGAGATAAATCTTTCTTGGGCCATGGAATGCCATGCTGGGGTTTCTGCCCCTAGAAAATTCCTAATAGAATCCTTGTGATCCTCTCTTCCCCTAAAAGAAAAGTACACAGTGGGGCATGTAGGGCAGGAGAGTGATAATACTGGATACAGTAAATAAATTAACTGAACTTCTAGCCACTTTCACTTCACACGCTTACTTGAAATGCATCCTGTCTTAACAGGATCATAATCAATATTAATGGTAAAATGAATGTGAACATAATTCCCAAAGTGTTTACATTTTTTAAGATAAGCAGTAAAATCATTTTGTATTGGCTGGTTTATTGGTTTTGAAATGAGGATATTCCTACTCGGTTGCCGCTACCTTCCATTTCATGCTTATCATTTTTATGAGAAAACTGGAATAAGCTGGTTTTAAATAACTCATATTGGGCCTCGAAACAGCCTACTTTTCAGAGCCTAGATCAGGAATTAAAATATAATTTGTAGAATGGCAAAAAATTAACACCAACATCAAAAAGCTGCTTTAGCTGATGACACAGACAAAACGTTAATATTGAGTCACGATAGGTTTTGCCAGATTCTTTTGTCATCAGGATAGGAAAGATCTCTTAGGCCTTATGAAGTAATATTCCTGCTCCCCCCACCCCCCGCCCCCGCCACCCTTGACAATAAGGACAATGAGTAAAAATCTTTAATTTGGAGACAGGAGTTGGTGAAAAGTGGAGTCTCATTTTGAATTAATAGGAAAACAGCTAGCAGAAGTTAGGTTCCATTTAGAGCAAAATAATTGGTAGATGTGAAAAGCTGTTATCTCAGTTAATACTTACAAATGAACCCTCTGAATTAGATGGTTTTATTCTCATTTTGCAGGTGAAGAGATTGAGGCTTAGAAATTGAATTTATCAGTAATAGCAAGCAAAAAACAGGCAGAACTTGAACCCATTGCTGTCAGACTCTAGGGCAGAGGTCCTTAACCCCCAGGCCATAGACCGGTACTGGTCTGTGTCCTCTTAGGAGCTGGGCCACACAGCAGGAAGTGAGTGGCAGGTGAGCCAGCGAGTCTTCATATGTATTTGCAGCCGCTCCCCAGCACTAGCATCACTGTCTCAGCTCCATCTCAGATCATCAAGCATTAGATTCTCATAGGAGCACTGGTTCCTGGAGCCAAAAAGATTGGGGACCACTGCTCTAAGACCTTTCCCTGCCTTTCCATTTCACTATTCTGCTTACAGATTATCTACTGGTCATATAAGATTCTTGCATTTAGAGAAAGCTTTTACTTTCATTTTTTATTTTATTTCTAATCAGTTCTAAATCATTTTTATGCCACTCTTTATTACCAGTGTTATTGTTCATTTGTTTTATGTGATAAATACCAGATAAGAAGTGCTTTTTAAATAACGATGCATCACTTAAGCTCTATGTTTTCATCTTCAAATGTTACATGAGGATATTAAGTATTATTGCAAAGCACAGAGCAATTTTGAATCAGGTACAAAAAGATCATAATTGACTTTGGCACTGTGGATTTACAATAGTCTAGGGAAGCAACATTTACCAAAGTCATAACCTTGAACAATGCATTTTGTTTTCTATTAGTACATTCTCAAAATGTCTAGTCTCATAATTCCTGGCCACATTCCTGCTACCCGCTTGTTAGGGGTAAAGGGAATAAGACATGCTGAGAGGTTCTGAGGTCACCAGATCTGCACACTATCCACTGCTCCCTCTCTGTTCTATAAGGACCTGCTCGCCCTCTGTACAGTGGTTTGGCCACTGCAACTTGATTCGGTAACATAGTGAATATATTTACTTAGCTCTGTCAACACTCAAAATGCATTTGCCTGCCCTTAAATAACAGGAAAATAACCATATTGGTGTTGAAATATTCTGAATGCAATTAATTTCTTTCCTGTGAAGAGTAGCCATTGTTAACGATCCCTGCCTTACTATGCCTCCTCAGCTGGAATCTTTTGCCATGTAACAATAAATGGTTTTGTTATGTACACTTATTCCATCCACATTTATTCCAAATAGAATTAATATATTAATACTGGTAATTCAGGCATGTGAAATTCACACATTCACCTGTCTTTATTACTGTAGAATTAGCTATCCTGATAATCCTCTATTCCAGTCTGTGATTCTTTTCAAAAGGTTTTGATTATGCTCATCTTAGCTGAAATTGGATCTTTGAGGGTAACTATGAGTACATTTAAAATACATGTTTTCCCCGTTGACTGTATTATGACCGGGCTGATGTGAGCCCTGATCTTGATTTTGCACAGATGTGCAGTACGGTTAAAGCAGCATGGCTTTCTCTTGTTCCACTGTGCTGGGGCCTGATCCTGGTATTCTCCATGCTTTCCTTGGAAAACTTTGTCTTCACAGGCCAATTTGTATTTTGATTTTTGCATAATGTGTTTCAATGGATATTCCATGGGATAAGATTAAAATAATTACATAGCCATCCATTTGCCATCTGAGAAGCATTATCTTTTTATTTTCTGGTGCATTAGTTAGGATTTTGTTTGCAATGTCAGGAAGGGAGTGTGTTCATGGTGCATTTGGCATTCTCAGCTTTGATCTGCTTTGCTAGAGTGTCACTTCAGCTTTAGTGGAACCTAAATTATTCATATGATCTGTGCTGTACCTGCACATAGAACTTAATACACCTTTTTTTTTTTTAATGTGCTGCTAGGGATCTCTGAAATAATAGGAAAATTGATTTTTGGAGGCTCTTTGAAATGAGCAAATGGTCCTGGGAGTGAGCTGTGGAGTCACTTAGGCTTAGGTTTAAATCTCGTCACGATCACTTCTTTAAGCTGCATAGTTTCAAGTCGGTTACTTAACCACTCTGAGCCTCTGTGTCCTCATCTGTAATAACACCTATTGCAAAGAGACATTATGAAGACAAAATTAAATCAAACATGAAGTGTCCAGCACAGTGCAGTAATTCAAAAAATATTAATTCCTCCCACTTCCCCACTTCTTTCCTCTTTTCCTCGTCCACTTGGAAGAAATGAGTTTGTTTTATGCTAAGCATGTTGAGTAAGAGTCATCAGTTAAAAATGGGAAAGGAAATTTGCTGTAGTTAATTACCCCTGTGGAGTAAATAAATAAAAATTTGTGTGTATATGGAGAAAAACTGTATTCATATAAAATGTAATAATTATATACACATGTATCTGTAAATATTACATACACATACATGTGTGTGTATGTGTATATGTGTATACACACATACATGCACACACATACACACATACACACATACATGCATGCATACATACATACATACATACATACATATATACACACAGGGCAGTCAAACCCAGAACCAAATTTATATTAATTTCTATTAGGAGAGAATGTGGTTTATGGAGACAGCATTGAACGTGATATGGGGAGTAAGGATGCTTGGGTCCTGTGAAGGTGCAGTGGCTTTCCCAAGATCTCTTGGAAAAAAGCTCTAGTGTATTCCGCAGCAGCATCCCACCTCCACTGCAGGAGTCTCCATCTGCTTGATAGGTTTTCTGAGCTGAGGGGAAAGCCAGTCCTTCTCCCCCTGGGTAGGCCGTTATAGATTTACCTTTGCATTCCCATTGCAGATCTCCCTCTGGTAGCTGATCCTTGACTTTCAGAGTGAAATCTGCTTGGAAACATGTCAGCGGAAGTTCAGTTTTAGCAGTTCTCCCAAGATGCTTCAGAGGCTGTCTGTGGTGTGTGTTTCCCAGGAACAATTAAAGAGAAAGAGGCAAACCACGAACAGACAGGTTTTCCTGCTAAATAGTACTGTCCAATCAAAGTATTCTTTCAAAGCTTTTGGCAGTGTTAATACCTGTCGTGCCACTTTTATTCCCTGCTTGCTTGTAATATCCTGAGGCGTTCTATGAGTTCTCTTAGTTTTTCTCACCATGTAAATAATTGATGTCTATTGTCAACCCAACATTCAGTGCAAGGAGGCTGAGATCACCCAGGGAAAGCAATACTGTTATCATCTCGAAATGTTATTCTAATATATTTCTGTGCAAGTGTATATTTAGTTTTTTTCTTTTTCTTGACCGTCTCTTTTCTTTCTCTTTCCTTCTTTCCTTTCCCCCCAAATTAATGGAGATAATGGTGGTACCTCTTGTTTTGTAACCTCATTTTTTCCCACCAGACAATATAATATGAACATATATGTCCATGTCAGTAAATACATTTCTATTTTTAAAGGATCTATAGGATTCTACATTATGGATGCATCAAAATGTATCCGACTAATCTTTTATTTTTGTATATTTAGTTAATTTCAATTTTTGCTATGAAAAATGGCACAAGAGACATTAGGGCTTTATCTTTTTCCTAAGTACAGTGTTCTCATTTTCTGCCTTTCTTTCTGGTGATTCCTTAGCATAGCACTCACGGTTCTCCATTCTCAAAGGAGAGCCAGCATTTACAACCTTATTTTCCACTAATCTCCTAGTTGGCCTTACTTCTAGTGAGAATGACTCTACCTTTCACCCTTCCCAGAACACTTGTCCACCACAAGTCTTTGTGCTGCTCTGCCTGCGATACCTCCTTCCCCCACAGCCCCTTCCAGCTCTTTGGGGCTCATCACCAATCCCACCTGAGACACTGGTTTACTCAGCTGAGGGCAGTTTCTTTCCTCTTAGCTATCACAACTATTTATAACTATCTGTATCTCTTAGGAAACGTAAGGTATTCTACATGGAATTATAATTATAGTCTTTTGTATATGAAGACCTCTAGATGAAAAAAGTCCCAAGTCTTGATTTGAATCTTGGCATGGCCCGTAAGTTTGTGACTTTAGCTGCTTTTTTCTTGTCCTTTTTATACTGAGGACCCTGACGCGGTGGTATGGAGAGTCCTTCCCAGCTCCAGCAGTTCCCTCACGTTCCTACAGGACTAGAAATTCCTTGGAGCAGGAACACTCTGGGTTCCTGGTGTGTCTGGCATTGTCTTGCTAAATAGATACATGAGCTAAAATTGGGATAGCCCTGCTCCTCTCCTCAGGGACATATTTAAATTGATGAAATATGGTTGTGGGGTGGGGACAAATGTAGAGTCTTCTATACCACCTGTCCCTCAAACTCTCTTACCTTTGGTTTCTTTGAGGATCTTGCTTTCCATTTGTGCTTATGACATCATTCTTTGTGCTCTAGGAGTCCATTTCCCAATTATTAATTTCCAGTGTCATCAGTGGGCATTATTTCTTCTTAAATTTTCTGTCATCTCTTGATCGTTTAAGCACAATGGACCCTTCCACATTCCATGCCATAGCACTTTAGGAAAGTACATAAAATTTAGCTTTTGGCAGCAACTCCAGCTTTCATAATATTGGGTCTCATTTAGGACCTAATTGCTTTGCTTTGTGTCTCTGTGGCTCTTTAATTCCCTGTGTTTCACTCATTTTTTGTTTTGATTCTTCTCAAATTGCCTTCTTGTTTTGATTATTCCCAACTTTAACTTGCCAAACCTATATTCTCCTTCGACTTTTCCTACCTGAGCCAAGGGAAGGACACCTCCTCCTCCCAACAGTCTCACCACTGGAGAGGCCCCCTAGCACAGTTACCACCTTCTGCCAGGCAAAGTGGGGATTGCACACAAATAGACATAAAGAGCTTTACTACTTCCCAATTTAATTCTAGTTTAGTTTCTCATGTCCTTATCAGAGGGAATCCGCTCTTGTTTTATTAGGAAATGTTTTGATGGGAGCCACTACAAAGCTACATAAACTAAAGTGTTATATGTGCAAGAGAATCGCATTTTACTCAAATTTACATGATCGAGTCAAAAAAACATGATTTCAAATTATTTTACAATGAATACGGGTGGAAAAAATCCATTTATCCTGCCTCTGTGTTCATACCAACCACTCAAATCTTATTTAATGTATTAATAATGACTTTTCTGGACTACATATTAAAATAAATGGTTCAATCACTTCATTAGAGTAAATCGTTTCATTTCATTTAAAAGAAAAGAAAAGCTACTGTAGAAATCTGTATTTGAACCTATAGGACTTATATAAAAGACAAATACATCAGTTTTGAAGGGCAGAGTGGTGTGGAAAATTCCCAAAGAATGCCGAGAGTCATGGAAGCTTAGAGGTGGACGGAACCTTCAGGGTCACACTGAGCTGGGTCCTCTGCAGCACCTGCTTCTCTTTGACAAGAGCTCTATGAATTGCTAGTCAGTCTCTACTTGCGAATTTCCTGTGCCTGGAAATGTCCTACCTCTAAACATAGCCCACCCCTTTTCTGGACAGTTCTAATTGTTAGAATATACTCTCTTATTTTGAGACTAAATCTAGCACCCTGTTATGTCCACCCATATGCCAGCTATTTATATAGATGAAAACAGTGCTGTGTTGGTGCTGCATCTTCATTCCAATCTAAATGCTCTCTGTTTCTTTAACCAGTTCTCATAAAACATAATAGCATAGGCCTCTTAATTTTTCCCTGGCCATCAGGTGGTACCCTGAATTGACAGTATTTTGAGTGTGGATTGTCTGGCTCCTAATATATTGATACAGCATAACCTCAACTGTTGCCACTGTGGGTAACAGGAGCCAAGGTCACAGTCATTTTAGGGAGAAGACAATGAGAGCCCTGTTCAGTCCCTTTTCATGGGAACTTTGTTTTGCACATAGATTTTTATCCTTTCTTTTTAACTTTTAGTTTTGTCTCTTGGTTGGCATTGAAATATATACATTTTATTAATTGATGAATACATCGAAACATTTATAAATAGCAGCTAAGTATCACTTTATAAAGATGAAAAAGTTTTGTCCTCGCTAATACTTTATCTTCTGTATTTTCCATCCCAATATCTCCCATTCCTTTATCCCTCATACTTAGACATTATTTTCTTAGTAATTATTAAGTACCAATTATGTACCCTGCATTCTTCCTTGTCTCTTTTTCTACATGGTTTCTGCTCTTCCATTTTTGTTTTTGCTTTCATTTTTATCTTTATCATAAAAGTGTTCTCTAAAATTCACTAGAAAAGATGGAACTACTTCAATATCAGTGAGAAACCAGAGAGTGACAAATTATGTAATATGCTAAACTTTATCAAAGGTTGATTTTTTAATTTATTTCAGATTAACCAATAGGTAAACAGTGGTTTTCTTAGAGATGAACTTTTATGGACTAAATCTTTAGACACTAAAGCATGTGGAATTATTTTATTTATTTAGTTAGTTAATTTTCAGTTGCACTTAACATTTAATAATGTTTTATATTAGTTTCAGGCATACAGCATAGTGGTTACACATGTATAAATGTGGAATTCTTTTGAGAGAAAAATTAACCAGAAAAAGGGACATAAAAGGAACAAACTTCTGAAATGTTTGTTGTAGTGCAGTGAATAGGAAACCCACATTATTTTGATTCAACAGTGTTTCAGTTCAACGAATATTTACATGCCTTGTGGATAAAAAGAGAAATAAGACATGCTTTTAGTCTTTTGAGAACTGGTAGTTTAGTAAGAAAGATAGACAAGTTTAAAAGCATTAAAATAGTTTTATACAGTAAGTCCTCACTTACCGTCATTGATATAATCCTGGATACAGAGACTTTAAGCAAAACTATGTATAATCAGTTTTACCGCAGGTTAATTTATATATACAAGAGTTAAGTTCCTACAGCATATTTTTGGTCACAGAACAAATCACCAAAATACTAAATAAAGCCTCAAAACACTTCTAATAGTAAGCATTGAAATAAGTATGAGCTCTACATATATTTAAGAAAGATGAATAAAAAAAGATTTCTCTTTTTCAACCTGAACTTTTTCCAGTTCAGGATCTTGAGTGGCTGGAGCCTGTTCTGGCAGCTCAGGGCACAAAGCAGGACCACCCTGGACAGGACGCCTTTCCATCACAGGCCCACCCATACCCACCCACACTCACTAAGACTGGGTCAGCGTGGACACGCCAGTTCTCCTCACATCACAGCTTTGAGATGTGGGAAGAAATCAGGGTACCCAGAGAAAGCCCACGCAGACGTGGAAAGGACGGGCAAACTCTACACAGACAGTGGCACCTACCAGAATTGAGTTTTTTCCCCTCAATGATATTAAATGAAACAACGTTATTTGAGGGCCTCCTGTAGTTGATATAGAAAATATAAAGTGAAATGGAGGCCATATGAAGGGCACATCTCCCAGAGCAGAGGATAGAGTGACATGGACACTGAAGCTGGCCCCGAAGACCGAGAATGTAAGCAGATGGTATAGAGAACACAGAAAAACTTTCAGAAGTGGGATCCATTGAACATGATGGCGTAATGTGGGGTAGAGGAGAAAGGAAGGAGATGAGAAGCATATATCAGAAATGGCAGATATAAATATCTGAGAGGCTAGTTATACCTTGTATTTCAAAAGAAATGCAGAGGGATTGGTTGACATTTGTATAAAATATGCCCCCTCCCTTCCTCTTGCTTTCCCTTACTCCTGTCAACTGTTAATAATATTTTTGCAAAGTAAAAAATGTTACTTTCTGTTGACTTTTAACTTGGGTTTTTAGTACTAGCTCAAAAATGCCAAATCTCTGTCTGTACTTAGAACACCCGAAAGAACAGAAATCCACTGAGTTGAAAAATTAGAAACCTGGAGAATCATTACTGAATTATTCTGAGAAGTGTTGGAGCCATTGCTTTTTGTCTAAGCTGTCATTCATTGGGCATGATGAATTTAGAAGTGCTAGTTAAAAGGCATCTCAGATTTAGATTATGACGATCTTCATGATAAGAACTGTGATGGCATGTTCATGCTCTCCCACATACTGTAAGTATTATATTCACAATGAACCCCCTAAACAGTGGCATGCTTTAATATATTTTTCCATTTTGTGAACATTATATTTATAGTGATTTTTTAAAAAGAGATAAATAGAAGAAAATCATCCACAGTAAACTGCATGATCATTTAATACAATCCATTTCTTTCATATAACATCTTTAAAAGTATAATTTTCAAAGTTTAGAGAAATTTAAAAGGAAGTATCTTGAAAAATAATTTAGTCTACGGCCATGCCACCCTGAACAAGCCCGATCTCGTCTGATCTCGGAAGCTAAGCGGGGTCGGGCCTGGTTAGTACTTGGATAGGAGACCACCTAGGAAGACCGGGTGCTGTAGGCGTAAAAAATAAAAAAATAAGGGATTGTAAGCTGACAAGGTCCTTGCGATCTGTGAAGTCAAACAAGGGTTGCCTCGCCTAAAATAATAATAATTATAATAATAATTTAATATTTTTTTCTTTACAAATATGTTCTTTTAGAGCATAATTACATGAGATATAAGAATGCTCTGAACATTTGTCAAAAACTGTAACAGCATGCACTAGATATAACTTTTCTGAAATGTACTTATATTGAAAGAATAGTTAAAGTTTGAAGCTGCATTTTAAAGACTTGTGCAAAAATATTAATACACACAACAGACCTTTTGTGAAACATGTCTGGGGAAGCATACTTTTGATGACAAATGTTGCTTTACTAGTAAAGCCTGAATTACTAGTAAGGAATACCATTACCCCAAAATTCATGAGATTAATTTTTTTATTAATTCTTCTTGTATGTTCGTGTTCATGTGTGTTTGTATATCTGTGTTTTTAATTGTATTAGCCTGACAACTATTTATCTGTATTAGGTTCAGCAGAACTAATAAACAGAGTTTAGTCTAATAAGAGTTTAGTTGAGAGTCAAAGTAGACAAAATGAGAGAAAACAGTCTATAGTTTGTTGATTTTAGAAGATAAAACAGGTGTCTACTGCTTGTCGCAGTAGTTATATTAAACAGAAAATTCCCTGGGTAGATGTAAAATACATTATGGCACTTGGCAATATAAAGGAGTCCTTTTATATTAAAATAACTGTGTCTTGATGTATCTGTCTTTGAGGTCTGCTATCCAATTATCATAAAATGAGACACGCACATATTCTATGGAGAGTGGCCTTCCTAGACTCAGTCTTTTGTGCTATGGACCACAGCTGGGACATTTACTTCAGATATATCTGAGAAGTCCCAGAGTCCCTCAAGTCATCATGGGGAGAGTGGCAGGAATGCCTAGCCCAGAATTTGAGCTTGAACTTGCAAGTTAATGTAGAGCTTTTAATTGCATTCTCAGTGATATTTACTTTCATCTCATAACACTAAGCTTTTTACGGCAATGTCTTCGTAAAGTGTGGCACTGAAGCAGAGACGAGTGGCACCAGGAATACCTCAGCTTTCATGCAAATGTCCAACGTTTTTTGTTTATTTACCTTACAATTATATGCCCAGAAAATTCTGAAAGGAATTCTAGGCTTAGAATCTTATTATTTTTTAATGTTTCCAGGGAGATTTTTCTAAATGAGTTATAATTTACTTGAGTCAAATGCAACGTTCCTAAGTATATATGGAATAAGTTTTAACAAAGGCATAGTCGTTTAATTCATTCCCCCAATAAGATATATTACATTTCATTGTCCCTGAAAGTTCCTTTGTGTCACTTCCAGGTTAGTGTCCCTCCTCCACTGGAAGCAGCAGTGTTAGGAATTCCGGCACCATTGTTGAACCTTAATGTTAGTTCTTAGAGTCTTCTGTGTCAAAGAAAGATAATTAAAACTAGGGTTTCCTTTTAAGATATTATCCTCCTTAGGGAACCATTCTGAGGTACACGCATAGACTAAGAATTGGGACCCAAAACTTGGCCATGTAGACTTTCAGCATATTGCTTCTAAAACATATCGGCGCATCCTAAGTGTCATGTTGTTAGTGAGAGAGGAGCAAGTCCATTTCCAGCCTGTCACAAAAATGTCAGGTAATTTTATTCCTTGTTGTATTTTAATTTGGCTCTATTTTCATTTCTACTTCTGTAAAAAATTGCCAGCAATGTTTTGTGATCATAGTTTAACTTCGTGTGGTATGTATACCCTTTGTGTAGGATGGAATAAATGATGAACTAATGGAAATTTAGTAAGAATGATCAATAAATGTCATGGATGAAGCTGAAAGTCTTAATAGACACCCTTGAACGTAGAGAAGCAGTGTTTGGTTTGGGATCCTATCTGCCTCTGTGGGGTGACAGGAGAGCAAGTAAAACATTCTGTGTCAGTTTATTCTCCACGATTGTATACCATTGTCTCAAAGGTGAGGTTCTATCATTTGGTTCTCATAGTAACCAGACAAAGAGTACTTTTGTTCCTTCCCTTGGAGTGAGTGAGTGTGTGTGTGTGTGGTGTGTGCATGTGTGTGTGTGTTAAGAATTCCATATTGCCCCTAGAGATTTTCTTTTCCCTCCTTTTTGTGAATGTGCTCTTCTTGATAAAAAAAAAAATTTCAGAAGCAGGGTTGGAATAAACTGAATAATGCAAAGAGATAAAAGATTCCGGGATACGTGGCTACTTTTATTTCAATACTGCAACACATGAAGTATAGAATGAAGTTACGCTGCTGTAATTTATTCTCTTTATTAAAATAGGCAAGCATTAGACAAACCATAAAATTTCCATCTGTATTCACAGCAGGCTCCCACCATTTGAAATACAGATTTTATCCCCATCTCCCTAAAACATCCAGGATTGAAATGTTTTAACATTGTAGAGCAACAGAATTATCATATTTAATTTCTAAAAGCAATGGATCTCCCCATCTGTTCTTTGGATTGCTGCATCCATTAAAAAAGGGAAAGCTTGCCTTCTGTACTTAATGTCACTGAGGACACGGGTGTTGGGTCGGAAAGAATCTGCAGTGCAGCAGAGGGAAATGAATGGTAATTCTGCTGTAGTTCTGTTTTCATCACCCCACCAGCCTAATCACCTTGAGAAGAAAAAAAAAAAGCATTTTTACACAGTGTGCTGGTGATCAGCCCAGAAGTGAGGCACCCATTGCCCATTGTTGTTTTAGCACATTGCCTGAAGAACAAAGGCTTTTAATAATGGGAAATTGCCATTCCAAGACATGAGAGACTGAAAACCTCCTTCTTGGACTAGAGGAAGATTTCGGGGTTTTTTTATTTTTCTTTCCCTAATTTCAAAGCCAAACACTTGCTTAACATTTTAGGCATAGAAAGAAAGCATAGAGTCCTAAAAAGACTGTTAAAAAGGTAATTGTAAATTCTCATCTTTTTAGCAAACTGTTCCCCCACTGGGAGAATATTCTGTTTCAATTTTTTATAAAGGCAGTCTAATGAAAAATTTAAACAAAATCCTTTTAGAGCAAATTTCTGTCAGATGTCACGCCAGTCTCCCCTTTGGTAGGGACAGTTACGTAAGGCAGTCTGTGCTATCTATTTAAATAATAGACTTCTATCATGAATCCAAGGCTCTAATACTTGCTTGCCTCTCCCTGAAGACTTCATGTTTGTAGTATTTCTGCCTCATTTAAGTGTAATACAAAATTTTAATAATGTTACTCTGCTGAGCAACATTAGTAGGGGTAGAGTAGGGGTATAATTATGTAAATTTAGTAAGAATAAAAATGTTACGAGAGCAGGTCTGTCCCCTGGATGAAAGGATAGTGTACTACATACAGTGCTTTGAGAGGGACATCTGTGGACACTGAAAAGGAAAACTGAAGAAAATAAAAATTTTGAGGTCTCAAAAGATGTGTATTGATTTGTTATTTACAAAGGACTTTCATAGACGTTATCACATTTGATCCTTGTAACTCTGTAAAAAGGATATTCTCATTTTCAAGAAGTTAAACTACTTGTTCAAGTTCACCCAGATACCTGAGTACTCTGAACCCTGAGTGATACCCTCCCTCTCTCCTGCCATTCTCCCCTCCAACATATTAGCATAGAATGTCTTCATGTGAACATGGGCATTTTGGAGACAGGCAAACTGGCATATTGAGGGTTCCGGTATTTCTCTCGACTCGCAACGGTCCCCAACCTTTATGACACCAGGGACTAGTGTTTCTATGAGAATCTAATGCCTGACGATCTGAGCTGGAGCTGAGAGCTTGATACTAGTGCTAGGGAGTGGCTGCAAGTACAGGTAAAGCTTCGCTCGCTTGCCCACCGCTCACTTCCTGCTGTGTGACCCGGTTCCTAAAAGGCCACGGACCAGTACCAGTCCAGAGCCCAGGGGTTGAGGACCCCTGCTCTAGAGAATAGTTTCTCATGAGACAAAGTGGTGTTTGGGCCCAAATTTAAAATATTATAGTGTGCGTGTGTGTGGGTATGTGTGCACGCACGTGTCTGTCCTATATGAGACTAAAACTGGAGAATAAAGGAAATTATCTTGATTTGATGATAAAGCATACTCTTAAGTTGCTTTCCATACCAGTTGAACCAGTTTATACTTGTGCGACATGTTGACCTCATTACACTCGCTACAGCATTGACTTAACTTTTTCATTGCTTTGCCAATTTTATAGATGAATATGTTCATGTTATTGTTTTAATTTGCAATATTTTATTACTAGTGCAGATGAGCACTTTTTTATGTTTGCTAGCCATGTGCATTCTTTATTTATGGATTGCCTACTCACATAACTCACACATCTTGCAGTTGTCCTTTTTGTTAATTTTTAATAATTCCTGTTTTCAGTTCAGAAGTAACTAGGAAAGCCAATTCTCATGGTTCTAATATCACTGTAACATGCCATAAACATGTAAAGATTGAGTTGGTAACAAGATAAAATACTGAAGCTAAGATCTAATTTTAAATAGCCTATTCTTTATTCAATGAACTAGAATTACGGAAACACACAAGCTACCAATTTTTAACATTTCCAATAGGATAAGCAAGATCGTGTTAGGACCACAGCATAACCTGCTATAGACAGCGGTTCTCAGAATTTAAGCCATGTGAATCTATTTTGTTGTTTCCATACCAAGAGGAGATATCTTAAGTATGCACTCAGAGTGCAGTTACAGTAGCTATTCATTTTTTCTCTGGCACCAAGCAACTGAAAAATCTAAAAAGTACCGTCTATTCTGCCAGAGTAACAATTTCAGGCATATAACCATAGTGAAAGCAGTGAGGAAAGATCAGAGGCCTGGAGGAGATGCTAAGCATTTTTCCTCTCCCTGCAGGGTCATTAGCACTAAGGTAAAAAGGGAGAGAAAACAGTTGGATTTTGATAAAGAATTCCTAAGTCCGGTGATTTAATACTTTGGTCCTACAAAATAGATGTTTTGCCCTTGGCAGGAGAGGGACAACTGAGGTCTGGTGAAACCTATAAAGATTAAATATGGGCAAGATTGTTCCAGCAACTACATGCAGGGTAATTATTAGTTTTATTGTCAATTATTATTATCACCATCACTACCACTGATACAATCATACTGTATCACGGTGGTTAGGAATCAGCTCTGCAGTCGGATTTCTACATTCCCCGTGTGTTCCTCTCTCCTCCATTGCTTACTGTGTGGCTTTGGGTTCATTAATTAACCTCACAAATCTCATCTATAAAACAGACAGCAATAATCCATCTCAAGGTGATTCTTAGGAAAATTTCCTGAAACGGTCAACATAAAGTGTTTTGGAAGTGCTAAATAAATCTCTGATGTTTTCTTATTGTCCCATTAAAAAACATACTTCAGATTAAATCTTATTGGTTGTTGCTTGGATAAGAAGGTATTCTTAAACTTTAGGCAACCAAGAGAGAAATGCTCCTAACAAGTGGTCAATGCCTGTAACCTAATTCAAGATAATATAATTCAATCTTTCCTTCTAAAGGCGAATATCCCTTAGTTGATTTAGAGATTTATTCTATAACGAACATAATTGTTCAGTGAAAATGGTAATAGATATTATCTGTCAGATTTTGATTAATAGACTCTAGAATGGAATTTGAGAGTGACCTGCAGAATGTGTGGGCCCATAACTTACTTCATAAGAATGTTTCATCTGTTGTTGTTTTGTTTTTTATTTCTTGAATAGCATTTGACAACTTTATGTGTATTTTATATTGAGTAATATCTCTGTGACTTGAAAAAGCTAAATTCATTATTTAAAAAATTGTTCATGTAGGAAGTTTTTAATTTTTTTCAACAAGTATTTGTCAGACACTGTACAAGATACTAGGAAATAGTTGTAAATAACAGTCAATATCTTATCCTCTTAGATTTTAAAGTCTATGATTTTCATTCCTGGAAATTTATTGCACATCTTCTATTTCACACTCCAATGTGTGGTGATTTTTGGTTATTTGCTCCAGAGAAATAGATTGACAAAATAGCACCTGTTAGGATATTGTCCCTCACCCTTGGGAATATAGAAAATGTCTCTATAATTGTTTCACTGTTTTTGTTGCTATTATTTTCTTCAAAACACAATGTTCCTCCCCATTTATGATTTTATAAATTGTCCATATTAAAATGATACCTTATTTTCTCATTACATTGGGAAATAGTTATTAGGCCATTTATTAGATTTGTTATGACAACTGTCTGCATATTCATTATCTCATTTTTCTAACAAACTGTATACATTCGTATCATTAGTTCTTCTCCTTAGACATCACTTTACATCATTTGTAGGTCACTTGAGCATCTTTGGATAATCTTACCTTTAAACTGTTCAGTTGGCCCAGATACATGATAGTCTGGATGCTGCCTTCTTTTCTCTTAAGATTTAAAAGAAGTCTATCTTCCTTTTAATTCTAGTGGGATGATAGCACTTTGGCTGCTGGCTTTTTTAAAAAAATTAATTTCTTTATTTTTATTGTGACATTGGTTAACAAAATCCAGTAAGTTTCAAGTGTGCAGTTCAACAGTAAGTCATATTTATATTGCATTGTGTTTTAAAATTTTTAAATGGCCTTTTCATATGACTTTTTAATGTTTCTACAAGATGAAGACAGCATATAGAAATGGCATTATATTCATGCATTCCCTTTGCTTGGTAGTACTGCCTTTTCGCTCTCATTTTTGATGCCTACATTATATTTACTCTTTGGTTCTATGATTCTTGTTAGGATTTGTTTTGTTTTGGGTACTTTTGAAGTTGGTGCATCTTCAGGAAACCATAGTTCTCAAATTCATTATCAGACAGTGTTGACGTTTTTTTAAATAAAACATACACTCATATGCTGTTTTAGGCCTTGACACTTGGGAGAAAAGTTCCCCTGTATTCTTAACTATGCCTCCTGAACTTGAAAGGGCCATATATTGAGACCATAAGAGAGTTAAGTTGCACAATCTGAAGCCTGCAGCAATCATCCTTCTTTTTGCCCTGTCTTGGCTCCTCATTCGCTACTAATTTTCTTGCCTCTATCCAGAGACCATTTTGGTTGGAGGAGCAATGTATTGGTTAGGCATGCCTTCAGCTATAGATAGCAGTATATCTGGCTAACAGTGGTATAAACAAAGAAAAGGTTTTTTTGCTTTTTTTTCTCACAAAACGAGAAGTCTAAAGGTAGACAGCTGCTGCTGCTAGTTCAGAAATGTAGTGATGTTCATCTTCACACTTTGGTTACCTAATTTCACACCTCAGGTGTGCATTCAAGACAAAAGCAAGTGAAGTTCAGGACTAACTACTTCAGTGCCTTTATCAGAAAAAGAAAATGCCTTCCCGGAAGCCCCTACCTGACTTCTGTTTCAGTAGCCAGAATTGCATCTTCCAGCTGCTTCAGTTGCAAGGGAGGCTGGAAAAAAAAAGAGTAGTTAAACTTCCTGCTGTGGAGGTAGCAAAAGAGGGGAAGGAAGAGAATATTTAATGGGCAACCAGAGAAGAAGTCTCCCTCTGTCCAGGTAATCCAACCCATTCACCCTTCCAAAGGCCTGCTCTACTGTCCCTTGTGTGAAGAGTTTCCTGAATTCCTTGAGGCAGAGTATTTCCCTGTGAACTCACCTGGTCTTGTAGTCATTGGCTAGACTGAGCATACTCTCTGAGCAAGAGCCACCTGACCACACCTGGTACCTGAGCAATGGTGCTCTGTGAAGTTTGCTGAAAGAACAAATGAACGAGTGGGGTATATGTATCCCCTGGACGTTGCCTGGAGCCAGCTGCTAGAAGCGAATAGAAAGTGCTGAGTGAGGAAATCTCCCTTCCACCTGACATCCTATCCTTGTCCGTGGGCATTCCCCTGATGAAATGTGAAACCACAACCCTGACCACTTGTATTCATTAAGGTACTGTGGGAGCTTTGGGCCAAAGCCCTGCAGGCTCATGTGTGATAGAAATATTCTAGTTTGGGACAGTAGGCCATCTGCCTTCCTAGAATTGTTTTATACCATTTAAATAGTTATTTGGTCTCTTCACGATATAAATCTTAGCTCAGCTTACCAATCAGTACAGACTTCTGAATGAGAAAATGTACAAAATATCTATTCACAGGAAACATTCTTGGTTGTGCTTCAATAGGCATATAATTTAAAATATAGTTTATACTTCCTGGAATTTTATCCTAGGAAGATAATTAAACAAGTGTGCAAAGATATATGTGCAAAGTTTGGAGATTTTTCATAGCAGTATTTTATAAGAAAATTTGGAAAAATTTTAACTCATCACCAGGTTTTGGTCTAAATAGAAGCATTAAAAATGATCACGTAGGATATCTTAATAGCACAGAAGTGTTGCTGAATTTACCAATTAAGCTACGTGGTTGCGAGGGATAATCCCATCTCAGTTTACAGATCTGCAGTTATGCATATATGGATGGATGTCTTTTCACCAACATGGTAGACCATGGTTACCTCTAGGTAGTGATTTTTTAACTTTCTTTAAAGTTTTTGGCATTGTTTAGTTTTTAAACAGTGTATAAATATTTGTTTAGCAATAAAAAAAAACACAGTTTTCACGAAAATATGCCTTCGATTAATGGAAAAATAGTATGAAGTACCATACATGAAACCTCTGCTGACTAGAACCAAACTAACAATAAATCTGAATTGACCTTTTTCTCTTTATGTTCAGAAGAGTGGGGACATCAGGACAAAATGAAATGAACTATAACCAGGAATATATTGTAAATAATTTTCAGAATATGTCTTGGAATATATCTCCTCTATTTTCTCCTGTACTTTATTCTACTACAATGAATAATATCTTACTGAATAAAGTGGCTAAACTGTAGGAAACACACACGGACTAATGCATTTATGAAATATATTCAGCATCAGAGGCTAAACAAAACATTTTCTGAAAAGTCTTGAGTTAAACCAAAAATTAAATTTGCAGTTCCATTCCCCAGACATTCCAATTAATAAGGCAATCAGGATAAAAACTTGAAGTGATTTAAAAATTCCTCTGTGAAACTCTAATATATCAAGTTACTATTAGTAAAGACCACAGGTATACATGAAAACTACTAAGAGAAGTTCACTTACAGAATTCTATCATTGTACTTTTTTTTCTAAGTAGCGTAATTGTTAGTAGCAAAATTCTGATTGACTCAAGTGGGCAGTGTATAAGAAAAGATAAGGGCACACATCAGTCCTATAGAATACTGAATTATTTCCTTTGGTAGTTGATAAAGAAAATACCCCAGAAAAGAAAAAAGATTTCAAAAACAGGATTTATCTAATGTCTTGACTCTAGAATATATGCAGTACCACTCATTTCCATGTTGATATAAGCCTGTACATGAATGTAGAGTTTTCAGGGTAAAGGTTAAAGGTTTAAATTGTGTTACTTAACTATGTATGTATGTATGTATGTGTGTGTGTATATATATATATAAAAACTTTTGTTTTTAATTAATAGTTTAAGCAGGTGAAGTGTTTTTCATTTTCATTAATCTTTCTTAGAAGCCTTCTCTGTAAAGGTCAACTTCTTTTTTCTTTTATGGATAGATTACACAGACACACATATACAAACGCATACACAGAGTCATGCATGCACACACAGTGCCAGATGCATTGAGATTTGAATCTGTGGTTAAAAAATTCTGTAACTATCAGAACTGTTTCTTAGATTCTGAAAAAAAAAAAAGAAACTAGATATTTTGGACTCTTTTAAGTCAGTTAATTTAATCTCTTTGTTATAGTTCAGAAGTGTGGAGAGAATTACTGATACCAAGTAGAAGTTTTAGAAATGAATAGTAGAGTTGTGCTTAACTTTCTAAATCTGGTCAAATTAGATTTCTTGGCACTATGGTCAGAAATTTTAAAATTTCAAGTAGTATGGCTGAACTCTTTTGATTCAAACTGGCATGTGATTTAAATCAGCTTTTGTCTTTAAAGAAATTTTTTAAAAAGACCAGTTGATAAGGATTTAGATCGAATTAGTCTAAGAAAAGCATAAATCTCATTAACAAAATAAATTTGGGAGTTAAGAATACCTGACAAATGTTTTAAAGAACCTCAAACTGACCAATATGACAGGGTGCTTTATAAAATGTGGTAGTTCATTTAGCTATTATTTTAAGAGATGCCATTAGCTGCTCTTTACCACATTAAGACTTGTTATGTATTCGCAGACAGAAACTGTTTGAAGGTAACTACACCAACCAACACTGTCAGTCAAGGTTGTACATATGTTCCAGCTAGAAGAGAGTGCCACTAAGGCCATTGATATCACTGGGCCTCAGCTACAATGTGAAAGTAAGGACAGCAGGTATTTATAAAAGAGTATGCAGTCAGAACACTTTACTAACCAATGTTAATTCTTGTTACCATTCGTGTAGACATGGCAAGTAGTCAGATATCAGATATTCCCTGAGCACTTCCATGTGCCAGATACCCTTTCAGGTACCAGGGATACAGTAATGAATGAGACAGCCTGAGACCCTGTAAGAATAGAGCTCGTATCTAGTGGAGGAAGTCGATAGACAGACATGCACACGAATAGACCAATAAGACAATATCAGGTCCAAATAAATGCTGTAAATAAGGTAAATTTGGTAAGGTGGGTAGGTAATGACGAGGGGAGCTGTTCTATTTAGAGTAGTCAGGCCTCTCGGAGGAGATGACATTTGAGTTGGGATCCGAATTATTAAAAGGAGAAAGCCTTTTCCAAGAAGAGCTTATCAAACAGAAGGAACAGCAAGTGCAAAGGTCTTGGGGATGAGTCTAAGTTGGAGTGTCCTGAATGTGGAATTCTGTCTTTAGAGAACACAAAACCATAAATACCTAAAAATTAATATAAATGGTAAGGTATTTTTATTTAAAAATCCATAAGCATAAAATAAGCTTGTATTACACTAAAAGTTTCTACTTTTTATACAACATTTTTTGGAAGGAGGCTCCTTTAAAATAGGATAAAGGCAAAGAATTAACATTTAACACCCAACTTGCACCACAGTTCTTTCTCTTAATCACTATCTAGGCAAGAGCCAAGAAGAACTGGGGCAAGGAGCTATTTTTATGTCGTATGCTCTTTATTTCTGGGATTTGCGGGAGAGATGATGGCAAAGAATTTCCTGACTGCTGTTCTTAACTCCAGTTTATTTGAAAAGCATATTAAAATATAACATTGGTTCTAGTTATTTTTCATTAAAGATTTACCAAACAATGTCAAATTCAGTTTCCTATTGAATTTGAAGACAGTGTCTAACTTTTGGTGGTCATGAAAGCAATTTACTAGTAAGAACAGTGTTTTAAGCAAGTGAAAAGATGTATTCCATCTCTTGTCTTTAAAGACACCTGTACTTGTTGGAGAACCATTTAGTCATCTAGCTTGAAGCACTCTCACTTAAAGGTTTCTCAAACTGTCTCTTAACATTTCTTCTAACCAAATATGTCATCTGTCTTGGGGGAGGGGAAGGATGGCTTAAATCCTAATGCTTTATTTTCACAATCATTGAACAATTCACAATTCACAAAATATTCATCGGTCAAGTCTAACTGATTGTGACAGGTGGGATGGAACTGAAAACTGAGCTATTTGTTAGATTCTGATAGATGGTATACAATACTCTGTAGGAGACAACAAAGTCTCCATGACATCATGGACTGCACGTGGGCACGGAGATGCATAAGCCAAGCACAGCCACTTCGTGCCTGGTCACAGGCTGAGCTCATGATGACCATAATGCATATGGCTCTCCTGGCCCTGCCTGCTGACATCTACTGGGGAAAAATCCAAAGAGGCCATGAGTGCAAAGGTTCATAGGGCGAAACAGTAGGTTTCTGAAGCATTGTTTTTCTTAGAATTGGTCTTCATCCTAAAAGTCACCCTTGTGGTCTTTATGTTCTTTCAGTGGTCGTTGAATGTTTTTCATCTCCCTTTTTCTCCAGAACAAGCAGGGGCACATGCACAGAATAGGAGGGATGGCCCTGGGCTGCTCAGCTGGGGGCAGTGGGCCAAAGGTCTCAGTCACATATAGCATCTTCAAAAAAACAACTCTCTCACACAAGAGTAGTCTCAGTTTGAATTAATCAACAAAGTTAATGATAAAAGGAAGGGTGTATGGCAAAACAAACAAACAAATAAAAACAAAAAAACAAAACCCGTAGACGATAAATAGTATGAGAATCCAAACAGATATAATGGACAAGGGTAATCAAGGAAATTTTTACGAAGGAGCTTATATTGAAATAAAGAGATATTTCATTAGATGATGTTTCAATCCTGGCTCTTTACAGTGTATATTATAATGGTTATGGGGAACTCATATGGACTAAAGTAATTTAAGGCTCTAAGATTCACAGTTTCTATTTTTTACTCATTTATTCATATTCTCTTTTTCTCTCTCCATCCCTTTCTCCCTCTTTTCCTTCCTCCCTTTATCAAGAGTGTCCAGTTTGATTTACTTAAGCTAAATATGAGCCTAAGGCAACTGCCCTGTGCATGTGTACGTACAACAACGTGGTACTTACCATCTCTGAGTCTTAGAAATTTTAGTCAAATGGAAAAGTAAATGGTTCATAAATTTATATTTTCTGCTTGGTGATAATCTCACCCTACCATCTTTTGGAAAGAGAAGGAAGGAGGGGAGAAACAAGTATGGAAGAGCAGTCCCAAGTAGGATTGTTCTGTAAGAACAACCTCGGAAGAAGGTTCTCATCTTTTCCCCTTGGCCATAGATGCCATAGTTTCCTGGGATCTGGTGCCATACTTGCATAGCTGTTCCCTAACTTGAACTTCTCAGTCCTTCAGTTACTGTGAAATCAGACTACGTGCATTTGTCTAAATTTGGACTCTTCCTTTAGCCAGTTCACGAGCATCTATGTTTGTGTAGGTGTGCGAATGAAAGCCAAAAGCAAACCTTCAGTGAAGGAGAGTTTTTTATTCAGGCTCTGTTTTTTTTTTTCAATTTGCTACTTATTTTAATTCATTACTCCTTAATTCATAAACATGAAAAATAAATTACCACTTTGCACCTATACTTTAAGTTGAAAATGGTATTATTTTTTCATTTTAGAAGCATTTCTGGGTGCCTTTAATGCATTGGCATCGGAGCTTTTTGTTGTATAATCCTGTTAGGAAGCTTTTTTTTAAGTCCTAGAGATGAATTTTTTAATTCTGGATTGCTAAACTGTTCTGGGACCCTGCTGACCTGAGCAGCTGTCCTGTGCCCATTCCCCTCATAAGTTCCTTCTGATGCACCTTGATCTTCCCAAAGCCTGAATTGTAGTTATCTGCCTGTTTATGTTATCGTGCAATACAGTTTTTCCCTAAAATTTCCAGGCAATAAGATTCAAAGTAGAAATTAACACCTTGACATTATCTGTGTAGTTTTTGTGTGTTCTAGTAGGAGAACCTGGACTGAAAGATGCAAATGAGTAGTCTTTTATTTTCTCTTTTCAAATAGGGAACTTCCCAAATGCTTCTGCCTTTGGATGGAGCAGTCTGCGGTAGCACTGAAGTGAATAATTCTATATCTGGCAGTTATATGTCAAAGCAAGTTTCATGCACGCAGCAGATGTACGTTCTGGGTGACTGCCATTAGCATGCATCTGGGGAGTTATTTCCTGATAATTGGCAGATTTGGGAGTGGGGGATGGTGAAGGAAGGAGAACCTAGGACTTGCTCCCTCATCAGTTTATTTTCTGAGTAAGCATAGTTCCCAAAGAAAAACCTTCTCAGTTTGAACCCTTAAATGGATCTTTTGTATTTAAATGTTTGTGGTTCTTTTAACTGTGGGAAGCTTTTGGATTGGGGGTTTTCCACTGAATTAAGAGGAAAAAAAACCCTGCCTCTTTTGTTGTTTAAATTCTAATTGTCTCTAAAAGAAAAGCATTTGTGGAAATAACGTTTGTGCCCTCTGTGTGGCATTGTCTGGTTTTGTGAGTCGATTTAAGGGATTTTCTCTGTGAAACCAATAAAGCAGCTTAAGTAATTGGAGCTAAATTATTCTCCCTGGAACACCACCAGGTCAATGGCTCTGGGAAGTTTGGAAGGGCACAGAACCGAAGGGCGGGGTGGCAGCGGCATCATGGCTGTCTTAGCCCTTCTTCGTGAGTGTGGGGCTGCTGCAACCGGAAAGACCCCATTGAACCCAGCTCACCTTTTCCAGCACTTCTTTTCAATAGAACCTTCTTTTTCTACCTTAATTGCTCACATTGCAGTATTTTTCCTCCTCCTGTTCCTCCAACCTTCTCTACCTTTTATCTTGGTAACAGTTAACATTCGAAGCTTTCCATAGCTGCTTTTTCTTTAGCGATTGGAACTAAGGCTCAAGGACTCTCCAGTTAGATTTCTAAAGTCTCTTTCCTGGAGAAGTAGAATTGAGAGGATCAGCCTGAGCCACCTAAGAGACCTGCTTTGTCTACCCAGAGAAAACTTGGAATAGATCCTACAAATTGTTTAATATCTTTCTATCTCCTCTCATTTGTAATATGTCGAGAGTTAGAAGACCCCATATTGCTTGCTCAGGGTGTAGTGAAGATCTTTTCATCTCCTAAATTATTTTTACCACATTCTTTTAAAGCCATAGCTCTTTCTTCTTTCCCTTTAGGGTTCTCCTTCCCTAATTAATTCTCCCTCCCTCATATTCATTCTGTCGCTTAAAGCCAGAACCTTTAGCTACCATCTAAGTTCCAAAATTAATTAACTCTCATTTACTGTTTACTGTGTACCGTACTGTGTATATTATATTATATTTGTGTACATTGTCTTATCCCCTACTAGATTGTAAATTCCTTAAAATTAAAGGCAAGGCATTATCCATCTTTGACTATCCCTAGTATGGCACCTTGCACATAGTGAGTGCTGAGTTAACGAGGCTCACTATGTGGCACTACGATTTTCAATTAATTTAAAAAAAAAAAAGTAAAAAATAGATGTGTTAGTCCTTAGGCACATAGTCTTAGCACCATTGTGTCCTATTCCACTTGTTTCCAGGAAAATGCTTATTTACTGGCTATGGTCCTTGCTTTCTCCTCCCCTTCTATTATTTTCTTGTCTTATCACTTGTTTTCTCTAAGTCTGCACTTACCTCTGGGAGGTGTGACTTGTTCAGAGACCCATGTTGCTCAAAAGCTTTTTATTGTTCCATGAATATTCGTGCCAATTAAAAGAGAACAGAGAGAGTGAGACTCTCTACTTCTACCCTCATTCTAGCTCTTGTTCCAAAGATTGCTACTATTTTTATTTTTTTCTTCTCTTTGAATTTAGAAAAGAATAGGGTTCATGTGAGCCTTTACATATCAAGTAAGTTATTTATATCCAAAGAACCTAAGTTATTCTGAGTCCATCATTATGGGAAACACTGATTGTAAGTGAAGAAGAAGGATTGAGTTTCATTTTGGAATTTCTTTCCTTGTTAAAGCATGTGGGGGTGGATTTTTAGATGTACTGAATATTTCATAGGTTTGTTTATTGAGCACTTATCTTCCTTAGCATCAAACAGTGATCCGTAACTAATCTTTGCTTACTGTTGTCATGAGAACTGAAAGATATTTCCTTCAGTTTTGAATTGCTTGCCAGAGCGGTAACACATGAGGTCTTTGTACTTCGTTCTCCAGTAGTTGATGAAATCCAGCATTCAGACTATCTGTGTAGACATCTCACAAAAAGAAATCTTTTTCTGATTTCTCGGTTGAATTCATGAGATCATAAGTTAAATGAAAGGTTAAAGTTCAAGTAGCAAGTAAAAGGCCAAGTGTAACACCAGTTTTCACCAAATGATGTTCTGCTTTTCTCTTCTTAAAGCAACTGTTGCTAAGCTGAGTTGTGTTGGTGCTTTCCCTTTTCCTGTGTTTCTTCCGTAAACCAGTATTGTCACCACTTACTCAGTCTTGGAGCAAGACTTCTTCCAAAACCAATTTTTGCTGGGAAGACAAATGACAGTATTGAACTGTAAATATATGTTTAAGAAATAAGTACATTGCTTCAGCTATCCTTCTGTCTTTGGAAGTTATACTCTAAGATATTTTAGCTTTATCCATGTTCCTTTTCACTCACCATGTAATTATTGAGAACCTATCATGTGCATGCACACTGTACCAGGCATTTGGGCTTTTATGTGTGAAGCTACTTTAAATTGATTTCTTTATTGATTATGAAATCAGCACATTTTCTATTTCAGGCACCGCTTTTATAAAGTAGAAATATAATATCTCACAGGTGTTACTACTACTACTACTACTACTACTACTACTACTACTACTACTAATAATAATAATAATAATAGCAGCACTTACCAGATACATGGACTTTATGCCAGGCACTATTATAAAGCCTTGAAGTATAATATCTCATTTAAACTTTTCATCTCTACGAAATGGGTAACGTATCTCTGTTTAATAGGTAGGGAACCTGAGGCTCCTAAAGGTTAAATTACTTGCCCTGGATTGAACAGCTAATGTGTTTCAGAGCTGAAGTTCAAACCTAAATGTGTTTTATCCCTAAGTCTGTGTCCTTAAGTTACTACCTCCTACTTTTCTTGGAAGTTGTCAAATGCCGGTACTCCTGAAACAATCAGTTATTTTTTTGGCTGGTTCTGTGGTTTTCTCTCATATGACAGGTAAGACAGGTGCATGAATAATTAAAACCCCAGGACCCAGGTTTCTGTACCACCCAGAGTCAGAATGGACTAGCTGGAGTGACAGAAACTTAACGTGAGTTAGCTTGGGGGAGAGCAGCAAGCAAGATGGAGGAGTCCCCTTTTGCCCTTCGAAGAATTTGTAATCCATCCTTGCTGTGTTGCTAATGAGGCTGGAAATAATGTAGAAACCTAAATCAGTGTAGGGAAACAAAGCCGTTTCCTGGCTGACCCCCTCTAGTGCAAGGGAAGCAAGCAAAGTGAACCATGGTAGAAGCTGTCTCTAAGTAGTTATATGTTATTAAATGTTTAAGGTAGTGGCTCACAGAGCTTGGTCCCCAGGCCAGAAGGATCAGCATCACCTGAAAACTTGATGAAAATACAAATCTCAGGTCCCACCCCACATCCATTAGATAAGAAATTCAAAGGGGGATGAGAACCAGCATTTTGTGTTTTAACAAGAAAATTCTGATGCACAGTAAAGTATGATAACCGCTGGTTTAAGGCATACCTTTTTTTTTTTTTTTTTAATCATTGCAAATAGGTCTGGTGAAATAAGCCAAAGGAACTGATTTATAATATCAACTCACCTGTCTGGAACTTAATCATTTATTTATTCACTCACCATTTATTGCCAAGCACTTTGACAGATGTTAATTTATTTCATCCCTGTAATAACCCATGGGATGTTCTTATCCCCATTTTACTGTTGAGGAAACAGAGCTTCAGAGATGTTAAGTGACTTGGCCAACAGCACATAGCTGTCTTGGGTTTGACTCAAGTTTCTGGACACATGCTGTGCAAATGAGACGAGATAGTTCATCCCAAAGAACTCACAGTCAAGCATGAAGACAGATACACCAGCAAAAAGTAGAAACCCCTCAATCTCTATGTGCTTTCATAGTAGTAAAATTAACGTTTTTAGTATACAGAGGGTTAACCAAGCTAATGTTCCCTTGTTCTCTTAAAAATATTCACATAAACCCTTCTCAACAAGAGGCAAGATAAAGAGATTAAACATGCAGTCTTTTTGTCTACCATTTATAATCATAGAACACCATGTAAATAGATTTTAAATTTATGAGGTTTTGAACACCTGCCAGTGTGCAAATTCATTCAGTAAACATATATCTAGTGTGTACAGTACTGCATTAGGTACTGGGTAGAAACTGAAAAGAAAAAAGAAAGAAAGAAATGGTCTCAAGTCACTTAAAATGTTCTTTGTATGAAATCATTAGAAAACAACAAAAGAATATCGGTGCCTGAGCGATATGAAGTAATAATGGTTGAGTAAAGGATGAGGTCAGTGAGAGTCAGAACATCCATTCTCTCTAAGTAATTCAACCCACCAGTGTTTTCCAGGAGAATAAGTCTATATAATCACTAAATTGGAGTTCGTTACTCTGGGCCTAGGGCAAAGAGGCATAAGGCAGCATAGCTCGCTCATGCTTTCTCAATCGCGTGTGCGCGCTCGCTCACACACACACACACACACGAACACACAGAATTTGTATATATGTATAAATTTGCGTATGTATTTCCAATTTGTGAGACTAGTTATGTACATGCAAAATTTCAATAACTGCTAAATTGCTCCCTAAATAGATGTATCTATTTATACATTCTCTAACAATGTATTGTATGATAATCTATCTCCTTATCTTCCTCAACATTGGATATTTATTGTCAACATTCTTAATCTCTACCAATTTAGTAGGCAAAAAAGTATTTTATTATTTTGTTGGTATTTGGTTAAAGATTTATGTTAGAGTAATTTTTCATATGCTTATTTATATCTTTATGTCTTTATATCTTTGTCTTTTACTAATTATCTTTCATTGTAGGGTTTCCTGAGTTTTAAGAATTCTGCTTTGTTGTATAGGTACATATATTTTTTCCTGTTTTCTTTTTTTTTTTTAACCTCACTTGTTTGGTGTGCTATATAGAAGTGTTGCATTTTTATGTACACAAATGCCTAAACTCTATTCTCTATGACATTTGGATTTTGTTTCCTACTTAGAATTCTCTGCTTTTGAACTGCTAAAATAGTCACTCATGTTTTCAACTAGTTGTTGTATGGTTTTTATAGACATATACTTTTTAAATAAATTTTTCTTGGTTGTAAAGAGGAAAGGACCTAGCTTTATTTTTCTTCTAATGGCCAACTACCCTAAACCTATTCATTATAAATAATCTATTGACTTCAAATGCCACCTCTATTATTTATTAAACTCCCAAATTTACTTGAGTAATTTCATTATTTTTTAACCAGATTTTAAATTTCCTGGCATCTTCCCCAGATTAGTCTATGCTCCTAGAATGAATCGTTAGTTAATAAGGGACCACACTTGTTAAAACAGCTTCCTCTGAACACGGTCTCCAGTGTACTTTACAGAAAAGGAGTGAGATGTAAACATTATTAAAGGGCCTTTTCATCAAGTATATGAGGTACATGATTTAATGATATACTCTCCAAGAATGTAAGATCTATAACGGCCTAGAGCAGAACAGATTCTCAGTAAATATTAGTTGAATGGATGAATTCATGTTTTGGTGTTGTCATATTATGTCTACTCTTCACTTTCTAAAAGATTAACACACTTTATCCAGATAAGGAAGTAATATATCTAAATGGATATAATTCAGCTATTTGGTATGGTAATAGCTATAAAAAGTTAAAGTCTTTAACCCAGTGAAAATTACTTCTAAGAATCTAACCCAAAGGCAAGAAACCCAAAAGGAAGGGAGAAAATTACATGTAGAAAAATTCTCATAGTAACACTCCTTCTGTTAACAAAATATTGGTAGCAAGTAACTGAAATGGCCAATAAGATAAATATGGAAAAGATAATATAAAAGCGTAAACCAAGATGTGGTATACCAACTATAAAAATATACACACATTTATGGTAAAAGCCTAGAATGAGCAACATTAAAATGATTAGTGCTGGAAGTGATATGTTGGACTCCACTCCCTTGTTTATAATGCTAACTTTTAGTTTGTATAGTAATAACATAAATAGTACAATAAATGTAATTTAATGCTCGATTGAGGCACAGGCACATGTGCAGCTCTCCTCGTTGGGCATTGTTTCACAATATTAGCTGTTGAGTCAACATTTTGAGCTTTATGCAGTGAGAAATGGGTAAAACAGGATGACATTTACCAGCAGGGTACTTGATTGAAGGCCCACCTATACAAATGTCAAAAGTTCTATTAGCCTTTTGAGAATGAGGAAGTCTAAAGTGATGTCTGCTGTTTATTATTTGTGTGCAAACACATCCCGTTTATTTAAATCACTTTGCTCTTTAAGAGTTAACCAAACATTTAAATTTACAAGTCACACAATAAGTTAGATTGTCTGTACTTGTCTGGAAACACTTTCATAGCTATAAAACAAGAAGAAATGACGTATCTTCCACTGAATATCCATTTTAAAATTCTGTTTTCAAAGTTGTATATGCTTAGTAAAATCTTATTCTTGGTCAAATATCATAACTATCTATTTGTGATCTAAAAAAAAATTTAAAGAGTTAAGTTCTCTGTTTAGTACCAATAGCAAATATGAAACATGTAAGATAGCTTCACGTTGACGTGGGGGAGTAATATGACATTTTTAAGGGAAGCGTTCATTGTAATAGGCTGTGTCCATGTGGATACCATGGGGAGGCCGACCACTTTGATCTGTTTCCTGTGTCTTTGCAGTGTTCTTCAAACTGCACCTATTGAGCTTTTTATCTCTATTCCTCACATCTCCTGTCAAATCTAGACTCTCACATACCATCTTTTGCATCAGGACAGGCTTGTTTAATAGCTGTATTAGCTATGTTTTGGTTTTATTCTTTGGTTTTCTACTCTCACAGGAGAACTTTTCTAGAAGACATCTGTCTTGGCTTCCATGTGGACGTGATATTAGACACTTGAAATCAGTTCACAGGTCACTTTGAATGCTGTCTTTTCATTCCTACAAATAGTCACCTGTTGGGTTTTGGATGTTGAAAGCAGGTAATTTAGAAGGAAATGGCAGTGAAGGGCAAGCAGGGCCTGCTTTGGTGGAGTTGGCTTAAAACTAAGTGGTTATTAGGATCTGCCTCTACCTCTGCCCCTTCACACAGTCAGTTTAGAGCAACCATTCTGAAAATTACAGGCCCAGGTTTATGGATGTTTAGAACTGGCACTTGCCCTAGAGTAGTGATTCTCTAAGCGTGTCCCAGGACCAGCAGCATCAGCATCATCTGGAGACTTGTTAGAAATACAGATTCTCGGGCAGACAAATCATCAGACAGACAAATCAGGAACTCTGTGGTAGGCCCAGCAGTCTGTATTTCAACAAGTCCTCCAGGTAATTGTGGTGCATGCTTAAGTTTAACAACTGTGACCGTTCCGAGAATAGACACTTAATCCATGAACACATTCTTACAGCCATCTCCTTTCTTTACTTATTTCAAACTTATTTCAAACATTTTCAAACTTTAGAAGAAGGTACCTGTAGCTATACCTCCATTTCTATTCCTCAGAGAAACTATTTTTGATCGTTTCTGTTTCTAGATCTATTAGTAGTGCTTCCTGGACTCTAAAATATATTCTTTATGTATCATTCATAAAAAGTATTTATTGCTGCCTTCTTTGAGAAGGATCTAGTTTACTTATTTATACTCCCCTTTCTGTTGCCTCCTCTGAATTTTTTATCAACTACTTTTTTTTTAATTTTTGGTTCTTCCAGAGATTACCTTTATAACTTTAAATGGAATTCTTCAATTCTTAAGTCTTCACCCACTAAAATTAGTACTATGTAAAGTGAAGAAATCGACATCTACTTCCCCACCCCCTCCTTTGTTCTTCCCTCTTTCAGATAATTTTAGACACTAGTGACATTTCTATTTCATTATGATAAGTTATTTGGTAATTAGCTTGTATGTTGCTTCTGAAAATTAGAAATGTTTTCAACACAGTGGTTATATAAATATTATTGACTGCAGAATGAAGGGTGTAATTAGTCTTTGTCTTAATGCCCTGCCCACCAGTGTATGTCCTTCTGTACTTGATTGCTTGCTTGAGTTTGGTTCACAGTCTCACTTTATCCCATAATAACATTTCCCAAAGTGTTTTCTGTAGTTGTTAAGCAAAAATGTGGCAAAGTGAGTTTGGGGAACCCTCAAGTAAACTTGAAAACACTACTGTGGGACTCTTCAAAGTCTTTAATTTCTAATGAAAATTACTAATCTTCAAGAGGGGAGTTGGTACATAGCATTTCTCCAATGGAACTGTTTTTCATAAGGCATCTCAAGGAACTAGTCTAATATAGAATATGCTGTGGGAAGGGCTTCCCTGTGGGATCTGTGGGCCCTCTGATCCAGAAGGCACCCTGTCTGCCTAGAATCTGCATACTGCTGATTACCTAACTTGTCTGGTTCAAAGCTCAGACGCTGAGCCATTGTTCACCAAGATCCTAGCCCTGCCTTGTTGGGGCCAAGAAAGTACTTGTCTCCTCAGCTATCACATTAGCTTCTAACAGGCATGTGTATGACCTATGATGTAGTCAGGTACTGCCAGCACCATTTCTCTTCCGTTGGAGTGTTCCTTCACTGATTATCTTTCATAAGATAATATGATTGTAATTTACATGTTTCCTAAATGCGTGTTTCTCTTGTTTTTCTCCAACTTATCCTAGAGATCGTGACATTAACTAACCTACTCCACAAAGGATATTTTCTTTCTGAAAAGCAAAGCCAGCTAATAATAAATTCACTCATCTAATGAGAAAACTTCTCAAGTAGATTTTCATTTCTTAAGATTTCATGATTCAATATCTGAATTCTTATCTACTTAAATAAAAAGGTCTTTTATTTTCAAAAGGACTGTTTTGGAATATGGCAATGTAGGCAACATTTCATTTCAGTCTGATTCATGCTTTAAGAATAAATTATACCATTCTTGATGACAAGGGCCTGGGCATATTGTGACATATTGTAACACATTGCAGAACCTAAGCAAGCACAGTAAAATGGACCCAGAGTAGATGTTTAATAAAAATATTTATTAATCAGTTTTGAATGAAGGCTTCCTTCCTTCGCTTCTACAAATTTAGTTACTTTTTTTCCCCTGTCTCATGAATATGTAATTTGTCAGTCAGAAGGAAGCAGGTTTATGTTAATCTTCTTGGAAGGTGTCACCGGCTGAACTGCCTTTGAGACACTTGGTTTCATAAAACTGACCACCATACCCTAGAACCTGACATTCTCAAATGAAACCTATGCCTCATGTGGATTAACCCCATCTTGGGATATTTAAAAACCAATCTAGATATTTTTAACGTAAAATGAGCACTTCCTATTTCCTTTGACTAAATTGAGAATTTTGCATAGCCATTCATCCAAAAACCAATCACTCAATGCCGACTCTGTGTAAAGCATTATGCCAAGCACAGAGCAGAATACAAAGATGAGCAAGGCATTGTCCTCACCCTTAAATGTTCAGTCTTTGCTTGGGAACATTGGACATATGCTTAGCTACATAAAATGCAAAGCAGAGACATGCCATGTAATGTGACCATGAATACAGCTCTTTTGAAATTGGAGAGTACTCTAAACAAAAACACTAGTCATATTTAGGTTATTTTAGTGGAACCTCCGATATTATCTAATTATATTAACTAATGATGCATCCTACTGGTAGATGCTGAGAGGACTATAAAGAAACATAAAACCTGGTTTGTGCTCTTGAAAACTTTGATCAGTAGACAAGCCATGAATGTAAAAGTTTAGGTAATAATATAGGTAGCCAATGCAAGCCAAAAGATATATGAGCTGTCATAAAGCATAATATGATTAATCACCAGATGAATAGATTTGCATTTCAAAAACCCTCCCTAGTGGCTTCCATTGGTCTTTTGCACTTTCTCAAGAAATGAGAATGTCCCAGATGCTTAGTAATAAAAGTGTAGGGCTGAGTTACCCATGTCAAGACTGGGCAGAATTCTCAGAAGCAATGTCACTAAGAAAGTGGTCAGGTTTTGAGTGGTTTAGAGCAAATGCTAGAAGAAATAAGAGGCAGACAGAATATAATAATGATTTAGAGTTTCTGTTCTAAATAATCTTGAGTATGAGTCCCAGGTTTACCACTTTGCTCATTTTTGAAGCCTTGGGCAAGTTTCTTATTCTTCCAAGCCTCCATTTTCTTATCAGCAAAATGGGGCTATCAGTAGAACTTAGAGGGTCATTGTGAGAATAAAATGGAATAGTGCACATGTAGTGAATGGAACAGGGTTTTCACAGACTAGGTGCTTAGTGGGTGCTGGCTGCTCAGTGCTGCTTCCATTTTTACATTACCTCTACAGTCTCTTCCCTGATCTCTGTAATGGATAATAATAGTACCTCTGCATAGACTTTTGTGTGGGAGAATTAAATGAGGTAAGCATACAAACTGTTTAGCTAGAGCCTATCATACAATTATGCATTGCACATCTCCACAGGAAATCAATTCCCTCGTAGCATCAGAGATAATGTGTAGTTGTTAGTACACTTTCTTGAGGAAGGAGCAAATCCAGTTTGCACAAAGTCCTCATATCTGTTGGCAATGGGCTGGCAAACAGTGACTGCATATTAAACTCTAGCTGGTACTGGTACTACTGTTGCCGCTTCGTGAAACCCTGGCGTTTTCACCTCTGCTCTGCTTGTGTCCCCTGCCCCCACTCCTGTTCTGGAAGGGGAAAGTTGTTGGACATGTCAGAAGAGCTACTCTGGTTTTATTATTTCATTTAATATTTTCAAAAACTGTAGATAAAAATTGTGTTTTGCATTTTATGAAAGAAATATTTTGCTTCTCGCTGAAAGGCGTGTGGCCCCTAAGTGATGGCATAATAAAGCTGGAATGTTACCCCAGGTCTGTCTGATTTTTTTTCCCCATTAATACATATAGCCTGCCCAGATGAAATGTCCATCCTTGCTTTAAATGACAAGCAGAAATGCTTCAAACACCATGTGAGAAGATTATGGAAAAATAAGTATGTGAAGGTAGAATGGTGACATGTTTGCAATCGAAGGGTCATGTCCCCGCTGAAGAGTTCCCAGTCAGACGTGCAGGCAGAGGTCATAAGGGAGAGTCTTTCCTTCCCTAAGAGGGAAGTTGTGGGACTTGAAGAAAGCTCACTATTTAATCTCTCCGCTAATGTTTTCATTTTATTCCACAGCCTGGAAATATTCTTGGCCTCTGTGGAGATTACATTTTCATAGCAATGCGGAGGATTTAACTCCCACAGATGTTAATGGAAGCCATATAGCTATGCAGCACTTTCAAAATGTACCACTTAATGTCTGAACCTTTTAATCATGCTAGAAATTTTTCTTCTAGCAGATAAACACAAATCTATTTTTGTACGAACAAAGAAAAACAAGCACACACTCTGTTTCACTGTGCTCTTGGAGTATATACCGATTCTCTTTTAAAATTCACCGAACATCTGTGAAACTTTCCCCCAGACTTGATGGCTTCCAGACTCAAATATGACTCCAATTTATTTGGAGACAAGCGAACAAATAAAACCAGCAAATAACTAAAAATTTTCTGCATTCAACTTCTACCTGGAAATTTTTTCTACGAAGAGAAAGCAAGCTTATATCAGGGACTTGTTTTAAAAAGCAACCTAAAGATTTTACAAACGATAGGGTAGTTTCAGCCTAGGCTCTTTTACCTTATAAATTCACCATAGTATACAATGAAAATTAGGGTAGCAGTAGACCCCACAGGCATGGAAGCACATGACGTCACACACACCACTGTATTCCCATTGCATGGCACACATTGACATATCATGGATGTTCCCTGATGCCACTGACTTTATGCAACCAAAGTGACAAAAAGATTCTATAAGCTATCCAGTTTGAAGAATGAGTTTATTTATTGGCTATTTTCCTTCCAATGGCAGTTCTCTAAATGTGAGCCCTGGACCAGCAGCTTCAGCATTATCTGGAAACTTATTAGAAATGTGTATTCTTAAGCCCCAATCCAAATTTATTCAATCAGAACTTCTGAGAGTAGGGCCCAGTTGTTTGTGTTTTAAACAGACCCCTCAGGTGATTTTGATGCACATGGACATTTGAGAACCAGTGGTCTAAGAATTGAATGAACCCGAGCGCTATTTGTATGCCTCCAAGATGGATAAAGGTTTTTCATAGCCTGTTGCCCATTCTTTATGCCAAATAATTGTGTTTGATTGTTCTTTAAGTCGTCGGTGCACTGTTTCATGCTGTACCGAACCTCAGTGTGCAGAGAAGTAGAGCCTAAGACTCAAAGAAATCAGAGATGGAAGGAGAAACGAGGGAACAGGTACATGGGTCTTAGCACATAGGTGAAAGAGGCCAGGTGTCAGCCGTCTTCCTAATAGTTCACAGCAGCAGTTCAGGCATTTTTAAACTATGGAACTGACATTAAACAATGGGGCTAGACAAAACGGCATATGGAAGGTCAAATACAAAAGCAGGTAGTGGGTTAAACGCAAGGCTACTTTATTAAGTTATGTGCAGTCTACTTTCGGCTACTGCACCACTCCCGGAATGTTTGCTTCAGCTATAGACCTTGCCATAATGCATGGGAATTATTTGTTACTGTTTGTTCATAACTGCGAAGGCAGGGAATACCATGCTGTATTTACTTTTGTATTCCTTAGTACATGCCTGATATGTATGTGGTGCTCAATGGACATCTGTTGAACTAAGCCAAACACTTCTGGGTTGGGGTGGGGAGGAGCTTCATGCTTGCCAAGTATAACGTCACTGAAAGTGAAGGGGAAACAGGTAAAAAAGAACAAGCTAGGGAAAAGCTTTAGAGATTCTAGGGTCGGAGAGGAAACGTGGCAAATAGGGAAAATATTCAGGGTGAACCTGATAAGACAAAAAGCTGTGATTGGAAATATGAATCTGGGATTGAAAGGTGGGGGGGATGGTGGGAAAATGTGATGTTTGGAGGAAAACAGAAAGGGCTGTGTATGAAGAGGACTTGGATTGTAGCGTTCGACAAGAATAGAGCGTTCGGAAAACAGAATGGAGCGAGACGGGGGCGTCAAAGGAAAGACAGGCTGGAAGACGCGAAATGCCATGAGCAGTAGGAGAGAATATAAAAAGCATGGGGGAGGGGGTGGAAATGAGAATTTTATATTTTATTTGATCAGCTAGACTGAAGGACTTTAAAGTTCATTGTATTTTTATTGTTTCCTCATCAAAGGAAAGTCCAGCTCACACAATTAAGCCATCTGTCAGTGTTCCCCACAACTGCCCGACTGGCTTCCCTGAGTGCCCCCGCTGGATATTTTGGTCCTTGGCAACACAAAGTTATTTTTCTTCCACTGGTTCTAGAGGCTTTTTCTCGATGACTCCCACTGAGTGGCACTCCCTTTCTCAAGCCTGGTTAAGTGGGTCCCTGAGAAGCGAGAAGGAAGGGCCCGTGGGCCCCGGGGTCAGCGCTTTGTTCTGGAGCCGTCGCCTATGTACCCGACTGCCTGTGACAAGACTGTAGGTGCAAGGCAGGTGGGTCCAAGGCAAGATTCCTTTTTGCGTCAACATTGGTACTTTTCTCACTGAAGACATGTTTTGTGCTTTGGGGGCGCTCTCAGCCAATTCCCAGGGCTGCAGTGAGCCTAAGCTGGAGGGTCAAAAGCATCCGCTGGCATCAGTAGATATGCAAGCTGTTCATTGACGGTTGTCTTAAGCAAAATGCATTTTTAAATTTCCTTTTCAATAAATCAGTTACCTTTTCTTTAAAATATATGTTAATTTTAGAAAATATACATAACCAAAAGAACATAAAAATTTCTCCAGATCCCACAAAAGCAGAAATAACTCCTATCACCATTTTGGCATTGCACTTTCTTGATGTATATATATGCATGTGCGTCCCAGAAAAAGCAGCATATTCTTTCAAGAAAATGCATTGGTTGGATAGTATATTGGTCGTACAGTTCATGTTCTCCATTATGAACTGTCAGTTACTGTAATTTACTGACTCAAGGGAACAGTATGAGAAAGTGAGATCGGGTTTTCATGTGTTCCTTGTCACTCTTACAGTTTAAATTTTTCTCCTTGAGCTCTTTCACATCCCCCTGCAAGTATGCCCAATTCTCTTCCAATCTAAATTAAGCCTGGGCTACCTCAAGCCCCCTGTTTGATGTCTCCCCTCTCCTTTTAACCTCACTTTTTGTAAGTGTACACAGTCTTAACCCCCAACCTATCCGATGTGACTTTTGCCTTGTCCTTGCTCCCAGGTTCCCACTGTCCCCTCCCATCACCCCATGCAAAAAAAAAAAAACTGTTAACAATATTCTTTATAATGTACCAGTGATCATCAAACTTCAAGATCAAAAGAACATTCTGTCCTTTTCTGACAAGGCATCTCCTCTACAGTCGGCATTTAGGGCTTTTGCTCCTTAAAATTCTCTTGGCTTCTGTGACTGAGCCTGAGTTTACATTCATTCTCTGCCACCTAGAGGTAGCTGTGCAACTTAGGGCAAATGTCTTGACCTCTACGTGCTTCGTTCGCCTCACTTTTAAGTTAGCGATAATAGTAGAACCTAATGAGTAAAATTTTATAGAGATTAAATGAACTAAAACATGCAAATTACTTAGAATACTACCTCCAGAAATAATGATAATGGTCCTGTGGATGATGTCCTCCTATGCCTGCTCATTTCATATAGGTTAGTTTTTGAATCAAGACAGATGGGTTCATTAAAACTCTTATAGCTCCATGCATAATTGCTCAAAATTCTAAGTTCAAGAACTGTCTTCATTGCCTGTATATGTTTAGCCTTAACTTTTTGCCCTTATTTGCTGTGCTACCGCTGTTTGTGAAAGCTGGAGTTTAGGTGTGATAACTCTTCTCATTCTCTTTGCTAACCAATGAGAATGGTCCAGGTCTGACTTTTTTCATTTTCAGGGCACAGAATTTTGTGGATTACCTGCAGGAAAACAACTTTCAGGTTAAGTGCTACCAGAAATATATTCACTCCTCAGTACAGAAGTCATTTGTTCATATGTGTATGTATGTGTTTGTGTATGTGTGTACACACACACACACACATACATATGATATGCATGTATGTTTATGTATGTGTGTGTGTATTTTATGTCCTGCAATAGCATTATTCCTTCCAGAAAACCAGAACTTTTTTTTATGAGCTGTTTAGAGGTTGAATGTGAAGTAGACAAGTTTATCCTTAAGACTCTTATTTGTAACAAGCACTCACTTCTCCCAATACCCACAATCTCATGCTTGTCCTGGCTACCCAGGGACCCCTGCTGCCAATTTGGGAAACATCCTGTGTCCTGGAATATGCTCTTTTTACTTAACCCTCAGACAGTTAGACAGACGCACACACACACACACACACACACACTTTCTTAAAGTACCTCCTGAAAGTGACATTAATAGTGGGAATTTAAGGCCATATAAGACCAGTATTTCAAACCTCTGACAATCTGATGAGAAGAATAAACTGCACCTTCCACCTCCAGATGTATATTAATACCTGATAGTCACATACTTTTTTTAGGATTTATGAATCTCCTCACCCAAGTTAATAAATGAAAAACCTCAAGCTTAAACAATTATTTTATTCCCATAAAATGCTTACTTGTACACATCTTTATCACTAGAAGGAGATGGTCCTTGGCCTGTTTCTCAATTTATTATAAATCAGTTTCCATCTTCTTTAGTAAAGTTAAATAAAGAAAAGTTTACTGGATCACAAAAGGCTTCTGAAATTCATCACTTGACATTAAAAACCTGCCACAAAGTTATGTGAGGCTATTGCTGTCTTTGCACCTCCAGGAGCAAAGGGAGTCCCTGGCCCAGCCACTTGCAGATCAGTTAGAAAACTTGCCAAGGAAAGGAGTTGGATTTTCCAATTCAGCCACCTACTCCTGGATTGGCTAAATCATTTTACCTCTTAAAATCGGGGGATGGTGGGGGTGGTGCCATGTTACTAAGAATGAAAATTTTAACTATTAAATATTTCGTGACGTATGTGAGAGGGAAGGATGATGGTGACCTTTGGATGCTATTTAATATAGACTCTTTTATCAGAGGAAATATTTGTCTCCTAAATATACTTACAAGTTTAACAAATTATAAAGATTATTTAATGTAGTCAACTTGTAAATATGTGAAGCCATGCTAATTGTATGTGTCAGTTAGAAAATCTTTATTAGGTAACAAAGTTCAACATTATTGGTACCCAACAAACTCAAGACTACAAGCATTGTATAAGAACTGTGAATACTAATGGATATTAACCTAATTTCTCACTTTTTTTTAACGTTTTATAGGTTACCGTTAATTTCCACTCTTGAAATTCCAGTGAGCACTGAGCTAGGAAACAAAACAAACCACAGCTAAATGATAAGTATTATATATCATTAGTGGACAATTGATGGAAATAAAGAATAATATAATTAAATTAGAAAGTAAAATAATATCTAAGATTCAGAATAACAAAATATATGTGTCCTGTTTGGCCCTTTCTGAGAAAAGAAAATTTACTTTAAACATACTATGGAGTTTAGGGGACTGCAGATGTATATCCACATGACAGATGTTACAGTGCTTCATCAGAATTAAAAGGTTAAAGAGCCTTTAAAATATATATATTTGTATATTTTTGCTCCTTCATCTTCTCGAAAGAATAAATATGTATAGACACACCTTAAGTAGACCCTGTCAAATAAGCCGAAAATTGCTCAAAGTTCTAACACTGGAATGGTACGGATTTTTTGTATTTCTGTTTATCCTCCTTACAAAGCCATTCTCTTTGGGTTGTGATCATTTTTCATCATTCAGTGACTTCTCCAATACTGTCTTAAAGCACTGATTCTCAGAAGGGTCAAAATTCAACGGCATTACAGAAACCCCAGAGGCAGCATGCAGACAACAGGCTCAAACTCATTGTTGTGGAAAGCAATTGTCAAAATAGAACTATGCCTTTATTTAATACGGTTCAGAAATTAGAATAGGGTGCTTTTATTTATATATTTGGTTTTGGTCTTTCCTGGGTGTCTGCTTATGTTCCTTTCCCTTCCCTGTCCCCTCAGTAACTCCCGCCAAGCCAGTGTGTCAGTACTAACAGTTGCCACTTTAAGCAACCTTGCCATCCCTTCTTTTCCCCCTCCATGTGTTCCTCTGGCTGGACCAACTGTGAGGTGTCTACAGAGAAGTACAAGTGGCAGTGATTAGTAAATATCATTCTAAAAGTTAGAAAAAAATACATGCTATATGTACCGGATGCTTACATCAGAGCAGTGGAGCCAACATCTATCTGTAGGCATACAGCCTTTGCAAAATTTGTACTTTGTTAGTGACCATGTATATGATGGAGGGTAAGCTTCTGAAAGAAAAGCACTGTGTATTATTTTCTCTCTGCACATTGTATTAAAATATTGTGCATATAATTAAGCTACAAACAGGAACTCTCTAGATAAAGCCCGACACTGCTTCTTTATACTTTCCTCAGTTTAGCAGCAGAACATTAAGGAAACATGCCCATTTGTATGGCTAACATACAACAGTGTCTTAATTCATTTTAATCATGAGGAGAATGTAACTACATGACATCCGTTTATGCTGAGCTTAACACAATACAATATAGGTTTAGATGGCAACAAAAAGAAATTGTTACCTATATGGATACATTTTCTGATGCTGTACATTGTTCAAACGAGTTATTAAAAGACTAGATCTGTAGTTAAAAAAAAAAAATGTAGCAGCCCTATCTGAGATGAAAGGAGAAACAAGCCAATTTCTTTCTTCTTTTCTTATTAAAAATTATTAGGGTGACATTGATCAACAAAATCCAATAAGTTTCAAGTGTACAATTCAAAAGTATGTCATATATATATATGTACATATATATACACGTATATATGTACGTATATATGTGTGTGTGTGTGTGTGTATATATGTACATATATATACACGTATATATATATATAGTGTCTTCTTTTTTTGATTTACTGCCCTTAAAATGGTTCTTCTACAGAAGTAAGCTGCTTTTAATATTCACATTTGAATGTTGTTGGTCACTCGCCAGTTTAATTAATTGCTACTTGTGATAAAATAGTATATTTTAATTTAGAATATAAACTTTTACTTTTTAAATCTCCTGGCAGAATAAATTTGCTTCACTTATTAGCCTGTACTAACTCAAGGACAGGCTAATGTGTTTATTGAAACGAATGACCGGTGTGGGTTGACATTGGAAGAGAGATGGGCAGAAAGCAGATTCTCGATCACAAGCAAGATTGATGAATTGATGAATGACCTGTATGGTAGCTACAATGACCTTTTTTATTTTTTTAAATGAGGCTATTTTAACTTCATGGTATGGTTTTCTTCTACTTTACCGACGTCTTACCTTTTACAAAACTTATGGAAGTAATTGTTCTTGTTTTTGCAAATATTGATGTAATGCTTGCAATACACCCCAGCACAGGGATGGAATCCTTTTATCTAATGATGACTCTTGTTAGCCTTTGCTTCTATTAGTTTCTTATTGTAACTGATGTTGCACTGAACACTTACTGATAAATCCTTGTTCATATTTAATATTACTTCTTCAGCAGTAACACTTTTAATTCCATCTTCGTCCCATGATCTAAAATTTATACTGCCTTATAATTTACTTCATAAGCCTGTAAAAGAGATATAAGGTGTTAAAAATGTCATTGAGATGTATATTTCTTGTTGTATTCACTTCCATTGTTGCATCAGCTGTACTCTGTCAGAAGTATCATAGCTTCTTAGACTTCGGCTTTTTATCTTGGGAATTTCTGCTTTAAATGAAGCAAGCCTAATTTGAATAGATACAACAAATTTGAAGATGATTGCACACCTTTTAGAAAGGATTATTTTTAGAGAAAAGATTAACTAAAGAGTTCACTTAATTGTTATCAACTCTAGTGTGCTTTATAATTGAATTCACCAAACATCAGCGTACACACACCTTTCTGAAAATAAATCATTTGGACTCTAAAGTAGTTGTTTGCAAACCCAGCTGAGGATCCCGGTTACGTGAAGTATGTTTTAACAGTACAGTGTACTAGACCCACTAATTGAGAATACTCATGGGGTCGTCCTGAAGAATTGGTGTTTTTTTAAATCTGACCGGTTGGTTCTGATGACCAGTGAGGTTGGAGAGCTGCAGAGCCGGGAACATCTTTTAGCCTTTATCCGTGATGCACTTTAGATTTAAAAAGATATCAAACAAAAGAAAGGAGGTATGGAAGAGCCAGGAGATGGCATGAGTTAAGGCAACACAGCCTTTGAACCTCTTTTTTACTTCCAAGAAATCCTGCGGCACTCTTCCATATCCTCATCCCCATTCTTTTCTGGACCATTCTTTTCTGGGAACAATGAAGGACTCCAGGTCTAAAAGACTGTAACTCTTATGGACTGCTTTGCTTCACTGTAAGGAGAAAAAAAGATTAGTAGAATGTGGGAGTCAGTATACACTCAAAAAGGTTTTTATGTAAGGCAGTATTTACCAACCTTCCCACTGTTCTAAATTTACACACTAACATGTATCTCTTCACTTGCAAAGAAAAAAACGATCAGAGCTTCCTGTCGTGCCTAAGAAAATTATTTGCCCCCTCTCTATCTCAAAAGCAAAACGACACAATCTTCCTAAATACTTATTTCCTAAACCCATTAGGTGCACTGACTATGAGTAGCCCCGGATGTTATTAAAGATTAGGCACAGAAGTGACAATGATCATGACTTGACATCTTATATTCCGTTAATCCCACATTGAAATCAATTAACCTGGCTCCCTCCCTATGTCGCTCCCCGTTCCTTGAATATTTGTATGAAAGCTACAGGATCAAATAAAAATAGATATATCCAATCCCTGCCATGCTGAAACTTTTAGTGTTGGAAAGAAGACAGGCCATCCACATCTGCCTCTTCATGTAAACAGCATCGGCAGGAGGGTCAGGGAGAGGAAGGAGGTTCTGTGATTCGGCTTATCCTTAGAGAACAGGTGGTGATGGTAGGAGAATGCTTCTGGAAGCCCTGTCTGTACTTGAGAGGGGGAGTGTGATATTAGAGACTGGAGGGGAAAATGCTTTCTCAAGTCCAAATATTTAGACATGGTAGGGAGGAAAAAAAGCAAGGATAACTATATCCACATCATGATAGAGAAAAGTCTGGAAATAAAAGTGGCTAGGTAAGGCACAGGCTCCTGGTGGAAACTTTTCAAGGCAGTATTCAGAATTTAACTCTTAATCCGAAGTGAAATGACATATAGAAGATATTGCAGTGCAACAAACTGGCACCAACTTTGGCTTCTTTAATCAAAAGGCGATTTACTGAAAGATATCGGAGCCCTCTCCTAGGAAAGGACTGGAGAACCAGGCTTTGAAAACAGAATCAATAAAAATTTGTTGCTCGTGCTACACGTCAGGAGTAGTGACTGTGAAAATCAGCTTCTCAGAGTTATTCCGAACCATCTTATCAATGCTTATGGTTCATTGCAGCCGGGAAAGAAAGCCCTGGGGAGTCTTGTACTGGCAGTTGGGTGTTCCAGCCATAAAATGATGTGTAATTTCCACCCACAATCTATTGGCCAAAATTAGTCATTCGTCTCCTCCAAGCTGCAAGGAGATGATATCCTCCCACCAGCCCAGAAAGAGGAAAACCAGAGATAGGTATGCATTCGATGCCTCGGTGATGGATGGGAAGTAAGGTCCAAGAAGAAGGGATGGCAGGACCCTTGTCTTGGATGGGCTTGCCTGGGTGCTTCCGTTGGTAGGCATGAGGCCAAACAAGACTCAAGATCTGTCACTGTCTTTTATAGTCACATGTCTGGGAGGAAGTTCTGAGTGGCCTAGCCTGGCGCAAGAGCCTACTATTTACCTGGGTCATCAGGGCGCATGACAGGCGGCAGCAGTGGGTATAAGTTAAACAAAAGGGGAATTGAAGTGCTATGAGGAAGCAGCCAAGGGTATGAATATGCAGTGTTTCTTGAACAGCAAAAATATCCACCTCAATTGAGAGGTGGCCAGGAAACTTCTCATTTCAGTATTCACTGAATATTTATGGAGAGCTTACCATGGGCTCTTCTCAGAACCGTGGATCTAGCAGTGGGTGCAATAGACATAGTCTTCCCTCTCACTGAACCTACATTTTTAATGGTCAGATAATCATGGTTGGTGGATCGTTTAGTAGTGTGGAGAATATTGTAGAATTGTGGGGCTTGGAAAAGATTATAGGCAGCCAAAGTGAGAGCTCTCAAAAACAAAAGATTTTAGAAGGTGTAAGTCTCGTTATGTTCTTCATTTCTGGAAGACTTAAAACTGAAGCTAATTGGACGTTTACTGCAAATGTTGTAGAAGGATTGTTTTGATTATGTATGAGTGAGAGAGAGAGACTGAGAACAGCCTTCCTTAGGTTCCTTCCAGCTCAAAGTTCAACGACTTGATGAGAACCAATAGTAAAGACACGGAATGAGAGAATTTGAGCAACATTATCCTCAGGTAGGTAGTGTTTGGTCTTGGCAACAGAGGCCTTGTAGGTTACTGTGAGCAGAATTCTAAACTGGAGAACCATATGAGCACTCTCAGCACTGACGTATGTAGGAGTCCCTGACATCACAGCCACTCACGTACTACTTGTGCTTTGTCTTCTGTCCTGGCATGAACAGCCCATACTCCTATCTAGGGATGTACTTTTGAAGTGTACACTAGATCCTTCTGTTCCTACCAGCTCTAGGTCATCACTTTAGCATTTCTCCTGCTTCCTTCTGTTATAATTTTACTCTACTTTGTGGATAGTTCCAGTTAGCATTTTCATGTGTAATTTCTCCATTCACTTAAGGAAAAAAAAAAAAGGCCACTCTCTTTGTCTTGTCTTTCTCTAGCTACTACCTTGTTTCTCTGTCTCCCTTTATGGTTAAGCTCTCCTAAGATTTGTTCGTGCTCACTGTCCCCAAGCCTCTCCTCCCTCTCCCTCGTGAGCCCTATCTAAACCCCTCCACCAGCCCTGCTCTTGCAAGGACAACAAGGATATTTTTACTGTTCAACAAACACTGCATCGCTAAATCCGAGTCAGTTCTCAGTCCTCTTCTTACCTGACCTGGCATTTGACACATTTGATCACTTCCTTCTCTTTAAAACTTTCTTTAATTCATTTCTAAGACACTTCTCTCCTGGTTTTCTTTCTATCTTGCTAGCTACTTTTTCTCATTTTCTTGGCTGATTCTTTCTCATCTCTCCAACTTTTAAATACCTCTGAACTCAGTCCTTAGATGACATCCCTTTTCTGTTTTTTCTTCTTCCCTGGTCATCTCATCTAGACTCATGGCTGTAAAAACCTGTCAATATATTGATAACTCCCATATTTATATTTTGATTCAGACATCGCCCCAATAATCCATGTATATGTATTCAACAGCCTATTCAAAATCTCCATTTGCATGTTAAGATACACATTGTCATTCTTCCATCCATATTTCTGCAGAACTTACAATTTCCATGCATTTTGGCCTAATTTCCTTTTGCAAATACCTACAACTTTGCCAGAAGACTTTCTCTGACTACTAGCATCTACATGGTCTACTAATGGAGGTTAATAGATAATTGCTCCAGCTCCCTTGTACTTAGGGACCTCTGTGCCCCTGCACAGATATATGTTTTGAGATATATTCTGTTTTCCAGAGTTCCCCAGATATACTGAGCTCCATTTAATCATGGTGCTAGATGTCTTTCCTATACCTGTCTCATTTCTCCAATCCCCTACGTATTTCCTCATATTATATACCAAATAATTTGCACTCAAATTATTGTCTCAGAGTCCGCTCTGCTAATGAGGTAACCCAAACTAAGATAGATGTCAAATAAGTATCTGAGCACGAACATTTCCCAAACTAAGCTCAAGATCTTTATGCCAACCCTCCTATTACCCTGGAGTTGCCTGTCTTGGTAAATGAGTAATTCTTCCAGTTACTTGTCAAAAACCTTACGGTTGTCTTTCTCTCACACCTGATTAGTAAGCAGATCTACCTTCAAAATTGAATCACTTGTTTTTCTCCAAAGAATTTCACTCTCTGGCATAGTATAATATTCAACATTTTTTAATTGTTTGTTTCCAGACAATTAATGTAATTTCATGAGGAAAGAAATATTCTTTTGATTTGTTTGCTGTTGTACTCTCAGTGCCTAGAAGAGAGTCTGGAATGTAGTAAACCCTCAAAAAATATTTGTTGAATTAGTTCCACGGATGCTGAAAAAAATAATGAGAAAAGGCTTTGGGGATGAAAGGGTAGAAGGACATTACATAGAATCTTTGAAGATGATAATGCAGTTTTTACCAAACCAAACATCTTTGTTTATTATTAAGATTGTACAATTAGAAAAAAATCCTGGGGGTTTCAGATACCTATGGTTTACACTGTCGGATTTCACTGCAGTTACATGCTATGTTACGAAGGTGGGGAGATCGAATGTCTAATGCATCGTTTTTAATAATGAAGTCTGCCTCCTCCCACCTCTACCACCCAACGGTCTTGTATGTTCAGCTTCACAGGAACACACCTATTTAGGTATTTTGAGAACAAATTTGCAATGCCAGACTCACTTTGAATAAGTAAATTCCTCCCAGGGTCAGTAAATGAACTGTCCTCATAATCCTGATCATCAGCAAGGGGCAACCAAGGGGACAGGGTGTCATGGAGGTGAGGTTCCTGGGCTCTGAAGTTAGCCTGCTGAGTTCAATCCTAGCTTTGTAGCTCAGTAGCAGCATGGCCATGGATAAGGTTAGAGGACCTCTTTAACTTCAGTTTTTGCATTGGCAAAATGGAGCTAATAACAGTGCCTGTCTCATGGGGTCGTTGTGAGGATTAAGTGAGCTAATACATGCAGAATTCAGAGCAGAGTGCCAGGCACAGATAGAGTAAACCCTGAATAAACATGAAATATCCTTCTCTGGTTGGTTCATCTATCTACTTGTCATATGTCCCAGACTACACTATAAATTCCAAGACATAAACTGTGCTTTTTCGTAGCATCATTATTACTTTGGTATAACACTTTACACATAGGCACGTCTGTAATCAGAAGAGTGAGTAGTAGTATCCTAATTTTACAAAGGAAGCACAGAAAGTTTCCCTATAATAGTGATTTGCAGCAAGGCTAGGGCCATTGCAAAGGAGCTTGCACATACCCACTAAAGTTTTTGAATCACTGCCACAAGAAGCCACTCTTACAAATAGGATGGGGAGGGGATTGTGTTCCACAGACAGAGCACACCCAGTTCAGTGATATTTCCTAGTGGTGTGCAACAAATACATCTTTTCTCTCAACTCACGCTGCCACTCCAAAACGGAAATGGAGTGCCACCTCTACAAATTTTGCCACATTCTGTCTGTTCCCTTCAGATTTTTGTCATCACTGAGACTCTCCAGTGCTCTGCACATGTTTAGACAAGTTGGTGCTTTAAATACAAGCCCATGGAGGGCTGGAATGTGAGCTTCTGGTCTTTATCCAGCCTTGTGCTTCTCTGCTTATACCTAAAGTGGGTAAAATATGGGGCAGAGTCAGGATAAAGTGACACAAATGGTTCCAGGCCACTCTGAAGGGAAACTGTAGGTGGTAGTAGGGCCGTTGCCACCAAAGTAGGTGCAAAGCCCAGCTCTTCTACTATTCCAGGAATGAAAGTTGTTAGGACCTGAAAGAAACTCACTTAAAGCATCTAAGGAAGGAGAGCCTTGCTTAGGTAGGCAAAATCAATAGGAAGAGGAGGCGTCAAAGGCTGGGGGGAAATGGTGTTCATTTTCTCCAGGAATTCCTCTAGAACACAGTTTGAGAAACAATCGCCTGAAGTTGTGGGGCAATTTCGAGTAAATGGGGGAAAGAGAATATAGAAGAGTATTTAGGTTATGAATAATCATTATCAGTAATGAATAGGCATGACATATACAAGATAGAGGTAGATTTCTCGGGCTACTCAATTCTGTATTTTTCTTTGAAATCAGAAAAGCATAGCTTTTTGTAGCCAGATAGAAAAAGATTTCTTTATAGTATAGCTATGTCTCCAAAGACTTTGCCACCTAAGTATGTGTGTGATATATCTGCCAAGAACATAAGCTCCTTGGAAGCAAGTCTTTCACTGTATAGCCCAGCACTAAGCACAGTGCCTGACACCTAGTCCTAGTAAGTGATCATTATATATGTACTTGTTGGATTGATAAATGAATGTGGTTTAAAGCAAGCTGGAGGCCTAAAAAGAATATATATTAATTACCAAATTTTAACAAATTTAGTTCCACCCGCTTGTTTTTCCCCAATCTAGCATTTGTTATGTTTTGTTTCCATTGTAACGGTAGGAGATTATGTTAAATGTAGAGGTTAGAAATTACAAGAACCAGTCCATGTTCTGGTCCACCCAGATCCAGTCCAGCCACTTGATTTGGGGAAAGGTTTTAAATATCCCTGAGCATTGGTTTCCTAGTCGATTAAAGGAGGATTATAGCACCTGCACAGAGTACCTCATATCTCAGGTACTGGTGCTAATAGAATGAAATAGTAACTATACCAAAGCCTCAGACTATTGGTATTTCTTTGCAAATGCATAAGTATTATAACAGTGGGTGTATAGGGTTTTTTTTTTTAAGGCAGGAATTTACTCTACAGTCTGATAATATTTTGAAGGACTTGATAGTCATTTGTATTCAGAATCATATGTATTCACCAGCCTTCTGTAATGAATGAGTGGGAATGCAAGCCTGATGACAAAGTATTTAAGACTCCGTGAGGCCATGCTGCTGATCAGTGAAGTGTTCTTCAGAGCTCAGTGTCATTAAACGGCTTCATATTTGGGATTACACTAATCTTAAATGCCACGGGCACTTGGGGTAATTGTCAGTATTTTAGTCTGAGGAAAGCTTTCTTCCATAAATTATCATGGTATTTGGTAATTTTCTAAACCAGAAATTTAAGTATCAGATCACTATTGGCATTAAGAGATAGTGTTTTGAACGCGGGGAGGGCAGAGAGGGATCAGCCTTTCCTTCTTCCTGGCTTTCTAGAGTGGTGGACTTTAATTTTTTGAGTTATAAACCCCTCCCCAATGTCCAATTGCACAAACACAAAAAGAGAATTTTCATTCTGTTTTCCAGTGTTCAGAGACCCACTAAAGCCCATGAGGTTAATATTTCCTGGTCCAGTATATTATCATTGAGTTTCTCTTGAAGCCAGTTCATATACTGAGCCAATTTGTATGTGTCAAAGGATGTGCAGTAACTCAGCTGTGTTGGCCTCAGCCATGAGACAAAGATGATCCCATTGTGTTTTCATTGATTTGGGAGTTTGGTTTGGAAATTTAAACTTTAAGATGTTAAATTTTCAGAAGGATATAATGTGACATAAATTGTAAAGAAAGGTACTTTAGAAAAAATATTTATAAATTGGATGTTCGGTAGATAACTTGAAAATTAGGATTTTAAAAATATGAAATAGGTTCACATAATCCAAGGTAAATTATTTCTATAAACTTCATATGGTAAATGATATTTCTTTTATGCTTTCATGTATTGTTTTTGTGACCTTATGACTGTTTCAAAATTTTTACATGTGTTGTTGTTTGGAACCATAACTACAGCTCAGTATATAGCTGATGATTTTATTTCAGGCAACCTTTCTGACCTCAGTTTACTCATTTATCAGAAAGATGATAACTACTTTATAGATATCTGTGATTATTAAGTCAAACTTAATTTATTCAAGGAATAGTTTTTAAGAAGATGTAAAAAATAAGCTATATATTGTTGTGGAAAAAGATGTAAAAAATAAGCTATATATCGTGATAAGTGCTATGGAAAACAAGTAGGCTTAGGAGGATGGGGGATGCTGGGGCCGGGGGTGGTGATTAAAGAAGGTTGTCTGGGTACGACTTTCTGAGTATGCAAAGTACTTGGTATATATCGGATATTCAGTAAAGGTTGTCATTCACATCTGTGGATAAAATTTACCCTGTCATGTGCAAATCTAAGTCCATTTAATACATGGATGGATGGATGGATGGATGGATGGATGGATGGATGGATGGATGGATAGCTGGCTGGCTGGCTGGCTGGCTGGCTGGCTGAGCTATATCAGTGATATAAGTATGAGACAGGGCTGTATTTTGTTCTTAGTAGGGTACTTATAAAAGCATTCTCTTTTTTATAAACCACAATAATGGTAATTACATCTAATATCTTTGAACACCTATCGTACATATATTAATCTCTTTCTGTATATTAGATTTACATATACTATTTATTCTCTGTAAAAGCCCTACAAAGTATATTTACATATACTATTTATTCTCTGTAAAAGCCCTACAAAGTAAAACTTATTATCCTCATTTTAAAAATGAAGAAACTGAGAAATAAACTGAGGAACTTGCTCAAAATTAAGAACTAGGAAGGACAGAGAATATTTTAAACCCAGGTGGTTGGCCACTGAACCATTATCACACTTGCTGCCACTACATTTTCATGAGGCCATCTAGTTTGCTAAGGGATCGTAAATTTACCTAGCTTTTATTATTCTGTTTTTATTTCCTTCATGAACAGTTTTTACAGGGTAAAATACTAGGCTGCCGCAGAGCCTCCCTTGGGGGCAGCTAAGAAGAATCTGTGCGTTTTTATAAGCGTGTCCTTGTGGCTCCCTAAGCTTAGGGAATTTTCAGGTCCTCTGTCTTTGCACAGAAGCTATGGCATGGGGACCTTGGCTGCAACAGTCTTTTGATGCCCAGGGAGTCCTGAGTCTCTGGAAATCCTATCTGGAGTAAATTAGAAATTCAAAAGCTCTTCTTTAACATTTTCATCAGAATTAGCCTTCCTCAGTACCTAGAGTGAAAGCTGGGAAAATTTCAAACACTCTTGAAATATAACCATCAAAATACTCTGAATTATCACCTTCTTGCTCATAATATCCACTGGTGAGATTTTGCTGGGATACCTAAAATCTTTAACATGCTAGTTAGGGAGAGAATGATGGTAAATGGGACCAACTCACTCCTAGCTCAGTAAAACCGCCAAGGATTGCTGAGGTTAGATGGGGAGTTGGGGAGGCAACAGTACATTACTTTTATTTTAGAACTTTCCTAAATCTTGTGGAACAAATTAAACAAGTGAAACTAAATCTCCAAATTGTTCCAAACATTCTCTTCACAGTGACAGGTGGATAGATTAGACAACTCCTAGGTCATTTTCATTTTAATTATTAGTATTTTTGCAAATGACTCATTTCTATCAGTGATCTGGCAGAATCACAGTGATTTTGGAACCTATTTTTACTTTTTAATCAATATGTATTTGAATTATTGCAACCTTAATGGTTTCCAACTGGGTTTCAGTGCCAGAATTCTTGAGTTCTTGGAAGGGTCCTTGAATTCAAACAAGCAATCTGCTTGTATATTTTATTTGTACACCCTAGTGAAAATTATGTAGATTTAAAAAATGATATTTTCATGAAGGATTTAAATAAAAACATAATGTAATGTTCTAGGAAATATTATAAAAACCAGTGCCAAGTTCGGAGTTCATTTTTTCTATCAGACAAAGAACTCATAGATACTACTTAGCTTTTTCATACACCAATGCCTTGTTTTCTCTCTTCCTCTGGCCCCAATGGTTGTTATTGTTTGAAAGTCTTCTGTATACTCTCCCAGCCCCCACCATCCTGTATAGTGCTAGGCCATGCTAGGAAACACGGAAAGGATGGATAATGGGCTTTGTAAACTGGAAAATTCTATGTGTGAATATAAGTTACCATTAGTAAGTGAATCATATCATTAATTCCTCTATGTTCCTAAAATTGTTTGGTTTTCAAGTCAAAGCTAGCAGAAGAATTTTACCTTGAGACTTAAAATCATGTAGCTTTGAGATGTGGCCCCCAGATCTGGAACATGTGTATTCCTTTCAGATCGGTCCTTCATAGTGTACTTCCAGCATTTAAATTAGTTACATATATATAATGGAGAGTTGCACTTAAAAACATCCACATTCATAACATGTTTTGAAATATTAGAAGACTCACCTATCAGTCAGAGCCAAATGGGCCCTGCCCTTTCAGATGCAGCTTATACCTTCAGTCAGCAAGGCCCACACTTCCTACATAAAATCTTATTCACCCAAGAAAAGTGAGGCTCATGTTTTTAGTCCCAGTTATGCTTTTACAGTTTTATATTCATGTGATTGTTCCACAGAGATATGCCTATTCCTTTTCCAGTGAGTCACATATTACTCATATGACACATATTCCCAGGACTGTGCCCTGATTTGCACTTGTCTGGCTCAGACCTGGCTCTATTTACATAACACAATTGAAAAATTGCTGTTTTAAGGGTTAATATGGTTAATTTCTGTCGAGGTTAGTGCTCCGCAGATACTCTCCAGAATAGCACAGTGGTAAAGTGACCTTGCATAATTCACTTATAGAATGAATAACACTGACTTCTTACAATATTATGAAAATTAACTGGGAAGATAAATGCACAGTGCTTGGGGCAATGCCTGGAATATATTATAAAGCGTTCAGTTAATATCATTAGCATTATAGATTTCAGTCTGTATCGAACACATTAACTAGGTATCACTTGATGAAAGCATTGTAATTTGAAGATTTGAAAACTTTGGTTTTTTAACTTGATTCTCTCAAAGTATCCTAATATCTCTACCAAAGTAATTGTTATGTATTCAGTCGCTCACATATGATTGACTATCAGACACTGTTCTACATATGAGTAATACTATAGTAATCAACAGGCAGCTTCTTGTCTTGGAGGAGCTTGCATTCCAGCAGGGAGACAGACAGTAATCTAATAGAGATACCTGTCAATTCACACAGAGGTAAGGGCCAGTAAGAAAAGTGAAATAGAATCAGGAGCTAGGGTAATGGGTAGAGTGGGCTGAATGTGCTAATTTTTTAGCTAAAATATTTGGAATTGACGTCCCTGGCAAGGTAACATCTGAGATGCTGGGATCAGTTAGAGGTGATTTATAAACTTTGTTCAGTGTTAATCTGTTGCACTATTTATTCATAGATTTTGAGAATTTTTTGTTTTTGTAGAAACATTTCTGTTAATAGTGAGGATGTTATGATAGCTGAGTTTAACGATTTGAAACGACAAGAAGGAATATTTTAGGGAGGTACTGAGCTTTAGCGGGAGGGACAAGGTCAAAGAAAGACCAATTGAAGAGGTAAAAAAATTGAGTGATTGGTAGTTAAAGAAATTCAAGAGGAAATAAATGATTCCAGAGGACAAGTAAAAAGATAAGCATGGGAGAGCAGAAAAAAAACTATATATTCCAGCTTACCCTTGCCTGCGGTAAAGATAACTAATGATAAAGTTAAGTCAGCACTTTTCCCTACTCTTTGTGCATAATGTTATCTACCTGAGTCAAGTGAGGCTCTTCTTTTTTCAGTTCTGTTCTTTAGGGCATTATATTTATATGGTTGTTATGTAGAAATATGCATATATCTTTTTCTGTGATTCACACATTGCTCAAGAGTCACTGGCTTCCTGTAACTCTGAAACCCCAAAACCTCCTGAGGATATTTCTCCAGCCATAGTGTTGACTCTTAACAAAACCACAGCTCATGTCATCCCCAGGGCCCTGGCAGTGAGTGCCATTTCCAAACTGGGTGCACTCAGTTTTGTCCTGGCCAGTTCAATAAACTCATTTCAGATATTATGCTAAGTGAAAGAGGAACAAAGGGGAATGCAGCACCTGTCCCTGGAGGTTAACCGCTACTGAGACTAATCTTCTCGGGAAGAACCCCAGCATGTCTGTTCTACACCCTGAGGAAGATCCAGGGGCCTCGTCGATGGCTCTCAATCATGGAGCTAAAAAGTCCACTGTCTAGCAAGGCCAGGCTGGGGGACTAGAGGAATCACCTAGCTAAAGGTCACAGCTTTGTCTCAACTGCAGCTGGTTGCCATATGGAAATGAAGGGCTGGTTTTGCCAAAGCATCTAATTTTTTTAAGAGGTAAATATGTGGCTTTCTATGTGAAATCTCTTTATTTGTGAATGTTGGCAATAAATTAGAATTTTTTTTTAATTCTGAAAACTTAATGATGGTTTTAATGAAGAAAGATGTGGAACCCACTAATGAGCAGGGTCACTTAGGCCAAGTCATTTCTCCTGTATGGGTTCATTATTGGGAAAACTGGGTACTATTGTCTGTGATTCTTCTTCCACTCCTAAGATTCAGCGTTTGCCTTTTGGAGGCCACAACTGAATTCCGTGACGTGACAAGGTCAGTAAGCAATGGGATTGTGCCCACCCTGCCTACACAGGCTACCTTTGGTATGGGAACAGGACATCTACAGTCCTGCCTTTCTAGACCATTCGTAAATATATCAGTAGAAAGTAGACACTTACTTCCAACATTCAACAGACATTTGTGGAGGGCTTGTTCTGTGCCAAGCCCTGCACCAGACACCATCCTTTAGCCTTCCTTATGTAGATAAAGAGATTTGTTCTTTCCAACTCTTTAATGCAGGGCACTCAGCCTTGTGCTAGGCTCTAAAATAAAGACTTACTAATTGTTAGCTTTCCTCTCCCCTTTTCCTGAGGCTGTCCCTGTAGAGGATGCTTGCAGAACTCACTTTGCACAGCTTTTTCCCTCAGCCCAGGATAGGCTCATCTTCCTTTATTAATTTGAAGTATCCTCAAAAGCCAGCACAAACCCATCTTCTTTCATTCCTGCCCACAAACTCTAAACTGTTGTTGTTCTTTAAAAATATTGAGTGCTATAGGCATAAAAAAAAAATTGTATTTAGTATCTACTGTATTCCTGGTCTTGTTCTATCAGTAAACAAGACAGACAAGGATCAGTTTCTACAAACTAAAATTCTATGGGAGTGGGGAGGAAAGGAAGAAACAAGCTATCATAAGTGAGAAATGTATCAAATAGTGCTACATAGAAAATAATGGTGACATGGAAGTTACTTTGGACCTACTTTAGATCGAGTGGCCAGGGAAGACCCATCCGAGGAGATGCTATTTATTCTTTGGCCTGATTGATAAGAAGAAACTGCCATGAATATCTAGGGGAGGAGCTTTCTAGGCAGAGGAAACAGCAAGTGCAAAGGTCCTAGAGCAAGAATAAAATTAGCATTTGGATAGCTATAAAAGAAGCCTGTGTGACTAGAGCATTAATTGGAAGGAGTGAGGAAAGGGTAATAGGTGATATCAGAATTTGTTTAGGTATAAATTTTTTCTAAATTATTTTATGCAATAAGTTTTCTTTCCCCTCAGCTGGAGTATAATTTCCTGAAAGAAGGAAATAGGACTAATCTGTCTTTTTTTGTCTCTTGTAGCACCTCCTTGCTTAGGTAATATTTAGTTAATTAACTGTTATTTAATGAATAACTCACGTATCACTTAGTGTGGCAAAGCAGAGCTACATTTCAATGTGGTTGACTTAGGGACCTTCAGAACAGGCTGCATCTAGTAGCCTAGGAGGTCTGAGCAGTGCGTTCGTGTCCAGCTGCTATTCCAACAGAACCCATGTGAGGACAAATGATCTTCCCTTTCTTCCTAGTTTACCCATGCGTTGTTTCGACTGTATATTGTTTTTGAGCCAGTAGCCAACAGACCTCCATCTGGTTTAGGAGATAAAGAAGCAGGAATGTTTCATCTTTGTAATTAAACAACCCCCAGCACAAGATGGCCTTTCTCCACTAAGCCTGACACTTTGATGAGAGAATTCTTTTTCTCATCTCTGATATCTTCCCAGCCCCACTTCATCCTCTGGGGCCTGAGAGAGATTAAAAGGGGATTGGAATGCAGGCCGGAGTCATTTAGTGTTCTCACCCCTTAGAACAAAACACATGACATAGGCCAGTCCTTTCTGCAGAGCAGCAGACCATCATGTGACTTATTCCACTTGACCTTTTCAGTTCCAGAGTTGAAGAAAAGGACATTGCAGTAGGAATGATATGTGAAGATATTTAATCATACTCCCTTTTTGCATTTCTGGGGAGAAAAAATACTTTCAGTAGAAAGGCAGGGGCTTCAATAATTCTATCATTTCTACCCGTTTTAGACATTAAGAGTTACTTGTGTTAGAATCTGGAGCTCAACAGAACAGTAAATTGCAGGTCTGTCTGGAATAGGCATCAGGATTCCAGTCTAGAGTTGCTTCTTAGTAACTTAGTCCCATTGATTTATTAAATTGTTCTCTTTCTATCTCCTGAACTTTTATTGGTAAATGCCTTTTTAGTTCCTCATGTTAAGGTAGGATTTTTTCCCTAATCTAGCCAGATAATTCATAATTTATTCCAAAGAATAATTTTCTGGACTAATAGTGTTTTTAATTCTTAAAATACAGTTTTCTTTTAAAAATTGTCCATTTGACATGTTTCGTATAAGTGTGTGTATTTGTATTACAAAATCAGTGCCTGGAAAAAAGGATCTTAGTTACTTCCTTTTACTTGTGGATGAAAATCCGTCACCCATAAATCAGACCCAGATGAGAGAATTGCGATTAGAAAATTTCTGGAAACCTAGATCATTATGTGCGTGTGTCCTCTGTGCCATAAGATTTTTAAAGAAATTGGGTAAACTGATTTCTACCTGATAAAACCATTTAGGAAACTGCTAAATGCTGAATTGTGGAGTGATTTTGCAGACTTGAGTCCCATTCTTCTCTTTCTTACCTTTGGTTTCTTCCTTTCTGATGAATTTAATAGAGAATTTTTAAAGGGTTGAGATATATATATGTGTGTGTGTGTGTGTGTGTGTGTATAATATATATGTATATATATACACACACACATATATCATATATATATACATATATATGATATATATATATATATATACATGAAAGTGTTTTTTCTTTACTCACAAGCGTTAAACAGAGCATGTTTGTGTTCAAAATGCAGAGACTAACTATGCAAGTTATCCCAGGCTTCTAATTCATCTTCAGAAAAGTATGTGGGCATCACATTTTCTGGACACCTACCTGGAGTAATGTGTCAGTGTCGAGAACGCACAACTGTAAGCTTATCATCTTTATAGGTGTTGTTCTTAGGCCAGTCAGACCCAGCCCCCCAGAGTTCATTACATTTGAAAAATCATAAGCCCTGATTATGCATAACAGCAGAGTCATAGTCAATTTCATCTAGCTAAGAATATTTACATTCAATAGAGCCCCTCTGAGAAGAAGGGGAAGGAAGTGGTAATTTCATAATCAATTCTGAATTTTGCATGCTTCATGTTTATATAGTCAGGAGTATATGGAATAATGCAGGAATGTCTTGCCAGCAAGTTTCTCTATACAGAACACAGCTTTGGTAGTCCAGAAATAACCTGGCTTTCTTCATGCAGTTTGGGTGCATAAAAACCAATGTGCTGTCCTCATTACTGGACAGCACCTTTTATAATCCGTTAGCTGTAAAGTGTGAAGGTTTTGATAACACACACATATATATATATATGAAGTGCTGAGGACTGTATATTATTGCTACACATCATTTGCTTTCCTGTATCTTTGCATAGAATCTTTATTCCACTGGCCTTATTTGTATATAGGGCCATTTGCAAAAGGAAAGGAGTGAGGGAGGGTATGCTGAGTCCTTTTATTCCATTTCTCCTGGAATACAAGATTTTGAGGGATGTGGGGGTTAGGGGTATGTGTGAATGAAGACTGGAAGCTGTAAACTCAGTGGGAGGAGTAGCACCTCAAGGAAAAAGGCTCCCAGACGTCCACCTCAAGAGGAATTTGTAGCTACTTTCTGTTGGGGATAAACCAGGCCTCTTGTAGGTTCAGCGAACTGGCCATTTCCACCATGGAACCAGTCGTCTTACTAAACGTGACCCCGAGGTAGCTGTTGTGTTTACTCGCCTACATTGGTTATCACTGGATTTTGTATGCTGGAGGCTTGAGGTCCTGGGAATGAAGAGAAGGGGGGCGGGGGGCTGGAATCACCTCCCTGACCAGTTTTTCTTCTTTCTACCCTCACTACATTGAGTCCCTGGCCCCATTGAACCCATAGGGGCCATCGAAAACCAGGTTCCCTACAGCATCAAGGGTCTCCTGTCCAATCCAGGTCCCTAAACTTCTCTTTTATCCTTTATCTTTTCTCCTGCTGATAAAGAAGGATGGAATATGCCCTGATGAAGATACGGAAAATATTGAAAACAGCCAATCCAGATTACTTTGCTGTTTCAAAGCTTCCTTGTAGATTAGATCATTTGCCCTCTTAAAAGCTCAGTGAGCTGCTTTTTCCATGTGTTCCTGTGAATAATGCCTGTGTCATGGTCTCGGCTTGAAAGAAGGGGAGAAACAGTGAAAAGAGAGAGCACACTTTGTTACTACAAGTTTTCGGGAGCTACATCAGTGATGTAAAGGCTGTCATTTTTTTTTCCTCTTTGAAAACATTTTATGTTTATGCCAAATGTTGAACATAGAATCTATGTCCTAGTGCCCAATATTTTGTATGACAAAAGACAGGGTAGAGAGTATATTAATACTTGAAAATTTTACCTAAATACAGTGATATTTTGTATCATATAAATCTAATGGGCAAATGCATTCTACTGGAGTTGTGTAGGGTTTCTGTCAATTTTCAGTCTCAGAGATCAGACAGCATACTAGGTACACAGGGTACTCCACTGCCTTTCAGAAATGTACCATAGGGATGCAACCTCCAAACCCTTGATCAGGGGTCCTAGATCAGGGGTTAGCAAATTTTCTCTGAAAGGGGGCAGATAGTAAGTATTTTGGATTTTGTTGGCTATACAGTATCCCGCATATTCCAACAAAACTTTGTGAACACTGAAATTTGAATTGCATGTTATTTCCACATGTCACGAATATTATTATTTTAATTTATTTCAACCATCTAAAAGTGTAAAAGCCAGTTTTAGGGCACAGGCTATGTAGAAACAGGTAGCGGGTCAGTTTTGGCCCTCAGGTCACACTGTGAAAGTCCTTAATCTAGATATTAGCGATATCTCAAGACAATCTAACCTTCACAAATAAGTTAGTATGTGGGAGGCCCGTTTTCAGATGGACAGGATGGGAGAGGGGCAACTCTTCAGGTATTTGTCTCCTGGGTCTTGAAAGAAATTGTGAAGAAGTGGGATTTCAGACACAAAAACCCTCTTCCTCTTGCTTGAAATGGTTTCTGACATTGAAGATTATTTCTGGAATACATTAAATATGCAGATGCTCCCAGCCTCGCCTCGGTTCCTCTCTGTCTCCTTGTACCTTCCTGAAACATCTTTTGGGCACCTACTGTGTGGAGCCCTTAGTTAGAAGTTGGTGACATGAAATGCAGACAGCACAGGGCACTCACAGCCTGTAGGCAGAGCCAGAGGAGAGAGTGGAGGATCTCGCACAGAGCCAGCAGCCTATTGGGAGGGAGGCACAGCATGCCGCATCCCCATCACCCGCCCTCACACTGCCCAGATTGCATCCTCAGCTCTCAAAGATAACTTCCTTGGCCAGTCACAGTGGGATGACTCATGATTCAGGATGGCTTGACGTGAGCAGACACTGACTCCTTGGTTCCTAGTTGGAAACTTGGATTGATGGGAAGGCCATAACTTCTAAGCTGCTCTGTATCTTAAAGATCCATCCAGAAAAGTATTACCAGGCTTTGCTTTGAGGCAGTGGCTCTTTCTTACACAGTCTGATGCAAATGTCTTAGTCTGAGCCCCCAAACGATAAATACCTGAAACGACACTCATGCCATCATTCTTCATGAGCATTGCCTTCCTTCGTTGAGCAGTATTGTTGTGCCTTGAAAATCACAAGTTGAATATCATTTTGTAAATTAAGTCACTGTATAACTACTCTAAGTCTTTATGCTTGTTAAAGGAATACTTTCATGAATTCTAGAGGCAGCAATGTCATTGATTCAGAACGTACCATCATGGAACCACTTCAGGCTTCCATTTCTTCATCCTTAAAGTGATGGGGTTTGATTAGATGATCTCTGAGATTATGTGATTTACTTTACTGTTTATCTTGTGTGTAATTATGTATTTTTAAATATTGGGTTTTCTTGAAGTAAGGCACACTTATTCTCATAACATGAAGTATCCAACTGTGGAGTATTTAGTTTTTCGGTGGACCTGCCAGACTCCCATGTCAGCCCGTGCTTACCATGTAGGGGGTGTTAGCTTCTCCTTTTGCAGCTGCAGTATCTATGAGATGAGCACCGATAGTTTGGGAAACAAAATGTCCTGGCCAGAAGGTGGGTTGAAAGACACAATTATGAGATTATTACTCTTCTTATTTCACATAATTATAGAGAACTTTTCTCTGAAGAGCCCCACAGAAAGATTGAATCAGTTGGAAGTATTTATGCTAGAGAAGAGAAGACTAGACGGGGAGGATAACTCAATGACAGTTTGGATATTTGGAAGATGAGAACCAACAGTTCTGTCTTCTCACTGAAGACAGAAAATTAAGAAATTGGTAGGAGAGATCTACATTAGATGTGAGGAATAATGCCTTGCCAGTAGGCACGATTAAACACTGATGTGAGTTCCTCACGGGAGGTCTGGGTGGGTTGGGGCTGTGATGCCCTGCCTGGAGCCAGACATCTTGCTCTCTGATTTCCATTGCAGACACTAGGGACTGCCTGTAGGATCCAAGGGGCAGATCCATAGGCCCGGACTCCCAGACCCCTAGCATTGAGTGTGATTAACACAGACATAAAGGACAGCCTTGAAGAGGGCAAGAAACATAGCAAATGTCATTGGAAGGACGTCTGCACCTTCACAGGAAAGAGTGGGGATGTGGCCTGGGGTTTGATGAAAAAAGAGTTTGCCCTCAGCTGGGCAGTGCCTGGCCTGGGGGTGGTAATGATTTCTTATGTCATCAGCCTCAACTTCTCTAGAGCTTCAGCTAATGGGAACTTTCCCCCTATCTGACTCTGTCTCCTACCCATCTCGTATCTGCAGCATGTGGATCAGACTTGCTGTGTTCCAGAGATGACTCTGGCTCCACCTCACTGTGTTTCAGTCCAGAAATGGACACAGTAAACAGGTGATGGTTTTCCTGGTTTTCCCTGCCAAAGCAGAGTTTTCAGCACATACTAGGTGCTCACCGTGTATGTGGTGCCTGTATAAATGGGATAATTGCAGGAAGGAGGAAAGAAGTAGATGTAAAGTCAATAGTGAGCATACTCCCCAGGAATTTCAGAGCCATGATCGAACCATCTGAAAGTGTCACACCCCTCTTGAGTGTCACATGCCCTCCTGGGGTGTCATACTCGCTTGGGATCACTAGCACTGTGGTCAGAAGCACGGGCTTCAGAGCAGAGGCCCAAATTTAAGTGCCTCTGGGCAGCCAGGTACTTAATGTCAGGGAGTGGAGCAGACCAGGGTAAGACAGTAAGGAATACTGGGAGCCGAGGCGGGAAGCCAGCGCCAAGCACCCACACACTGTGGCCAATGGAAACGTGAGCTCACAGTTGCCTGATCCTTGCGTTATTTTCTTTTTTAAACAGAAACTCCAGATTTTGACATGAAATCCCTCGATTTTTAAGTGTTGGCAACTAAAAATATTTGTGTAAACACAGTGAGGGCCAAGAAAATATGTGTCTGCTATTTGCTGCCAGTGTATGACCTTCCCTGTAGAATCACATAGAATTAGGTTCAAATCCTGGCTTCTTACTCCTGGTGACCTTTGCAAGTTACTTAACCTTTCTGAATTTTAGTTTCTGTCTCACAAATATACAGATAAAGATTGCTTCACAGCATAGCTATGAGGACTAAAAGAACATCCATAAGAAATTAATATGGTGCCTTGGATGCAGAGAACTTAACTGTTTAATAATAATGGCTGTAATTATATTATTAGATTAAATCACAAAAATTGCTGGTATACCTGTAGATTTGACCTATAAAAATAGCAATTTCATGTGGTTCAACATATTATTAATATAAGATCATACCCTGTATACATTATTTTATCATTATCGTTAACATTAAGCTTAGCCTCCCACTCCCTAAACACATTATTCTGATGCACTTTTCTTGCTATTTTCCCTATAGCACTTATCTTGTTGATGGTATGCAATAATTTATTCATTCTGTTTATAGCTTATAGTCTGCCTGGTGGTATGTAAACTTCATCAAGGCATATATTTTCTCTATCTTGTTCACTGTCCTTCTCTGCTTACTTCACCCCAGCACTTAGAATAGTAGGCACAAAGTAGGCTCTATGTAAATGTGTTTTGAATGAATAGACTTACATACTGATCTTCCTAAAATTGAATTCAGTCCACCACGGACACTTTCCTTCAAGCCTTGCAGATTTAAGGGAGCTATTGATGACTGTCCTAAATAAAACATAAATGCAAGTTCTTATCTTATGTTGATGGGTTTCTCAGAGCTTCGACTCTTGATATCAAGAATAAGGCTAGTAAAAGGTTTTCTAAGTATTTTGTGCCCCACAATAATGGAAAACTGGATTCAATTAGCTTAATTAACCAGAAGCATTCGATGAGTATTTTTTTCCTGGTTTTACACGTGAGCTTTGTATAGTGCTGTATTTTTAAAAAGATCATCGGTTGTCTTTGCCCTCAGAAGGAAATTAGATTTGTAAGAACTCTCCTTGGCAGTACAGTATGCTTTCACTGTGTGTGTGTGTGTGCGCGTGTGTGTGTGTGCGTGTGCGTGCGCGTGCGCGGGCACACATATGCATACATATATTCAGTAGTAAAGCTAATATAGGAAAAGAAATTCAGTTTAAAAAGCCCACTAGTAAAGGGCAAGCCTGACTGGATTCCAGAGACAGAGGAGAAAATGGTGGTATTGTCTTTAGAAGGAATGTCAGAGAAGCCTGCATCCAGAGGAAAGTGCTGATAAGCGGAATGACAAAAGCTGGCTTCATGAGTGATTCCCAGCAGCCAGGGTACGCTTCCAGCTGATTGCCCTGTTATTTTCGGTATTCCCCATATCATGACTAAATACGCAGAGCTTGACTGGAGGCCACAAATATGGTAAGTCAGTGGGATATTCTGGGAGGTGCTACATTATTTGCAGGGCACTTTCTATACTCCTGTCTGCTCCCACTCACCCCCCATTTAAAGAGTTAAGAAAATTCTGACCAGCTTCTACCTCTTTCCTGGGAAGTAGAAAAACCTTTACGTTTCCCAAGGCTGATATTTTTAGATGCAATGCTCTGTCCAAAGTGTTAACTAATTGAGTTATCAGGTTTCATATTTGGCCACACAGAATGGCAGTGGAAGAGGGAGAGAGCTTCCCAGAACAAGTAAGCATTTACATTTCCTTATAGAAGTGCTGCTTTGGCCTGGATAGTCGTACCTTTTGAAAAATGTTTGTTGCCAGATAGGAAGGAAGTTGGCTGTCTGCACCATGGATCCCCTGATTTCAATGTGGGGGGACAATGGGTTGTCCTTTCTGTTTTGCTCGGATCTGAATTCTAGGTATGTTTTGCCTATGATGTAATTTGGAGTATTCTCATCTCAGGCCTTTCTTAAGAGGGTGCTTAATAAAATGCAGAGAGGTAGTGGGCAATTTGGGGTGCGGGAAGGGCCTAGTGGACCCAAGAATGTAAGAAGGTTTAAATATTCCCACTTTTCTCAAGAGAAATCTGTGGGTTTTAAAACTCACCTTTTTATGGTATATTAATTGTAAGGGGAAATGTGGAGTTTTATAATTGGAGGTGAGAACACCATAGAGTTCAAATTTGTTTTGGAAATTCATATAAATGGTAGATGGAGGATGTAATTAGAGGTTGGAAAATGTAGTTTTATTTCTGTTTCAATAGATTTGCACACAGGTACAAATATTTAATTTTATTTAATAATTTTAAAGAATTAGCATAATAAGCCATTTTTGGATGCTACATGGGAAAAGGAAGTAAATATTTGCTTTAGTTTACAAAATTTTGAAGTATTTGATTCTGAGGGATTTATAGAATACTATTTAGATTATGGCATACTTTAAAATTTCATGTTATCTCATTTCTGTGTCTTTTTGGTTAATACCCGTTTTAACTATGAGAACGCACATATACTATGCATGGTATTTGCTATTAATACCGTGTATCAAATCCTGAGCATAAAATGAACAATTTGTAAGCAAAATTTAGTGAAATGGTCATAATAACTAGAAGGTGACACATTGGTGCTAGTTCTAACATCAGGTAGGCACACATGCTAATGGTTTTGAGAAAATAACTGTCATTTCATAGTGTTATAAAAAGCAATTTGGAGAACTTCTTCAAAATTTTGGTCCCTATTTTAAATAGATTTACTTTTAATCTTTGTATTTTTAGAGATAGATTAATCTTTTAGCAAAGAATATTCTTATGAACTTTACAGAATGTTGTTATACTTTAGAGTAGACATTTATAAGATTTTAATCTGAGTGAAACTACAAACATTCTGTGTGCCTCAGAGAAAAGGCCTTTTCAGATTAAATTTTGAGATTCATAATAAAGATATAAATATTGTTTATGAATCACAGGCATTAATTATAACTTACTAGTAATATAAGCATATTGGCAGATGTGTCCTAAAAATTATATATATAATGTCACCCTAAAAATAATTGATTCAGCCATCAAAAATTATGAGCTGTGTTGAAGGTTGAACTTTGGATGTGCATTCTGTTCTATTAGTTGTGGAACTGAAAACTTTATGTATGTGTAATCATAACAACACTCACTGATTACCTAGTGAGACTTGGCTTTGAGAAATACTAATTTGCTAGGAAGTTTTGAGCCAAGTGCAGATATAACAGATCCTAAAAAATATACCTGACAAGCTTTGGTCTTTTATGGATCGTGTTAAATTTAAAAAAAAAAAAAAGATCTGAAAGGAAAGCTCAAATAAAAGCAGACCATCTTGTTTCTGCCTCATGTCAGAATATATCAACTAAATGGTAAAAGCATTTGAATCAGCCCATATGTGCAGCATTTTCTGTTTTGGTGGGCCTGCTGTTTAAAAAAACATGTAATAAAATGACAGACTGAATTTGAAATTATCCTGCCCTAAGCAGTGACTCTGGAAGGGCACTGACCCGACACAGATCACACAGAAGTCCCATCACAATAGAGTAGCATGTACTATTGCTGTACTGGGTTTAGCTGGACAATGAATAAGAATTATTCATCTCCTGTTTTCATCTCTGACTTGAATGGGAGACTGAACAGTCTATCTGCATGAGCTGCACTATGGATAAAATCCTTGCAAAGAGGGTATAGTAGATAATTACATTTTCACAAACGATTGTTAATACCTCTCGCTACTTCTGTTTAGTTTGTGGTTTCTATAGTATTGTTTAGAGATTTTATATAGGTTCATTTAGTCTTTGTTTTGGGAGAAACTTTCAGTGATTTTACAACTTGTTATTGTGAAACATTTGTAGCACAAACTTTCCAAAAGGGTAGATATTTATGTAACTTTCCCAATTTTAGACACTTTCGTGTGCTGTTAATAATCAAGTCTTTATAGAAGAACTAATTTTGCCATGAATGATTTATGAAAAATTAACTCTTAAACTTGAACTCAAATAATGCTCATAAAAAAGAAAGCTAAACTCTGCTATTGAGCAAAGCTTAAATTTAATGCAATTTTAATGTGCATTTTAGAGACAGCTAATGATGAGCTTTCAATAGCTGAAAATTATTTTTAAGCCTTATAAAGGTACTCTATTATAATACCATATAAAAATTCTTGGTATTATTTCATTTTTTATCTTCAAACTCAGACGTGCTCTATTTTGTATGTCTGGTTTTCAGTAATCAGTTAATAAATGCATACTTAATTATTGGGAGAATCCTAATTTTATTGCCGATAATTTTCACTTTGGGAAGTTGGGGGCAAATAGGAAAATTTATATAGTCAGTCTCAAAAGAGGAATCAATAAACCTGTCTTTTTGTTGCTGAGACTATAGTTTCTTGTTTTGAAATGGAAATTTTTAGTTATGTAGTATAATTTTTACTCATCAACTAACTGTTTTCTTCTATGTGAAAATGCAAAGATACCACCTTCTCTCAGTTAAAAATTTTGGCTATAATCAATTTTAAACAATATTTATAAGAAAAAAGAGAATTGAAATCTAGGTGTCATGTCTTTTTGAACAGTCATTCTTTTTATAATGTTAAGGCTTTTTTAGTCACAGAGAAAACTATATTTGCCAACTCTTTATCCTAATGCGTATATTTATTATTTTTCTTTTTACTATTGTCCTGAGAATATGTTGTAAAATCTAGTAATAAAAATTAAACTGTCTTCTAATAATACTACTGATGAATTTATTTTTAGGTTATATAACAAATTTCAGAGTATATTAGGTAGATATCTACAGTTACTAATTAATCATTTATTAAGCATAAAAGCCGACAAAGAATTTCTTTTATTTTAGGGTCTACTTTTGACTACTATATGAAATAAAGATCTGTATAGACATTCATGATAGATACTCATTTCCAGAGAATAATATTGGGACATTTATGCCATTTTAATAACTGACAAGTGAATAATGTAACCAATTTAAAAAATATAAAAAGTCAATGTCAAATTGCTTTGTAAAATCTGGGTATGCTTCAGTTTTATCTAGTCTTGAATTCTTGATTATATTGTGTTTTAACTTAACATCTTTTCGATATATTACCGATTTACTTGTTTCTATAATTCAATGATTATTCTGTTATATTTTGAAAACATTTGTGTCAATAAGCTAAATGTTACTTTGAATTCTGTAGCTCTGTAAACATAGACTGGGTCTTAGTCATCTTTTGATCCCCTGAGCCTGGTGTGTGTTAAGCACTCAATAAATGTTAGAATTTTTAAACAAATCCTCATCTTTAAAGAGTATAGCCTCTCATAATTTTAAGCATCTCATTAAAAGAGTATTTGAATTAAATTGAAAGTAAAGTTGGTATTACTTATATAGCTGAAAAAGAGCCAAAAATATTTAATAAATTCAATTGAAAATAATGTCGAACCTTCTAGCCACCATTTAATTTTATAATAAGAGACAGGATTTTAAATGTTTTAAAAGATTTTAAACAGAAAATATTACTAAGTAATTTTCCACTTGAGCGACCAAAATGAGATTGTTTTCCAGTCTAGAAGTTTCCCGGAATATAGGATTTGTATATGTAGTTGTGTTTACACGACAATGACAAGTTGTCTATAAAGAATTTTCATGCTATCTCTCTGACATAGCGGCACCAATTGCAATGGGATGTGTTATTCATTTCTCACATGTCATTTCCACGAATATTAAGTTGACATTCTGAGAACAGTATTATCCACTGGAAAAGTGAGTAGTGTCAAAGTATTTGGAGTATGTGGACAAAGCCAATTGGAAAGATCCTATCAGGAAGAGGGCTGAAGCAAGGGAGCAAAAAGGCAAAAAACAGGGCAGTTAGCGTGATCCTGGTCCATACTGTGCAGAAATAGCAGCACTGCATTCATTTAGACCTCATCTTCCTGTTCAGTCATAGCTCTTGCCTAAATTATTCTGTTCAGAGGTGGTAGGCATCTGTACCATGAAGTAAGTCTTTGACAACTTTGTTGTAGACAAGCCACTGTCAGAGTGTGGTCTAAGAACCCCCAAGTGTCCCCGAGACTCTTCTAGAGTACTCCACTTCCTGTGAGGTCCCCCTTTTCTAACTCCGTTATCTGTTTGAGACCAGATTTCCTTCACATGCTTCAACCAAAACAATACATTGCCACAGATTGAACGTAGAAATAGATATGAGGATCTGTCTTCTGCTGTTAACATATTTAAATACCTTGTCTAGCGTCACAGAGTTTGTAAATTGCAGAGCCAGGTTTTGAACCAAGGCATCTGGCTCCAGAGCCTGAACTCTTAAATTGTCAAACTTTTATTGACTTGCTGATAGGTCTAAACTAATCCATTACTTTCTATTTTCAAACACAAAAAATCTGTATGACATGCCAACCCTGATTTAGTACTTTCATCTTCATACATAAAGGGCATCTCCATAGATATAAGTCTTTACTCCCAAGATCCCTGTAATATGTCTTAGCTGTTAGACTGTAATATAACCAGATATTTTAAAGTCACCTACTATGTTGTAATTACTTATAGCTACATATTCCAGTGGTGACCTTAATGTTGAGATAAAGTCTACTCTCATGTATTTTATGTAATTGAAAAGAACATCCTTCTTTATTATCTTTATTACCTGTTTTCATTGTACTTCTTAAAAATCTCTTGTGCATCTGGGTACTATTTGTGCTTTTTCTCTCTCTTCCATGTCATAGCATTCAATGTAAAGATGTTAAGTCTTCTATTTTTAAATCTTGTCCAAGAAAAATGTAAATGTTGCTTGAAGATTATTTAATATTCACAAATCAGTCTCTCAATCTATCTATCACTACTTAACCTTACTTTAAAATACATATTTTTATTCATTGAAATAAAAACTTATTTAGCTCTATTTTCACCAGGGGCTCCTGAGATCTCTTTGTTGATCATAGACTCGAGTAGAAATGAAAAATTTAATGAAAAGAGCAATAGCATTTTGGTAAATGGGTTTTAAAGAGAATCAGTATGAAACCATCCTCACCATGAGCCCCCCAAAAGGCAGAGAGCTTCATTTACCAGCAAGGCTCCAGCTGCACCAGCTGGCACACATTTTAGGACAATAAATTCAAGAACCCTTTCTGTCACTAGCTACCGCCTCCTCTCCCTCTGGTGCTGTGGGCCTCACCCTTCAATTCCTCTGGGCTTTCAACTCCAGGCCTCTAATTATCTGACCAGGCAGCTCAGTCCAGTGTATTGTGATTTCCTGGCTGAGTCCCACCATACAAAGTATATTTATGCATTGGAAGAAAATAGTTATGTTCGCAATATTAAGTGTATCTACACTAAAAACAAGCTATTTATTTCCTGATCTCAAAAAGAAAAGGAAAAAGACTGTTTGGAAAGTGTTCATCTACTCAAGTAAATCCTTTCTCTTTTCTCCTGATACCTAGACCAATTTTAGCTTATCACTGTTTTCAGTTGCTATATTTAAAATGTGAATAGTTCCCCGGATTAAATATTTTAGGACTCATGCAAATGCCTCCTACATAATAAGGATCCTTAGGCATGAAGCCCTGACATCCTTGTTCTGATTCATAACATACCAAATAAATGGAAAAATCCCAAAGTTGACGTGTTTTATATAATCTACCATATATAATGCCAGAAGTAATTGCTATGCATTTCCTAAGTGATAAGTAGCAGTATCTTAGTATTACAAAGTGCATTTATAAGGGAGCCTGCAGTTCGTTTAGCCAAGCTATGCAACAACTGATATTTGTCCTATAAACAAAGATTCCCACAGACTTTCAAATTTTGACTGCACAATACCGTTGCATTGGGGGTTCAGAGCAACTTCATTTGATGTCTAAAGAGGCAAAGCTGTCTGTTGTTTTTAGCCCTCTTCATCTGTGAGGCGTGGGTCACAATATTTAGATGTTGTTCCCCACAGGATACGTAGAGTCACTGTGTAGGGAGAGTTACAACATGTATATACTTTGGAGAAAGGGATATTAGACCAGTTGACCTTGGAGAGCCCATTCAACCTAGGAGTCTGGCAGGAAAATCTTCAGCTAAGTTCTTTTACTTGTTCAAACCATAAAATTGTGTACTAATTTATTTATTTAAACCTTTTTTAATTTTTCAATTACAGTTGACAAACTATATTATATTAGTTTCAGGTGTACAACATTGTGATTAGACATCTATATACCTTATCAGGATGAAGCGATCATCCTGATAAGTCTAATACCATCTTACACCATACATAGTTATTACAATATGATTGACTATACTCCCGATGCTATACTTTAATTTCCTGTGACTATTTTTATAACCGGCAGTTTGTACTTCTAATCTCTTTCACCTTTTTTACCCATTCTCCCAACCCCACTTCCATCTGGCAACCATCAATTTGTTCTCTGTATCTGTGAATTTGTTTGTTTTGTTTACTTTGTTTCTTAGATCCCACATATAAGTGAAATCATGGTATTTGGTTTTTTCTGACTTATTTCACATAGCATAATACCCTCTAGGTCCATCCTTGTTGCAAACGATAAGATTTCATTCTTTTTTATGGCTAAGTAATAGTCTATTGTACATGTGTTCCACATCTTCTTTATCCATTTGTCTATTAATGGACACAGGTTGCTTCCATATCTTGGCTTTTATAAATAATGCTGCAGTAAACATAGGGATGAGTATCTTTTTGAATTAGTGTTGAGGATCTGAATAGACATTTCTCTAAAGAGGACATACAGATGGCCAATAGACATATGGATAGGTGCTCAATATCACTAATCATCAGAGAAATGCAAATTAAAACCACAATGAGATATCACCTCACACCTGTCAAAATGGCTGTCGTCAATAAATCAACAGACAATGCTGGTGAGGATGGAAAAAAATGGAATCCTTGCAATCTGTTGGTAGAATTGTAAATTGGTGCAGCCACTATAAAAAAACAGCATGGAGATTTCTCAAAAACTTAAAAATAAAACTACCATGTGACCCAGCACTTTCAATTCCAGGTATTTATCCAAAGAAATTCAAATACTAATGCAAAAAGATATACACACCCCTATATTCAATGGAATAATTCATCCTCTTTCTTGTACGATGAGGTACTGGTAAGAGCATTAAATCCAGGAACCTCAAATTTTATTTTTAGCCATTTCCTAACTAGTTAAGCAAATCATACCTCTCTTTGCATCAATATCCTATTTATACAAATAGAGATAATTCGGTGATCTCTACACACCTCAAAAAATAAGGCTGTGTAAAAAAACAAATGTACTTTTGTTGTTAACACAAAACAAGCTGTGTATTAAGACTAGGACATAATTATTACTATATTGAAATTTTGCTTACCAGTTCACCAGTTCAGGGCTATGAACCCTGAGATTATTTAGTAAATATTGTTGAGAAGAGTTGAGGGCTCATACATGCCTCTCACGCTATAACACAATAGTAAAGGAAGGCATGATGGAGTACATGATCCTTCCGGCGTAGGAAAGCCTGTTCATTTAAGATGGCCACTTCCTTGGCTGAGCAATGGGGTACAAATTACTGTATTTTATAGGCAGCCTCGCTCACAGGAGAACAACAGAGAATTTCTTAAAAAAATGTATGTTCATGTGGGAAATAACTGAGACAAATGAACTAGATGAAACAGAAAAGATAAAAGGATGACAGACAGTGATAAAGTCTAAGACCCCAGTGGTTCTACATTTTTGTTCATTGCTCACCTTCTGCCCAAAAGATGGAAAGGGTTTCAGTCATATGTTTTGAATAGACTGTCGTCCACAAAATTTGCACGTTATGAACCACATCAACTACTATTTTATGCATTCTTTGATTGCATTCTTGTTTTAATTCAATGGGAAAAATAATTTCTTAAAATAAAGATGCTTAAAATTTCCACAAGGACTAAATCTTCCTCATATTAATATTTCATCTTTGTGGCATAAGATAGAAAAAGAAAAAAGAAAATTTCTCCAGCGCTGTTAAGTGTTCTGAATTTCTGAGCATCGAGATTGCTGTGGATAGACTTGTTTTTTTCAAAGCAACATATTGTCATGTCTTTCGTGTGTCTTTGTCCCAGGAGATTACCAGAAACATGTCCAAACACAGCAGAGGTTTCAAACAAGTCTGGTAATAAATATATCCACAAATACCTTTCAAAAGTGGTATTTTCATTTGTGTCTATTTTCCAGGCTTATTTATTTGGATCTATACATGTCAGAATAACCAAAGATAAATATTTTACAAATTTTAAGGTTGTGTCCCTTTTGTATAACTTCACTCTTACGTAAGACAAAACACCGTGTCCTAAAATGTCCTTGAATGGAATAAAGTGAAAGAGTTCATTTTGTTTTCATTTTAAATTTCAAAAATCATTTTGGATAAAGAGCTACTTCTCCTTCTATGTCTTGTGTTAAGTACCCTGGCTTCAATAGGATGTTTATTAGCACTTTTCCATTTTTGCTCATTTGGGAAATACACCATTTACCATTAGCTTTAAGAGTACTTTCACTGCATATCATTGCATAATCTCATAGAGTTTTTAAAGGAAGGAGGGAATTCACCTTTCATTTAGTCTATTTAATTCTATTTAAAAATGTATCTACTCTATCAATTAGTAACATGATTTATAGCATTCTACCAATACATAATAGTGTTAGGACATAATCTGTGTGTACAGCACACCAAGATCCCTTGAAACTTCTATATCATGAGGAAATTTTTTAAAACAAAAATTCGAAGTCCAATTGGTTTCAAATTCTGTACCTATTAGTACAAATCAGAACAAAAGATTACTATGTTGACCTCATATTATTAAAACATACACAGCTCTCTTCCCCTAATACATATGGCTTTATATCCCTTGAGAGGCATCTGAAATGGATATTTAAATTTTTTCTTTATGTTATCAGAAAATTTCAGACAAACTCAAATCCTGTTCGGCAGCTGAACCGTATCAACTTTATGTTGAAAAATATTGGAAATACCCAACCAAAAACATCCAACGTGCACTTTTCATTTTTCCTATGGTAAACATCTTTCTTCTCTGTATTTCTTTTTATTTCTAATCAATCTCCAGGAGAATTTTTAGGAGTTTGAATTCTAGGTGAGAAAAGACACTGTAAGGGGCTAGATTCTGCATCTTCCTTTTGATGTAAACCAGATCATAGTAGACAGACTTGATGAGAGCGGGTTTTATCAGTATGGCAAAGTAAATCTCTTGAAAACACTGCCTTTGTAAAAACAAAAGCCTGCCAGCCCTGTATTTATTTTTTTAACTGAGTCCCACTCCGTTCTACTTAAAGATAAAGATGGGAGTGTTGTTTGCCTTTCCATTTCAGAGAGGCCACTGTGCACAGACACCCTGGCAGGTTTGAAATTTGCGACAGCAGGGGCCTTTCTGGCAAAGGTCCCAGTGTAAAGATGCTAACCATGCCTAACATGTGTTAGGGGACTGTGACCTCATTTTCAGGGATGAACTGAGGTTACTTCCAAACAAAATCCATACAAACAAAGGCAGCCTTGTAGCAATCAGAGGGAATCTGTGGAGGCAGACCCCTATACTTGAGTGGTTTTGCAAGTGATGATTAAAGATAGAGGTAGACACGAGGAGCATTTTTCTTACTGGTTAAGCCCCAAACCCTCCTCTTACTGTTGTTTTATTTTCAATAACTGGGTAACCATTAAATAAAAAAGAATAAAATCTTAATAACCCAAGGTTTTCCCTAACTAAAAGAGTTCATTTTTTTCAAGCACTTGACATGCAAACAATACACAAAATTCCCCTTTATTTAAAAATCTTTGTATCCACCCTGAACACATACCTAAAAAGGATCTATTTGCAAACATAAATACCTAATACCCCTTTGGTGGGAAAAAAAAAAAAAGAGAGAGAGAGAGAAAACAGTCTCGTAAAAATCTGAGGGTTTTTATTGACAGGAGGCAGATTGTTGCATGAATGTCACAGTTGTTTTGGTTTGCACAATTGGTCGCATTCCTTTGACATTGGTCAGAAATTAAGTCACTGTGCAAGATATCTATAAAATATCAGCATATGATATCTTACTCTAAAATATCTGGCAACTTTGAATGGGCACTATCTCAGTGGACGAGTCCCAGGATATAAGCAGTTATTCTGCTGTAGTCTAGTGGGTAAAAAAAAAACAAAACCCCTCATGTATTTGGGCAGGACCATGGCCCCATGTCCTACATCAAAGCCTTAAACTCAGAAGAATGCGACTCTCAAGTGACTTGACCTTTTTTCATTGAAAATTTTATTCCAAATAAACACATTTATCTTGGATTTTGAGAAGTTCTGCAAAGCACCTCCATTTATACTTCAAAAGTATAATTGGCATTAAAATCACTAATTGAGGATCAGTGCCATAGAGGATTTGAGGATTTTGATAAGCAAGCCCCATACTGCATAAGTTCCTTTCCTGATTGAGAGTAATTTATAAATCTGTATTACTTTAGTCACCAAAAATTACTGCTGTGTTACCAAGAAAAGCCTCTCATCTTCGATTTCTGGTTGTAAAAGTTTGCTTTAAAAAGGGAACTATAGAAGAGTATGAGAAAGGGGAGAGAGGTGGACATGAAAGCCAAAATTTTTAAATCTAGCATTTAGAATTTAACGTTCTCTCGTGTAAAGTTAAAAGTTTGTCAGCAGACCTTCAGAATGCCTCTTGCAGCACTCCTTTCTTTTTCATTCCACCTGCTATCCCCCAAACCTCTACATTACATAGAGCTGTATTTTCATAATGACCTCATTCAGTGTCTCTCACCTCTAGTTGCACATTAGAATCATTCGAGTTTCGTTTATCAAAATGACCAGTTGAATCTCTGGGGGTAGGGCCTGAATGTCTGCTTTGTTGTTGTCGTTGTCTTGGTAGGTTGACCACCATTGACCTACAGATTTTTTTGGTCTCCATTTCCTCCCATATTCTAATGTGCCATCACTTGGGTTAAAATATAGATATAATAATTTCCTTCTGTTTCTTAAAACCCTTCACCATCTCCTGGTATCTTTATGGTGAAGTTAAATCAGATTTATCTGCCATTCCAAATCTTCTATGAACCTCTGCTATATACTATTTCCCCCAGGGACTCTCCTTTTCGGTGGAGATTGTCTATTCACCATTCCTTTTCATTTCTGCGTCTCCACCCACTTTTCTTCTCCCCACAAAGTCCTCTCTTGAAGTCTTACCTCCTCCTCTTAGCTGGTTTCCAAGCTATACCCAAGATGCAGAAATGGCTGTGCTTAATGAACCTCCATGGACTCTCACAGCTTCTATAGGTTCCTCTACTAAAAATTCCAATTTCACATGCTTGCTTCAGTTGCACAGCTAGATTATAAAATTGAAAGCAGTAACTGCGTTCTCACAGTAAAGGCAAAGTAGACATTACTGCTTCACTGCTAGATATTAAACCCTTTATTAAATATGAACCCTTAATCCTGGTGATGGAAAAACAATGTAACATTCACTTTGAAGATTATCTTAATAGTTAGAAAAGATGTATTATTTACTACTTCAAGTACAGACTTGCGATTTCACCTTCCGCACAGCCTCACTCACAGTGGAGTTTAGATTGTGGATTTAAGAAAACAGATTAATGTACTTCCTGGATATGTCTGCTTAAATATACTGGTATCCTAATTGACATTTAAATTAGCATGTACAATGTGAGAAGGTCATAAAATTGTTGTTCTTCCTGGTCCATACTTTCTGATGTATTACCAGAAACCAGGCAATGTGATCTGTTGGATCCGGGCATCTAGATAATGCTTCTGGAAATTTTTAGTGGAAGAAGCTTTATGAGAGGTGTGTTAGGATCTTCCTGAGTAGTAGAAAGCATAGTTAATAGGAGGCCTTTTATACGGTAAACTTTATATTAGTAGTTCTTTTGTTGATTTTCTAAAAAATGGTTAGCAGCCAGGAATCATAAAAGTACACATATTCGTTAAACATTTGGTTTTTACCTTAAGCCAAATAAATGTGCATCCATTTATCAAATGTGGATCCATTTATCAAATGTGGGATATAAAATTGAGGCCTTTTCTCCAAGCATGGGTCTGCTGACTAGAGTTCATGTTGTCCGTCCATAACACTAATGCTTTTTCTTAGAGTCTGTATCTTTAAAGGAAAGCTAAAAATTAATCAGTGAAGTAACCTGAGTATAGAATCTTTCTGGAGTGTTCTAAATTTTTTTTCATTCCTTACAATAGTCTCATCCATGTCAGATTCAGCAGCAACATTTTTAGGAACTTCTTTCTAATAAGTCTTTCCAAAGAATTTAATTTTATTTTCATAAAATACTCTTTCTCTATGTACCATTTCATAGTTTAAATAATACCTAATTAAATACATAATTACAGCAACCAGAACAACTGACATAAACATGTTAGAGAAGAAAATACAATTGACTACTAATAGGAACCACCAGAGAAAATTCACCTATACTTGGGCATCAGTGCTGTTAGACAAAAGAAATAGTAAATGAGAGAGTTTGGTTAAAAAGACAGTTACCATACTCCAGCAATATATCCCTGGGATGTGATATCACACAGATCTGAATTCAACTTCCAGCTCCAACACTATCTGACTGTAGGAGCTTCCATTTTCTCTTTTAAAATATATAAATATCAGTATTGAGGATTGTTAAATTCTTATATGCAAGGTAATTTAGCAGAGTACCTGCCTCTCTGATGACTCTGAATAATTGTTGCTGATGTTTCTTTACTTCTTTAGTTAGCAAATTTAAGTTCCTTCTTCTCTTTTATGTCACTCTGGAATAACAGCCAAGAAAGGCATTGGATAGTAGGGGTTAAGGACAGAACTCACGTTAAGGACGTGAGTTCTAATCCAGGTTCTGCTTCTAGAAGAATTCCCTTTGGCAAATTACCTAACCTGATTTTTCTAATCTGCCACAAAGCAGATGATAACAGCACAGATTTCACAGACTTCTGAGAATGAGTATGTCCCAATCTATGGAAAATGCCTCACGTATTATAAATGCCTAATGATTATATCAGGATACTTAAATGCTTTATGATTCATCAGGCGCAACAGAATGCAGACTTTACCTGCATATTTTTTGTCAGTTAACTGCTAAAACAAAACGATTGCTCCATAGGTGATCCCAGCAAGCATATTAAAAATCAAGCTATGTGCCTAAATTGAGTTAAGAAACCAGAATAAACTCAGACTCACTCTTTTATCTTCTCTTGAAGTTTAGAAGAACTCCTAATTCTGTGACTAGACTTTCTCTTTCTTCATCTAGTGAAATGGAGAGAGAACAAGAGACTGGAGAAGGTACAAAGCAGACTTTTTTGTTCCAAGTTAAATTGGTGTAGGCTTTTGCTTCTTAAAGAATAGTTAGAGCACGGGACTATACATTGGAGATCAACATTTCTTTTTTCAGCACTTGCTAAGAGTTTGTTATTCAAAAATAATCTCTGAACAGGACATGGACCTGCCCTAAAATAGATTACAGTGCAATCTTGAAGGGATAGCTGGCATCTAAGCTGACCCGACTAAGTGCTATAGGAATCTGGAGAGAGAAGGGGTTATGCCCAGTGTTTAACAGAGAAAACAGCAAAGATGAAGTGACATTTGAGCTGGATGTAGGATTTAGTAGGTGACTCTCTTGATGGGAGATTAGGCGCAAGCAGTGGTGATGAGCATTACTGGCAAAGGGGTATCCTGAGTGAAGTCACCTTGCCAGGGAAATTATCAAGAAGTAATAAGCCCTTAAAGAATAATAAGCCATCTGGATTACTTATTCAAGATCAGTATTCATGTTTTAGTAAAGGCTGGAAGTGTTTGGGGCAGGTTTTAAAGGACCTCAGAGTCTATGCCATAGAAGTTGATTGAATACTATGGTTTAAAAGCAGGAACATTTTTACAAGTGAAGCATGTCATCAACTGTATTTAAACATGTAAAAGTAGATCTATTTAGGATGAAACTAAAGGTAGGCATATGGAACTCTGCTTACTCAGCCTTACTCTTGATCTCAGTGTTCTTGAACCCTAGGGCTCCACAGAACTGCTGGTATTGAGGAAAGAGCTGGGCTTATTATCAAGAAGTTGTGGCTTTCAATTCTTGCTGCTTACATATGAGCTGCGTGACCTTAGGCAAACCACTTAACATATGAAACTCAGTTTTTGCATCTATAATAAAAGTTCCCATCTTGATTGATTTTTAAAGAATAACAATGTGTGTATAATAATATATGTACTGCTTAGTGAGGTCCCTGACCTGTAGTCGGCCCTCACTTAATTGCAGCTCTCATCCTTGTCAGAATTTTCTCAGAACCTTCAGTGGCTCCTCAAGAGCCCCTGAATAGTGTTGGTGCTTCTGGAATACTCAACTAGGGGCAGTGTGCTGACTACAACCTCCTGGTGGTGTTAGAATAATCTAGACATTACACGGCTAGGACCTAAGCTGGACAAGTAATAAGGTGAAAAAAAAAAAAGCTTAAGCATATTTCCAGCAATAACCAGTTTTACTTGGCTGCATAGACATAGGACACAAAGCCTAGAACATGCCCAGAATGGACAGTCTAATAAGAGACCTCCCCTCATTAAGCTGGGCCCCAAATATAAGGTTGGACAGAAAGTAAACCCACCACGTGGAAGAGTATAACAAAAATGTGCATGTTTCAGTTTGTTACCAAATGGAAAGGGAAAAAATTCTCCCCTAAGTATTTGTAACCACAAGGAATTCCTCATTTCTATACCAGTTTGGTCTAAATTTGTATAGTCTTAAAAACCAAAAACCCTCAAGGCTTTTGGGGTTGATAGTACCTCTAGGAAACCGGCAGAAGCAATCTTAAATTCCAAAAGAATTCCCAAAGATGAATTTCTAAGGAATATAAGCTCACAATCAATAATCACAAACTGTGGAAAGTATAGATTGGTAAAAATCACTTTGGAAAAAAAGTTTGTCATTAACTAGTAAAGTTGAATAAGCACACACCCAGTGACTCACCATTTAAGATGCTATTTTAAATATATACCTTTAGTCTACAGCCATGCCAACCTGAACATGCCCATTCTCATCCGATCTCGGAAGCTAAGCAGGGTCGGGCCTGGTTAGTACTTGGATGGGAGACCAGCTAGGAATACAGGTGCTGTAGGTGTTAAAAAAAAAAAAAAAAGAATGAGCTAATAAATATGTAAAAAACGTTTCCTCTGTGCCCCAGAGCTAGTGACCAGAATGTTGATGGCAACACGGTTCATCTTACACCCAAACTAGAAACAACACTAACATCCATCCACTCTATAGTACATAAATAGATTGTGTTATAATCACATAATGGAATTTTCTGCAAGCAGGAATGATAAATTGACGACCTTTATACATGTCAGTGTGGATGATGCTAAGAAACACAACATTAGACAAAAGTATGTCACAGAATGATTCATAATGTGTGCTTCCACTTATATAATATGCTAAGATAGTCAACTTCGTAATACTTAGGAAGGTATATATATATATAGTTGTTAAAACTAGAAAGAAAGGCTTGAGAATGATAAACTAGAACGGAAGATGTCTTTGGAGAGCCAGTCAAGGAAGAGCTCATTGGAAGTATGCACAGTTACTTGTAAGTTTCATTCTTGAGCTGACGAGTATGTGGGTATTTCTTTTATGATTTTTCTTTAAACTGTTCGTATATGTTTTATGTACTCTTGAATGTCCAATACGCATTATGGTAAATATTTTTTTAAAGGAGGAAGGAACCTATAAAAATCCCAGAGACAGAATATTTAATAGATGCTTACATGTAACTTTATGGAAGAGGGTTGAGGGACAGATGACAAAGAAAATAAGATTCACTCTAAAGTTGTATTCCTGAGTAGCTAGGATAATCTTGGGACCTTTAAATCAAAATAAGGACATCAAAGGAACTTATTATTCACATCTCTATCGTTAGTACCTAGTTTCAGTGCCAGATACGTTATATGTTCTCATTGAACACTTGTTATTGCTGTTGCGGTGAGTCAATTGTGGGATATGGAAGTGGAAATATTTTGGGATACAGATGAGCACAATGTAGATACAGAGTGGTGGATTAAGAATGGTAGAAGTCATGGTAGTGATGAGGTCACTTTGGGAATGAGCACAAGAAGGAAAGAAATGTGAGTTCTCAACATGCAAAAGGCCCAATTTTTAGTGATGGGTCGAGACCGTAAGAAAACAAAAAGGAGTGAACAAAAAGATGAGAGAAGCTAAAGGGAAACTTTGCAAGAACGAGAAGGTGATTGGTATATCAAATGTATGTATCAAATGGCTGTATGTATCAAATGGTGATTAGTGTATCAAATGTATGTATCAAATGGCTCAACATTAAGAGAGGAGAGAATTAAAATTAAATGACATAATGTGATAATTGTCATCAAATGGTCATTGGCGATATTGTACAGCCAGGCTTTATTAGACTAGCAAGAGAAGCCATATGGCCAGAACCTCAAATTAGTATAAAGTGTGAGTCTAAATCAGTTCCTCAAAATGTTTGATGGTTACAGGGTAATTTAAAAATAAAATAATAATTATTTATCGAATGTTGGCTCTGTACTCAGACTGTTCATCACCTTACCTGAATTCTCTAACTTCATTCTAACAGTAGATTATTTTATTCCCACTGAACGGAAAACTGAGGTACATGGATGTTAAGAAACTTGCCAAAGGTAACACTCTTAGTAAGTAGAATAGCTGGGATACAGACATATTAACCAGTTCACGACATTGATAGAGAGCATCACTTACAAGGGGTGCGAGGTAGAAAGTGAAAGGAAAGATTTAAAAACAAAACAAAACAAAAAAACCCAGCTACCTGAATACATTGATAGGCAGAGGACAAGACACCAGTAGAGAAAAGGAACCTGAAGCTTACAGGAAACATAATCTTACCCTTCACATGGTTCCCAGATAGTTGGGAAGATGAGATGAAAGAGAAAAAGGATTGGTAGATGAGGTATTAATAGGCCCTAGAAATTGCCTCCTGAGGTTTAGAAGCAGTGGAGCAGAGCTCTTATCTACTCACTGAGTCTCTAATCTGCATTTCTTCTGGCAATCCACTGGTCTTAGCCTGGTCTTGAACTCTGGAAATGAATTCAGTTAAGAAATTGTGGTCTAGAGAGGATAAACGTGAAAGTACCTACATAGTTAATTCGATGGTTCAGTGGCTAGATGGATAGATGAGCTGATTGATGGAAAATGAATGAATGAATGAACCAAGAGTTATTGAGCATAAGCTATAGACCAATAATTATTAAGCCCTTTTTTAGAATAGTCATTAACAGCCAACTCTGGAGTCCCACTAACTCGGTTAATATCCCTGCCACTCACAGTCAGTGTGTCCCTGGGAAAGTCATTCGTCCTCGCTAAAGTTCAGTTTCCTCATCTATAAAATGGAGCTAGTAATAGTACCCGCTTGTATTAGTTCCCTAGAGCTGTCATAACAAACCACCACAGACTGGCTTGCTTAAAACAGAAATTATTCTCTCAGAGTTTCGCAGTCCAGAGTCTAAAAATCAAGATGTCAGCAGTGCCACACTCCCTCCAGAGGCTCTAGGGGAGAATTTTTCCTTGCCTCTTCCAGCTTCTGATAGCTCCTGGTGTTCTTGTCTTGTGGCATCATAACCCTAATCTCTACTTCCATCCTTACGTGACCTATGTCTGTGTGTCTTCACCTCTTTTTTTTTTTTTAATTGATATATAACATTAGTTTCAGGTTACAACAAAATGATTCGGTATTTGTATACCTACTCTTATAAGGACATTTCTGTTGGTTTTTAGGGTGCATTCTAATCAAGTATCACCACACCTTAACTAATTATATCTATAGAGATCTTATTTCCAAATATGTCACATTCAAAGTTTCAAAATAGACCTGGATTTTGTGGGGACACTCTTCAGCCCACTAGACTACTTCGTAGAAATATTATAAGGACTAAGTTAATCTAAGAACTTACACAATTGATATATTAAGTGAATAATATAAATATCCGTGATATTGTACATAGCGTGTAGTCAGAGGTTTGAAGTATTGGGTCTTACTGAGGTTAACACTCAGGAAATGCTTATTCTTTTCTATCACTGCTTTCTGCTGAATAATATTAATATTCTAGTACAGGTGGAAATGCTAAGTTATTAGTTTAATTCATAATAATACTTGACTCTATCCTTGAAGCTATTTCCTTGAAAAGTACATGTGGCTCATATTTCTTTCCTGTCTAGTAAAATGGCTAAGTAGATAAGATATTAAATAATGATGAAAGACACTTTCATTTTCCAAATTCTTACTTCAGATTTTGATCATTCAGGAGGAAAAAATGCTGACCAGTCTGCTTATATTCATTTTGTGCCAACTCACACCTTAGATGGTGGTGTTCTCTGTATGACCTTCCATGTAGCAGAGCTCAGCTTCTCATGGGACCTAATTTCCTTCCATAATAATTTGTCTACATCTGGCTTTAAAATGACATTGTTTTGATAGGATGCTCAAGATTCAAAGCCAGTTTATGCCTGCGTTAAGAGTAGCCCCAAGTTATTTGATGAAATGACAGCTAGAAGATGCAGCCCATTGATACAAAAATGCCGTTTTTTAAGATTAGGGAAATAAAAAAAAATTGTATGGGTGTAATAGGCAGAATTTGAGAAAAAAATACTGAAGAATCCATTATTTGTTTACCCTGCCACTTAAACAACATGATTTGGAAAAGTGTAAGAGACAGGGATGAAGGCAAATGAGTCTTAAATTGTACCACATCTATTTTGTTCGCACTAATTCAGCCAGATGTCACAAGTAGCACACCGTCGATATTTAACAAATATTTGTGGAAGGAAGACATGGCTGCATTGCTTGCAGGTGGGTGGGGGTAAAATGAGGAACTTCTTGTTCTTTTTTCTGTGGGCTTTAGTAACTTCACTTCCTAAGTTGCTGATTTTCTTCAAGGTCTTCATTCCACTCTTCTTGCTTTTTATCTTCTCTCTTTCTCCTTCCATATTTTAAATTATAAAGTGGCTGATTGTTATCTGTTGGTGTGTTGAGCTTGTCTGTATGTAAGAGAGGGCTGAGAAAAGTGAAAGTGAAGAAAATGAACTTCCTTCTAAAGTTCTCAGGTGATAAATTAGCTATGTCTGAGAATTATTTGATTCCAGGGTCATTGGGTAAAATAGATCCAGTAAAGGTATCTACCAGAGAATTCTTAATCATTAGAACAGGTGTTCGTAAACATGAATCCATGAGCAGGCTTAGCCATCCTGAGCCTCATTAAATGATGTGCAACTTATTTATATACAGCACATTTGGTGTGTTTATATGCATATACATGCAACTGTGAAAGAAAGGAATTTGTTGGCAACTTTCCTTATTCTCAAAAGACTCCCAACTCCAAATAGGTAGAGAACCACTCAGTTAGAAGATTTAGTTTAAGTTGTTTGTGTCTTGTTTTGCTTTAGAGCGTTAAGTGGGAAAATTCTGAGAAAATCTGAGAGGAAAATGGACAGTATATGAAATTGCCAAATCGTTTCAGATTTGGGATCAACAGAGGCTTTCCTTGAATTAGGACAGCTCATTCTGAACTTAACTGCTGTTTTTATGTACTCAAAAGTCAGAGTTTAGAGTAAAACAGAGTTTGGGATGCTTCACTCATAGTTGTTATCTCTGGCATTGAAATATCCAGGCAGACTGATGTCATTTGTTCTCAGAACAGCATCAGAGCCCTTCTGGCCAAATTCACTACTAAGTCATTGAGCAGGCACAAAGAAGATGATATTTTATGGCATAATGAACCATCCTTGCATAGCTAATTTATTTCTAACTGAATTTACAATCCAAATGAGAAAGCTAACCTTCTCAAAGAGCGAACCTCTTTAAAGACTGTACTTTATTTTTCTTTAAATTCCAGGAAATTTCGATTTGTCCTTTGTCTGATGTGAACCTATATCTCTTGTCTTCCTCTCATTTGACCCTCTGCTCTGATAAAATGATTTGCATACTCAACTCAAATCCCAGTTTTATTTTAGCAATGCCTATATGTATTCCCAGATACCTGACTCAATTGCTTATTCAATGATCTCATATATTCAGCTTTATATCATATCAGATTCTCAACTTAAATAGCTATTGTTGTTGTTAAAGCCTCCTGTATTGTTCCAGGTACTATTTCCATTAATAGTTTTTTCCACACAATTTTTTTCGATTCATTCACAAAACATTTATAGGCACCCGCTATGTGCTAGAGCTGCTTCTAGTTGCAGAGGAGACAGAAAGATGAATATTATACATAAAGTCACTGCCTTGTGCTAGGTCAAGGCATGTGGCAATCCAGGCAAGACAAAGATTTAAGCCTATTAAATTCTACAGTCGTTAAATAAATTGGTTTACTATTTATTTAGAGCAGTGGTTCTGAACCGGGAAGATTTTATGCCCCACCCATACCACCACCAGAAAATCGGCAATCCTGGAGACATTTTTGGTTGTCACAAATAGAGGACAGTGCTGATACCTGTTCGGTAGAGGCCAGGGATACTGACAGACATTGATGTCAACAGGACCACCCCCCACATCAAAATGCTAATAGTGCTGAGGTTGTGAATCCCTGATTTAGAGGAAGCAGTGTTCCTTCAGACAGGAATACTGCCATAAATAGGAAGGGTGGAGATCCCAGAGGCAGTGCCCTCTCCTTTGAGGCCCTGAGCAAGTCAGTTTTTATTGAATTGACCCACACCAGAACCAAAGACCCCTCTGATGGATGGAATTTCCTTCATCTCAATTACATTTCCAGGGGTGAATTAGCAGTCCTCAAAGACTGGTGTCTTGGTGGCTTTCCAGTTGCCTCCCCCATAATCTGCCTCTGCATGTTCCTAAGGGTTTACAATTAGGGAGGAATAAAGGGCAGGTATACCAAAAACTGATGCTGTGTGATAAATACTAAGAGAGCTCAATGAAATTAATGCTCTGGGAACACCGAGCAATTAAACTCTGCCTGGGAGGTCTGGAAAGGCTTTACAGATGAGGTGGCATGTGAAAAGGGGCTTTGGGAGAGGTATTTGCCAAATGGCTGAAAGAAGACACTTTCCTCCTTGAAGCCGTATCCTGCATAATTGCATTTATAACCAGTGAGGAGATGTTCTTGGCTGCTCTTTCAGGAAATCCTGCTTCTGTACTCTTCTACATTAAACAAGATTCCTTTACAAATTGTGCAAGCCTAACTTTGCTGTCCTTCCTCTCTCTTCTTTCTATTAAAGATTTCAGTAGTAGGTAGTTTCAACTGTGCAATTGTAGGTAATAGAGTTTAGCAGTAGTTCAGAGTTGTAAATTTTCAGTGAATGACTTACAGGTTTGGTTTTTGTTGCTGTAAAAATTTATATGTATTTACTTATTTCTTAATGCTTTTCTTCAGGCTATGGCCTTCGCTAACTTGAAACTATATGGAAAATATACTTTGCAATCTGTGTGGACATAGACATTTATAAATGCTTTTCAAATACAACTTTGTTTTAACATATGGCTATGTCCTGTAGGAAAATCCAGGAGAAGATCATTACCCACAAATTCCTGTTAAACTAGTTTAACGACATTAAATATATTTGTGAAGCTATTAATTGCAAAATTGGTTCTGATAGATTGAAAAGAATGGAATAGATATTAAATTTCTAATACAATAAAGTAATGAGGTTTTCTTAATGTAACCACCAGGAAATTAGTTATAGGATTTCTCTTGACTCTCTGGAAATTGTTATGTTGACCGAAGGTGCCCACAAATAGTGGTAAATGTTCTCTTTCAGTTCAGAATCACTATGACATTATACAAGGGGTAACTTTGTATACTTGAAACTAACCTTTAAAAAATGTTTCCTTTTCCTGGTGACTTTACAAAGACCTTTTATTAGTGTTTTCATGTGAGAAATACAATATAGGCATACCTTGGAGATATTATAAGTTCTGTTCCAGACCACCAAAGTAAAGCGAGTATTGCAATAAAGCTAGTTATAATCTTTTTGCTGTTGGAAGCTCTTGCCTTCAATCTGTGCACCATTGGTGAAGTGCAATAAAACTAGGACTGTCTGTAGTTCAATTTTAAAATCTCAATTTTACTTTTTTTTTTTTTAGTTTGGGCTGTATACTGAGTAGTTACAAACATGCATATTAGTTTCATTTTTCATCAAATTGTTTTTTTATTATTTTAGTCTGATGCCAACGCAAGTTACTTAAGAGCAGCTCGAGCTGGACACTTAGAAAAGGCCCTTGACTACATAAAAAACGGAGTTGACATCAACATTTGCAATCAGGTCAGTTGTGGTTATTGTTTTTTATTTTGGGTTAAAATTTTTAAAATCCAGACTTTAAACGCCTTAAATCTTTCATTAGATATTACCAACACTTTCTCTTTTATTCGTTTTTTTCTCTTTATCTTCTTAAATTATCAATTTATTCTCTGCTTTGTTAGAGAAGCACTCAGAAATGTAGGTATACATCCTTTAATAATTCCTAAAATTCAGTGAGTAATGATATTAGAACAACCCATCTAATTTTCAGGGACTTTTTTATTATTCCTAATTCAAGTTCTTGTATTGTACACAAGTGATTGTTGGCGGCCAGTTACCTTCTTCAGAGTTCCTGGTAGACTATTTACTGCTCTGTGTTCAACCTGCTGAGTAAAGCTTTACCTTCACTTTTAATCAGAATGGATTGAATGCACTCCATCTTGCTTCCAAAGAAGGCCATGTAGAAGTTGTTTCTGAACTGCTACAGCGAGAAGCCAATGTGGATGCAGCTACAAAGGTCAGTCTTCCATTTAATGCTTTTTACCACTTGTCAGATTCAATGAAGATTCAGCCCTCGATAAGAATTGGGGCATCTTTGTTCTCTTTGAGGAACTTAAAACAGAGGGATTCGACATTTTCTAAACTATCAAAACAGAGAGAGAAAGATGGGAGAGTTGATATGTCTTGCTTTTCATTTTACAGAAAGGAAATACAGCATTGCATATAGCGTCTCTGGCTGGGCAAGCAGAGGTGGTAAAGGTCTTGGTTACAAATGGAGCCAACGTCAATGCACAATCTCAGGTAAACCAACAATTCTATCGCAAAGTACTTTTGTTATTATAATTTAAAACAATGTTCTTCTGGTCAAGTGCTTGCTTGTTTCATATATTCTCTAAGAATACAATACTTAGGAGCTATATTCAATGAATAGTTATATTATTGCAGATTATTTAAATTTATATATATATATTCTCATTTGTAATACATGTGTGAGAGGTAGAGATATTTAAAAGTTGTCAATTTACGTATGACTGATAGTCATAGATACAAATGTTTAAGAGGATATCTGTAATGCAGAGTCTTATACTATTTTATGATTCTTACTGAGGACCAGCCTCAGCATGTATTAACTTACAAAGGAAGTGGGAATACCTATAAATGAAGAGACACTTTTGAAAGTTCAGAATATATCAGAGCTCTATCTAGTGGAAAAAGGGAAGACACTACTTAATTCCTATTTACTAAGGCATCATTGTTGTCCCCTGAAACAAATTAAAAAGAAAGAAAAGGAGCAGAATAAACTTTAAAAGTCCTCAAACTTTAAAATTTCCAGATTCTTTATAATAAATATATACTAATAATTCATTCAGTAGGTCCTCCCATAAATTCTGAGTTTTGCATGAAGGTCTAAGAACACCACCAATAGATAAACATTTAATAGAGTTTGAGTCTAAAAGAATCAACTTCATTGGTTTAAAAATATAGACCCCCATTATCCAAATTGTTCATTGTTTAAGTCCCCATGGACACGAGGTTGTGTAAGAAAATAATCTTAACACACAAATATTCACTGAGGACCTGATCATTTTTAAAGCTGGTCTCTACTCAAACATTCCTTCGAGTCGAATGCTGACTTCTATCCTGGTTTGTCAGTGTCTACTCCAGGGTGTTGGATATTGAACAAATTGATTATAGAACAAAATTGCAAGTTTTGCAAAAGATAAAATAGTATTTTATGAAGTCAGGGAAAGTGATGTTGGAGAACTGCTGGATGCCCGGCTAAGCTGTGGGTGGGTCTGTGGCTTTCTGGCAGCATTAGACCAGACAGAGTGGGAGAATTAGGATGATTTTCTGATAGATATTTCAAATAAGAATGATTTGAAAGTCAAAAAATTAAATGACACAAAATATTAGGCGAGGCCTTCGGTTCTCAAATACTTTTTGCAAAAAGACTATCTTCTTGTTTATGCTGTGAGGGGGAAAAGTGAAGGATGCCAAGCTACAATATAATTTTGTTGGAGAAATGACACTCACTTTTTTTCCACAAAAATCATATTTGGCTTAGTCTTTGTTCATTCTGAGAACTCATATGCGAATGGAGTTATAACCTACATTTTGTTAAATCATGTAAACTTGCTTTTACAATTTCTAGTTGTATCTTTCAAAATGAAGTCTCAGTCAAACATTTTTCATTATTTACTATGGCCCTTCAAACTCCATTTTCAGTGCACTTGATTTCCTCAGCCTTTTTCGGTGCTGATTGTCTTTGGATGCCAGCAGCCTCTTATGTTTTATGGATCCACAGACTTGCAGTGACTTCCTCCCTTGTTATTGCAGCCATAGCAATGATAGCTGTAAAGCCATTTAATATCAATGTCTTGAAAAAGAAACTGCACAGTGTTTCCAACCACATGATTTCTTGTGTATCTGGTCTAACTTCTTTCTAGGTCCCTGTGATTGGACCTTTGTTACCTGGTCTACTCCACTTCTCTGATTCCCAACGAGAGTTCACTTGCAGTAGTAACACTTTTCCAGCAAGGAAAGATGTAAAGTCAAATATTGACAAGTACAGTACTTTGAGAGAGATACAGATGAGCCGACTACAAAAGAAGCATCAGGCTTTTAAACCATTTTGTCAAATGGTTTTAACTTTTTACTGGAAAATAAGTGTTGTTAAGATCTGAGAGAGTGGGAAAACTTATATCCGTTTCATGTCCTTTTTTAACCCCCAAGGGGAAAAAAAAATAAACCTCCTTCTTTTAAACATTGTACCCATTGTTGACTAATGTTTAGAGCAATGTCTGGGAGAAGCTGCAGTCGAAGTAAAATCCTAACCAGATTTGATTTCAATTTGTACACATTCCCTACTGATGATGAAGTGAGGGAGAAGAACACAGGCTGTGAAATTCCCTGTTCCTTGCAGCTGTGCTTGGCCTTCCCTGTGCCACACAGTTCACAGTAGAGCTTGTCTCCCTTCATCTGGACACCTGTCTCCATATGCTTTCTGAACTGCATTGTTCTGAGGACAAAATAAGTAATGAGATGGCCATGCAGCAGAATGGAGTTTCCATGATAATTCCTGGTAGCAACTTTTCAATAGGAACTCTTACAAAGAACAAGCAATAATGCCGTAAAATGAGTTTAAATTCCATATAGTTGGGAGCACATTAGAACATCACAGGAATATTACTATTCAAGAAAGACAGCATTGCTGTCTAAGTGAAATTTTACCAGCAAGAAATAGTACAAAGTGTGTCCCTCACCCTCCGTAAATATAAAAATTCTCTTTATCTTGAAAATAAAAGTAACATCGGGAAATATCAAGTTCTGGTGTTATAAACTGGAAGTCTATAAACTAAGAATTTGTAGATAATATTTTACACTAATTCTTGTCATGGCTTTGATCTTAGGTCTTCCGTTAACTCTTTCAAATATTTAACATCCCATGAATCGTTTAGGCCTACCCTGAGAAAGAAAGCAGGTTGAATAATTATGATAATAAAGAACTCTACTTAGATTAAGTCCTTAAAAACTTTGTACTAAGTACAGCAACAATCTCAAATGGCCATCTCAAAAGATGTCTCACTATTATCTTCTTCTTTGTCTTTTTTCTCTACTATAAGGCACCAAAAGAAGCAAAGTCTTTTTATAAAAAAGCAAACAGTAGGTGTTATCCAGATGAAGTGTCTCTGACCTTTGACCTTATAGCACACCTCTAATGACTTTTGCAAAAGTCAGTATCATGTAAATTCGTGTAGCTCTATCATCATGTCCTTAACATTTTGATTACGAGCAGCACTTTATGATTAACAAAGACTGGCCATAGGAAACTAGAATGGAAAAGAATTTTCATGGATGAAATTTAAGCCTCTACTTAGATGAAATAACAAGAGGACATTTTATTTTATTTTTTTTGTTGTTGGTATTAGGCAGCATGCCTCAGTACTACCTATAAAATTATAAGTCTGCAGAATTTCATTCTTATAATAACACCACAGTACACATTAATAGCAGAAAGTATTGAGCATATTGGATAAAATCAGACATCAAAGAGCATATTCACTCAGTATGGAGCTGCCCTGCCTTTTGAGAATTGGGTCGATTGTTGCTAGTAAAGAAAATGTAAATTGGGCACCCATATGTTCCTTTTTGGCCAGCTCTTTCTTTTGGAAATTTCCTAGGTTTGTAAATTAATATAAAACTATGGTGCACCTTTTTCTCTTAAGAGAGAAAAATAACACTTTTTTCCCTAAAATCTGACCATTCTCCAATCTAGGTGCTGTTTCACAGAAAATCATTTCAGCTGCAGGTTGTCCAATGACAGCATATTGAATTCCTTGTGCTTTAAGCCTCTTTGCACTTGAGAGTAATGGTGATGTTTTTATTCACTCTTTCCCAAAGATACTTACAATTAGCTCCCTAGAACCATAACTAAATAATATGTATGTGTTCTCATACTTTATTGATCCTTTCTCGACAGATGAAGTTTGCATTAATTAGTGTTATTTGGATTAAAAAACTAACAAGCAAAAAAAAAAAAAAGAAATTTATTGTAATTAGATGGGGAACACAGACTAGAAGGCTGAAGAAGCTTTTGAAAAGCTTTGGAAATCAGATAGTTGAAAGTGGAGAGTGAAAGAATCTGAACAGAAGCTAGAGGGTAAGACTGCCCTTTGATAAGATCCTTGCAAGTTATTCAAGGATGGGGAGGGGGGATTTGGCAGAAAACAATTCAGAGGGATAAAGAGTGGACCTGGAATAGTTCCTTTGGGGGATGATAAAATATTCTGGAATTAGATAGCGAGATGGTCGCCCAACTTCGTGGACATACTAAAAAAAAAACCACAAAATTGTGCATTTTGAAAGGGCGAGTTTTTTGGTATGTGATTTATATATCAATAAAAATATATAAAACTGAAGAAATATGAAAAAATATGACCATTCAGAAAATGACCAGCTTTCAGGTAATGGCTTTCGGATTGCAAGCACGCAAAAAAGAAGAGGAAAAGCTATTGTGGAAAACAGTTATTTACAAGGCTCCATCTTGCTGTGATTCTTATCTCCATCTTATTTCTGAGTAATTCCAGTTCTATGCATTTCGCTCTCCGCAATTGCCAGAAGGGCATGTGGAATAGATTAAGAGTTGTGCTTCTTGAGACTCACTCCTTGGAAGCTCCAGATCCGTAAGAATAATAGCACCCCCTAAATCTCTCAGTACCTGATTTGGGATTTTCTTCATGGGTCATGAAATGTTTGGTTCTGAAAGGTAATCTCAAGAACAGTGGACGTACATTGAGTTAGAAGCCAGACATTTGCAGGTAAGCCAGTGTTTCTTAAGAATCTTGCCCTGCAGCTGAGAATCCACTGACATAAATAGTCTGGTTGAGATTTATGTCTGAAAAAATAACATACATTGTAGAATTTTTCCTTAAAAAGTTCACTCCTAAAATCTGAACCTTCCATCTGAAAACTTCATTTGATGAGGAAAGATAGAAACTCAGTAGTGCACTGAGCTCTAGGAACAATCCACATTGGTTTGTACCTTTTTTTCCCTTAATATTTTGGATTGTTGCTTTTTTTCTTTTTGTTTTGATTTTAAGGGATATTTATGTCAACCAAGGATTAAACGATCTTTTATTTTCGTCACATAAGAAAATCAGAAAATAGACAGCAATATGATAAGGGTAATCCTAACTATATTTCACTTTTCCTCATAGCTCTGGGAAGAGTGACAAAGATGAAACATAGTCATGTGCACGCATGTGCGTGCGCACACACACACACACACATACATACATACATACACATTGTGTTGCGGTTATTCCATGTTTCATGCCTAATGTTGGTAAACCTTTCAAGATAGAAAAGAGTAACATGAACTTCAGTGATGTTACTAGGCAGATAATTTTAAAGGAAGCTTGAACGTGCTGCATCATATTCTACTGCCTTTAATTTTGTGTCTCTAATCTTGAGCTTGGCAACCAGATAACCTAGCTTGTTATGATTATGTGTAAAATAGAGTAAGTAGAATAGTGGAACTCTCTAATAATTAAAGTACATGTGCCATAGTAATTTATTATGTGGCCACCCACTTTTATCTTCTTGAGGATCTTTTTAAATTATTTCCTAATTTTCAGCTTTAAGCCAAAAAAGCAAGGTCACCAGAGGTTGAATTATTAATAAGTAAGGTAATCATATTGTAATTGATATTTATAATGATGAACCTAAACCTTTTGAATCACAAAAATTTGAGTAATATTTGTGACATCTTATTTAAAATGTTTACTTTTATTCTTTGAAATTGCATGATGTATACAATAAAATGTCAAGAACATTTAGTTAAATAGAACTGCATTCTGGAAAATTTATTTAGATAATATATTATAGTTTAAAAAATAAGTTTTGATTTACATGTCTTGCAGTAAAATTTTAAAATATAACTATTTCGTAGATATGAAACACATTGTTCTAAAGAACAAACACATATGCAACATATTTTTATTAAGAAGGTTAAGATGTACACGTTCATTTGCTTAAATCCAAGCTCTTTGATAGGTGGGGACATTTCAGACAAGAATACACAGAGTGTGTAAGTATGCATGCATATGTATATATGAATGTATATGTATATATGTATGTATATGTGTATATATGTTCTGAACATAAAAGTACTGTCTTTGCAAAAAATGCAAGGAAGGAACCTACAAAAAGAACTACTTACTGAATTCTACTTTGAAATTGAAATATACCGTTTTGCAAATTGTTGTTTTTCTTTTACTCTAAGTTATTCCATAGTAAGTTTGGAGCTATTTGAAATTAATATAAATTCCTTTAAAACTAGTAACTATTTCAGTGCTTAACTTTCTGCACAAGTATTATATCTTTTATTTAAAATAGATAATGCTTGGGAGCTACAATGACCAAATGTGTATTTCATCATAACCACATGGCATCTAGTAAAATCCTTTATTCATGGTAGGCACTCAGTTAGGTGGTAATTAAATGAATGTACTTACTTATCTAAAGTGGATATATTTATATGAATTATACTTAGACTATTAACTATGAACTACTTTCAAAATATGAATTATGAAGTATAATTATAAATTATATTATAAATTCTACTTCAGCTATAACACAGGTTTTTAATAAATATGAATATCTATATTAAAGTATTATTAAAATTATTATATAAGAGTATTTCCTGAGACATATAATAAGAGTACAGTGGAAAAACAGATTGGCTGTAGAAACCCACAAATATTTTATTTATTTTTCAGAATGGTTTCACACCATTGTATATGGCAGCCCAGGAAAACCACCTGGAAGTTGTCAAGTTTCTTCTTGACAATGGTGCAAGCCAGAGCTTAGCCACAGAGGTAAGACACTTTGGTTCCTTCTATGGGTGAGTTTACGTGTTTATAGGGCATGTAAAACTGGAGTTGTGACATTGAGAATTTATCTCACTGATACTTTAATTTCAGTAGTATATTAATGTGTGTGTGTGTACATTTTTATGAAAGACATTAAAAAGTCTGTATTTAATTTTCAAGAATTTTTTATTGCATAGAAACCCATTCTACTCTTAAATGCCTACCTCTACCCTATAATTGAGCTTTTAACTTAATATTTGCATATTTGCTTGAGAACACTTTTCTGTTTCTTATAATTTTGCTTCAAAGGCAACCACTGTTTTGAAATAATTTTGTGATAAAAACATAAGTTTTAAATCTGTTTTTTTCCAAACTTAACTTAGGATAATTATAATTGAACTTATAGATTTCTAAAGTTAACTAACTAAATTTAATTCATACATATAAACAAAACTAGTATACATTTTTAAGTATTAGAAATGATATTTGAAAAAACCTTTGCAGTCTTGAATAGAAGAGTAATTTTAAAATAAAATTGTTTAAGTCATTGATACTGTCTTAGGTCATACAGTTTATTTTTTAAACTAATCTGGATGGAAAATTATGATCCCTTATGAAGTGATTCACTAGGAATCTATGCTAATAATAAAGCACCAACATTTGAGTATTCTCTATTTTTAACAAAATAATGAATTAGAACAGATAATGCAGGGTTATCCTTGTCTTAATATCACTCTTCGTACTTGCATTCAGATATGTTTCCTGAATGATGCAGGAAAGATGGAAATAGAGAAATCACATATAACCTCACTCGGATTTTGGGATCATGCCTACTGGAGAAACCACTAAGTAAATGAAGAGGCAGTTCATACGAAAGAGAAATAAAATGACCATAAATGTATGAAAATATCTTATCCACACTCATAGTCAAAAAATATCAATTTATTAATTAGATAAAGAATGAGTCTTATGCCCATGAGATGAGAGAAAAAAAAAAATGTGAGGGGTAGAAGGAATTGGAACTTCCCTACAGACTTGGTGAAGGCGATAATTGGTTGCAACCCTTTGGAGAACAGTTAGCAGTAACTATTAAAATTTTATGCTTATATACCTTTTAACTTAGCAATTCCACTTCTAAGAATTTATGTTACAGATATATTAGAGAAAAATGCAGAAGTTAAACATAACTAATAATATTTTTTAAACTGCAAAGAACCTAAATATGCTCTAGTTAGGAAATCTATTAATTAATATTGTTATACAACAAAATGCTATTCGGCATTATTAAAAACAAGCCAAGATTATATGTACCAATGGAGGAAAATGTCCTTAGTGTAGTGTTATCAGTGGTTTATTCTAAGAAATTAAGAGGGAGCCTTACTTTTCACTCTACACCCTTCAGTAACTTTGGAGATTTTTATCATGAGAATGGATTATTTTTATAATATTCTTAAAGCTAGTTAAGCAGTAACTACTGGTTGATAACAAAATAAAAAACATTTGGTAGATGTAGAGCCTCTCTTCACACCTGGGGAGTAGCTAGCCTGAGTGCAGTGCCTCAGGTACTACGTGCAGGTTTTATCATGACATGCAGGGAGAATGGGGACGGGAGGGGACATTGTTGAAAGAGAAAATCCATTCCCATTTTTGGAAGAGAATACTAAATAATATAAATATCCTAATGGGAGTGATTCAGTAGTACTTTCATCATCTGCGAAGGACAGGTAGTAGTCTTTTTTAGACTGATACACAGATCACTAAGTATTTCTCCTTTGGAAGCAAACGTAAACCCAACTTTCTACTAATGGATCTGAATTACCTTCTAAACTAATTATCAATAGCTCACTTAGTTCTCTGGTATTTTTTAAAGATTTTAAGGTCCAAAAAGAGGCACTACAACTAACTTAAAGAAAAATAGTTTGTAAGGTCCTCAAACCAAACCACTAATTCCATCTTTTGACAAAGGATATATTTAAAATATATTTTTACTCCTTTATACTAATTTAACTTTGTTATCTTTTCAGCAGCTCCAAGAAAAACATACGATAAACAAATGTTTTAAGAACAAGTCACATTCGTGTCTTCCTGAGGGTTGCTGGTGCCTCGCTATATAAACAACAGCTATTTGATTATCTAGAAATGTTTGAAATTTTGACCGAATTTTAATCTCTTCTTTTGGATTATTGATGTTAGAGAATTAAGAGAACAGCAAGAAATAAGACATTTTATTTGCACAATGTTCTAAGTATAATGTTCTCTTACTAACAATGATATTGGTGTCACTTAAACAGAAGTCTTTATTTACAGAACACACAGTAGGAGGCAATTAAAAGATTGTTTAGATAGCAAATTTTTAACAGGATTTTTAATTCATTAAATAGTGTGATGTTGCCAAGTTTCTTTAGTACATATTTTTATATGCAACTTGCATATATGGATCAAGTCTTTGACATAATTGTGGTTTTTAAACCATTTCTATATTACTGTGTACAGCATATCGTATTTTTCTGTATATATCTTCCTTCTTTTGCTAATTAAGATTCTGAAGCATGCGGTAAATTAAATTAATAATTACTAGTGGAATAACTGAACAAATTAATTTGTTCAGTTATTCCACTAGTAATTATTAAGCACCTATTACGTGCCAGATACTCCACAAGGCAGTGAAGAGTCTCTTGGAACTTCTATCACATTTCTTTTTGGCTTACATTTTTCTCTTAAGAATAACTGCATAGAGCAAACCACACTATTTAAACTTGGTTTGGAAACAAAATCTATAGCTGCTAATTTTAGCTGTTAACACCTTAGAGCTGATATCTTTGTGTCTATCTTTAATTGGCTTATGTAGGAAGCACATTCTTATTGGCAGTACTAATCATTTCAGTGCAGTTTATTTTCTGGTGCAAAGTAATTTTCTTTATGTATGGGCCCTGTGGATTTAAAAATTCATTTCAGTGGAAATGTAGCCATTTCGTTTTGATTTAGAAGGGAAGTGGTCTCTCATTTTTACCCCATAGATTTTGCTCAGATTTTAAAAGTGAGATGCAGTGTTAACTCATACACAATTTTCTTTTTACCACTCTATCCTTTAAGAATATGTATTTTTCTTTTTATTACAAAAGTAATATAGTACATTAGTGAGAAAGTACAATATAAAGCGAAAAGAAGAAAATGCCATTGTTAATTCCCTGGAGATAACATTTTGTTTATTCATCCAGATTTTTGTACATGTACAAAATACACACATAGTAATCTTTATGGACATGATATCATGTGTTTACACAGTTATGTAGATTACTTTTCTCATAACATTAAATTACGTTCCAAACTTTATGCCCTTGTAAACCTGTGAGCATTTTGATGCCATCTTGGTTGCAGCCTTTCTCTGTTACCTTATGGCTGCTGGGAGCATCCTTCTGGGTACATCAGTGCTCAGTTTTCCTCTTTTGGGTCTTCTTGGGAGAGTTGAGAGGAGCAAATGGAGCTTCAGCTGGATCTTAAAGCATGGAGAGTAGATAGAATTTGTATATGCAGAGCGAGGAGGAGGACATTCCAGGGTGGGAAAAACAATATGAATATAAATGCCAAGGTAGGAATAGTCTGCATGTCCACAGTTAGCAAGGAGGCTAGAGGAAAGGATTTACAAGAGCCTACACAATATTGTCCCATAGGTGCTTGGACCAATATCTTGTACATCACTGAATATAAATGTGCTGATGAGCCCTTATCTATTTTCCAGCAAGGAAAATGATGGGCGTGGTCTTTTAGGAAGACCAAAACACTATTATGCAAGTTAACTAGGTTTTCCCTTTCTCCTTACAAACACTCTTCTCTTGGAGTAACCCTTGATTTGTACCACAGGATTCCAGAAATAAAATATCATGACTCAAAAAAGTAAGAAGTAACTTACTTGCCAATTCCCTAGTAAAAATAATTTTTAAGTATTTTTAAGTGGATGATAATGAAAGCATTTCAGAATTAAAATTGTGAGCCAGTCTTAGGATTTTCCTCTGTGCTATTTATTCTACAATCAACTACACTAGATCATCTGAAAATTAACTATAACTGTCTCCTCTTTGTCAAGTCCCATGGCAATACAATGGGAAGACTCAAAATGTACAAATATGTGCGCGTCTGAATTTATTCGAGTCATATTTTGCATATTCCTTGTGTCTCTCCTTCCTTTTTTTGGTCAGAGAAGCCAAGAGTCTTTCATATAGACTTTTCTTAAAACAGCAGTAACTGTGTTTCATTAATTCACACGTACTGCTTGAGCACCAGGTATCTGCTAGTGAACAAGCTACAATGATGAACCAGACAGGCATGTTCCGCAATTATATCAACGGAAATTTTTACAGCTTATTTAAATGAGCTCCTTTGAAAAATGTGCCTGGATTTCACCTGAAATGTTATTGTTTCCACCAAGTTTATACTATGAATATTGAAATTATGGCATCTTTTTATTCTCTATGTAGTACTTTTGAATATTTTCAAAATTTATCCAATTAATGCATATTGCTTTTTAACAGAAAGAAAACTCCATAAAGTTATTGCAAATTTATTATTTTCTGCATATATATCAATATTTAAAATGGCGTTTTATGTATATTAGATACATATATTTTTTTAAAATGTCTTTTTTACATATATGGTTACTTTCATAAATTAGCTTTAATAACCCTAAACAAAAATCGACCCTTGGTCACCTTTTCATTTGTTAATTTGAAAAAATACCCACTGGGATTAATCCTGACCCATCCACTTCTTTGCAGGACGGCTTCACACCACTGGCAGTAGCTTTGCAGCAAGGTCATGATCAAGTAGTTTCACTCTTGCTAGAAAACGACACTAAAGGAAAAGTGCGTCTTCCAGCTCTTCACATCGCTGCCCGAAAAGATGACACGAAAGCCGCTGCCCTGCTGCTGCAGAATGACAGCAATGCAGACGTGGAATCAAAGGTGAGGCATGGGGGAACGAGCCCATCCTGCAGCTCTCCGGCGTTAGGCACCCCAGCTTCCTGAAGGCCTGGTCTCCCTCTTGGCAGGCTTATGCCAGTCACTCAGCTGCACTGGAAGAAATGAATATACACATCCAAGTCAGCCAACTGAAGGCATATCCTCCTTAGCATAGAAAGCTGGGAGGCAACTGTGAGTGCTGCACGATGCATGCTAACAGGGAGACCACCTCAAAAATTGATTTCTAGGAACCTGATAGTTTCCTTCATTTTAATATATCTGTTATGTATGTACCACTTCAGCTCAAATATCAGGGTGCAAAATTACAAAATGCTAATGGCAGTGTGCACAAATAAACCTTTGGTTTATATCTAAGTTGACAGGCAATGCACTGTGTATTGATCCGCTGCGGAGAGCATGCCAGCAGCCAGAGTCTCAGCCAAAAATTCCCATTGTCTTGACATGTATTACTTGAGAGTCTCTGTGAAGGAAATGTGGCATTTGAAGTAGGCCGTTACATAGCCCTTCATTCAGTCTAGCTTTCTTTCTGTGCCTATTGTGCCTCCATCCTCATTACTAGCTGTCATGAGCTTCCTGCAATCCATATCACCGAGAGTGAACTAACCGTTCATTTTTTCCTCCTCTTTGCTTCCAAATGTGTTAACCTAGATGGTGGTGAATAGAACAACAGAGGTATATATATATATATACATGTACATATGATCTATATCTGCATCATCATTTTCCCATTCCTTAGTGCTGTTGCCTCATTTCTTTCCCTTCTTCTTTGCATTGCCTTCTGTAGGCTAGATACCTGCTTTATACCGCCACCCCCAAAGTAGCATGTGCCAGAGAAGATAGTAGTTTGATTACCAGGGCTTTCTGCAGCTGAACCCAGTGTTTGACAGGAAGAATGAGGAGTCCTTGAAACTTAAGGATATTGCAATAGAGGTGTGTAGGATGAATAGTTTCGACACTTTAGATGCTTATCAGCTATACCTAAAGCTGCAGACAACCCTGTCATTCTACTCATATAGGACTGGTTCTTTAGAGTTCTGCATGACACTTACCCTGAGAGGTGTCAGCAAAATGAAAGTTACTCAGAATGGTACCAAAATGACCCACAAGAGTCAGTAAGATAGCTAGCATGGCTAACCAGCTTGCTAACAATTTAGAAATGCATCTAGTTCCTATAAGGTTTCAATCTTTGGGGACTAAGTGAATTGCTGCATGTTTTAGCATTTTTTAAGGAAGTAAAATGACCTTGGTATGAATATTCCAGGAAACTGTGTTATTGAATAGGCATTTGCTAATAAAGAGACCAACTTGTGAATTCCTTACAGAATGCAATCACCCATTGTACAAGACCAATTGTAGTAGCACCTCTTCCCAAAAATTGATTTTATCATTAAAATTGGCACTTACTGTTGGTTAATTTGACCCTGTATTGAATGTATAAATCTAACCGAATTTTGACAGAGTATCAATGGACAATTCTGTCATCGAAAATAAAACAGTTTGTACTAATCAAACTTTTTATGAGCTATAAGGATTTTTCTTGTCATCCCTCTTTTAACTTTTTGAAACATTGGCTTCTGTGTATTCCGCTACTGGATTACTAAAATTGCTTAGTCTCCACCTTTGGTTCCTTCCTGGCTATTCCTCTGCCTATGAGTTTGGCATTTATTTGAAACCCCATGAGCAATTGGCACTCATCGAAAGAAACCTAGTACAGAATGGAATGTGGACCTCAGCATATTTTGCTTCCTCATTTTTACTTGGGCAGGGTTACGGTATTAACGTGTCAGACAAGGGGCCATTGGGAATCAATTGAACATCTGCTGTGTTTTCTTTACAGAGTGGCTTCACTCCGCTCCACATAGCTGCTCACTATGGAAACATCAATGTAGCCACATTGCTATTAAACCGAGCGGCTGCCGTGGACTTCACTGCAAGGGTAAGAGCACTGCAATGTGACGCGTCCTTAAAGCATTTGCAACGATACTTAACTTTCCTTTCCAAAATGCAGAGGAGGTTGAAACAGAGGCTTTTGCTTTTACACAGGTGTGCCTGTTCCCTAGCAAGAAAAGTAAACCAAGACCAGGGGTGAGGGGGGTGATAAGTATATAAATGAACATATAGAAGATTGATTCAAGTAATCATGCCTGCAAACTGTAGACTGTTCCCCAAGCTGAAAATTCTCAGACTGTTAGAAATTGATCAGATGGCAACCAGCAGAGCTCTAGATCCTTACAGAAGGGAATGTCCTGAAATATCTGGATGAGGCCCAAACTTTAGAACCCAAATAATAGAGACCATTTTTAACTTCTGTCCCCTATAAACTTGCGTAATGTGTAAGAAGATTTGGTAACCTGAGTAAGCTCATATTCATGGAGAAAGGAATTACAGTGTCATGTGTATCATCGGACAGCATCCTGGACATCTGAACAAAATAATACTGCTCTGGATGTAAAAACCAGTCTAGTGACAGGCTTAATCATCAGAAACATCGTCCTCAGTTATAGAAATAAAGTAGAAAGCAGATTGGAGTAATGGCTAAAAATGTGGACTCAGGATTCAGATTCCCTGAGTTCAAATTTTGGCTTTAACTTTTATCTCTGTGGCCACCAGTTTCTTCATTTGTAAGATCAAATAATGTGAATTGTGAAATTAATAATATAAAATATTAATATTATTAATAATATAAAATAACATTACTCCCTCATTAGGTCATAGTGAGAATAAAAAGAGAGTTTACATAAAGTATTTGGCAGTATCTGACATATCATCATCGACAGCAGCACTATGATTTTCTAACAAACCATTCAAAGTATTATTTGTGCTAAACCCTCACTTGTTAGAGGAGAAATGGGACTAGATCACATGGGGCAGAGCACAATACTAACACTAATACTACTAATACTAACAGTAGCCGCTGCAGTAAAAATAATACTATCTTTGAAGGAGTTGTTGGGTGGCAGATGCCACGCTAAGCTTTTTTTTTTTTTTATCTCATTTATCCTTATGTCAAGAAAAGTGTTATTTATCCCTGTTTTACAGAAGAGGAAACCAAGGCTTAGAGCTAAGAAGTAGCTGGTCCAGGATCACAGAGCTAGCAAATTAGAAAAGGCCAGATTTCAGCCCCAAAGCTCTTAAACCACTACAGTATTCTGTCTCCCTTAGGTAACCTTAGGAGTTCATTTTTCTTTTCCTTCTTATAATTCATTAGTTCTATAAAAATTAATAAAAGCTCAGCTTGTCCCAATATAAAAGCTATTTCCTACCCTATTGTCCTTAGCTTGCTAAAAGCCTTTATGGTTAAAATGACTCAAGAGTGCCAGTCAGCTCTTGTCGCTCTAGAGCTCTGTTCTTTTTACATTAACTGCATCTTTAGGATTCAGTGACAAGGCAGACCCAAGGCCGAGTTTGACATTTTGAAGGACAAAGTTAAGCGCCTCTTTAAGTCAAGTATAAACAGGGCACGTCAATGTTTAAACTGAAGTTCTTATCTTTAAGATGTGTTCTGCTTTTATTTCTATAATCCACAGAAAACCTCATTAAGTCACATCTTCTAATTAGGACATTTGGAAAATTCCTGTCAGGATAAGTTTGAAGTTTGTCTTTGTGCCACTGTTCAGAAATTTCTCGATGCTGCTGAAAATAAGAAGACTGGGGCAATATTTAAGCAATTTAAGAAAGCACATTATAGTATTTTCAGGCTCCAAGGAATTCCAAAACATCCATTTGCATTAAAACAATGATGTAGTAATTATAAATGATGCTAATTTATTGATTAAAGATCAATGGAGACCTCAGACCCATGTCATTAACCTTGCCTGAATTAACGATGTGTGATTTAAAAAAATCACATCGTGCTTTTGTTTAAAAATGTTAAAATTCAGACTTGTCACTGATTTAGGAAAACGTTTTCTCCAGTCATTCCTAATTAATGAGGCCTAATAGCATTTTGAGCTGAAGGCTGTGGTGAAATTTAATTATACCTTACAGGAGGCCTGCACTGGTGCTTACGCCTGACAACCTATGCTTCCCTCTGCAATTGGTGATTGATGACTTGCTTTAGGGTGTCTGAGAGGAACTGGTCTTTATAAAAAGCTTAAACTGAGGCCACTGCTAGTTCCCTGAAGACACCCATTTTAGGTTCCAAATCTCTAGTAATTCTGTTACATCATAATCCAGCAACTATTCTTTCGTACTACAGAGGCTGCTCTTTCCCCAACTTTAGTGGGGTCTTTCCAGGTCACAGCCCTGAAGAAAGTAAGATGCCCTGAACACAGATGGGATCAGATTTTACCTGATCAGAACAATAAAAGGATCATTAAGCTACATTTGCTAAGATCTAGCTGCAAATCACATTTATAAATTATATGCCTCAGGAACCGGGTTTACATAGATATATTGATTAGATGGTTAGAGGTAAACTAAAAAACAACAGCAGCAACCTTTGTCTAGGAGGCTGTGATTTCTGTTTCCTGTCTGTGACAGATCAGTGAAGAAGGGCAGATGCAGTCTTGTAGTCTTCTTTCTGGACAGAGGGCATGACCTAGAAAATGACTACCTGCTAGCAAAAGGAGCTGGGGGATAGGAGCAGTGACACCCCTTCTGAAATCATTTCCTGTATGCAGTAGATATGCATTTCCAAAGCAGACGTGGGGCAGAAGCAAACACAGCGTGACTAAAGGGAGTATATAGTAGAATGGATTGTTTTCTATGCTTCTTTGTAGGGCTAGCTAATTTATGCAGCAATAAAGTAGATCCTAGCCAGTGGCGAAAGTATACTGCTGCATAGCAACTATGGTAACCAAATTGTAGCATATTTACTGGTTTTATTAACACCTTTCCTTCGATTTTATTATGATGTCAGTTTTGATTTTCAATTTTTGAATTGTAATTTTGCTATGCCTATATAAGATATCCTGTCTGACATCTTAAATATTTCCTTCTGGATTATCCGTGAAGACCTGTTCAGCCTCATGGGTTCGCCACAGGGAGTTAAGGGAAGCTGCTGAATGCTGCAGTGCAGCATCAACATTCTTCATTCTTTGAATTGAGTCTGCTGAGATGGCGTTGACACTGTCTGAATTTACGTGTGACACTTGCTCTCTTAGCAAATCATTCTAGCTCTCTTGGGGAAGGGAATGTAACCAAAGGCACACCAGAGCAGCTACTGATTATCATTCCAGTAAGGAGCATTTATGCACGGGAGTAACTAAAGGCCAAATTATATTATGTGGATGCCTGCAAAGTCCTTTTTATTGATTGAAGAAGATGGATTGATACTTTGCTGGCTAAGAGTTTTTTCATCAAGTATAATGGACCACCTAATTTAATCTTCACTCTTGTCATTGACCTTTCTCTTATAAATTATTATCCTACTTGCCATTTGGGGAAGATAATTGAATAATATATCCTTCTATTGGTGTCGTTATTTCGTACTTTTTGGTTTTGATCTCTAAAAGGATTAGGGATTTATTTGTTTGAGTGCTATACCTCATTTTTTTTCAAAAGGATTTCTGGTAGTTCACAGATCACAATATACAAATATACAAAATAAGACATGTAAGAATGAAACAGAAAAAGTAAATATTACCAGCAGCTGGAATGAACCAGTGACTACAACTAGAGAATAAATTTAGATCTTAGGGACTTTGATATATGTAGTGGGAAAGGAATCATAGTTATACAGTTTTTATTTTTTGACAAGAAACGTTATAGTTACCTGTAGATAACTGTGTGTGTGAAATAACTAAAATATGACTTTTATCATGTGAATCCTTCTGTTAAGAACAGTGAATTGCATAGTCGGTGGTATCTTTAGTTACACTTTTTAAAAAGGCTCAGTTCCTACTGTCCCATACTGCCTGTTAATTCTAAATCTCCACCTGTGAAGTACCTTGCCCGGGGAGACTGAGAAACTATAGCCCAGGTATTTAGCTTTATGATCTTCTAATTGTGTGTGATAGAACTTGGCATGATCAGCGACTAGTTAACATGTCCATTCGACTGTCTTTCTCAAGTATCAGATGTTTTGAACAAAATTTTGGCAGGTACTGGATCACATTCAGAATTGAATTGTCATACAAATGTTTACTAAAATATACAGTGTATTAATTTTTGGTTAAAGTGAGAGCAGTGTTTTTAGATAATTGAACTACTGAAACTGTGGAAAAACAAAACTGTCAGACTTAATAAGAGGCCAGCATGGTTCGGCACATGCATGAACAAAACTATGTCCATGCATAGACAATATTTGGAGTTTTCCTTCCTAAATTCAACCCAGCAAATATTAACGAGCTTCTATTATGGGCTAGACCTGGAGGTTCAGACTTGAGTGACCTGCTGTCCTTACTCTACTAATTTATTTGGTGTCCAAAGTCAACACGGTCCCTCCCTTAATCCTCCAAAGCACGACTAAGTCTAGGCTCTCATTGCCATACGGGACTTTTCTAACGTCAGGATTGACAAAGTGCGTTCGAAGCAGAGAGGCAAAGCTGAAGGACTGGTTCCGGACAGCCCTGAACCCAAAGTCCATAGGCTGTGATCCCTTACTCAGGATACCTCTGGGGACCACCTTCCCGAGCCCCCAAAGGCCACTGTGTTGCAGAGTCTGTCTCACTCTCCACCAGTGGGAACCCCTTTTGCTACGTCTCTCCTAGCCAGCGTCCAAACCCTTAACCTAGTCTCTGGGCCTGGTGAGAGGAGAAACTCTGTTTCTTCTGTACCTGGGCTATCTTAATAGAGTGGGTACTAACTTTAATTTAAATTTAATTTAATTTAAAATTCTGTTCCTCATTCTGAAGAACCACATTTCAGGTGCTCAGTTGTCACACGTAGTGGCTACTGTATTCACACAGTGTACGTGACATTTCCATCATCACAGAAGGTTCTTCTAACCAAAGCTGAAACATCATCAGTCTGAGGCCCTCCTTCCCCTCAGTGTCTCAATTATCTGTAAATGTAACTCCTCCACTAAGAAAATGATCCTGTGAATTGTTCAGCAGAGCAGTTTGACTCCTAGTAGACTTGCCCCTTTTGGCTCAAAAAGATTTTTGTCTTTCCTGTTAAATAACCCTAAACCACCACTACCGTCACCACCAAAAACCATAAAACCAAAATTTTCTTCTAAACAGGAATAAAGAAAAATAATTACTGGAGACTTTAAAATAGTCATTTCTCTATAATTCATGCTATGGAGAGTTCAGAAATATCAAAAATTGAGACAGATTTTAAGAGCAGTCTCTAGTTGCCAGAGATTATGCTACACGGTTACTTAATTTATGTGAACCTCAGTTTTTTAATCTGTGTAAAGGGTGCTTGTATCCTATTCCTCAGAGATGCTTTCTCTGAACCCCTACAATAGGTCTCTACCGCATCACCACACTATGTGTGTTCGTCGCACCCTGTACTTCCTCTCTCACAGTAGTCATTGAATATTATTTTATTTTCGTGGTATTTTTTGTCTTGCATATTCTATTTGTTATCTAAGCCCCTTGAAGGCTGAGTGGCTTGTTCACCCCCTATCTCCAGCTTCTCACCTGGTAAATACGCTCTTCCCCAGTGCTTACCATGTGCCTGCCTCTGTGATAATGGCTTTAAAATTAACTTAATCTCAATTTTCCAGTGAAGGACTCAGCAACAGAGAATGTATTTCTTGCCACTTAGAGAGGCAGGCATTTCCTTTCCAAAGAACCATTCCTTGCTGTACTATAAGAAGGCAGGGATTTGTATGTGCCTTTCATGAAATGGTACCTTGGACATTCCAATGGAGCCACCAGATGTTCCACTGCACTCTGTTCAGCCAGAGAGCTCCAAATGTGAACACATCAAGGAACCTGCTTGTTAGTGATGTTTGATTTCTTCCTTTCTTCTGTAGGTGAAAATTATAGTAATAATGATATACAGTAGTTCTAATTTGAATACTTATTAAGTTCCAGCTTCTTTCTTAAGCATTTTGTATGTATTATCTCAACAATCTCAGAGCTGAAGTGGAGGTATAATGAAGTATACCTTCCACGTCTTGTTCTTCACCTCATCTGCAAGACTTTGAATTCCTCAAGGACAGACCTGTGTATTGTTACACACTTTGGAAACCTTATGGTACAGCCAGCAGCTAGCACTGGAAAGGACCCGATATATATTTTTTGAATTCAAGAATGAATGAAGAAATGACTTTCTTTCCTCCTTTTGCACTACTCCTGGGACCCAGCACCTTTTTAAACCTGCTTTCCTCAAGCCCCGGTCCTCTCCTAGTGTATTAGAATGTCAGACAGAACCTCACTCGGCGTCGGGGAAATTCTTCCCAAACTGATGTCAGCTGCAATAAGGGAGATAGGATATTCATAGGATTCTAATAGTAGAATTTTAGGCCAGTGTACCAAGCCCAAGTACTGAGCATCAGACACCAAGTCGCAAGTTTATTTAAGCACTGAGGAGACTTACTTTTCAGCAATGCACATGACCCTAGAAGACAAAACTAGAACAAACACTGGTGAGCAAGGGCTGCTGCCAAGCTTTATTCACTTAAGAGTCTTTTAGGCAGGGCCTCGGGCTGTGGGCTATCAAGACCTCATCAAGGCCACCACCAGAGGGTACTAGAAAGGACATCAGTTACTCAAACATGGGCAAGGTATACTTCATTATACCTCCACTTCAGCTCTGAGATTGTTGAGATAATACGTACAAAACTCAAACATCAGTTACTCAAACATGGGGAAGCGATATGAGCATCGCTTCAATGAGAGTGTGGCTGACATTTGCAATGGTTTTATAACAGTGGTTTTATAACATTCCAGTGGCTTCATTATTATGTCCAAGGTACCATTACATGAGAGGCGGATAAAGGGCTGTTAGGCAGCAAAGGTGTAAGGATTCTGGAGATTCTGTTTTGGTTCGTGTGGTGGTACCATTGCAAATATATTTTTAAATACATTTCTTCCCATCATACAATTCATTTTTTAATTAAATACAGTAAAACAAAAAAATAAAAACCACCCATGATAGTCCTATTATATTTCTTAACATTTAGATTATCTGTCATTACAAAGATGAAATACACACATAAATATTCATTTTTATTGACACAACTTTTCAAATATAGGTTTATCTTATGGTATAAGCTTAACAACATTAATGGCAGACATTTTTTTAAAAATGGGTTATATAATCCTTCAAAATGAAAATGGAAATTTGAGAGCATTGGCAAAGGAATGTGAGTTATGAGAAAGAAGCTATATGGCTACTGCATGAACCATATTCCTGTTGCCATAGTGATATTAACATCTCAGGAGGAACAAAACCAATTAGTAAGCAGACGGCAGAGTGGTGAGGGATATACCTTTTACACAGAACTTGCTGTAAGCAGACCGTGCAGTCTCATTCCTCCCTTTTGCATTTCATTCCCTGAATGCCACATCAAAGGAGAATCTCTTACATAATTTTTAAAGGAATGTTTTTATTTTAAATCCGTAAGTACCTTTGAACTTACTGACATCTTACTGTGCGTTATGGGATCTGTGGTGGCCCTTGCCTGAAGAGGTGAATTTGTAGCAACGTGGAGTGAGGAGAAGAGCGGGAAGATACACATGCTGGACCCGCGGCTGTCTTCCTGGCCATATCATCAGTCACCGATGTGGCCCAGGACAAATCCCTTCCTCGCATGGCCTGCTGCTTTCTTAACAGCAAGGCGAGAGAGATTTCAGTCACCACAAGCTCTTCTCAGCCAGACCGCCTTGTCTGACAGTGATGGAGGTGGCCTTTGGCTTCCCTTCCCTTTCGCGGTAGAGAATAGTTATTAGTACAGTATCAGAGCAAACAGTGTCACAGGCAAACTGCAGGGGGCCCACACTGGCCCTGCAGCTTACTTTGTGTGCTCTTTGGCAAGTTATTTATGCTTTAGCTTTATCATTCATAAAGTGGGTCCAATAATAATACCTATTGCATAATCATTGTGACGGCTGAACAAAATAATCCATACAAATTGCTTAGCACAGTGCTCGACCCATGACACTTAGGCAAGGGTCATAGCCATGTTCATAGAAGTTTTATTATTGCTTTCATCCAGGAGGGGACCCATCGTTGTAAGACACATTCACGTGTAAAGCATGACATGTCAAGCAGGTGACATCACTTTTTCGATATGTGCTCTGCCTTCTGCAGTGCCGCTCTAGAATTCTTGCTCTGAGAACATTTTTAAATGACCTGAATAAATCCTATTTTGAAATTCTGTGAAGTTCTATTAAGGTAGGAGCTTGCTTTATTTATATGCACCTCATAAGAGAATTATTCATTAGCTGTAGAATTTTTATTTCCTCCAATGAGTTCAGATAACGGCAAAGGGCCACTGGGCCCCTCTGCTGAACATTCCAGAACACTGTCCTCAGTGCATTTGGATCTGTTCAGATGCACCTGGTCCCCTCCTGAGCACCGCAGGTTCTCCCATGAGAAATTCTTGTTCTTCTGGTGGTTTGAGTATATAAAGGAAGGAAAGGTGGGCACCTAGGTGAAGGAAGAGGCTAGGTCTTGGCAGTACCAAAAGGTTGCAAATGAGTGAACAGGGAACACATGATCATTTACTGGCTCTCTCCCTAATCAAAGCAGGAAGTTCAAAGGAAACAAGTTCAGGTAAGAGATCATCAGCATGGACCAGCGTAGCCAAAAGAACAAATTGGAAAACTGAGCTGTGATGGAAATACAGGGATTAGAATCAACTCCAAGAATGAAGAGTGAAGCCCACTTACACAAGTGAAATAAGACTGGAGATGCATAGAGTCCAACCCGGGGAAAGGGACTCTCTGAATCCCAGGCTGAGCTGAGGGCACTGGCCTTGATCCTGCAGGTAGAAGGGAGTCATTGCAGGGAGAAACATGTCTGACTCCTGACATGATGCTCCTCTCCTCAGAGATGACTTCTCTGAAGACCTACTAGGGCCACTGATTCTCAGCAGGAGAAGGGGGAGCACCACTCTCTTTAGAAGATTTGGAAATTTATAGAGGCGTTTTTGGTTGTCACCGTGGCTGGCATGTAATACGGGAAGGCCAGAATGGCTGAATAACAACTTCACAACCAAAGTGCCGCTGAGACCCTCACCGAGACACACTGGATTGAACATCTCTTCACAGCCAAGACACAGAAAGGTGGGATGTCCCAGGGTGGTTAACAAGGGCTTGGAAGTTCCTGCTCAGTCTGGGTTGTGTCCTCAGAGGCATCCAGCTTCCCCAAGTGACACAGCTCGAAGAGTGATTGGGTTAGAAGACCCTGAGGTTCCTTTTAGCTCTTACTACTGAGACCTTGAACTTTAAGGTAGAAAAAACACGAAATTTAAACCAATATATGTAATACTTTTCATTTATTACTAGGTCCTAGGTACTCTAATAAGTTCCTATATATTATTTCATTTATTCTTCACAGTAGTCCAGTGAAGTTTGGGTATGATTTCTGTTTTACACTAGTGAGCCAGAAGTTAAATAACTTGTGCAAAGCCACACGGCTTTAAGGTGGTAGAGCTTGAGCCAAGAAATAGTAAAGTAAGTAAAGTAAAATAAGACAATAAAAAACAGTAAAGTAAGATAAACTACACTCGACTGTGTGGTTCATACTATTCCGACTTTGGAGGCGATGTATACTAAGCTTTGGACCAAATCCAGGATCATCACAAGAAAAGCAGAGCTGACAGCAGCCTCTCTTGCACCAGCTGGCGATTCATTCTCTGCCTGCGCCAGAACTGCAAAATAAATTAAGAACATTTAAAAAAATATTTTAAAGGGGTTTTTTCTTACTAAGAAAGCCCATTACACATATAAGAACATTTTAATTAAAAGATTAGCAAACCTAAAAACTGACAAATCATCAAATTCATTCTAAAATATAGTGCCTTCACATTTCCACTATTCTATCAGGTCTGCATCTTTGAATCCCTGATGATCATGTTTTGATATGAACTCTTGATAATTAGAAACTTAACGGCCTTACGACAGAAAGGCAGAATATATATTTTCTAGTAAGAAACACAAAGTAGGCTCCTCTCTAAAAGGAGCAAGTTTCTCTCAGTTAAAAGCCGTTTTTCTATAGCCTCCAAGTCAGAGCCTCGCAGCCAGTTTTCTCCAGTGGGCCAGCAGCCTCTATTCCCCTAGATCTGGAATCAGTACATCTGGGGCAAGGCCTTGCTATCTGTGTTTTTAACAAGTTTCTTAGGTGCTGCTTCTGATCAGGCATGATTAGAAAACGTTGACTGAGGCCATGCTATGAAAATCTTTCTCTATATAAATTGTCCAAAGTTGAGCCATAGAAATCTCAATAATTCATTTGCTTGTAACAGTTATCTTTGTGTTTATAACCGCTTAGTAAATATAACTCGAATTTACATCATATTTACAGCTTACAAAATACTTTTATGTACAGTGCATCATTTGAGACTCACAAGAATAGACGTTTTTATAGATGAGGAAACAGATCCCAGGTCCTACTGGGAGTAAAATGGAAGAACAGGGATTTTAATCCAGACTTTCAAACTCGTTTGGTTCTGCTTCAGTGCATGACCATCAGGCAGCAGCAGCAGTGCCTGGATGGGATATGAGGATGGGGTAATAGCCTCTGGGTAGCCGTGGTCCTCATGGATCCTGAAAGAGCAGTTGCGTCTCCTTAGGGCAGGTGCACTGCACACAGATAAGGACAATGGCACCAGACTGTTTTTTCCTAAACCATCTTTCTTTAGAAACTTCAAAGGCATTGTTTTCATTTCTTGACACTTTTGAAACTTCAGCAAGGGTTCAGTTTATGCAAAGACCAAGTGAGGGTGTGATACCTAAGAAGCTAACATTTTCAAGTTAACTGACATCTCATAAGACTCCCGGATTTACGTTCTGAAGGGGAAAGAAAAATATTCAACACAGATTTTAATTTAGTTCCAGATTTATCAGAAATGATATAGGTTTGTGGAAAAGGTGTAATTGTAAAGCCCTGTAAGTTTTTTGTTTTTAAGAAATTTTGATGGTAGAGTATTAGAAAAAGGGGTGGCCTTTTTTTTTTAACTTAGAGTATTCATTAGAAACATTACAGAAAATCAGATATTAGGTTATATCATTTTAAATAAACATTTAAAACAACTTTCCTCAACATTTGGAAGCAACTAATTATTTTATAATTAAACTTTTAATACCCCTTTCAGTTCAATTATTACATGTCTCTTCTCATAGATATTTCTAGCTAGGAGGGTCTTGCTTTACTGTAACCCAGATAACAGGCTACTTTTGAATCATCACCAATAGTGACACCTGTAAAGAAAAATGAAAGCCTTGAGTTCTTATTTAAAATGATAGAATTGAAAACAGACTCATGGACATGGACAATGGACTAGTGGTTACCAAAGGGGTGGGGGGTGGGGAGAGGTAGATAGGGGCAAAATTTAAATCATTTCTTCAATTAAAATAATAAATTAATTAATTAAACATAAATAAATAAAATGACAGAGTTGAATGAGCCGCTCTTTTAGATATTGAATATTTTTATTAACTTTGAGACACGCTGTTTCCTTTTGGTTAGATATTTGTCCACAGCATTTTTAGCGAAGATATTATGCTACTTGAATTCAGAGCTAGAGCTAATGTTTGCCCAAATTAAGAGGAGATTCACTCACATTCGGGATATAGTTCTCCTATATGACCCTCTGTGAAAGAGCCAGCACGGCTTTGGAATCAGACAACTTAGGTTCAAATCCCAGCTCAGGCATTTTCTAGCCACATGACCTGTGGCTCCTCCAGCTTTACTTTGCTTACCTGTAAATTTGAGTTAATAGCATCTAATTCATGGGTGGTTGTGGAGATTAAATGAGATGATGCATGTCTCTTAGGGCTTGCACAAAATAAGAGCCTAATAGTTGGTAGGGTTTTTTTTTTTTCATTGTAATTTCATTTATTCTCATGTAAAACAAAGAATTTCTTGGTCTAAATTAGTAGGTATTGGGGTTTTTTTTTAGCAGAACATTTTTTTCCTAAAAAAATTCTTACAAGATAAAAAGGTATTTACTGTTTCAGTCTTTAGTGCCCCAAAATATCTCATTGTTTATGGAATTATGGAAACCTTGGAATTATAGTGGAAAAAATATTTTAAAAGCATATATTAAACACCCATTAGGATGGCCGCTATCAAAATATGAAAATAGAAAAAAGCAAGTGTTGGTGAGGATTTGAGGAAACTAGAACCCATGTGCTCTGTTTGCGGGAATATAAAATAGTACAACCACTATGGAAAAGAGTATGGAGGTTACTCACAGGTTAACTGTAGAGTTACCATATGATCCAGCCACTCCACTTGTGAGGCACGTCTATAAAAGAACTGAAAGCAGGATCTTGAAGAGATATTTGTATACCCACATTCATAGCAGCATTATTCACAGTGGCCAGAAGGTGAAAGTTGTTTTTTTGTTTGTGTGTTTGTTTGTTTGTTTAGCACAAAGAAGCATTAAACATGAGCGTACTCAGTATCTATTGCTGAGCCCTCTTTAGCCCAGTGTGGAGATCACGTGTCTGAGTCTCACAATCTGAGCTAATGAAAGACAGTTTTTTGAGTGCCCTACTTAGAAAATGCATGGAGACAGAGCTGGGGGTGTGGGGGTGGTGTTTAGGGAGAAAGGTGGATTCATTCACAGTGATCAAACAGGAGTCTCACAACCAGAAGTGGCAGATGAATGAATAAACAAGATGTTATCTATATATACAATGGAATATTATTCAGCCTTAAAAAGGTAGGAAATGCTGACATGTGCTACAACATGTATGAACCTTGGGGACATTTTGCTAAGTGAAATAAGCCAGTTACGAAAAGACAAATACTCTGTGGTTTCATTTATTAGAGGTACTGAGAATAGTCAAATTCATAGAACCAGAAAGTAGAGTGGGTGATTTGCCATGGCCTAGAGAAGACGGAAATGAATTATTTAATGAATATAGAGTTTCAGTTTTGCAAGATGAAAAGAGTTTTGGAGGTTGGTTACATAACAATATGAATGTACTTAACACTACTAAACTACTTAAAAATGATTAAGATAGAAATTTTATAATTAAACATTTTTTAAATTTAAAGCACCAGACAAGATATCTCCCAAACCTCAGAGAGGTGTAACATTCAATGGTACAAAGGTAGAAGAGGAGTTTGAGTCCTAGTTTCAGTCCTAGTTTCCCTGCCCGTCTGGTGACAGCTGGGACTGTGTGTGCAGCTGAGGGTATGTCGGGGGAGATGGAGGTATGGAATATTTAGTCTAAATAGTCTCTGTATTTCCCAGTACTAAATCACTTGCTGGAATTAGAGAGAGACATGGAAGCACCTTATCTAAGTTGTTGATGAGCCATCCTCTATTTATCCAAGTCAAAGCCCCTGACAGTATTAACAATAAACGAGCCTCATACTATCCTTAAAAGAAAATTCTTAACCTCTTGAGTTTTTAAGAGCAGAACAGATCAAATATGCAGAGCCTAATTTCACAACAGATATCAACTATCCCAGCATTTGCTGCTGCTTCTTGGGAAGCCCAACACTATCAGGTATTAATCAAATGGAGTTGGTTGGTCTCTGTGGGAAGGCAGTGAGGTTGAGGAAGTGTCGGTGACAGCAGTATCCTCAGTGTCAGGATCAACAAGACTTGTGTGGACTTAATGTCCTTATCCAGAAAGCACAGGGAGAGAAAATGTGGTGTCGAATAAGCTAGCAGTTACTACACCTGGAGAAGAGAAAAAGACTTTGTCCACAAAGACCAACTTCATTTAATTAAAGACTCATGAAGAGGAAAATGGACTTTTACTAACAATGGTGGTCACCTTAGTGATTACTGTAGTATGACGGGGGCTTCTGAGTTTATTGTATACTTGTATTACTAATAATAGATCATCTTTATCCTACTTATGTGCCTGACTGTGAAGGCTGGATTATTTTCTCAACTTCCATTGTTTGTAATTTTTCTGCATATATCTTTGAAATTCCCAGTCCTTATTATTAAAAGCATCATTTGTTTGCATGTATTTTCTGACATTCTTAAGGCATTAAAAACTTAGGTATTCTCATAAAAAGGAATGAAGTACTGATACATACTACAGCATGGATGAACCTTGAAAATATTATGCTCAGTGAAAGAAGACATGAAAAGTGACATATTATATGATTCCATTTATATGAAATGTCTAGACTAGGCAAATCCATAGAGACAGAAAGTAGATGAGTGGTTGCCAGGGACTACAGGGACATAATGGTATGGGGTTTTTTTTTTTAGCTTATTTTTCAAAGTTTACATGCAATATTTTAGTTTTAGGTATGCAGTGTAATGATTAGACATTTATGTACCTTATGAAGTAATTACCCTGGTAAGTCTAGTACTCATCTAACAAGTACAGCATCTTTCAAGGATGATGAAAATGTTCTAAATAAATACAATAAATATTAGTGATGATTGTCCGACTTTGTATGTATGCTAAAACCACTGGATTGCACACTTTAATGGTCAGTTTTATGGTATGTGAATTATAGCTCAATAAATCTGTTGTAAAAATAAACTATCAGACAAGACTTGAAGAAAAAATTTACAGAAAAAAAGTTTTTATATTCTCAAGGTAATTAAAGAGAATAGGAGTTCAATTCTTTATTTTTCTACATTGTATGAAAAATATGACTGTTAAATATTATTTGTCAAACATTTTTTGAGTACCTGTTCTGTGTCTGGAGATTAGCAAATCTGACTTTGTAGGTGAAGAAAAAACTTTTTCCTCTGTCCTCTTAGGTTCAGTTCCTGAGGTCTTGCAAATTAAACTGAGGTCTTGCAAATTAAAAAGCAGATTAACAGAGGAAAAGGTTTATGTATGTATAAAGAGTCCTTCATAGAAAAGAAACAAAGACCCAAAGCAATAATTACACCCTGGAGGCTTATATACTCTTCTAACAAAAGGGCAATAAATTTTTGTAGAAGTGACAAGTCAAAGGGAAGGGGGTCTGGGCTTCTAGGGCTGGTAAATTCTGGGAGGATAGACATATGGTGGGAAAACTAATGGCAGATAAGGGTCATATAGTAAGGTTTGTTATGCAGATTCAAATCGTGCCTTCTCCATTGATGAGTAATCCTCCTCTTCCTGGCAAGGGAAATGTATGCTCAGCTTTTAGACAGAAAGGAAGAGGACAGAGAGCTCAAAACAATCCTTATACCAAAGTGGCATGTTTTGAGGTGGCATACTCTCCTTTCAGAGGCTAAAAGATTTTTTAAAAGATATATATCTGTGGGGTGAACAACAATGCTAGTAAACCATACTGAAATGTTTTTCCTGTGTTTTCTCTGTGTACCTGTTTACTAATTATTTTTGTTTCTATTTGTAGTAGGAATAGTGTTAAAGTATGAGACTAGAATAAAAACATAAAAATCTTAAAATGTATGTGTTTTAAATGCAAACCATTATCACATTGAAATCTTCTTAGACATCTTGTTTGGCCACTTACTTTCTTAAAAGCATAATAATAACTTAGAGGCAAACATTGTTACAATTGGTAAGAATTAGCAGAAGATACCAGCTTCTTTCTCAATTTAATATTTAATTATTTGGGAAGTAAACAAAAAATAGTAATATTGTTTAATCATTATCTAAAAAATTTCGAGTGTTATCATCCACTCACTCTTTCATTTAGTGATAACCTCTCCAGACATTTTTAAAGGAAAGGAGAGAAAGGGTGGAGATCAGAAATCAACTGCCCTTTCTATATATTAAAATAGATTGAAAAGTCTGCTTTTTATTACAGGTAAGATAGGAAATGGCTCATATTTCCCTTGTGGAGTTGCAGAAATGATCTTGCTTTTGTGATTATTTCCTAAAGGCGCCACCACAGCTGAGTTTTTCAGAAATAGCTGAGAGGTTAAGAAATAATAGGCAAGCAATTCTGCCATTTTCCAGCAGAGGTAGCTGTTTCTTACAAGCACCCGTTTTTAAAAGTATGACATTCACGTGTTTCTATCATGGTCTATCGTGTATATCATGTTATACATCACGTGTACCTATCATGTTATGCCAGCCATGGCCCTGATCCTTCTTCCCCTTCCTCTCTGCCACTATCTACCGAGCCACGGGCCTTCTGAAGTTTTCACAGACTGGGCAGTGCTGAGCTGTGCATTCCTCCTAAGAACTGCCAGCTTTATCACCTTTTTAGAGGTCACCAATTATTTCAGGTCTGCATGTCCTTTCTACCCCAATTTTTCCTAATGTCTTGGTGAGATTTTTTTTTAAATGTCTATACTATATTAGAAATAATAAAAAGAATAGTAATAGGTAACACTTTTATAGTGTTTACTAAATGCCAAGCACCGTTCTTAAGACTCCATGCTTATTAATTCATTTAATCCTCATACAATTCTATAATATAGGTACTACTATTAGCCTGGTTTTATAGATAATAAATCTGTGACACAGAGAAATTAAGTAAACTTCCCTAAGGCTATGTAGGCAGTGTGGAATAGGCCTGGGATTTGAACCTAAATATTCTGGCTCCAGAGTGCCATGGCAGCTTTGTGACCTTGGGCAAGTTATTTTTATTTTTTGAGTTTTAGTTTCTTCATCTCTAAAGGAAAAAACTAGCTAGTACTTCTTTCTAGAGCTATCGCGTATGTGAAATAAGAGATATGGAATATTTGTGAGTTTTCTCCTTTTGTTGTGAATTATGTCATATCTCTTCTTGGCAGTCTTGTGATAGAGGCACTGGAGACATTCTGTCCATTATACAAATGAAAACATAAGTTTATAGAGGACAAGGCACATTTCCAATATCGTTTGTCAAGAAAGTGGGTATATAAAAGAGAGATTTAGGGCCTAGTCTTCTTCTTGCCTATGAAATGTGCTTTCTACTAGACCTATGTTAAGAAATGGAATTGAAATAATATTAGAACCAGGATCAAATTCCCTACCCTCTAAACTCATTATTAAAAATCTTTACATTTCTAACACAGTTTATGGTTTGGGAAGCATAGTAAAAATTTTTACTTTTGGAGTTAGAGGATCTTATTATAAAAAATGATTATTGTATAATATAACATCATACAATATAATGTAATATACAATATATATTACTATAGAAGAATATGATGGAATATACTGAATTCGTAGATATCCCAAGACAGAGATCTTAGCTTGTTTTTTTAGGTCATTTGCTGCTTTTTTCCCCCTAAAAGTTGAAGATAAAACTTGTTCTGAATTGAGATTTTTCACTCTCCAACTTCAGTGATTAGTGCCTTCCAGAAGTGTAGGTTATAAATGAAAAGTTTTATTAGATAATCAAGATAGAAGGAAATTAGCATAAGAGAACATGAATAAACTGAAAAAAAATATAACGAGAGAATACAGATCCCTACACAAGGGGACACAGCAGTGGTCCATGTTGTTTTGTTCAGCATTTGATTAAGTTATCAGCCCATAAAGTTGAGAGAATTAAACCTACTGAGTACCGTAATTTCGTTCAGTCAAAATTCTTAATATTTATCCAAATCATGTTAATGTTTAATATAATATTTTTAGAGCCAATTTCCTTTATTGTTGTGTGGAAAAGGTATGTGTGTATATATGTGATTGCTTTTTTTAGTCTTTATCCACCATCTTTAAAAAAGGGTGGAGGAGGCATAAATAATAGAGAAGGAAGGTGTTCGTTAATCAGATTTTCATTTTAAGTTTTTTAAAGTAAATAATGATTACATTGAATAATTTAATGGAAAAGTTAAATGAAATAAAATGCTACTGTGCTAGAGGTGAAAATAGTCATTTTTAAATGAGCCCAAAGAGCTTAGAGAAAGGAAAGGGACATTGCCTGGGAATTGGGAACCCCAGAGTGTCGGCCAAGCCTCAAGCTCTGTGATTCTAGGCAATTACATTACCTCCCTGGTCTCTTCCTTATCTGTGGAATAGGTCATTAAACTGAAAGAATTCAAAAGTCCTCATCAGTTAGAAAACAAAAATTTCCGAAATGTTAATGTATTCCATCACACTGAATATAGCTTTGGTACAAGAAAAAACACTTTATCAAAAGCTAATTTATACAGAATTAGAGTAGCATTTACTTTTGTTTTCACTGAATTCAGGTCAGCTTCAAAACTCAAGTTGAATTCATTTTTCTCCAAGTTTTCAGGTTTCTTCTCAGAAAAACACTTAGGTCTTTAATTCTAGTCTTACTCCATTTTCTATATTAATGAGAAAAAAATTAATAAAATGTATATTTACCTTCAGGATGTCTCCAGTCTTAAAAGGGTCCTTCAAAGTTTAAATATTAAGAAAGCTAAACAGCAGGTAAAACCATTCCATGGCTATCCGAGGGAAGAAAGAGGGACCTGAGGCAGAGATGGTGGTGGGCTGCAAAGCAGGTAATGATGAAAAAGAAATGCAGCCATATTTTCACTGTAAAATGTCCAAATAGATGCATAGAAATTGTTTAGAAAAGCCTGCAAAAAAAAAAATATTCACCAAGAGATATGTTGTTAACATTTGGATCAATTTCTCTACAGCCTTTTCAGAATGTGCATATACATATACTTATGTATAAAAATGAGAGCATATTTTTCACATTCTATCTTTTTACTTAATAATATATTGTATTTCCTATATTATTAATTTATTAGTCTATCTTCAAAAATATCACTTTACATGTAGTGTGAGAGCCTGACAATAGGACAGTTCTAATTCTTCCCCCCATCTATGTGCAGTTGGTGTCTTACATTTTACTTTTGCATATATTTTAAATCCTACAATTTATTATTAAAGGTTTTTGTTTCAGACAGTCAATTAGCTTTTATATTTGCATTCATTTTTTTTCATTTCTAGATGTCTGTGTAGATCTCAGTTTCTGTCTGGTGTCATATTCCTGCCTACAGAGCTTCCTTTAACATTTTTTGTATTACAGGTCCTCTCATAATGAATTCTCTTAGCTTTTGGTTATCTTAAAGAGTCTTCATTTCTCCTTGATTTTTTTAAGATATTTTCTCTGGGCGTAGAATTCTTATTTGACGTTTATTTATTTTCACTATGTAAAGATGGCACTTCTTTGTTTTCGGGATTGCATAATTTCTGATAAGTAGTCTCCTGTAATTACAGTATTATCTTTGTTCTCTATAGGAAATATGTCCGTTGTTCCTCTGTCTTTGAGATTTTCTCTCTTTCATTTTTAGCAATTTGACTGATGTGTCTCATGGTGGAGTTTGTTTATTGTTTATCTCGCTTGCTGTCCTCTGAGCTTCTTGGATGTGTGATTCAATATATTTCATTATTTTGAGATCATTCTTAACCATTATCTCTTGAAATATTTCTTTTGCCCCATTTTCTCATTCTTCTCCTTATGTGACTTTAGTCAGCTCTTTTATATTGTCCCATGTCTCTCGGATGCTCTATTCTTTCTTTTCCATTCTTTTTTTTTCCCTTTGTGTTTCAGTTTGGATCATTTATATTGACATGACTTTAAAGTCAGATGTGTGAAATCTACTGATGAGCCCATGAAAGGAATTAATTTTTGATATTGTGGTTTTTCTGATCAAGTGTTTCATTTTGACTCAGAAATTCCATATCTCTTTGCTGAAGTTCTCTAACTTTTAATGCATGTTGTTCACCTATCCTACTAAATAGAATGCTGACTATTATGGCAAAACAGGAGAGACCAAGGTACATAGTATCTTTGTCTGAAGAGAGGCATGCCTCGTCTTCTGTCAGGCTGTAAAACTGGAAGGTTGAGCCAATTTAGTCAAGTTTTAAATTTCTCTAAAGGAGGGCTGCCTTTGCCTTATGCTTAGGGGGCTGGGTAGGGGGTGGTCAGCGAATTTTATTTGATGTTGGTGCACCACCCTCAGCTTTCCCTGCTCACCTGTTACACAGAGGACATCTCTCACCATGCTCCTGCCTGACCTCCACAGTTGGCTACTGTTGCTTGCTGCTCCTGCTAGGCTTGTGCTGGGCTAAGGGTCTTTCATGTGTCTCAGCTTCAGTGTTAGGGCATGTGCCTAGACATCAGTGCTGGGTTTCTCTTAGCATTCCTGCCCTTTCCACCGTGGCAGTCAACTTCTGCCTTATATGTATGGTTATAGATTTGAAGGCGCTTCATATGTCCTGCCTAATTACATCCAGGTAAGCATGTACAAGCTTACATTTCACCAACTGCAAATGAGAATTCTATTAAACAAGTCCTTTTTTTCCCTCTAACATCATTGAGCTCTTTTGATATGCTTGCGTTACATAATTTTATTGCTCGCTTACAGTGGAACTGTAGCACCGGGCCTTGTGTGTAAGCAGGGCGTAAACATTTTTATTAGTTAATTGAGGAATCAAAATATAAATGTCCCATTGAGTCGTCCAAAGGTACTGCTGTCATATAGATTTGTTTCTGATTGACAGAGCAGTCATACCTGATTCGGGAATGTAAAAGTGTGTGTTTCATCCAGAAGCTCCATTTGACAATGATAAGAAACAATAGTCTTTATACAGAGGCATTTTAATCCCTAAATGAAAGTACCACTGCCTGAGGGTCTAGAACTGAATTCTGATTCTGCTTCTGATTAGCTTCCTCTTAAATATACAAATTACCGACCAGTTCTGTTCCTCAGTTTATTTATCTGTCAAGTGGAGTTAACAATATTTATCTTCAGTAGATTGTTGTGAGGATAAAATGAAATTAAGTAGTATAAGCCATTTACAGTACTTTAAGTGCTGTAGAAATATAAAATATTTCCCCTAAAAGGAGAGGAGAGGTGTAGAAAAATGTGGGAGTTAGAAACTCCAGGCACCTTTTTGATATCTGCACATCTGCTGTATGAGTACACGGATATATGAGAGTACATGAAGAGAACAAAATTAGAAATGGAGTTCTTCCTCTCACTAAAATTAGCCTGCTTGTGATAAAGGTTAATTAAGTCCTTCTCAACCAAGCAAGGGCACATTTTTAAAGGGAAATAGCATTAAGCCCTGACTCACAATAGGGAAGTGATGAGCTCTATGTGTCATATCTCAATTTGGGCTCAGTAAGTCTCCAGTTAGACTATTTCCTACAGACCTAGCCTGACACTACACCTGCTGTCTCAGGTCTTGAATCCATCCACTGTGCTGCTTGGGTCATTAGAGTGACACACATTTACACTCTGACAGCAGAAACAAGCAAGATAGCTAAAAAGTTTATCTTCTCTGAGCTTTCATTCACACCAAAAAATAGTCCACATCAAAGAAGATCAAAGCTGTACAATGCACAGCATATAGTTTTACTTCCTCTTTTGTAACCTGTTAAATACAGTTAAAATCTTCAGTCGTTAAGCTCATAGGTCTAGACTGGAGTTCAGCAAAGCACTGCCGCCAGGCCAACTCCAGCCCAGCATCTGTTTTTGTAAATAAAGTTTTATTGGAACAGAACCACTTTCACTTCTATGCATATTGTGTATGACTGCTTTAGTGCTACAGTGGCAGAGCTGAGTGGTTATAATAAAGATTGCATGGCCTATAAAGCCAAAAATATTTGCTATCTGACCCTTTGTAGAAAAAGTTTGCCTACCGCTGGTCTAGAGCGATGACACTAGTTCTGTCCACTCCTCACCAGCATTACCAAAACAAGTTTATTTTACTCAGGTCTCTTACTTTCACTTAATTAATTAATTACTGATTTATACTTTAGCAACTAAGAATTATGAGATATCAGGAGTTCCTCAGATGGGAGAATGTATAATGGCTAGAAGCATTTAACTAGAAAAGTCTATAGAAAATACAGGATAAAATGAACATGCTAAACAACACACCATGAGGATACAATCAGCCAAGTCCAGAATGTAGGAAATTCTACACAATAAATAACTCAGGGTGTTTTTTTTTTCCAATGAATATATGGACATGGAAAAAAGAGTGTGGAGTCGGGCTCCTATGGAGATTAAAAGATACTGAAGGGACAGTTCAATTTAGAAGATATGGATGTTCTAACTTGAACAACCCAACTGAGATTATTGGAGATAATGGGAGAATTTGAACATTGCCAGGGTCTTGGTGTTATGAAGTTATTTGTATTTTGTTAGTTATGATAATGATATTGTGATTTTTTAAAAACATCCTTATTTGTTAGAGACAATTAAATTGTAGCACTTTTGAATAGAATAAGATTCCTAGGATTTTTTTCCTCCTTCAACTCCTTCAACAAGAAAAAATAGGGAGGATAAAAGAAATGATAATTATTAAAACAGGATGATGAGTCAGTGCATAAAGCTCTTCATGCTTTTCTCTCAAACTTTGTGTCTATTTGAAAAATTTTCATTTTAAAGTGCTTTTTAAACCATGAGTTTATGTCAGATTTCAGTTTGAATATTGGTTTTGCTAGATGTTTCTGCATCTGTAAAATGGGCATTTTATAATTCAGATTGTATATGACATTGTGAGGACTGCGAGAATTGAATAAGAAAGAGTTTAGCACAGTGCCTAACATATAGGGAATGGTCAATACCTGGTGGCAAATACTTTATCTGCTATCAAACAACAAAAAATGTAACTCCATTTGACCCTAGTTCATTTATCACGTGATTGATATTTGTGAACAACAGCTTTTAAACTCATACTGCTGCTACACAGAATAAGGAACCAACATAGAGAATGTTTTTCATATATACACCTATTTCCTTGGCAGTCTGGAAATAACCATAGCACCTGTAAAGAAGCATGGAGGAGGAATTATGGATTTAAAGAGACCATGATTGGAATGTTATATTGTCCTTACATATGGCTGTTCCTCCATAGTAGTTAAAAAAAAAAAAAAATAGTGTTTTCTGTGAGATTAACGAATGCCTGTGAACACATTTTAGCCCAGTGTACATGGGAAGCACGGTGACTATTACGGTACTGACAGATTTCCCAGTTGGAGTTACTGTTGTCTCTCTTTGACATCTTGTGCTCAAATGAACCCAGGCAAGGCTCTGAGTGACATGATGCTGCTTTACCTCAGTGTGTGCTGACTTAATCAGATGTTTTTTAGTCAGCCACTCATTAGCCAATATGTATCACACAAACTTACAGGAAAACACATTAAAGGTGCAGGATTTAATAGAAAAAAAATGCATCAGTCACTTGAAATAGATAAAATAAACTTGGGCTCTACCCCACAAAGTGTCTCCTAAAATTCATATCTTTTTGGGGTCTATTTCTGAAGACAATGACTGTTCAGAGAGAAATGTTTAAAGCATACTGTTCACAATGTTTTATAAAAAAAAAAAAAAGAAAATTAAAGTAAATTGGGGGCATTTTAGAAAGCAGTGTTTTGGTTGAACTGAAGATACAGAAACTATACTTTTTTTTTCTTCTTCCACAGAATGACATCACTCCTTTACATGTTGCATCAAAAAGAGGAAATGCCAATATGGTGAAACTACTGCTTGACCGAGGAGCGAAAATCGATGCCAAAACGCGGGTAGGCGTGCAATCCATGTGCATACTTACACTTATTTTCAAGAAGTACAAACACTTTTTCTAATACCCGTGCACTGGTTTGACACTGGATTTAATTTTGTTTCTTTTGTTATAGTCTCTTAGAAAATGATTGCCAACTTTCTTCTCCTTAGAATGGAATGATGGTCAATATTTATAAATGTTTAATACATGTTTAAATAGTGCATGGCTTTAATTATAGAAGCTAAGGTCTAAGACCTAGAGTTTTAGTTGAGTTAATTTTCAAGAATTTAATCACTACACGTCACTGCAGACTATCCATTCGGTCAGTTTGATACTAAAACGAATCCGTGCACCTTTGTGCATTGCTGGTAGAAATGCAAAATGGTGTAGTTGGTATGGAAAACAGCATTGAGGTTCCTCAAAAAAAACTAAAAATATAACTACCATATGATCCAGCAATTCCACTTCTGGGTATATACCCAACAGAATTGGAAGTAGAATGGTGGTTGCCTGGGAGACAAGAAAATGGGGAGCTATCGTTCAGTGGACATAGAGTTTCAGTTTTGCAAGAAGAAAAAGTTCCAAAGATGTTACACAGCAATGTGAATGCAGTTAACACTGCTGAACCATATACTTAAAAACGGTTGAGAGTAAATTTTATATTTTATATTGTGTTTTATACGACAATTAAATTAAAAACACACACACACACAAATCTGTCTAGCTAGGTGTTTGGCATGTTGCTTATTTGATGTAATGCACTGTGAGGTGGGGAGAGAACTGAGACTTAGAATCAAGCTTGAACCCCAAATTTTGAGCTTAACTAATTGACTTAAGTAGACCGTTTAACCTTCTGCGTGTAATTTCTCTCTCTGAAAATAAAGACAACTAATGGCCACTATGTAGCATTGTTGTAAGATCAAGCTAATGTTTGTAAACTGTGCCAGTATGAAGTGGGCCAGAAATAAGTCCCAACCATTTCTAGTATAATTCAGAGCTCTAATTAGCACTAAACATCTAACCAAGGGATTTTCTTTCAACGTTTCATGTTTCTGTTATGGTGTATGAGCAAGAGCAAGACTCATAAAAAGGTCTCACCATAAGCATCCACCTAACTAAGGGCTTTGGATAGTTTTTCATGTATTGAGGTTGTACCTCCCACAATTCTGTGCTGCTTCCTTCAAGAATCCTGACCCCTGTGTTTCTAAAACTGGCCTGGTAACCAGAACTTGATTCCTTTAGCTCCTTCATTGACCACTTCATTTATTATTCACTACATTTATTCACTCAACCAGGAAATGATTACTGAGTGACTACTGTGGGCCAGACACAGCTGGGTGATAGAGCAAGACAAGACGCTTTACCTGCCGTCATGAAGCTAATAGGTGGTCTGTCTCCTATATTCAAGGCAGCCCAGACATAGATGTTTGACAGAAGACCCAGACTTCTTTTCCTTGATGATTACTGCACCAGAAAAACATGTATCTACCTTAAAAGAAACAAGCTTTCTAGAAAAGAGGAGTGAAGGAAGTGAAGATTGATCCCTAAAAGACTATCTGACTGGGGAAGTAAATTGAGAAAAGATCTTCCTTAAGTGACTTTGAATTGCTGGATCATATGGTAATTCTATCTTACTGAACCGACATTTTCATAATAAGAAGCAATTACCAGTATGTGAAGAATCCTGGAACTGTTCCTATAAATATCAGGGATCTTCTGCTAAGTATAGGCTATTTAAAGAGGTTGTAAGGAGTAAGAGATGCATTGAGTATGCCACTTGATCGTCACGATAAGCTAAACGATCATTTGTAAATAGGGAGAATCTTTGTGAAGAGAAGTGAGGGATACTGCAGCCAAGCTGGAAAAAGATGCTAGAAGAGATCTACCTGCATATCCGGCTGGGGTTTTAGTGGCATGTGGATTAGAAATTACCTTATTTCTCCCTCTCTTGACACAGTCATCAATTACCAGAACAGCAAAATAACTTGTCAGTCATTTTGTGTCATTTATCAAACACTCGCTGTGTTCAGTACAATGAGAGGAGAAAAGGTACATAAGAAATTCAGGCCCCATCTTTATGGGGCATATAGTGTCACAGGGAAGGGCCAGGATAAAAACACAGAAACTCTTCTGGACAAAAGTGTCAGAGATATGAAATAATGTCAAGTTCAGTGTGCAGCCTGGTTTCTGTGACACTTTGCCTCTGTGCTCTGAAAGGCTATCTTGTTTTAAACAAGATGTAGACTTCTTTTTAGCATCCATTCAGATTTACTTTTCTCCTGTGTTGTGTGAGCAATGTGCAAATGTGAGGGACACTTGCAGAAACAGAGCAGAAAAGCCTGTCATTCTTTTTGTTGTTGTCCCTCGTGGAGTGGGATGGGGATGGGATGTCAACCAGGCACAGACAGAATTCCTAGCAGATTCTATGGAAGAAAGTGTAGTACACGCCCAAAATATGTAAACTATTTTGTGTTGTCTACATCAGAGCTTCCCTTCTCTCCTGCTGAAATGACTGAGTAGTGATTGAGTGCGTGGGTGAAAGGAAGGGAGCCAGATAAAATGTCAAAGTTCTAGGGAAAAGCCTAAAAACAAAGCAAAATTTTTCATAAATACAAGTTTTAATGACCCAGTCCAGCGCCTCTTGAGAAAACAGATATTGTTTTCTACTAATCCATCTCCTACCAGCTACTTACTACTGTGGTGGCTGCCTTGTCGTATCAAGAATCTGACCTGGAACACACCAGTCGCCCATGTGTAGAGACAGGAAAACAACTCTGGACTTGACCTCAGATGCCAGCCACTCTACGGGACCTTGTTATCTTGCCCTCTTCCCTGCATGGGTTGTTGACCTAATAAAGCAGACCCTTAGAACCCTTTCATTTCATTCAACGAAGTATACTTGAGTGGTGGTCAGAGTAATTTATGTGGTCAGAGGAAGATCTTAGCAGCTGGAAAGGCAGGATGAGAGTGAATTTTATTTTACCCTAGTGCCTGACCTCTAGTCTTGAGTGTGACTAGCAAGTGATGAAATCGTGACCTTGGGAAAGTTCACCCTCTTGAGTCTCAGTTTCCCACTGAATACAGAAAAGGAGTTGTTCCCAGTGATTCCACAAGCTCCCCCAGCTGGTAGGGCACTGATACTGTAACTTAAGAATAGTTGCTGTGAAAGTCACGATGGAGTTTTTAAGAAAAAAATATTAAAGAAAAGGAAAGGCACCAACTGGTTTTATGCAAAAAAAAGAAGCAAACAAACAAAATCACTAGATATTTATTGATTTGTTGACAAAGCTTTAATACAGCATTTAAACCACATTTCCAACAGATGTTTTGGAACATTTCAATAAAGGCCAACTCTTCTCTGTATATATCCAAAGGAGAAATGAAATCACTATCTCAAAGAGATATCTGCGCTCCCATGTTCATTACAGCATCATTCACAATAGCCAGGACATGAACACTAGTGTCCATTGTCAGATGAATGGATTAAAAAATGTGAGATATATATATATAATATGAAAAAGAATATTATTCATCTATAAAAATAAAAAGAAATCCTGACATTTGTGATAACATGAATGGACCTTATGTTAAGTGGAGGGCAATATACTAAGTGAAATAAGTCGGACAGAAAGACGTACTATATGATATCATTTATATGTGGAATCTAAAAACACCAAACTCATAGAAACAGAGTATAACAGTGCCTTCCAGTGGCTGAGAGGTTGGGGAAAATGAAGAGATGCTGGTCAGAGGATACAGACTATCACTTTTATAAGATGAATAAATTCAGGAATCTAAGATACATCATGGTGACTAGAGTCAGCAATATTTTATACTTGGAAGTTGCTATGAGAGTAAGGCTTAAATGTTATCACCATAATAGCAACAACAAAATTTGTAAGGTGAAGAATGTGTTAACTAACCTTACTTAGGCAAACATTTCACAATATATATGTGTATCAAATTATCACATTGCACATCTTAAACTTACACAATGTTATATGTCAGTTATAGCTCAATAAAGCTGAGGCATAAAGGATAATTATGTGAATCTTCTGAAAGAAGTTTAGCTAGGACCTGATGAATCACAGAGCCTTGTGGTTCAGCTTCTATTTGGCTTATTTCAAGAAAGCGTTCCCTATTTTCCCAGTTTCACAGTGCTGGCTAATAACAACGGGCTTGTTATCTTATGCTGCAGAATTGACAAGAGTTAATATGCAGAGTATTTGTAATAATGGCAGCAAATGTGCTAAGACAGAAGCACAAATCAAGGCAAATTTTTCAATCTGGTATATATGCAGCATCCCAGTTTTAAAATGACTTTTGAAATTAGTTTTTCAACAATATCGTAATGGTCTTATTTGTTTCTTTATAGACCCAAATGCTTTGCTAAAAATGGCTACTTATGGGTAGCCTATTTCTTTCCATTTAACTCTCACTCTCTGCAAAGCTAATATGTGTCTTTATATACTTATTGAAGGAAGATACTTTGCAATGGATGCTCTTGTTATTTTCATTTTTCCTTTGCAACAATTCACAGCCAAATCAGAGGCTCAATCTAAACCCTAAATTCAGAACCATTTTAAAACTTTGTGGCAACTTCTGAATTCTCCATCTCTTTTCACCACTCTTCTCCATCCAATTATAAAGGCGTCTGTGCTCATATTTAGTGCTTCAGAGATGTAGGAGTTCCAGGTAGAGTGAGTAATAACAATTCTCTAATTCCTAGAATGCTGCTCTAACCTTGCCTCTCTCAACTTCCAGCTTTCCTAGCAAGGTGCCACTGCCCACACCTCATATGTTCCCATCAGTACATTATAGTCAAAGCTACACCTTGACACTGAAATGCACAGATTCACCTTAGTGTTTGTAGCACTTAGCACACTTTGTGGCACATACTGGATATTTAATAAGTGTTTGCTGAATATATAGAAATAAGATGCACTCCTCAATATTACATTAAGGTTTTTTGAGAAGGCCTTAATTTAATATTAGTTAATTAAATTACTTGACTTTATACTAGATCTGTGGTGTCTTTTCTCCCTAAAGTTAATGGCATCCAATGGATTTATAAAAATGAAGAGATATTTGTGCACAAGTAGATAAAGGGTTTTCAGAGGACCTTAAATCTGTCAATTGTTAAATTCTTACTATTCTAGAAAGGTTTCTGGGGACACTTGGATGTCCTTTAATATTGGGTTATCCTTTCCCAGAAGTGCAGCAAGTTAAATATGAAGGAAAAGGAAATATTGGCATTGACTGTTGCTTTCTGTTACATTTCTAGAAGTGTGATTGCCTTGGTTAAAAATAAGTCCTTGAAGAATATTTTAAATATTTCATAGTCATAAAATAGTCTCTATCAAATAGAAAGTTCTAATACAACAGTCCTCCTTAGAGTTCTAACATAGACATGTTGACAAGAACATTTGAAATAGCGTAGAAGACTAATTTGAAAAATTTTTATGTCATTTAAAAATATATCCACTTTTAATTTTTGTATCACATATATTAAAAATTAACCAAAAGTACTTGTTCGGATTCAAAGAAGGTCAAGGGTACCTACAACTCATTTTTGCTATGAACCTTAACCTGCTCCAAAAAAATTGTCTTAATTATTTTGAAATGTACAGATAATCATAAAATGCCTTTAGAATTCTAAACATGAAAATCTTTTTGAAGGAAAGAATGTTTTTGAGAGATGCAGAGTTCTAAAACCATGACAGAAGCATTTTTTTCTTTCTCCCTCCCTTTTTTTCCTCCTCCTCTCCTTTATCCTACTCCAGTGACTTTACATCATATAGAAAACTTCATTTCCCTGACCAAATTGAAGATCTAAATTTTAGGTAAATTTTGTATGCCACTTAGACATTGTTCTCTTGAAGAATCTACAAAAGAGCCTCAGGACAGTTGTTGTTTTAGTTAAGTGCTACGTGGATCCAAGTCCTGGTGTTCAGAAAGTAATCTACTTTTTTTCCTATTTCCCTTTGGTATTGGTTGGTAACACTCACATCCTATTTCTTTTAAATAACTCTACATCCAGTAAGCACACAAGTACTCTAGAGTTATCAACCATAAACAGCTTGATTATCCTCTTTCCCCAAAGGAAAGATATAATAATTAAAGAAGTCATTAATGGTTTTTTTAATTGTGAAACCTCATTTGACTTTTTTCCATGTAACATCTTATAAGAACTATATAAAAAGCACCTTTATATATTTAAAATTTATTTTATAATAGATTATTCAGTTTCTACCTACTCAAAATTCAAGAATTCTCTTATCTTTTTTGTTGAAGGAATATTCGCAAAGTAGAAACAAACACAACCTATGATGGTATGGTGTGTAGAGGCTACATATTCATGTTTTTACTTAAATATATGAGAGTTCTGGCTTCAAGTAAGGATGAAGCAGCTATTATTGAACTAAGCCTCCTGCTGATAAAATTATAAATTCTGGGAAAATATTTTTTAGAAGCTTGTTTGGAGTCACTAAAAAGCAATCAAAAGCAAGCATAAAATGAAGAGAAGTCAACTTTTGAAAGAACTAAATAACATAGGACAAGATCGATTGTTATATGGCAGACACTCCACAGTCAGCATAGCATACTGTTATATAACTCATGCAGAAACTCAGTTTTATTGGCTTGAGGAGAGAGAATCAAGTTTGGAGCTATAAGAGTGGCTGGATATATAGTGGGAAAATCACTGAAAAGTGGAAACCACAAAGGGTAGTGCTAAAATTAATATGTAAACACCTCACGATTCTTGACTGACTCCTGAACTACGTATATGCAGGGCAAAACTTCAGGGAGGCCAGTGGAAAATAACAGCTAAAAGATTAAACACATAGAAGAAAGTTCAGCAGCTACCTGCTGTAAGAGAGAGAATTGCCATGTCAGAGAGGCTTGGTAAATATCGTTGACTTTTTATTGAACCTCTGGAAGGACTGCATCTGAGGAGTTATGTGTATGCCCCAAGACTAAAAGAATCACTCTAAGAATAAGAACAAACTGAAATAGATCTACCATTAAAAGCCTAAAACTAAGCCCCTACAAGTCCCAGAGTTTTTCTAATGTATTGCTCACAATATTTACTATGTAATTTAAAAGAACTTCTGAAAATCAGATAGAGAAAAAAATTTTAAGCAGCCAGAGAAAAAGTTATATTGTTAATGTAAACCGATGATGAGAATATAATCTGACTTCTCATCAGAAACACTGAAGGCCAGAAGACAATGGAACATCTTTAAAGTACTGAATGAAAAATACCTGTCAATTTAGAATTTATATCCAGTAAAAATATATTTCCATAATAAATTCAAAATAAAGACAATTTCAGATAAGCAAAATTTGAGAGAACTTGTTACCACCAGACACACACTAAAATAAATACTAAAGAAAGTTCTTCAGTCTGGAGGAAAATAAATGATAGCAGATGGAAATTTGAATCTAAATAAAGTGAGAAAAGAGCTAGAAATAATAAGCAAATAAAGTACTATTTTTATTAAATTCTTTCAGTCGATTGTTTAAATAAAACTATCAATCTATTATGAGGTTGATAATACACGTGGAAATAAAATATATTTATAACACAAAGGATTAAACTGATAGTGTAAATTGAATTATAATATTCCAGAATTCTCATATAATACATGAAGTGGTATAATATTTTAATATATAATGATATAACGTAATCAATTTATCAATAATATAATATAACTAAGAATATAATATAATGAATAATGTAATATTGTTTAGACTGTGATAACTTAAGGGTACATACTGTAATCCCTAGGGCAACTACTAAAAAGAGATTTAGTTTACAAGCCAGAGTAGGAGATAGCCAATGTTATATATGATCATTCAATGATTAGAATACTAAATAATACTCAACCCAAAAGAAAACAAGAAAGTAGGGACAAAAAAAAAACACAAAAAACAAAGAACAGAGTAGAAAAAGACACAACCAATAGTTTAAGTGTTTATTTTCAGGATCAGAGAGAAAGCTGTAGTTTTCTAAGCAGAAAGAACAACAGGATTTTAACTTAGCTTAATATTAAACATATAGCGTGTATGGCAGGATAACACGGAAGAAAATGACAAGAGGTATTTCCCTCTTTTATATATAAATGGCAGGAATGAATTCTTGATCTTAAAAGGAAAAGGCTTGGTATAGTAGAAGGAATCCGATCTCTCTGACCGAGGTAAGCCTGAGGTTAAATTCTTAATTCCAAGCATTTACTTGCATGTAACCTCGGGTTGGCACATTAATCCTCTGGAGCAGCTTTCTAAACTGTAAGTGGAACTTCTGAGGCCATTCTCATGAATTTTCGTAGAGATTCAATAAGATCACGAATGTAAAGCACCTGTGACAATAGAGGGGTTTCAAAATTTTTTATTTCACTTCCACTTAGGCCAAATTTATAACTGCATAACATTCACAAAATGACGATGCAGTCAGGATTTTTAGTGAAAAACACAGATATGAGAATAGTTATTGGACTGTAATTGATCCCCTTTATCCTTGACTGTCATCATAACTCTCCTCAGTTTTTAATTAAATGTCACATCCTGTTTCATGTCCATGCTATAGAAAAAGTGTTTATCCACTTTTTTTCTAGTGAGTTCTCTCTGCTGGATTTCCTTTTTCTTTTCTACAGTGAGCTTTTTGCTTAGGAGAAAGAAATGAAAGGAACCTAGAGGATACACATCCAAATAAATTTCTCTTTTTGAAAGTATTTCTCAAGTCATGAACTCGTGTCATTTCAGTATGGGCTTTGAGCTAATTCAACCTGTTGAGGACATATTCGGTATTCTTAGATATGATGCCTTAATGCTTTGGTCCATGCTTTTCAGAAAAGAACAGACCTGACAAAAAGTCTTTTTGACCTTCAAGTGTGCAATGTTTTGCTGTTAGCAAACACAAGAGAGCATTTTGTCAAGCATTTTGTCCAGCCAGTACAGTGCAGCTCCCCACCTCGCTAATAAGATTGCCGTCACTGAAATGAAATATGAGATCTGGCCTAGCCAGTTTGCATCGCTTCAGAATTCTGCCCAAGGGAATACTTGTCCATTATATTAGTGCTTTAAAAAATCAGGGGAATTGGGGAAAAAATTACCCCATGCAATTTCATTTCCCTCTCATAATGTTACTATGGCAACTCAGCATGCCTCTCTCATTCTCTCCTGTCCAATTGCATATGCTGCCTTTCTTGAGGCAGCCTCCCTTGAGCCCCAATAATTGCCTTTGTCAAGCATTTTTCAGCTGGAGGTTGATGCTGTTGTATGCAGGTGAACTGCTTTTTGGCCCAGGACCCATTCTAAGTGACACTGTATACTAATTGTAAATTTCTAGGGGTTAGAAGCAGGTCAGAATTCTTATTTTGTATTGGAAAATGATTGCTCTAATTTCAAGGAATTAAAAAGCTTACATAGTTCACTGCTATGTTGTAAAGCACAATATTCACAGTTGCAATTTTTTTAAGCTTATAGTATTCTGAATTTTAAAAAGCAAAAAACCTTATTTAGAATAAATATTCTGATATTTTTCTTATTCTCATTCTGAGAACTAAAAAGACTGAGTCACATTCTTTGGTCTAATCCTAATTTACAAATCACTTATCTATTGAGAATTTTATTTTTCTGGAAGGAAAGACAAGTTATTTTTATAGTACTTCTGAAGTATAAAACGTGTCTAATCTTTAACAAAAAGGATAACAAGGAAAGGAATTTTTAACCAACTAACTATACAACACTTTTAAAAGACTAGACCAAAAATTTATTTATTCACTCAGTCCATTTATTCATTCACTCAGTCATTTTTATGAAGCAGCTTTCATGGACATGGTACTGAATTACTTCAGAAGCAGACTGGGTGAAATGATAATGCATGCCCCTCAAATACCAGGTAAAAAGCTATAGGTTCCCCAGAAGAAGTACCAATAAAATAAGACAGGGGTCCTAAATATAGAATGGTCACATCCAATTTTGGATCAGGATTCAGAGAAACACTGTTCTTTAAAATAGTAATGATTTGGATCTTGGAGAAAGTGGGAAGGGAACTTCCAGGTAAATGAAGTATGGGCAAAGCAGAGGAACGAGAAAAATGAGAGTCTTTTGCCAGGTGCTACAAAGAGTTTGTTAATTGAAGTAGAAGTGAAAGGAATAGAGGAAGGCCAAGTATAGCCATGACTGTTGTTAGAAGACTTTAAATTCTAACCTGAGGAATTTAGACTTAGCCGAGGAATGAGTGACAGTTATCAAAGATCTTTTGAACATACAGTATCATAATCAGAACAGTGATGCTAAGCCACACCTATTTCAAAGCGAAAGAAATTAGATAAAATTTAAATTTTTTTGCCCAAAAAATCGGTATTAAGTCAATGCCTGCTAATTTTTCTTTTTCTTTTTTTTTTTAAACCAAATCAAGTGTGAATCACTAAATGTCAGGTACTCTTCAGTCTCACTGTGGATCAGCTGGTCTTGTCCCTGTCTTCGTGACTATAAAAACGGTGATGCTAATTAAAGATCTTACGTTAAAGCTAGGTATTAGTTTTCCACTGACCTGTGAATGTCCCAACGGCCAGGCTGGCACTTACTGTGCAGCCAGGCAGTCATGACATCTTGTACAGCTTCCTGATGAGGCATCTCTCCCGCCGGGATTCTGGCTATTTGAAGAACCATACACCTTTGAAAAGTGCCAGAGCACATTTGCAGAAGATCCAAAGGCATCAGCCACTTGTAATCAATGTTAAAAATACTGCAAGTAAAACTACAGTTGAAAGAGCTGTTGGTAGTTCTTTGCAGGAACTGATGTGTCACCTTGAGGAGCTAGCCGACTTCATCATTGAAAGTGATAAAAGGAATAAGGGTTAAAACAATAGCACTTCACAGTTCCTTCACTGATGAAAAAAAGTCACCTTTCCTAACTGAATCTCTAGATCCTGTTAAGTTTTTAATAAACAAACACAAAAGATCAGAGGTAGCAGCTTCAAAATGTAGATAAAGGAAGGCTAAGTGTGGCTGAAAGTTTGAGCAGAGGGTCTTTGTCTCAGTAACTCCTCCCAAGGCATCCCTTGATTGTCTTGCACAGTCGGCACTGGCCTAGTTCTGAATTCAGCCTGACTAATTTAACTTCTTTGAATCTTAGAGGTATCGTTTATAAAATGAAGATACCTTCTGTACAGGGGTAATTGTGAGGCTAAAAGTTATCATGTCTTGGATTTGCTTCAGAATAATACAAGGTAAAAATAAAGGTCAAGATATTAATAAATCAGGATTGATCATGAGGCAACAATTGTTGACGCTAAGCTCCAGATACCTAAAGACATTACACTATTTGGCCTACTTTACTACTTTAGTTCGGCCTACAAATGTGTTTGAAATTTTCCATAATTCTAATTTTTTTAAAGATAAAATCAGCAAAAATGTATGGCTGTAAGGAACAGTATATTTCAAAGGATAAAGGTGTTGAGATAGATTTTGCTGTTAGCCAAACACTTTGCATTCCAAATGTAGCGTTTTGCTTTGGGGAAGATTGTTTTCAAGGATAAATGAGTTGGGTTAAAATAATTATTTTTCTGTATGACCATAGTTTGAAAATGTCTACGTATATTCTGTCACCTCTTATGTCTTAGAAACAACTTATGAGAAAATGAAAGAATTGAATTTGACCTTTAAGTTCATAAAAGGTAATCACATTCAGAGAATGTGAAATGTTTCCTTGTGTTGGAAGTAGATGTGATTATCGTATGATTTCTCCTTCAGGTATTTTCAGATTTTACCTTATTGGGAAGACATTAAGACATCATGGTGTTTATTTGTTCTCAGATTTTATTTTATCTTATTAGCAAAATGCTATTTCCAACTTGAAAGATTGTTATATTGTGTTATTTTGGTTTTATCAGAACAAATGTTTTCAATCAGCATAAATGGCAGAGTATTTAAACACACTTAAAGAATGTTCAAATCAGGTCCTGTAATGTTTGTGATTCACATTTCAGTTTTTAAGAAATTTTAATTCTGAGATTTAGCTAGTAGTTTAAAAATAGGATAGTACTTTATTGATTATACATTAGGATAATTAGGCTTACTTTTAAGATCTCACACGATCTAGAAAGTGATTTGAATACAATAAATCACATTTTGATGTATTTTAAAATGTGACTTTCTTTGAGGTAGTTATCAACCACAGAATCTTCAAGTTAGGGAATACATAAGCTGGGGTATGTGAAAACTCCCCAGGGTTTAGGGCCACTTAAATGATTTTAAGTGAATAACTTTCTACTTCATTAATTCCCTGCTAATTCTTCTTTCCCACCTAGCATTTGCTTCAGTAGTCCTTCTTCCCTTGTATAATAGAAAGGCCTAACTGTAATTCTAATCCACATGGCCCAGAGTGCGAAAACCTTTGAGAGTAAAGAGAGAAATGTGAGGGGGCAAAGGGAAGCCCTGTGAAGGAACTGTGCGGCTATGATGATTGGATAACGTATTCTTCAGCATATTAGATGGTTATTAATCCTATAACTACCAGCAAAAATGAAACAACTTAATGGAATTGTCTTATGAGGAATCATTTTAAAAAATCTTTGGTGGAAGATTATTAAGCGACTTTGGCATATAATTCAGAAGGAATTCAGAGAATTAGTCACAATGCTATAACAAAAGTCCATCTACTTATTTATGCAGATGAGATTTCTCAGCACTAACATTTATAAAAACAAAAATTGGGGATAGTATTGATGCTAAACCATATTAGCAATAAGTAATATTCAGCAGATATGTGAACTAGTTGTGAAAAAATACATCTCATCAAGAGAGGAATTTTTAATAAATTTACTCTCATTTAATCAAAATTTGTAATATATTTTTGATGTTTTGATCAATTGTGTTTAAATAATTATAATGATAATTTCAATCAGGAGATTAATTTTTGATACTTAAAAATTCTTAGGAAATCTATAAATCTTTTTAAATTTAAATTTATATATTTTGTGGCAGAGAAATATGGTAATCAATAAAAAATACTCAAGTATAAAATTATATTACATTAAGATAAAATTATGTGGGGAAGTGGAATAGAAATAGAAATGCAAGAGGAGAAATGACCAAAGTAAAATTCCTATTTTCAAACTTTGTGTATTTTTTAAATGGTGGACATTAATTTACTTTTATAGTATTTAGATTCCATTGGATATTTAACAGTAGTGGAACATTTATGTTTTTAAATGTTTATATTCTAATATGTGGGAAACTAAACAATTTACAACTACTTAAACCTATGAAAAATTTAGTTCTCTAGTTAAAATTTGAAATCACTGCATCAGTTGCAAGTAGATGTTTGAAGCTCACGGGCCCGCAGCATGTTGGATGCTGCACTGAATTTTGAAGAAATACTCTGCGTGTGTAGAAATGCCCATCAAATCTAACTGAAGGTGTTGCCCTTTGTTCAATAGGACGGTCTGACACCACTGCACTGTGGAGCAAGGAGTGGCCATGAGCAGGTGGTTGAAATGCTGCTCGATCGGGCTGCACCTATTCTTTCAAAAACCAAGGTAATTTCCTTTCAGATTTTGGGATATTAAACTGTATTTACCTTTGAATTCCTTTACTGGTTATTTAACCCAGCCTTTTGAATCATGTAGAAAATGCCATAGTTTTAATTTAGTGATTGCAGTGGCTTTGTTCACCAAGTTTTTGGAGAACCTCAGAATAAGTTTGGGCTTAGCAAGCATTTAGTTGGAATGCATTCTACCACAAAGCCATCTGTGTGTGCATATGTTTTGTTTCAGGAGTACTTAGTACTCGATTTTACTTTATGAAATTTTCAAAGCTCAGAAATGATTACTTGTTGGGGAAGGAAAGACTATACGATCTACATACCCTCTAAAGTCTGAGCGCTGGCTCTCATTCTTCAGCCTCTTGGTTTACTTCTTAGGAGGTCACCAACTAGTTAGAAGCCAAGGATGTCACTTAACTGATAAAGAATGGAAACTAGAAAGATTGCATCTTGATTGAGCTATAGAGAAAGTCGACATCTAAAAGGAACACAGGATGGTTACCTGAAAAAAATCATTTTATTAAGTGTCTTCTGGATTTTTTTAATGGTAAAATTATTTAACACTATTTTTAAATAAATTTTGGGACATAGAAATTACCTCATAGTCACTACTATCCTCATAGTAACTACTATTTTTATTAACCAATGATTTTTGGAAGCTCTATTAAGTTTTATATAAAGAGCATTAATCTCTAAATATTTTCAAAACAAAATTAAATATTACACCTGTTTGCACGCTAATCAGTGTTTCCTACTCTAGTGAAGATAGACAGGGCAAAAGTGGTCTGAACAATTCTATCAGTCATTTGAAATGCAAAGTTTAGATTAGTGAGCTGATGGAGGTATTATCCAGCAGAATTAAATAGTCACAATTTTTCATTGTATGCGATGACTTCTTAGCCTTTTGAGTGCTTCTCATCTAAACCATCTATTCGTTTCTCCTTTCACATGGTCCATATCTACCTTCTTTCTACCTCACTGCTGTCTCCTGATCCTTATCACCTCTCAGTTAACCATTATGATAGCTTCTTTACTGGTCCCTCATTTTACCCCTTGCTCTTTTACAATCCAGTTCTCATTTTGCAGTCAAGAGTGGCTAAATGAACTATCAATCAAATCACATCAACCTGCCTCCCATTGGTCTCTTTAAAATTAATTTTTATTTTACCAAAGCAATACAGGCAAAATCAAATCATTGTCTCATCTTTTTTTTCTCCTATTGCTTATCTCATTATCTATTTGGTTTTTTCCTGAGAAACCTCTGATTTTTTTCTTCTATGCTTTTAATATTCTAGAACATTTTTTTATTCTCTGAGAGTCTCTTTTTCTTAAAGCATCCAGTTCTTGCTTTATGGATACAATATTTTCTATTATCTTTCTAAGAACATGGATAATTTTAGCGTAATTTTTTCTGCCTCTAATATATCCCTAATTCATCAGATTTCTTATTTTCTCTTTGTTTCTTTTGGTTTCCCACAAATGTCTATACCCAACTGTGTCAGGCACTTCAATTTGAAAGCTCCTTGAAAATGTAGGCAGGTCTCCACTGTGGTGTGTCAGGTCAGAGGGGTCCTATAACGTCAGGATTAGTTGTCCATTGTCCTTTTCTCTGAGTTCATTTTTTTAAGAGATGAATCCTCCAACCTTTTGCAGTGTACACCTATGTGAATATATTCAAACTAAGGAAAAGGAGCTGTCTGTGTCTCTGTTCTCTATGCATATTTTAATCATAATAACAACTGATACTTATAGAGTGATTACTGCATACCAGGTTCTGTGCATGTTACACACACACATTAACCTATTTAATCCTCACAATAACTCTATAAGATATTAATTTTGCCATTATACCCTTTTTGTAGATTAGAAAACTGAGACCCAAAAAAATAAAGTTGCTTCCTCAAGGTATCTCAGCTAGTGGCAGAACAAGGATTTGAACTTAGGCAGTCTAACTCTAGAGACCATACAGCACCTATGCCATCCTTCCTTTTTCTGTGAGCATTTGTTCTCAGTCCAGAATCTCACCACTGCCCTCTGCTCTGCCTGGGATCCTGAATCCAGAATGTCTCTGGTTCACTTTCTCAAGAAACTAAACTCCTGGTTTCCTGCAAGATCTGGCTTGCAGAATCGGGCACTTGGCTTTGCTGGGTTGGAAGGGCCTGGGGACTTGACAGCTCCATACACAGGCAAACCAATTCTGCTTTCAGCACCAAGTTTCATCCTTATCTTTCAAGGTACTGTGTTTCTATATCCCCCGCCTTTGGAGTATTTGAAAGGTAAATCAGTTGTCCTTATTATACCCAGTGGCATGCTGGAGCCAGATCATTGAGACTATTGTATAAATCTCTTCCCAATTCCACATTTAGTAACATCATGTTGATAGCTTGAATTTGGTCATTGTAAGGGACTTTACATCATGGAGACTGGCAAATGCTACATATCAGGACTTTTCTTTTTCAAAGAGCTGCTGTTAAACATTTATCAGCATAACACTGATTATACTTCTCCATAAACACAGATATTAGCCTTCTTTCTTCTGCTGAATGAGTTAACACACTTAAATCTTATTTTCATTTCCAAAATTTGCAGACATCACACATCTGTTTTTGTTTCTTTTCCCATGTGTGTATGTGGGTGTGTGAGTATGCATGCACACACATGTACACTCCTTTGTGGATTTTACCTTTCAAATTCTTGTTATGCTTTTTAATGGAATTTGACAAGACCAATATGGGGAAATTATAACCCATGAACCTCTTGCTTTCAAAGAAGACAAATAGTTGAACTACGTGACAGTGAATGAAGCCATGAGAGTGGCTAAAAGAAGGCTTGCATTTTTTTTTTATCTTGAACTCCCGTTTATGTCATTCATAAGTAAATTAGGGAAAATAACTTGGTCCAGAAGATTCAGAAATCCTCGGTTCATCAGTGCATATTTGGTATATCATTATTTTCAAAGTTCACTGACCACTTTTTTTGGAAACCGAATTCGCCGTCACTTTTCCCCCGAAAAATATGTTAAATTATATTATAGTAATTAACAGAGCCTCTCTTGATAATTGGATTCTATAGGAATTTCCCTAGCTCTTCCACTTTGCCTCCATAGTTAAAGGATGCATGTTGAAAAAGCCAACATTTTAATACCTTGTTTTTGTCCTCAGTAGGTAACATGTACTGAATGCTAATTGTCACTATAACCTAGGGTTCTATTTACCTTTGACCTCATGCATGCCTTCTCGCAGGTCTTCAAATGAATTTTGGCTCATTCCTACTGTACATAATTAACTGTGTCTTTGAATTCAGTTGATTTAAATAACTGAGGCAGACATTAGTTAATACCTTGGTCAATGCCTTGTGTTTCCTCATCATAGGCACCTGGGGGCACCAGATTGATAGAAAAGAGAAAAGTTTTTCTTCCTACTCTATTGATGCGAGATGACATGTTGTTTTGATCAGACCCTCTATATTAATTGAATCAGTGTAGAATTCAGTGTCAAGTATTAGTGACTTGTAAGGACAAAATAAAAACCAGTGATGAACATCAATCTGCCCCTGCTTTTGTTTTATCCTTTTTAGTCTTAAATATTAAGAATTCTAGTTCACTAGGAATGCAATAAATAATGCACCTAGTGCAATCCACACTATTGTTAAATCAAAATGAAAATTACCTTGGAAAATTTATTCTCGATTGATATAAGAAGTAAGAAGACTCATTTTTAAGGTAGCTATAGTTCAAAACAGTTGTCAAAACCTTTTAAAAATAGAAGGTATTTCCATGTGAAAAGCTAGGTTTTCATTTGTTTCATATTTTGTGATTGGCACATTTATGTTTAAAAGCTAAAACAACAAACTCTGATTTTCTCGTATGTTCTAGAATGGATTATCTCCATTGCACATGGCCACACAAGGGGATCACTTAAACTGTGTCCAGCTTCTCCTCCAGCATAACGTGCCCGTGGATGATGTCACCAATGACTACCTGACTGCCCTACATGTGGCTGCCCACTGTGGCCATTACAAAGTCGCCAAGGTTCTCTTGGACAAGAAAGCCAACCCCAATGCCAAAGCCCTGGTGAGTGGCTCTGTCAACAATCCAGCCTCCATTGTCCTGCTGACAACACACCATCTCTGTATGTGAAGGGATTGCTTTTGAGGAGGTACAAATGGAACATCCAAAAAAAAAGTGTACTTTTCGCCTACTTTTTCAAGTATCCTTCTGGGAAATCTATAAAACCTTCTATTTCTGACATGAACAAGGCTAATAGGGTTAAAATATTAACCTCTTCATAGTTACAATAGTGATTCTCTTATATAAATGAAACTCAAAGACTATACAAGTATAAAAAGACTGAAGTGGTCAATCTGATATTACTGTAGGTAAAGTTACAATTTTGTGAATTAAGTTTTTTCTGAGATCTAAAAACATGAGGCAAAAGTGATCAAAAAACTTAAACATAAGAGGTCTAGGAATTTGTGAGCTAAAATTTTCTGTTAACCATGTAAGTTAATGAAATATTGCTTACTGGTACAGATCAAAATTTTGATCTCATGTGTAGTCTTAACTCCTAAAATGATTTGCTTTTTTAACCCTTAGCTCTGTAGTATAGTTTGGTTTTCTCAGCAAGATTCCATTTGTTGTCCTGGAAAAATTAACAGTCTCAATTTAGTAAGCTGTTTAAATTTAGTTCAGAAGAAGCACCCATGTTTGGGAAAACATAGGTCACCAACTTTCAGGGAAAACACTTGAGTTTACCAGTAGTTTTGAGGTAAAGGCTGTCATCCAATCAACCACTTGAGGAGGGGTCTGTGCCCCTTTCCAGCTGGTGTGGGCACCCTGACTGAATGGATCCACACGCCTCTGGTGCTCTGCCGACTCGGAAATTCCCAGTGGGCAGAAAAGAATGAAGAAAGAGGAGCTCTCGAGCCCCAGGCAGCTTCGTGGCCATAGTAATTCTAAAAGTTTTTATCAGAGCAGCATTTTAAGAGCTTTTGACTTGCCCAGTATGTCAAACATGTCTTTGAATTCTGAGACAGGACAAAATGAAATTAGCAGCCATGACTCATTTTTCCATATAAGAAAAACAGCCTTAAAAACAGGGTGTGGGCTCTCACTCTCATTTTCCTCTGGCTCTGAAGATTTTACAACATATGAAGGTTGTAGCCAGTCATCCTGGGATGGACTGTGGCCAGGTAAATGGTCTCAGAACATCCATGGAAGCACTTGCAGTGACTTCGACCTAAGCGCTTATAGTGGACCCTGATATTTTATAGTTCTCTATGGCAACTAAAATATGCTCTTTGGTCTCAGTTATCAGGCAGTACAATTTGGTAGGTAATTTATTAAAAAGCAGAGGTTTTTATTAGATTAAATATTAAAACAAATGATCCAAATAATGTCGGGTTGTTTAACTTTCTGCTTCCTTGGAATAAGCACCTACTTGAATCTTAAAGCTGAAAGGAATGAAAACATTCTAGAACTGGTCTTGTAGTTGCCCTGAAATGTAACAGAACAGTCAGAATAGACATTGGTGAAGTTTTAGCTTTGTGGACAAGAGTCTGGGCCAGTTGCTTTTAGTCTGCATTTGAAATGAGGTAGAGGAGGGATATATAGTATTCGGAAGAGTGAATTCCAAAATAAAATAATCTAAACAAATAGTATGACCATTCTGCCTTAGCTCCTGGGAGACTGTGACAAAAAAATTCACTTTCTGTTCATGATTGCCAGTGCACCTTGGGTTCCTAGGGCCAGCTAAACCACTTGTGCTTCCAAAAAAGAATCTATGTTCTGTTTAGCCCCTGTTGTTTCTGTTTATTTCTAAATCTTTATAGAACATCACTTTAGCAGAACAATAAACAAACAATAAAATAAACAATAAAATATAGAACAATATTTTACCACACAGTATAGAATTGGATTTTGATGTAAAGTAGTCAAGTAGAAATGTGTCTTTGTTGCTTGCAGAATGGCTTTACCCCTCTTCATATTGCCTGCAAGAAGAATCGAATTAAAGTAATGGAACTCCTTCTGAAACACGGTGCATCCATCCAAGCTGTAACCGAGGTGAGCGTAGTAGGATTTCTGGGATTTTCCAGGTTCTTAAAGTACAGCCTCGACAGCCAGAGTCCCAGTGTCATCCCCAACAACCAGCTAGCTTTGCTGTGCGTGATTGCCCCAGACTCCTCTCTGAGCCTTTCCCCCAAGGGGCTGCCAGTCCTGAGGAGAGCAGACAGGAGTGTGGGAGGGTTAGTGCAGACACATCTCCATGACTCGAAGCATAACCCAAAACACAGGCTTCATGCTCAACTGTGAGTGGCACCATCACTGAAAGCATAATTTATATGAAATCCTATAATGCAGCTTCTCAACTAGGGATGATTTTGCCCCCCATCAGGTATTTGGCAATGTCTGGAGGTATTTTTAGTTGTCACAAGCATCAGCTGATGCTGCTGGCATCTAGTGGGTAGAGGCCCAAGATGCTACTAAACATTTTACAATGTCCCACCTCCCAAGACAAAGAATTATCTAGCTGAAAATGCCAAGTGTGCCAAGATTGAGAAACCCTGCAGAACATAACCTCTGTGTGTTTGTAAACTGAGGACTATTCTCTATAAAAACTCAGAGCTAATGAAACACAAAGTTGCTGAAGTTAGTAAAGAAGTAGCCCTGTGTTTCTTTTGTACAAACCGACACAGGACTCAGAGAAAGGATCCATGAGGATTAAGGCTGAACCTTCAACACAGCAAAGCAAGCTTGACATCTACCCCCCAGACTCATGCCATCCCCCAGCCGCCCCAGCACACTGGTCTCCGTGGATTCTAGCCATTGTCAGTTGCCTAAACTGGACACCCTTTTGCTCACCTCCGTATCTCTGAACCTTCCATGTGTCACACCCCCTTTGCAGGGCTAATCCTGCATATCCTTCAGGACCAGATCTGGGGTCACCTTCTCTAGGAAACCTCCCCTCACCTTCTGGCCTGGTCTAGGAGCTTCTCCCTGGAACTATCTATCACCTTTTCCTGTGAATATTTCCATCAAAGCACTTTTCCAGCTGGTTTACTTATGACTCAGCTATCCCTTTGCCCCCTGGAAACTGCAGGCTCCTTCAAGGCAGGCCTGAGTCTGACTGGTGTTTTATATATCCACAACACCCACCCCATAATAGATCATCCAGTAAAGGTTTGTTGAATACATCAATCGACATAGGCTTTGAAGCAAACATAAAAATTTAGATATAGTCTAGTGATTATTGCTTTACCTCAGTCCCTTATCTGCAAATGAAAAATCTCCCTTGATTTATAACACTCATAATTTTAAAAATATTAAATGGTTTAAAGTATTAATACTGTTTTACTCTTTTATCAGTCTTATGGCTTCATGATAGGCATCCTGTTGTTTTAATTATAAGACAAGTTCATTTTCAGTGTAAAGATTAGAATGGGCTCTGAAATAGAAATAGATTTTTGACCGATGTTAGAATGAGTGTTCAGGGACGTCAGCGAGTGAGAAGTTTCCTGTGCCAGCCCTATGCTCCCAAAGAGCTGTGAAGGGGCGAGGGCTCGGCCTTGCACATGTTCTGATGACTCCCTCTGCTGATGGAAAAAAGGCTCCACTTGTAACAAAATTCTTTTCCCCGTTTCCCTCATTTCTCACTGAAGTCTGGGCAGCCATAATTTTTCCTCTTCTGTCTTTTACCGCCCTTTTATTGTATAGAATTCTTTTCTCTTTTTTTTTTTTTGACATTTTTCAAATTTCTGTTGAGATTAGTTGTCTCCTCTCTCTTTTTTTTTTTTAAAAAAAAATCAGATTAGCTTTTCTAGCCATATTAAATAATTTAACAAATTATGATATTTGTGTTGTAGTAGAATTAAATTCTGAAAAAATTTAAAATGGAATAATTTTATATAAAAAGCACAAGGGTTATGGGGGCATGTTTGTAGAATTTGAAGCAAACATAAATATTTAGGTCTAGTCTAGTGACCATTATAAGTGCCTTAATTATATAACCTTAATTGATAATCATAAATTAAAAAAATAATTGAAACTGTGAATGGTAGTTCGCTCATTTATTAGAAGGATGGCTTAGTGTTGGGCATCGTGCTCTTTCATGTATCATATAATCAATTTATTCTGCATGCATGGGAATTCTTTTTGAAAACCACAATAGGATTTGAAATAAAAGTCAACTTTTTACTTATGTGTATTTAATCACATGTACCCCCCCACACACACACATGCACACACACATAGTCATAAAGATAAGGAAGTTTTAATAGCAAAGGGAAAAAAAACTTCAAGTTATTTTTCTCTAAATGTTTTTCATAGATCTATATAAAATACGTGAAAGAAATTTTTTTAATGGATATGACATAGGCTTTTCATAATCGCTGAGCTTCCTTTAGGGAAATAATGATTATGTATCGATATATTTGCCTTATAGAATCTGTGACGTAGTGGTGAATGTCTAGATGTCTTCCGATCTAATCAATAAACCGGTCATCTTAAAATGGATAGATGGGTGGCAGATAGGTAAGGAGGCAAAACCTTTTTTTTGTATGAGCTGACAAACCAGCGTTTCCTCTTTCCCCCGCAGTCGGGCCTTACCCCAATCCATGTTGCTGCCTTTATGGGGCATGTAAGTATCGTATCCCAGCTAATGCATCATGGAGCTTCACCGAACACCACCAACGTGGTGAGTACCCTTTCAGCAGAGAAGGTCCAGTTGTGAGTATTTAAGAAACTGACAAAATTGCTCTTGTCTACTTTTTTTGGTTTTAAGTAAGTTAATTACAATATTTATTTCCCATTTTTTAATTTGACTACTTAAAAGAAAAGAATTTGAAAATAACTGTGGTTTCTTTTACTTCAAAGGCAAGATTCATTCAAACACTAGCTGGTTACTAATCGTTAGTACATATGGACTATGTAAAAGCTGGATATTATTCTTTTAAAAATAAAGTTTTTATAGAGGGGAAATTTTTTTCAATAGAATAATTAAGTGTTGCATGTTGAAAAGGTGGTTCAAACACTATCATTATCATGATTTGTAGTAACTTCAAAGTAATTTCTCTGGGGTGTGCTTGACCATGTTATAGCAAACCCATGGAATTCAGTTCATTATCAGATAATGTTGTTTTCCTACACTAAACATCACTCTGCAGAACCATGAGACTCACTTCAGAGTTAATATCAGAGGAGTAACTTAGTACCCTAGATCTGTATGTGGCATTTAACATTGTTTCACAGTATTTTAACTGTGACATCATAATAATATTAGCACACCAGACCCCAAGCATAAGAACACTATTTGGACTCATAAGCACCAAAGAAGAGAAAATAAGAGAAGCAACACAGTGGCACAGAAAGGGCCAGCCGTGAGGTTCTGCATGCCGACCCTGAGGGCTGCACCTCCAACAATGCTCTCTGTCATCCAGCAGCCAGAATCAGCACATCCACAAGGTAGAAACAGACCAGCTTCTCAGCTGAAATATAGTCTTTCCTGGTACTAATACCAGGGAGAGAATGTTTTCCTTCACATAGAAAACACTGGGTAATATGGCAAACTACATCCTCAGGGACTTCTCTGGTAAACACATTAACATGTTTTGTGTGAAATATATCTTTGTTTACCTTTTCATTGAGGTGGGTGTCCGATGGATCAAAGCTCAATTTCTAAAAGCAGTTTTTACATGGGCATCACTTGTGTGAGAGAATATATTAGATTTTTATCTAATATATAAAAAAAAAACGCTTTTTACGTTTCTGTTTATCCATGTCTTCTGTATTGTTTTCATTTTTTCTTTGTTAAATAAACGATTAGATAATCTGAAATAAATCTTCTTGGTGAAATGGAGGGGCAGGTGGGGGGAGTTTGATGGCAAGGAAAATGACTCCTTGGGATAATGCCCAAAGACCGGGATGCTGACCTGTTGAGATAAAGCAGGGAATACAAACAAATAGCCAACAAGCCAAGTCTGTCTTTCAGGTGTGTCTCTATTGCCCATGAAGCATTGTGGTCTTGTTTTATTTTCAGTTTTGATTTTGTGGTCAACATTTAAGTGTACACAAATATCCAGACAGTCTCTGCTTTGGAAAAATATGAAGGTGTGGTGTGATACAGCTGGCAACTTGCACAGCTACCACAGCAACCTGCAGATGTCAAGGAACGGCCTCCCTCGGGCAAGGCTGGGGCTCTTCTCCCTGAGCACGCCCCACCTGCCCTCTTCACTCATTTACCCTCCTTTTTGGCTCCTGTGAACATTGGCCTTTCAACAGCCAGTGAGGCCACAAAAAGGTTATTGAACAACACTTCTGATGCTGCTAATGCCTAGGCTCCCCAGGGTTACACCAAAGTTCTTCCATCATGGATCAGGTTCCCGTGAAATTCTCTTGTATTTTATTTCCTATCTTTCCTAGTTGTCAATAAGGAAGTGATTGAGACTACTTTTTACTTAAAACGAAACCTACATTATAAGTTTTATGCAAATAAAATATGCCACTCTCCTTCAGAGCTGCAGTTAATCGACTGACTTCTTTTCCCCAGAGAGGAGAAACAGCACTGCACATGGCAGCTCGGTCTGGGCAAGCCGAAGTCGTGCGGTATCTGGTGCAAGACGGAGCTCAGGTAGAAGCCAAAGCTAAGGTATGTGCAGTACGTGAAAGTGTTTGCTACTGAGGGAAAAACACTTGATCTTAATAAAGTCTTTAAACGTATGCATGCTCTCATCTAAGAACACTTTTTTTAAAGTAGTGAACAACCTCCAGCGAATAGTCTCTGCCCAAGCGATATTATGAAAATCTCTTCCCTGCACACGTCTCCATTCAGTTATTTAACAGAATTAAATAGAACAGGCACTTTGTGCCAGAAAGAACTCTGTGTCCTCAGCACATTGCTAGTCGTGAACGGATAGGAACGACCCTAGGCTTGGTGCAGTGTTCCCTGTAGACAAGGGCTTAGGTACAAAGCTTCCAGAACAAGCACGATTTGGAAGCATAATTGAGCTCTCGTGGTTGACTTAAATGTCAGCCGTAGCAGCCACACAAGGAAAAAGGAAGTTTTTACTTTTTCTCCACAAGCTGTGAAGCCATAAACCCTGAGACTTGGATCAGGGTTGCTTCAGGAATCCTCCTTTACGTAGAAAAAGAACTTGAGGGTTAAATTTGAATGCTGCATTCTCTGACTGGTTTTTAGCCTCCGGAAGAAACCCTAGTACCTGTCACTATTAGGGATGAGTAGTTGATCTGGTTATCAAAATGGCAGTTCAGATCAGGAGTTGTACACAAAAATGCCTTAATTTTACCTACATTTAATTTTAACCTACAATATATAAACGAATTTGTTTGCTATTTATTTACATGGTCTGTAGTTATTATTTTGGGGTTAAGTAGAGAGAAAACATATGTGAATCAATATAAATATAGAATATTTCTAGACTTATAATTTTCTCCCAGTGTACTCAGCTATCTCGCCCATATCTAATTAGATCATAATTATTTTTTTATCAACATCTATCAAGGCTTTCCAGAACTTTCAACTTAGTATTCTTAGGAAAAAGTAAAGCCTTTCCTTTCATACTCATGTTTTACCTGTTAATATATGGTTTAATTGTATAATTAATTAGTACAAATATAGTAGAAATTAGTAAGGTAACTAGAGCAAATGTACTACTGTGGGAATAAACACAACTGAGTCTTTGTAAGCATAAGATCCGCAGGTGGATACAAAGGTTGTAACATTCTAAGCAGCAGACCACAAGCCTCTACTGTTTAGTGTAGTGTGGCTCCAGTTGGTGGACTTTACAGAGGATCTAGAAACAAAGGTCTGCAAATTTTTTCTGCAAAAGGCCGAATAATATTTTATGCTTTGTGGGATGCACCAATGCTATCACAGCTGCTCAACTCTGTGGTTGTAGGGCAAAAGCAGCCACAGACAATACATAAGAAAATGGGCATGACTGTGTTCCAATAAAACTTTATTTACAAACACAGGTAGCGACTGGATTTGGCCCCTGGATTGTAATTTTCAGACCCTCGATCTAGATAATATTAGTTGATCCACTGAATCAGTTAAGTGGCATGGTTAATGGATTACAAGAAACCTCACATTTTTGAGTGTTGTTGTAACATATTAATCATTGTGTCAAAGGAATGATTCTACCCAGAAACTGAAATTAAGGATAAGATTTATATTTATCCATTTGTTAAGGAGGCAAGGCAGTACGAATCATTGTTGAGAGCCTAACTTCTTCAGCCAGGCTGTCTGAACCTTGGTGAACCTTGGTCCACCATTTACTAGCTGGGTAACATTAGGCAAGTTAATTAACACCTCTGGGCCACATTTCCTTTTCTAGTTACCTCATATAGAAATTAGAGTAGCGATAGTTGCAATTCAGAGAATGGTCGTAATGATTAATGAAGTAATAGGGGTAGAGTACTTAGAACAGAGCCTGGGACATGTAAGTGCTCAGTACATATTTAGTAGTGGTCATGGCAGTAGTAGAGTTTAATGAGATTTTCCTTTGGCAACTATCATTTTCTATTTTCAGTATTCCTTTTTCCTTGGGGCATCTCTAATTCTTCTTGTGCTTCCTCCTAATAACATAGTAGGAAGTTTTGACCTTGCTTTTGACCTCTTGGTTTGCCCTTGACCCTCATCCTACTTACCTTTCCAAAGCAGTGTCCTGTGCTGCACTCTCTTCTCTCTACCTTCCAAAGTATTTACCTGAATTTTTTCACATTCCAGTAGGAGATTTCTCTCTAGAGGACCACCATAGGGCTCTTTTGCCAAATGAGAAATATATGCCCCTCCTACTTGTGTATAAGGCCCTCAGGGTGCAGGACTCTGTGAGTGCCTCATGCCTTTGGATGAATTGTAATAAGATGCCCCTCCATTATAGGCAGTTACAGCCTGTGCCACGATGCATGACTTGGCAAGCAGAGGTCACACTGGCTTTCATCCCTCATCAGCCCCGTTGGCTGGGAGCTGTTGTGCAGGTATTCCTGTGCAACCCCTTACTGCCCTTCCCCCTCAGCTTTTGACCGTGAGAAGGCAATATCAATAAAATAATTCATTCCATATGAGTACATAATAACTGATGGAGGTATAATATCCCTCCAAGTATTAGAGTTTTACCGGGGTACATTTCCTTATCTCCCCCGAAAGGAGTCATTAGAGGTTAAAAGCTGATAAAGTATGGCAGGTAGTAGTGGGGATAATTTATAGATAGAACTGTCTTTCACACTTTCATACTAATAGGTTAGTAGAAGTGTATTTAAGGAGCTTGGATCCTCCATCTCCACCTTTCCGAACCCTGAGATTCTTTTTAGCATTGAATCAAAGAGTTGAACGTGGCTTCTGATACCAAGCAGTTTGTTGAATGTTTCACACCCATACCATTGTTTTCTCAGCTGATCAGTCTTGCATTTCTGCCTTGCCATTTAGGATGACCAAACCCCACTCCACATTTCTGCCCGTCTGGGGAAGGCAGATATAGTACAACAGCTGTTGCAGCAAGGAGCGTCTCCAAATGCAGCCACGACTTCTGGGTACACCCCACTCCACCTTTCAGCCCGAGAAGGGCATGAGGACGTAGCCGCATTCCTTTTGGATCATGGCGCGTCTTTATCTATAACAACAAAGGTATGAAAGGTAGTCTTGGAATTCTGCTTTGTCCCCCAATATACATCTTCCTTAAAATTCCTTTGTACCTATTCTCGGTAGCAGGTACAAAGGCCATATAACATCATCTATACTTGAGATCCCAGGATGGTCATAAGCATGGGGAGCGTAGTTTAGGGTGTGTGTGTGTCTGTGTGTCTGGCTGTCTGACTTAAGTGTCTCAGTACATTATCTTCTAATGAAAACTCATTGATATCTAGAGTCAGATATTTCTTGCAAGCTATTCGACAGATTTAAAAGGTGGTTTAAAAACACAACGAAAAGATTCCTCTTGCTGAGGCCATGTATACAAACTACTTTATTATCAAAGCTTAGTTGATTGACACTTTTATAATACTTTCAAATCAGGAGATTAATTTTTCTTGGGTTATTTTTGTTTGTTGTTCTTGTTATGGTTTGATTTTTACCTCAACTCTGATACCTTAGAGTAATAATATTCCGCACAGTTGCAGAATGCAAAATTTAGAGCTCATTTTTCTTATGATATTAAGTGTAATAGGAAGATGAATTGCCCTCCAGCATGTCTTAGAAAGCTAGAAATCGTGTTGCACTCTCTTATCTGGATGCAGAGAAGCAGCATTAATGTGTTATCAATGCACAGGATAATTACACGTACTTGGAAAACTATCAGAAAAAAATTATGACTACCTCAAACTCCACCCCCTGTGATTCTTTAGGCTCTTCAGTAGGTTTGAGATATAAGTTCTTGGATCTCATTCAATGTGTTAAACAGTAATGGGTGATGGTATTTTTAGTACCTTGGCCCTTCTACCAAGCCATCTGCCCATTAACTCTCGTTGGCTTTAATCTCATGAGGTCAAATGTGTTGATGACCCTCTTGTCCCAGTCTCACGTATGGGACCCACCCTAATTGTGGGTGCTGATGACTGCTTGATACCCAGATCCTCGTAGGAGTTGGAAGCAAGGGAGATTAGCTACTCAACCTCAGTATCCAACTCTACATGTTTTTTGGGGCTAGAACCGTGTGTTATTATTCATTTCCCCTGTGTGGTGGCTAAGGTGCAAGAATCTCTGACTCCTAGTCCTGAAGACTGGAACAAACATAAAGATATGTGTATGCACACAGAAATGGCAAAAAGGGAAGAGAAAGGCTGAGATTATGGGAAGTCCAGACCTGCCCTGGATTTTTCCAAGCCCTCCAAATCAGAATCGCACCTGAGACTCTGGAACCTATTCCTCTCACAATGTGAAATCCCAAGATGGCATTAGAATAAGCTCTAGATACAGATCTCCAACTTCATCCTGGGCAGATACCTAATTAGTTCCAGAATTAGTGGTATGTTGTGGCTCAGTCAGCAGAGGGAGAAAGATGAAATATCCTGCTCTTTCTTGTTGGTAAGGGGGCTCCTTAACTGTTATCTACCAGTCGTGGTCCTTCAATGCAGGCTTAACCTGTTCTTCATCACTAGAATAATTCATGAGTTCCAAAAAAACAATGCCTTTATGTCATTTCTATTTTTCATTATTTTTATGTTTCTTTTTTCAGAAAGGATTTACTCCCCTTCATGTGGCAGCAAAATATGGGAAGCTTGAAGTAGCCAATCTCCTGCTACAGAAAAGTGCATCTCCAGATGCTTCTGGGAAGGTATGAGGTCATTGGCCACTTTTACGATAATAAAACAAGCACTTGCTAATATTCACCAACAGCCACCTAAATTATAACTGAACCATAATTAAGTCTTATAGGATGAAGAACACCTCATTAAAAAGGATGCTGGGTCCAAGTATTGCGGAAACTAGAATGTAAATTATACTTTGTGTTGTATCCAATCTAATCACATCTCCTAAATCTAAGCCTCTAATGTTAAGACACTTTTGACACTGGTTGTTGTTTCTGCACGTGTTTTCAGAGCGGGCTAACTCCACTGCATGTAGCTGCACATTATGATAATCAGAAAGTGGCCCTTCTGCTTTTGGACCAAGGAGCCTCACCTCATGCGGCTGCAAAGGTACCTGTAATTCGACAGCGTGAGGACGCTGACAGGCAGTGTCCATCAGTCTCTATACGCATTTCTACTTTTGCATCATCCCTAGCCCCCTTCTAATTTAGGCACCACTTAAAAATCACAGAGATACAAGCCTTAGAAAATCGATGCCTTCAGCTCTTTAGTCAGCTCATGTGGTAGATGCTCAATAAATATTTGTCAGTTGATTTTCCTTGAAAATCTAGAACATCCTAGAGCCTGGGGAAGAAACAAAGTTAAAGTACTCTTTAGACCAGATTCAAAACATAAGCATAGCTTGAGGGCATTAGAAAGTTCTGATCTGTCAAAGTTATAAAATGTGTTACATTTGCCCCTACCATAAAACATTGCCTTTGAGTTATTTGTTTAATAAAATAAGTTGGGAGGTTATACTTATGTACTTTTATTATTGCTAAGGAGAGTATTATTATTGTTAAGGCATTTTTGACCAGTAGACAACCTAGGTTTCTCAGAAAAGACATGCAAAGAGTATGGGACTCTCTTATTACTCTGGTGTCCTTATTTGAGATATGAATCATAAAGAGTGTATTGAAAAATAGGTTAATAGAGTGCTGTTGGTTTAGTAAGTTATCTGTTGTTGAGCACATGGCTATGATCAAAGAACAAAGGAATGATACAATCCACAATTTAAATGCTGTCTGGTTCTTTTATTAAATACTATTGGTCGATGCATTCCCTAATGCTTTTTCTATCTTTGTTTTACTCTTTCATTTTGGGGCAGCTACAGTACTCTCCTTTAGTGTTTAGGTCAGACCTCTTGTGCACACAGATCAATGAACTTCATCTGTTCTATACTACTTTGGCTACTTAAGGAGAGCAAGTTTTAGATACCTTCTCCATTTAGAGACTATGTTATCTTCGACAGGTATTTCTGAGAACCTCTTTTTCTGTATTTCTCAAATATCTGCTGCCCTATCCTTCCCAGAATTCTACCAAGTGAAATCTATAATTCAAAATCAAGCACCCAAATTTGTGTTTTCATCTAAATGATGCTCCCCCACCCACACTAATTTCTGATCCTGACAAATATTCTTTCTAACAAAAAGCCATAGCCATACCTTGATTTTTGAGAAAACTATCTTAAAAAAAAAGACTAGCGGCATTATTCACAATAGCCAAAAGGTGGGAGCAACCCAAGTATCCTTTAAAGGGTAACTGTATAAACAAAATGTAGATTATTCATACAAAGGAATGTTTTTCAGCCTTAGGAAGGAAGGAAATTCTGACACATGCTACAACATGGATGAACCTCAAAGACATGCTAAATGAAATAAACCAATCACACAAAAGGACAAATATTGTGTGATGTCACTTATATAGAGACAGAAAGTAGAATACTACATACCAGGGGCTGAGGGGAGGAGGAAATGGGGAGTTAGTGTTTAATGGATACAGTTTCATTTTGGAGCTGGATGCTGCTATTGGTTGGAGAACAATGTGAATTTACTTTATGTTAAAAAATAATTAAATGGTAAGTTTTATGTTATGTATATTTTACCACAATTTTACAAATGACAACAAATTTTTAATGAAATTTAATGCTTGTCCATTTCGTTCCAGTTTATTTTAATATCCCTTTGAGCCTGGGCCATTTTTCTTATAAATAAACCCAGGTTGTTGGTAGACAACCGATAAATAATTAATAAATGAACTATTTATTTCTCACATGAGAACAATAATTTTGACATAACTAGTGACAAGCAGTTTAAAATTAACAAGAGTTATAAAATAACAAATACAACAAAAGAAATCCAGTCCACTTTTTCATCCTCAAATAACTCTTAAACAGGTCAATAGTTGATGTATTTGTAGTAGACTTTTCTAATTTTATATTAGTAGAACAAGACTTTGTATTCCTGGCTTTGTATCTATAAACCATCTTCGACAAGCAGTTCTTGAACTAATTCCTTATAACTGCCCTATGTCCTAAGGCATATTTTTTACAGTCTGTCGAACACAACCTTTTTTAATAGGACATTAATTCTCATTCCCATAGCACAAAATTGCCTCCATAAGAGCCTCAGTTGTGCCATTTCTTCCACTTGTCCAACAATGCCTCCTTTCTGCGGCAGGGATCCTGGTCAGGAGCTTTTTATAGACTTTGATCCTGAGCACAGGCACTTTTATTAGGGATTGGCTTCATCTGCTAGAAAAAAAGAGCTGGCTACGGTGGTTTAAACTGATGAGCCTCTAGTTTTCTCATCTCATAAACAGCCAGGAGGTAGGCAGTTCAGATTCCTTTTGAAGCAACAGGCAAGAAAGAAAGTCAGCCAATAGGGTATTTCTGAAAGCTTCACCTGCCATCTCTTGTTACATCTCATTGGCCACTTCTTTCTGCAAGGGAAGCTGGGAAATGTAGTTTTTCATCTGGGCACAATGCCAAAGTTTCATTTATTAAAGAAGGAGAGAGAATAGATAGAGAGTTGGCATGTAGCCTCCTTTACTCCAAGGAGCTCAGGCATTTCTGAATTCTGGCAGTGGTGAGAAATGAGGAACAAGGGCTCAACTGGGCATGATTAGCATATGGATATAACCACGGTGCCCTCAGTATTAACTCTTCCTTAATTCTCATTTTTGGTTCTTAGAGAATACGATGCTTTTTTCTTACCCTTTCTTCTCTTGCCAACCTACTTTCTTATACATGTCCTAGAAATATGATGTGATTTTAGGTAATGGTTGCTTCTGTAATCCATTTTAACCTGATCTGTTTCCTGAGGCAGATACCGTGCTGGAAAGAGGATTGTGTTGAGTTCATGTATAACCTGGGCACTAACTGTGGAAGTGATAGTGAGCCTTATTTGTCTTCCATAAAATGTGCAATATATCTATTGATATGGATCAGTTGAGATTGTGAAAGTTCTTAGAAAAAATATAAAGTATGGTATAAATACATTATTTTTGATAATTTAAAATTACATTTGCTTTTGTTTTCATCTTGGCACTTTGGACAAAGTACCTGTCCTCTATATCAGGAGGAAAAATATTAAGATAATTCTACAGTTGAATCTATCACTATTTGATTTCTCTTATCATAAATGCATCTTTCTCCTTTAATGTGGCAAGTAATCATTTTATTTTCCAGAAATTAGAAATAAGTAAGGAACTTTAGAAAATTTCATTATAGGTCTCAAGATGAACTATTTGTTTATTATTTGAAATATTTCTAAGTCTTTCTGAGATTAACTTTCCATTCTAAAATAATACCATGATTTGTTTCCCCCTTGTTTTTTGCCTTTTGTATCTCCGGTTAGGGAGCTAGAGTAAACTCGTTAGTGATAACAAGTAACTTGTTGGAATTGGCATGCATTAGAGACACTACAGCTTCTCTTGATATCGTTTTGTAGACCCTAGGATCTTTTCATGGAATTAGAAGTAATTAGAGAAGATTGTTACATCTAAGAGGATACCAGTCTGCCTGTAGGGTTTGAGAAGTGACCAACTTTCAGGTTATATTGGTAGCAAAAGCAACAGAAACAAAAATAAGATGCATGATAAGAAGCTAAACTCTGACTTTATCTTGCCTTTATTACTCTAATTAGCTAGTATTAGATTTGTTAACTAATCAGATTTCTTATTTTAGCATTGCTTTGTGAATTTTCCTTTTTATGCAGGGGTAGAGATGGTGGTAAAACAGCTCACCCCTTTCTCCCACCCAGGGTAGAGTTGGGCTCAGTCCAAAGGTCTTGTCTCTGATGGGTGTGTCAGCACAGGGCCAGATGCTTCCCAGGTCAGCTGGGGTTTCCAGATGGCAACAGGTCAAAACTAAAAATAAAGATAAAAATCTTCTACCCCGGTTCATCCCGTTTGGCAGAGGCTGCTTTCAGAAGTCTGGAAGTGGCATCTCCACTTTCATGGGTTGGTACTCAACAAGTTAAGTCCTTTTCTATAGTCAGTTATAGACAGAGTGTTTATCGAGTAAGAAATGCTAGTGACAAGTATCAGTGTTAACTGCAATAAGCTGGCTAATCAGTGGGGCAGCAGCCTAACTGCCTTCTGTGTTGTTTCTGATGCATCCATGTGGCTTGGAAAGATTGTGAATGATCCATTGTCTGGATTTGGATCATGTTCTCAAATATAAAATCCTTGGATTCTCTTTTTTTTCTCTAAATTTTCTTATATATATGTAAAAAGTTAGTCTACTTTTTATTGACATGTTTTATATAGTCAGATTCATGTCCATGTCACAATGTAATCATGCATTTCTGTTAAATGGCCATGAGCCAGGACCAGGTCCCCTAAGGCAGGGAACCTTTCTTTCTCAAGGCAAAGGACTCTGAAGGCTCCTGAGGCACAGCTAATTAATAATTTGTCAAAGGAATTTTGGCTACCTCTAGCATTAAGGAAGGGTCAGACAAGAGAGGGATATGAAAGCTCTAGTAAGCTTGACTTAAATTCCCAGGATTCTCTAGTCATTGGGAGATATTGTAGATACAAAGACAAATACAAGATAATACATGCCTTCCTTAAATTTGTATTTTAGTATGAGGAGGTATATGAATAAACAAAAATAATAATAAACATTACTAAATATCTAATATAGCCACTAAATATCTCCAATACTTTGGAGTCAGTAGATAGGGGAACAGACGTAGAAGCGGGGAAGTAAAAGACTTCACGAAGGTATAACCTTTGAGCTAAATCTTCATTTGACAGATGCTGGCCCAGAGGGCACGTTGGAAGAAAGCATTCTTGATAGAGTAGGCAAGGCAGAAACATGAGTTGTATGTTGTCTTGGGAATGAGTAAAGCTGAAGCACAGAATAGAGACTGGAGTTTTGTGACATAGTCAATCAGAGGGGCAAATAGGGGTAGATTATAGCATCTTGATTACCATGAAAATTAAAAATTTCCATTTGTAAGCCATAGATGGCCATCAAAGGGCTTTTCAAGTGGTTAATGGCTCTAACAATAGGAATGTCACATGCCTCAGTGGTACCGTATTGTTTGTTGTTTCCAAGTTTTTATCTCATCCCCAATTTAAATGAAACAAATAATTATTGGGCACCTACTAACATAATTATCTATAAGAGAAAGCTCTATAGTCCTTTTGTAAAATCGATGGTACTCTGACTCTCTTTCATTAAACCATTTATAAGTATTCTGTTTTTCCCTAGTTAGGTGTGGGGACATGAAGGCACCACACTACTGGCACTGCTTGATTTACCAGTGTTTGCTTACTTAATCAAAAGTCAACCATCAAAAAAAAAAAAAATCACTGGAAAAGGAGGCCCGCTATTTGAAAATGCACTGCACACATTTTTATCTTGTTACTGGACATTTGACTAAGTAATTCGTGTTGACAGAATGGTTATACACCACTGCACATCGCTGCCAAAAAGAACCAGATGGACATAGCGACAACTCTGCTGGAATATGGTGCTGATGCAAATGCAGTTACCCGGCAAGGAATTGCTTCTGTCCATCTTGCAGCTCAGGAAGGACATGTGGACATGGTGTCACTACTCCTTAGCAGAAATGCCAATGTGAACCTGAGCAATAAGGTAACCTTTTTCTTTCTCTACAAAGCAGACAACACAACAAAATTCCACCTCTCAGAAAGGTCGCCAGGTAGTCATGAAAAGTTTGGGTCAGATAGAATGTGCGAATTGTAATATTGCAAGAAGATGTTTACCAATGTGTTATTTATCATGGCAATAACTTGGAAGCAATCCGTTTAAACAATGAGAATATAGGTCAGTACAACTGAGAAGCATATAGTCATAAAAAGGAAGTTCACAAAGTTTTTCTACAAACATGAAGTTTTGTTATAATGTTAATTCAAAGAGCAATGTTGTTACCTCACCAGAATGTAGCAAGTAAGAAGTTATAAATTGTAGACTGTTGATTCATTGCACAAACATTTTTGGGGTGCCTACTCCTTGCTTATCCCAGTTTAAGTCCTAAGTTAAAAAAGAAACTGGAAACAGTGCTGCCTTCCCAGAGTTCATTTTAATAACAGAAATTTAGAGTAGCTATTGTATTCAGTAGATTGGAAAGGTTGTTAGCTTACATGTCTAGTCTTTGTATGTAAACTGGCAGTTCCAAGGAATTTGTAAAGACTTCCCAAAATTCTTCATACTCTCCTGTCCTCATGTGGTATTCCTACTGTTAGCAAAGAAAGTACCAGAGCTTTGTGAAGCAAAGTGAAAATCCAGCCCACAATTGACCAAAGAGATGATGTTACTGCGTATACTGCAGTATCATTGCCTGTATTAGAGAATTAGGGTTCGCTCACTGCTTCTTAATACTTGAGTCTGAGATCTGCCGAAAACATGGGACAGATGTTTCTGAGTCTTCAGATAATACAAAACCCTGCAAGAATGCCCCACATTCTTGACATCCAAACTCCCCAGCATTTAGCTTCTCTACCAACTACTGCTGGCACAGCTATGGCATTTCTCAACTGTGGCTCATGCTAGAGTTTCAACACAGGAATAGTTTTATAGTGACAGATAACAAGTAATTTAATTATTTTTAACATATGTGACCTGTGTTTTAGAATCACAGAGGGTAATGAATCCTAAAGCTGACTCTTCCTCGATGTGTAATTTGGGCAGGTTATTTGAGCTCTCTGAGCTTCAGTTTCATCCTCTAGTAAATAAAGACAATATTTACTTCACAGAGATGTCATGAGGATTAACTAGATACCATTCAGCACCTTATTCTAAGTAGGAAAAAAAATAGTTGTATTAATTTTGGACTTTGCACAATTTGGGGAGAAAAGATTATTCTATGCTAATCTGAATCCCTAAAGTTGTAATTTAACAAATTCTATAGACCAAAAGACCAGGGAAACCTTTTTCTTTTTTTCCAGTGTTAATATCTTCAAAATCTTTTTGATCATTACAGAGCAAACACATCTGTCATTTTTTTCTGATGTACCAATTTGATTTTCTCATATCTTCCTTTTTAAACGTTTCCTTCAGGAATGCATGTCTCAGCATTAATGGGAATCACAAAGCAATTTCACATAGTCATTATAATCAGAATTTGTTTGAGCTTTTGAACTTCCTGAGTTTCATATACCAATATATAAACCAGCATTATAATAGTTTGCTGCAAAATTCAACTTATCTAAATGAGATAGAGAACCCGCCCTTCTCAAATTGAAGCACATTCTGGCATCTACTACAGTGTATTTTCTCTTGTGAGCCCAGAATAGTGTCTCGTTAATGCTCCCAGAGACAATTAGACCTCAACAATTGGTTAACAAGTTAACATTTTCAGTAGGTTTGATACCAAAGTACAGTCAAGTAGTTACAATATATATCCGATCTTGAATTCACCTTTAAATATTTTTAGGTTGAAATACTTTAGAAAGAATTTGTCCATGTTTGCTGTAGTGGACTGGACATTAACGAGGTAATTCTGAAACCAAAAGACATACATGGTAAACCAAAGAAACCTGGAAATTTTCAGCCACCTTTCTGAATATATATGTAAGCAGAGATACTTCCAAGGATATTTTAAAGAGCCAATCAGCCGGCTTGCCATTAGCATGTGGTACTTAAAGAACTATCAAAACTTCACAGCACCTGGAAACTTTAGTAAAGGGCGTTTGTAAATCTTTGCTTCCTTTCTCAGTTGTCATTTTCTGTATAAAGTATTAAATAAGCCTAGGTGTAAAAACAGATTACCAGCAGAACTTTATTATTCAATAAGAAACTCCAACAGTTTTTCCTGAGCCGCCAGAGTTTTAAACATTAGTTACCATCCTCCACTTCTTTCCCACCTTTCCACTTAACACTACACTTTTTTCCTTGCTAAAAAATAAATATTAAAAGAAAAATTTACCTTTCATGAAAACTTGTTAAATACTCTGCTGTTTTCACTTATGTCTTGTCTTGCTGGTAATCAGCAGTACTTTTAAGAAAAAGATCAACCTGTCACTGCTAGTGTCCGATTGGCTTTGATTTTGCTTTTGATGTTGCTGTTTTCTCACTTGGGTTTGCAGACCACAAGCAGCTAGGTTTCTTTGTTAAATGGACAGACTATATTAAACAGAGCTGTTGCTATTCTGAGTTGGTGGTATTATCTGTATTCCAAATATGCCATTTTTAAAATGAACGATGGTCAAAACCATTTAACAGATAACTTCTGAATTCAAAAACGCTGTTTTAACCATTACTTTATTTAAAAAAAACTTTAACTAAAATTATGAATATAAAATAAAATTTTATTTATTTATTGTTTTACCTAAAATATATTTGTTTTTTCCTTCTGATTTAATCAATTGGCAGATGAATTAAAAGCTAGATATTAGACACTGGTTATATAGAGATTAAACATACACTATTTGCCTCAACAAGCTCCCAGTGGTATGAGGAAGACCTACATGAAAACAGTTTAAATGCAGAATTGTGATGCTCTTCATAGAGCAGGTGTGAACATAAATGTAACAGTGAGGCCCTTTGTGAGATGGGGGAGAAGGAAGCCTGAGAAGGTTGGAAATGCTCTGTCACAGGTGGAGTGGATAACGCACAGCATCCGTGCACATAGATGAGGAACACAAAAGAGTAGGGCATGTGCCAGAACCCACTATCAACCTTTGCCACTCAGCAAAGTGTCTCTAGAGTTCTGAAAAGTCTCAAGCTTAGAATAGGTGACCATGATACTTTCACAAAATATTATGGCTGAAAATATTTGTTTCCTCTAAAGTAGAATTTAGTACATTGTTCTACAGTTATGTCAGTGTTTGGGTGGTGCCATTTTGGCCCTGGCTTATTTTTCTTGGATTTTAAGTGAAAGCATCAGTCCTCCTTTCCATATTTCCCCTTTATTCAGTTTGAGCGAGCTTCCTCCAGAATTCTATAAACATTAAAAAGTCAAGAGCAAATTACTCTTCCTGAGCCTCTAATTTCTTTGACAGCATAGCAACCCATAAGTAAATAATGTGCAGCATCTAGAGAGTTTGAACCCTTTCTGATGCTGCTCTTGATTCACTTCTTTTCTCTGAAAACTAGGACAGGCTGATGTTTTCATTGCACAGATGCAAAGAGCAGAGACAGAAAACCTCCAGATATTAACTTCTGTGCTCATAATGGATGAAAGAAAAAAATCTAGAAGCCCTTACACCAAGTCACTTTCTCTTAATTATTATTTATTAAAAAAAAAAAAATACAACACTAAAGATTTTCAAACCAGGGCACAGTCTTCGTGATTTTTTTTCTTGGCCATAAGAACAACCATATAGCTTGCATATTCAGTGGTATAGTCAATTTCAAATATTCAGTCTCGTTAAAACCACACACCATCTGAATGACCCGGGAATTCTCCTGATATAGCATTCACATTAAATTTCACAGGCCATCTTTCTTACCCAGAAACAACATACCGAAAATATGTACCAGGTTTGGGGTATTAATATTTAATGGAGAAAATATCATCAACTTATATCAATATTCAGTTTATAAATTATTTTTATTTTAACATTTTTGGTAAAGCCAGTACTACTGGCAATATATTAAAACTGCATAATTTTGGAAAAAGTATTTTTTTAAGCTGACACTGAAGTATGTAGGGAGAAATGGTATAATGTCTGTCATTTGCTTTCAAATACAACACAAAGAAAAAAACGAAAGGGAACTAGGGTTGGAAGAAACAAATGTAGGAAAACTTTGATAACTGCTAAGTCTGTGATGAGTACCCAGAGTTCAGTTCATTGCCTCCACTTTTGAGTATGTTTGAAATTTTTCATGAAGCGTGGAGGTAACAATGTTGCTGTAGTGCTAGTATGTAAACTTATTCTATAGATTTTTTAACATAGAAATTCTAGGCTTGCTCTCCTAGAATTCATAAATTGTTTCTCAAGCATGCCTGTGTGTACTATTGTTTCTCAAGCATGCCTGTGTGTACTATATTCCTGACTGTACTCTCGATTGTTTTGCAGAGTGGCCTGACTCCACTCCATTTGGCTGCGCAAGAAGACAGAGTAAATGTGGCTGAAGTCCTCGTAAACCAAGGGGCACATGTAGATGCCCAGACAAAGGTATACAAATAGGATGTGCCTATACAAAGTGTCATTTGGTGACTCTTGTTTGGAGCAAGTACAATTTGATAGGGGAAAGAACAAATTCTCCATTAATTCTTTTATACAAAGAATTTCTTTTTTTTTTTTTTTTTTTTTTATACATAGTATTTCAAATGTATATCTGTGCAAGGGACTCTAAAGTCTCTGATTATAGTGTCCCAGATGCTATTATGTTTAATGGCCTAGGTACTTGATCTTAGCTGCATATCAATATTCTTCCATGTTAACAATCTTGATCCTTGTTATAACAGATCCACTCTTCAAGGGCAAAGTGTAAAATCTTATACCTTTCTTATTTCTGTGACCAATGTAAAAAATGCACATAGAAAAATTTGTAAGTAATTTGTGACCTCTAAGATAGTCCAGGCATAGTCTATGAAAAAGGATAAATTAAATTTTAATCAGTTATTTCTCACTTGCTAAATTCTTTATGGTGTGTGATCACTAGTGTCTCCCTCCTTCCCTCAACCCCACCAAAATAGCTCTTTTCATAAAGAAAAAAGAAATTACTGATTAATTTCATATAATGCCACAATTTCAAACTCAGGTAAGATAAATGGATGTTTCGTACCATCATCTAAGACACGACTTCATATTAATCTCATTTCTCTGTACATATTTCAGTGCTTAATTTTGTTACCTCTTCATATCAAATTTGTTTCATTCACTCTAAAATATACCTCTTTCTTTATATGTCACATATTTTTCACAAAAATGAATGTTTATTAAGTATTATATTGCAAATACAAACACTTGTGTATAATACGAATAGATTATGAGGTCTATGGACAGATATTGAAGATATTGGTTATACAGAGGTATCACCGGGTAAAAAGATTTGCAGACATCAAATTCAGACTGGATTTACGGGACTAGCCCAGATGGAGCAACTCTGAGTAGACACGCTTTGGACACTGCTCCAGCTCTATTGCTATGGCTTCTCCACCTAGACTGTGTTCTAATAAAGAGAATCTGCCTGAAAGAGACCTGACCAGGCAATATCCTTGATACTTTTTAAACTATGTGTTAAAGAAGTAAGGCAAATATATGGTCTCTGGCCAGGATAGGCCTTGGCAGGACCGTGAAGTTCTTGCCTTTCTGAAATTCTCTATGCCCTTGAAGACTCCATGGCCTCATTTGGTAGCCTAGTGTCCCAGTTCTCCCTTCACGCTATTTCCCTCCCAAACTTTACATTTTAAAAAATATCATTGTCCGTAGCTTTGAATGCCTTCCTAGGTATACCTGATTAATTAACAGAAAGACCAATAAAGTCAGTGGTAGTGGCTGGATGGTTTGTTGTTACTTTACATTTTGAAAATGGAAGTGTTTTTAGTTCTGAAAAAAAAATCAGCCTGGATTTAGCTGATAGTTGTCATTTTGCTTGAATCCTTTCATGAAAAAATAATCTCTAGAAATTTGCAGTTTCATGGAAAATTCACCCCATGTTGTTTTATTTATATATGTATACACACACACACACACAGAGACTTAAACATTTTTTTTGGTTGCCTCTCTATATAGATTAAATATTCTAGAAGATATGGACAGAGTTAAGTTTCTCAATATTTGTTTTGCCTCAACATATCCAAGGCATACACCAAAATTCAGCCAGGAAGTATGGCAATGGGAGGAGAGGAAATGGAGCTGTCCTTTCTGCTCCTAGTTTGCACACCTGACCCTGCAATTTAAGAGTCTTGGGTTTCTACTAGTGCTTCCTCCTAACTCAGCCCAATTCAGGTCACAGTCAGTAATCATTTTTGTACTTCTGATATTTTTGAGATGTATAGTTTTTTCCTTCTTTACAAGTGATACAGTTTGGAAAGCATCTCTCTGTCCCTTAAAAATTATTTTTCTTTTCTTTTATCTTCTTGGCAGAAATGAGGCTGTAATTGTCCCACAGTTGAGTAGAGCAGAAATGCAAAAAAGAGGGGGTGCTTGGACTTGCTTCTTAACCTTGTAAATAGGAGTTTATTATACCCTATGAACTTTGAAAATCTTACTGGTAAAGAAGACATCCCCAAGCAGGCTACAGATGGAATGTATGGTACAGATCTACTCATTGGCTTAAATTAAAAAATAGACGGGAAGCTATAAGAATGAGTAGAAACTCTGTACATTAAAATACTTAAAATGATTCCATTTATTTAAAAAGAAAGCTCTAATACATTTAGAAAAAGAGCCATCAGAAACGTGTACATCATTGCTTAGTCAGGTTGACTAAAAACGCAGAGTTCTTAAAATTTAGATTTTTGCATTTTGTTGGCTTGGGATCAAAATCTTTTCCACGAGGCTTACCAATAAACTTGAGCTTAATAAGCAATTAAGCTCAGTGTGTGGAGAACTGATTGGAAAAAAGTATTTTCAAGCCTCCTTCACTAAGCTGCATTCTGATTCCTAATGCTGTATCCTGAGTTCCTCAATACCATGAAAGAGGCCTGCAAAGCAAGCAAGTGGATTCTGGTCACCAGAAAGGGGCAGCTTTCATTGGGCATGAAGTGGCTGTAGCGACGTAAGTCGGTTGCTTGTACATACAGTTAAGATAAGCATATCAGCAGGAGTGTGGGTGTACTGATGGTTCACTTGAGGAACAGCATGTGACCAGAGTCAGCTCTTTAGGGCTGCACATCCTGGTGAGGTGTCTTCACTTTCTATAATCGACTATGGTCTGGGCATCCCCTTTTCAAATCCAAATATATCCATTTGTCAGACTGTCTTAGTCAGTTTGGACTGCCGCGTCAGGAATACCATAGACTGGACAAACCTTTATTTCTCACAGTGCTGGAGGTTGGCAAGTCCAAGATTAAGGTGCCAGCAGATCTGGTGTCTGATAAGGGTCCTCTTCCTGATTTGCAGTGGTCACCTTCTTGTTATATCCTCACATGGCAGAGAGCAGAGAAGAGATGAACTCCCTCCTGTCTCTTCTTATAAGGGCACTGATCCCATTCATGCGGACTCACCGTCATGACCTAATCATCTCCTAAATCGCCACCTCCAAACGCCATCACATGGCGGGTTAGGGTTTCAGCATGCTACCTTCGGGGACACATTCCATCTATAACACAAAGTCACCATAATGACACATTAGTGCCATCATATATGAAATGCATCATGTATGAGATCTTGAATACATGGATCCCCCCACCCCCATGACCATTTAGAAATATTTAAAAAGGTCAGTGCTCTCTTAACAATCCAGTACTGCCCGTGTCCTCACAAACAGAAATTGAACATGGGCGTTGAAATTGTGTAGTGGTGTCTGTTGCAGTGTGTCCATCTAGAAAATAATCTGGAATATCCTTATTTTAAAAATATCTAGAATATACATACTATATAGATATATATTTTTTTTTTTTAGTATACAGAACTTTTAGCCTTTCAGGGGTTAGGTAGATATTCATTTTAGAAACAATCCATTATTTTGTATAAATCAGTAGTTTTTAAAATGTGGTACTCCAGGTAGGCAGGAGGCTTTAACTAGAGCATGTATATCTAGATCAAGTTCATACTTCTCAGTCCTCCTGAACTCACACCAGCCTCTTCAGCTTTAGTATTTCTCTGTTTCATTCTCTCTCTCATGCATTCTGATAATCATCTATTGCCTTGTGTTATCATTTAGCCACCTCATATTTTTTAACCTTGATTTTATACTTTTAGAGAAGAGAGTGTTCAATAAATTCTAGTCCACGTCTTTCCATAGAACACTCTTCTGAGCCCTTGAGAAGAAGCCACTGGATTAGTCTATTTATATATAACAATCTACATGTGAGATGGTTTTATTGTTTATACCTAAAATGAGCTCTGAGAATTATCAAGGGCATTTTTTGTTTGTTTGTAGGGGGAAACAACTATTTTTGCCAGTTCAAAAAAAAATAGGTTAAATAACAATTTGCTTCTATTTAGGATAGCTATTACTGAAAGTATACTTATGATGTTTCTTTTAAAAAAAAAAAAAATATACATAATTACAGATGGGATACACACCGCTACATGTGGGCTGCCACTACGGAAACATCAAGATTGTCAATTTCCTGCTCCAGCATTCCGCAAAAGTTGATGCCAAAACAAAGGTAAACACCTTTCCCCTATGCGTCCACCAAAATCGTAGACTTTGTGTCCAAGGAAATAAGAGTCATTTCTTCCACCTTCCTTCCACAGAATGGGTATACACCTCTACATCAAGCAGCTCAACAGGGACACACCCATATAATCAATGTCTTGCTTCAGAACAATGCCTCCCCCAATGAACTCACTGTGGTAAGAGCAAAGGGGCAGCTAAGAGAAGAGGGAGGAGATGGGCCTGGGCACTGGTGTCTTACATTTTTTGTCGTGTGCCAATGTTGCTTTTTCACTTTCATTAATAGGCATGAACAGAATATTCTATAAAATGAAGGAAAAAAAGGACAATAACTATATTGTGAGCTATCCAAAGAGAAAGATATGATTAGTGTTTCACACTTAAAAACTGTCCCTCCACCTAGTAGGAAGTGTGTGTGTGTGGTGTGTGCACACGCCTGTGTCTGTATAGAGAAAGAAATAGTGTTTGTTTTCTTGATTACTCAGAACATTAAAAAGCCTCAGATTCTGAGTGCAATAGTCCAGACTCTGCTGTATGAGTAGAAACAGGTTAGGTGGGTTTCGTGCAAGGTATGTCTCTGATGAAACAGCATTTTGTGTGTGACAGTGGGATGGGACGGATGAGACATTCGCCTTAGGTTTTGTATAGGCGAAACGTGTGGAAACATACAGGCCCTGAGATGTGTGGAACGACTTGTTAATTCCTTGTCCACATCTCCCTCCTGCCAGAACGGGAACACGGCCCTCGCCATTGCCCGGCGGCTTGGCTACATCTCGGTGGTCGACACCTTGAAGGTTGTGACTGAGGAGACCATCACCACGACGGTAAGTAGTGGATGCTGGACCTTGCAATCCTGAGAGCCAGTTGCCAGACAGTAGATTTTCCCTGGGCTTTTCAGAGATAAACCTTCTTTCCTCCGTTCATAGACAAAGCCGGGTTTCCGAATGTTGCCACCTCATTGTTGGCAGTCAGCATTGTAAAATTCTAATTTCTGATATTAAGAAAACTTCAAAACACTAAAAATACGCTTTTAAAAGTTGTAATAGTAGCTCTACACTTTTTACTTCCTTGTAAAGCTAAATGTGTTTATTGTTTTGACATTTAAACAGTTTTAATGAAATGAAGGCAGAAATGTTTTAACATCGTTCTTTGGCAGTATTAGAAAATCGAAAGTTCTCAGTTGGTTCTTTAAAATATTTTAACTCACAAATGATAATAGATACATTATTGTCCTTGTAAAAAGAATAATTGTTATAAAAATAAAACATTAGAGATAGGATCGTTTTGATTTTTACCACCACTCTCCTCTTCCATTCACCTACTGGAGTTTTCATAGGAAAAACAATAGCTATTGTATTAAAATTCAAGTAAATCTTTACCAGTAGGCCTTATTGCATCAGATACTTTTTTCAAGCTGCAGCCTTTAGGATAAGTCATTTTTTAACCCCATCTGGTACCTTTGAACTGCATTAGGATTTGGTAACTTTGGAATCAAGAGCAGATACTGCACTATATCAGAGGCTTATTTGAGTTTTTCCTGACTGCATAACTCAACACACAGATTTGAGATTGACTCCATACAAGGTAAATTTAGGACTCTGGAACATTTGCAATTATCAGCTCCACTTCCTTTTCTCATCTGCCACCTTCCAATATGAAAGAAGGCATAGTTAGCATCTGCAAAGTGTTTGTATATATAGTGCTTCATATAAAAAACAAGTGGAATGGCTCTGTAGCTACCTGTAGGTTGAGTTATTTGGCTATGTATATGCTTTAGAAACTAAATAATAAGCCTGCTGATTACAAGAGAGAAGTTTTGTAACACATAAAAGAGAAAACAGTAACTTTGATGGACTAACACGATAATTATCAGTCAGGGCACATTTCTAACTTCAAGATATTTGTGTAAGAGACAAATTTCCATATACGCTTTCATATACCTCCTGAGTATGTCATTATCTTAAAATCTATTATTAAATTCTCAAGAAAAGAATTCAAACAAATAACATTTATTAATCTTAATTTTATAGACATCCCATTTAGCTCTTCCTAGGGTTGGGAAGGAGAGGGAGGAGGACAAGGTATTAAAAAATGGCCAAGTATGACCGTGCTGTAAAAGATTTGAACTCACTACAATAAATCTATAAGACTTCTATTTCAATGTTATAGTGTCTTGAAACTTGTATAATAGTTCAAAATAAAAATCTTATTTGGTTGAATGTAAATGACTTTGTCACCTATGAAGAAAGTTCAAAATGTTTCTTTGATCAAAAAAAAAAAAAGTTTTAGGAGAAAATAAAGTTACCGCTTCAGGAAATTTACTGACAGAGAAGGATTTCAAGGCTCAGATGCCTAGTGAAAGGCAGAACATGTCTGGGAGTTGAGCCATTTCACTGTCAGCATCATCAGACAACTTGGTTTCTGCAAGACAGGGAGGACTGGGCTCATGCCAACAGGAGTGGTCCGGTCAGCCTAAGGAAGGAAATGAGGCTTCCACCAAATGAAGTGCTCACATTGGCTGGAAAAGACTCCATTCAGGCCCCTAAAACTTAGAGCAGCATTGTGGTATTTGAGATTTTATTTCAAGTTGAGACACTACCTTGTCAGCCTTGCTGTAGCAGTTGCATATAATCCAGTTTGCACAAGGGTTGATGCCATTCAGGGCGGAGTCTGTGATCTTAAGCTCACTAAACACAGTGCAGCCTCCACCACAGCTGGCCCTTTGCACAGCTGGTTACGGGGGCCCCATAGTCTCCATAAGCAGACTTAAATGTTTAAAAACACCTTAAGCAAAAAAGCATCTTCCTTGTGAGTATCATGTATGATGTGGCACTTCTGAGAAAGATGCTTTAGTTAGTGACTTTACAATCATGCAGCATAGAAAACTGAGTAGCTAGAAGCTGATATTCAGGAGATATGAACTAAGCTGTTTAAATTGCATTATGTAAAATACTCAATTCCCTGAGTATCAATGAGCAGAGTACATCTATCACTCACATATGTTTCTAATACCATTGATAAGGGGAATCAGGGTTTCTTGGCAAAGTGGTTGAATCTAGCTAAACCTGGGGTAGGAAATATACGAGATTAGCCTGGAACATCTTGCAGTGCCAAAAATAAGGAAATAGCCTCCCAGATAAATAAGTAAATAAATAAGCACACGCAAAATAATGGGGATATGTCAAAGGGACACAGGAATCAGTTGTTACCAATGTCCAAAGTTGGAACAATTTGAGCAACAATAAATAAAATAGTATTAGAGTGTAGTGCAAAATATAAAATAAATATTCACAAGGCCAAACTGATAAATCAATGACTTCCCAAGTAGGGAAGAAGAGACAAATTTCTCAGGCAAAAAAATTCCAAGTAATTTATGAAAACACTTCACCCTGAAGGAGGTGGGATATAACTCCCCACTCTTAAATCTGTGTTGAACATAGTGACTTCCTTCCAAAGAAAACAGTGTGAAAAGGGAGGCGGGGGGTGAAATAGAGTAATTTCACAATGGAGAAACTGCCTCAGCCAGGTGACCAAGGTCAGCGTCAGCACTGGTAAGTCATGTTGCTGGTACCCTTGATACAATGTGATGACAACGGCACTTTACCTCTGTGTCTTCCTCTCAAAACCATATATCCCCAGTCTAATGACAAAAACGTGAGACAAATCCCAACTGAGGGACATTCTACGAAATATCTAACCAGTTCACCTCAAAACTGTCAAAGTCATTAAAAACCAGGAGAGTCTGAGAAACTCACCCAAGAGGAGACGTAACAACTAAAGATAAAATGGTACCCTAGATGGGATCCTTGGAACATAAAGAGGACATTAGGTAGAAACTTTAAAAATCTGAATGAAATATAGGCATTGATTAATAATAATATATTACTATTTGTTATTTTGACAGATGTACCATGCTAATATAAGATGTTAATAATAGAGAACACTTAGTGAACTCTCTATACTATCTTTACAATATGTCTGAAAATCTAAAATTGTTCTAAAATATTTATTTTAAAAAATGTTCAGTTGCAGTATTGCATACTGGAAGAGGTACTAAATGATGCTTTATTTCAGCATGATAATTGAGGACAGGGGTGTAATTACATTTATCAAGCATTGTAAGAGCTACAGTAAGAACCCATGGATTTTACCCTTTCTTAGTTTTAGTAGTCTAGCTTTTTTTCCAGTTGCTTTATTGAAATGTGTATCTTCATTTGTCTCATAGACTTTCTTATGCTCAGAATTACAAAAAGACTGGTTTTGAAACTAAAACATTAAGTCATTAAGATTTTCTAACAAGTGATGCCATCAGTGTCCTTAGATGGTTACAATTTATATAGGTAAAAAATTATCAAAGAGCAAGTAAGAGGTTCAATAAAACCTTTGCTCTGTACTATACTGTTCTTTAAATTTTTATAGAGGTTACTATGATCTTGCAAATGTATTACTTCTAAAATACTTTCTTCATATACATAGTTGTTAAATTATGTAATTTATGCAATCTCAATATTTTGATTTATTCCTGGAATTAAAATGTACACAAATAGGCAGGGAAGACAAAATAAGTGGCTAACTTGACAAGTAGTAAAGACATGTTTTTTGCTGTTCATTTGGCTTATCTTCAGCCAAGATATTTAGTAGAGTGGGGTGGCAGGTTCAACATCAGACCATGAAAAAAGTATAGCAGTGGTCTAGGAGAGGCGACATCTCTCTGCTCTTTTCCTTTGGAAAGCTTAATTAGGGACTTAAATCTCTTAAGCTGGTGTCTTTTGCCCCTAAAATTCTTTCACCTTGCCATGTATATGGTGAGAACCTTAGTGCTACTGAAGGACAGTTTTGATGTCTTTTCATATGTGGGGACTTCAAGATATGCAACACATAAGTAAACTAATAATAAACCAAGTAATTTAGAAAGAAATAGTCTCATTAAAACATGCAATCCCCTCACACTGAAGTAATTGCTTTTTTTGTTACTAGACTGTCACAGAGAAGCACAAAATGAATGTTCCAGAAACAATGAATGAAGTTCTTGATATGTCTGATGATGAAGGTATGAAAACTCCCTTTGAGTTCATAATAATTAAGAGCGACTATGTATTTGTTTCCTGAGAAAAGTTCATTGCAAAAAAAAAAAATGCTTTCAGGAACATTAAAATGTGTGTTGTAGTATCAAAAATATGCGTTTTTCACACACTTACATTGTTCACTTAAATCATGCAGTTCGTAAAGCCAACGCCCCTGAAATGCTCAGTGATGGCGAATATATCTCAGATGTTGAAGAAGGTATTTGCACATTTTTATTGTGATGAAACTTAACCACCATCTTTATCTCCCATTTCTTTGAAATATAACACTTCCTTGAGTTACTAACTTTTCATTTTATTGAGATTATTAATTTATATGTCACTTAAACAACACATATTTGATATTAGTTTGTCTTCTTTTAGTCTCTTCGAATCAATTCTTGAAACCATTTTCCAGCTTGAAAATAAGTGTCACTAATTATCTAGACTAGATTCTTTCTATTTGTTTCTATTAAGCAGGAAATTGAGGTTTTTATTATTTACATCTGAAAATCTAGAAAAGAAAAACTGATTGATGCTTATAGCTAAAATATATTTTAAGAGAAAGTATCCTTAAAGGCAAGGGATTAATTGCCCATTCTGTGATTTACTCTAAACTTTGTAGTAAAAGCACCTTTTGATCTTGAGCTAATAATGAAAATTCAACCTAAACAAAACTGCTTTTAAAATATAAATTTTTAATATTGATTTTATGAAAAAAAATCAAAACATAAATGATTATAGCTATACTTCATGTGCTTAAAAGAAACTGTTTTCTGCCTTACTTAAAAATCAACATATTTTCTCATAATATATAGATATATTAGAATGACATCTTTAAAAGTTTCACTAAAAAACTAGCATTTTTACAGTGCATAAATATCATAAAGATGGCAAATTGTGGAGTGTTGCTGGAATAATGAAACATGTACTTTTGTATTATACTTATGTTTCTTTCTTGTATCATTTAACTCTCCAAAACTGTATTCTGTCTTATTGCTTCTTCCATTTGCCATCCTTCAAGTAGTATTTTTCTCTTGGGCCAGTCTTAGTGTTGCTAGACTTTCTCTGCCTTTAGGAAATGTTCCCTATTTTAATTATTAGTTCCTTCTTTGATTTGCATAAATTTCATTGGAAACCTAAATAATGGGCAAGCCTACCTCATCCAGTCACGCTAACTTTTCTGTGTCCCGTGACTGCCTACTGTAAGTATGTAGCCGGGGACTGCATACCCAGGATAGCTAATGCCCTGGTGGCCATCAGGGACCGGAGAGGACTTGTCTCCTTGTTTGTAAATATTGTTTTGATAAATATTAAAGGCTTTCATTCATTTTTCTTTCTTTTCCTCTAAAACATCAGCTATATGTTTACCTCTGTTCTATCCCCAAATGGATAATATTTGTATCATCTTTAGAACTTTAGGAATAAAATGTCTTACTGTCATATTATATTTCAGTGCCTTCTTATGCCACATTTTCATAGTAATTTGTGATATGCAGACGGTAAAAGAAAAATAGATGTGTATACATGCAATTCACGATGTCAAAAGGGTGTTTTTCAAATGAAATTATTATGAAATATAATATGACATTCACAGGCCTAAAAATTTGCTGGTTTTTAATAAAATATCCCAATGATGAGAAGCCACGTTTGAATGGACTGTATAATAATATCCTTATGTATGTGGATAACTAACCAAATATTTACAAAAAAATAAATTTTGAATGTCTTTATTTGATGATAATTGATCTAGCTATTTAACTAGAAATGATAATCATTTCCTTTAGGTTTATCTCAGCTTGGGAGTTTGAAATCAATAAGCAAATTTAATTCTCATTTTGTCCATCTTTAAATATATCGGCCCTTGTTTTATGGGTGTGTCCATGGGTTGTTGGAGTCAAATGGTTTTTGATTTCAAAATGATCAAAACTTTCATGTGGAAAGGGTTGCTTAAAGGGCACTCGGTCTGAACAACAACCATTTAGTGCTGGAATTGGCTCTATAGAATCCTCTGCTCAGGAACTCTTTTTCTCAGGAGCCTCAAATGATGGGAATTCCCTGATTCCCAAACTGCCTATTTCATTGTGGACAACTCTGACTTTAAAATTCTTTTTATTAAGTGTCTGTAACTTCTACTCATTGATTCAGGCTCTGATAGATTGGGCACTGTATAGAACAAAATCTGCTTCTTCTGTGTGACCATCTTCCAAATATTTAAAAGCACTTTCGCTATTTCTTCTTAGTCTTTTTTTTCCCCTCTAAGCATGTTATCACTACTTCCTTGCACTGTTCTCTCACCATCATGCTCTACCTCCTATGCACATATCAATGTGTCTCTGTCCATCTCAAACTGAGAGGGCCAGAGCCGAACACAGAATTCTAGGTGTCTGATCAAAGAGTATAGCAAGGCTGTTGCTTTGTCCATGGAAGATATTTAAAATCTATTATTGAAGATTAAGATATTTTTGAGGTTAGTTATAATATACTTTTAATTTGTGTTGGCTGATGTCCCTAAATGTGGCTGAAATGAACCCTGGTAAGCCACATTGGCCCACCATGTATTTACATCATTCTTTGCTATATCAACTGCCATTTCTTTATTACGGTAAATCCCGAAACAAATTATTTTGAAATTATAATTCTAAAAGGCCCCTAAAACCTTAATGATGATTTTGACCTCTGACTCATTTACCTGAGAGTTTTCCCTAAGCTTTGCCACTTTAGTTGGATCGGGGCTGCCTGTTTCAGGAAGTCCTACGACAGTGGCAAATGCTTATTTCCATGAAACAACAGCATGCTGTGAAAACTTCTCTGTATAATCACTAGAATGAGAGCATTTACACTGGTATCCCAGGGTACTGAGAATATCAGCAGCTTTTTAAAGCAAATAAAAATAATAAGAAATGTGTATGGTTAGCTTTTCTCAAGAAGGAAAATAATGAGTTCGTAATATGGGAAAATATTTTAATTCTGAATAATAAATATGAGTTAATATTAAGGGAACAGTGCCAGTAGTAGTCTCTATTTCCTTTCTCTTTTTGCTTTCTCTTTCTCTTCTTTTTTCCATCCACTTTGAGAAATTAGTGTAGGAGAAAGAATGTTTGGATTACTTTCTCAAAAAAAATAAAATAAAAAGGAAAACAAGTCTAGACAATGTTATCCTAGGGGAACAATGGAGCCAAGTTACAGAGTAGAACAAAGGTTGAAGTCTCAGCAAAGCAGAGCAGTAGAAGAAAAGGAGAGAAAGCAACATTATTTAAGGCAGGTTTTTAAGCCCCACATTATCCAGGTAGGGATGAGCAGAGCTCAGAGGCCTAGACTGATTCACAAAAATCTTAATGCCCTACTGTCTTTTTTCCCCAGAAAATATGTTGCATACATTAAAATTAATATAAATACAACATTAATATCTTGATTCTAGTGCCAGCTTGATTCTTACATTTTCCAATTCTGTTTGTAATTAAAAAGAAAAGAAAGGAGTGGGGAAGGAAAGAAAAAAGAAAAGAAGAGAAGGAGAAAGAAGAGAGAAAAGAAGAGGGGGAGAGAGAGAGGAAGGAAGAAAATCGAGATTAAGGTTCAAATTGTCTTCTAGCTTAGGCCCCCTCCCAAGAGATTTCACACTTGACCTTAGTTCAACACTGACTTTAAATGATAAATTTCTGTAAAATGTATTTTATACATTTGAACAATGTAGAAGATGTTGTTTTTGCCTACAGAATTTTAGTGGGTTGGTTTATCAGAACAAATTTAAAGAGCTTTAGTGGGACATAATGAGAAGTAGAATGAAGCCATGGAAAGTAAAAACCAAAAACAGGCTCTGTGAAATAGGACTCCGCTAAGAGGTTTATGAGACAACTGAGTGAGGGTACCCTTGCTGGAAAGAATTATTTAAATCTTAGCTACTTACAGATTTGATAGAGCTATAAAACTTTCAGGATCAAATGTAGATACTAAATATTAAAAGAAAAAATAAGCTAAGTACAGAGGTGGTAGAAATAAATATCAAGTCGGTATGGGTTTGAGATAAGATAAAGCAATGAAATTTTAGACCAACATCAAGCATGAGGAGAGTCATGCTCAACTCACCTTTGTGCCAAATTCAGTGCCCCGTGAATGCCACAGTAAATTAAAATCCACAGATTTCAAAGAACTAAAAGGGGTAGGTCAGTGTTATGTAGCCCATGCTCTCCCTTTTACTGATGAAGAAGCACAGCCCAAATAAATGTTGAGTTGCTTGGGCAAAAAAGGTGAAAGAATGAAGAAGTATAAATTAGTAGCTACAAAACAGTCACGGGGATTTAGAGTATAGCATAGGGAATTATAGTCAATATTATGGTAATGGTTGTGTTTAGTGCCAAATGAGTGCTAGAGTAATCGATCGGGGGATCACTTCATAAATTATATAAATATCTAACCATTATACTGTGTACCTAAAACTAACATAAAGTAATAAAAAACAATTCTTTATTCTGCAAAAAAAAAAAGTCAACCAGCTTGCCTAGCCAGATTAGCGGCGGAGCTAGACAAGGAGACAGATCTGAGTGTCTGTCGTTTTAGTTCATCTCTTTCATTGCCTCTCCAACATGATCTGTTTTCTTATAGACAGAACTCAAGAATGTATTTTCTTAAGCTTCTAAAAAAATATATGTGTGTTTAGGAAAAGGAACAGATCGTGCTCTTGGAAATTATCACAAGGTAATAAGAATTACTTTTTAAAGGTCTTAATGAGACTACAGTAAAAATATTATACCTTCCTCAGGCCATCTTAGCAAAGGAGATATGCAAACCAAGATGCAAGTTCAAATAAAATATAAACTATAAATATAACTATAAATATAATTTAGATTAGAAGAACCAAAAGCAAATAGTTTTAGTAAATATAGCCAAGTATTCTCAATTAGGAGACAATAAGTAGAATTTGACTTGGCACAATCTGAGATTCAAAAAAGTAGGAGAAATACTTTGGGAAATGTGAAGCTGCATATCAAGAAAGCCACCAGGAAAATACTTTCTAGGACTTCTCCTCACCCAATACCTAGGACTATCCTACTATCCTAATCTCCTTGTCATCTCAATAAATAAATCAGACTATTATGTTTTTAGCAAAGCCCTTGGAGATTAGCTTGCAGCCAGGTAGTCCAAAGAAGTGGTGGTTGTTATGTAGAAGTCGTTCTTCACCTGCAATTTTATCATTGTTCAAATGCCTCTTAAATCATCTAGCCTTTTGTCTGATATTTCTCTGCTTACAACTGATCTTTCAAATAGACATTATATAATTGCATGTCACTCTCGGCAATAAAGTCAAGCAGACACTTAAAGCAGAGACCAAATCTTATTCTCCATGGTATCCCCAGAACCCAGAATAGTGCCTGGTACACAGCAGATCTTCAGTACGTGTTTAGTCAATTGCATTGAAGTGGAGGGAGAGGCAAGGGATTTCTGAAAACAGGCAGGATCAAGAAAATTTGCCTGCCATGCTCCTTTTTCCTTCTGTTAAACCCCTTCTCACCAAGACAGTCCTAAACTGTATATCAAATTCACTAAACAGCTTTATAATGATGCCCCCAGGGTTTATCTGCATATCAAAGAATAATGAATTTAAAGGAATTTCCAGCTATAGAAAAAGATCTGTGGACTGGGACTTCAGCCTTTATTATAAAATAGAGTCCATTTTATCTTTGATAGCCTGTCTTTGGAATTGCAATTATTTTCATCCACACCGTCCACTTCCCCAGCTAAATGCATTGAGATTCTCACAGATATTTTAACTCATCATGCCCTAAACATACCCTCCAAAACAGTGTCTCTTCCCACCCTTCTCCATCTCAGTAAATGGGTCTATTACTCAAGCCAAAACCTGTGGTTATGTATAATTTCTCTCTCTCTCTCTTATTTTTTTTTTTTTTTACCATTCATATCCAGTCCATCAGCAAGTTCTATCAGTTTTACTTCCAAAATACATCTCAAATCCCTCTTCTCTGCATCCCCACAGCTACCACCTTAATCCCACCTACCAGCACTTCTCTCATGGAATACTACAGGAGCCTCTTTACAAGACTTCACTTCTACCCTCACCCCATTGACTCAGTTTTCTGCACAGCATCCTCAGCAATCTTTTACAAGTATACATTGCACCATGTTATTCCATCCCCTAGCTTAAAACCCTCCACACTTAGGTTTTCAAGATTCATTCATGTTTTTACACATAGTTGAAGTTCGCTCATTTTCATTTCTTTAAAATACTCCATTGGAAGCCTGTACCATAATTAAATTATCCATTCTACTGTTGATGAAAATGAGGCTTGTTTCCATTTTGGGGTTATTGCAAACAAAGCTTCTATGAACCATCTTATATATGTTTCCCGGTACACATATTTTCCCAGTATGCGTACATTTCTGTAGTGTATAAACCTAGGAATGTGGTTGCTGGGTTGTAGGTTATGCAAAGACAAAATTCATCAAAACCAGGTAACACTAAAGCTAGGATTGTCAAATTAGATAGCAGGTTATATATTTTTTTTAGGCAAGAAAAAAATATATATTGTAAAGGAAGTGATTAGTGGTAGAGGGATAGTAACGTGGGAGGCTCCTGAAGTGCTGATGTTCTGTTTCTTAACCTGGATGGTGTTTATTTTATAGCAGTTTGTTAAATGTACATTTCCACTTTACATAGTCATATGCATGGTTGCTGTATTTCATGATAAAAGTAGCCATCTTCCCACAAATAATACAAATACACACCAAAAATAGCACAAATAGACAACTAAAATAAAAACCTCCCAAGGTTTTGCATTGCACTTAGAATAATATTCAGTCCTTAGCGCTGGTCGGTAAGTGCTGTGGGGTATGGGCCCTAGCTAGTTCCTTTTTCATTGTCCTCTCAGTCACACTTTTTGATTTTTCTCAACTTATTAGTCACAAATTTCTGAGGGCAGCAAAATTTTTCTATAAAGGCCCAATGGTAAATATTTCAGAATTTTAAGGCCATGGGTTTCTTCCCCAACCATGCAACTCTTCCTTTGTAGCACAGGAGACAATACTATAAAAATGAGTGTGGCTGTGTGACAATAAAACTTGATTTACAAAAATAGGAGAGCAGTCTGGATTTGACCCACAGACAGTAGTTGGACAACTTGTGATTAATTTTATTTCCTTTCCAATTAGACTGTTAGCTCCATGGGAGCAGAGATGTTTTTATCATTATCAGAGCACTTAAGATATATGCATAGAGGCCTTCATGGATGAGCGTGTCCACTGGTTAAATTCCACACATTTATTTGTATCTCTGTCCCTCCACAGCACCCATATAAATGAACACTCAACATCATAAATAAGATACTTACCATTTATTGAGCCTGTTCTGTGGGTGAGGCATTGAGCTACATACATTTTATGCATTATGTTACTTAACCCAGTGCCCCTGTAATTTAGAACCATTAGTATTCCCATTTTTAGGTGTGGAAAATCAGTTCCAAGCAGGTTATGAAACTTGATCAAGATCATAGAAATCAGTGCAGAAGCTTATATACAAATCTATGTCCTTAACCTCTAATATCAATAGTGCCTCATAATTTAGATGTCACACGCTGTTGAATTATTACAAGTTTTAAATGAGATCATGTATAAAGGGTTTAGCCAAGAGATGTCAGTAAATGTTAGTTATAAGGTATCTTATCTTGCTTAATTTTCTCAAGATAGTTGAGAGCATTATCAGTACTATTATTACTCCTAATTTACAATCAATGCTAATGTAAAGCCCTAATTTAAGGTGTTATTAGTCCTGATTTGAATCAAGAATTCTGAGGCTCACAGAGTTTAAAATACTTTGTCAGGTTCACGTAATCAAGGAAATTGGAATTTGAAATTAGTTTTTTTGCTTCAGCTTTCTATTCAGTGAGATACCATAAGAGGAGAACAGATAAAGCAAGAAGGAAATTTAAAACAAGGGGAGATTACTGAAAGCCTCCAGAAGGAAACATTTTAAGAAATAGATAGAATTTGGACAGACATTTGGAGGGTGGGGTGGGTAAAAGGGTGGGGATCGGGCAGAAGTGTTCCCAGTTTAGAAAACTCTGTGGTCCAAGTGTCAGAGAGAGGATTCCACAGAAGAGCCAGCACACAGGGGCACATGAAGCTGAGTACTGTTGTGAATGAGGACCCCAGGGCAGGACATGGGAGGAAGAGACGTGGTTCTGGAACACCTTGGGCACACGGACATTTAAGAGAAGGAAAGCCAAAGGACACAGAGAGGGAGTGGTGAGCAAGGGATGCCGGGGGACCAGAGAGTGGGTTCTAGTGGAAGCCACGGGAGGAACTTCCCTGGGAGGATCCAGGCAGTTGAGCATAGGCAATATGGGAATTCCCTGGTGACCTCCATGGCTGCCACGTCCATGACATCGTGAATGTAGACACACAGACGGAGTAGTTCTAAGTGAGGAAAGTCAGACAATGAGTGTATTTTTCACCCAAAAATCTGTGATAGAATAAGTAGCTGCAGGGGCCTGTGGAGTGAGTGGGTAGAAGGATTGTCTTAAGAGTTGGCAAGAAATCAAGCATGCTTGTTGACTAAGGACAGTGGGTTTTTATCATTTGCCCAAAACAAGTTGTAATTTTGAATATACTTCTCCTCTCCACCACCCCCCCATACCAAATTATTTTAGTCCCTGCTCATCTACCTGGAAAGTCTGACCTGCTTCATGTGGAAGTGGAGCCTAATCTGACCACCCCTTGCTCCTTCCCTCTCACACTTGGATCCAACTACAGAGAGAAGAAAATAGAATGTCAGCATTGAGAATGCTTGGCTGGGGGAAGGCAGGGTGGTGTCCAGAGAGCCAGGAGCAAGAGGGGTTAGAGAACTAGAGGAAGAAGTTACAAATGAGAAGGGATGGTGTGACCATCTGGGCCAGAACCGCAATGAGGATGAGAACTGACAGTAGGCCCTGGGTGTCTTTATCTTATATGTGCACTTCTTAGGTATAGGTCAGAAATATGAAACCAATAAACCATTGCCCTGCACAGTGAAAGGCAGTCTGGGTATAAGAAAGTGGCCAAATCCTTGCCCACTTAGTACCATTTTTTTTACTTGGGGACAGTGATCATGTTCTCATTTTGCACATATGGTCCTTATGCACCTAAGTAATGAAAAGCCGAGACTAATGAGATCTGGATTTGGAATCGAAGCTAGATGAATAGCTAAGAAAGAATGAATAGAAGAAGGACCCAGTTGGCAGGACACTGCCATCTTGAATTTAGCTACCTAACATCTCTGCAAATAAGAACCAACATTTTAATGCCTGATTTCAGAGGGGTACTTTGTAGCTAGTAATTTATTCATCATCCAGTCTTGTTTACAAATGGCATAGATTTGGGATAATGAGAAGAGTGTTAGAAACTTTATACTCCTTCCTAGCTGCATTGTGTTGTTAGTCTTAGATGTTCATTTGACAAAATTAGTGTGCTATCTAATCTTACTTAGATGACTAAGAGGAATTTTGGGATTGGGGTTAAGGAATTTTTGGATTGGGGTTAAGGAATTTTGATAAGAACATGAAAAAATTATAGTATCTGTCCCAAACTTGTCTTTCTCTACCTCTTCACAGGAAAGATACTAAGTTATTTTTCCTTTCTGGGATGAGTTTGTTTATTAACCCAACCAAGATCACAGGGGACGTTTTTCATTGGTACATCTGGAAAAGTTCCAACACTGAGTCATGCATGCTTACTTTAGAAACTATGTCTAGCCTGGATTAAGGAGCAGTAAACTACTATACAGTTTTTTAAAAGAAGCACATCTAGTGACAAAGAACAGAACAATATTTAAGAGTAAAGAAGCAAACTGACTTCTCAAAAAAACAAACAACAACAACAACAAAAAAAACAGCCTGACCAAAGAGTTGTTTGTTCTATGGGGTAACAGTGACTTATTCTTGTTATCATTTAAAAGATGTGCAAACTTTGCTATGCGAGCCTGATTTCTTGTTGGCCACCTATGAAGCCAGAACCTTATGAGCAGATAGAGCTAGGAAAAGGAAAGAAAGAAAGCAGTGGATAGCCCTCCCATAAGAGGTACATGAATCCCTTAAAATGACACATACTTCTTCAGCCTTCTTAAGACCACCTATTTCACTCATTGCTCATCAAACATGTTCTCAACTTACCTCCATTGTTCTCACATGTTTGCAAGGAAAGCAAGATAAGATTATATTCCAGCACTTAGTTTATGTTTTTAAAGAACAACCACTGCTGCCAAGAGATGCTGGAAAACAAATGGTTAAAATGAAGGCCTCTAGCATATGCTCATTCCTGACAGAGGGGACAGGTGGAATGAGAAGGGTGCAGGAGCAAGAGCTCACTCCGTTCTTTACCTTGGGCTTGGGGCCTCCCTGAGCCTCCAATCATCACAGAAGGTACTGGAGCTATGGACACCTTCCTGACCTCCAGCCAGATGCAGGAATACCTGTGCTACACATATGAACTGCGGGTGGCACAATTCCATCATCTGCACATCACCTCCGTCCTTGTATCCATCTCTCAACATTCACAGGAGGCCTTGCTTAATATAAGCTCCTGATCCCAACTGCAAAATGCAGAGCAAAATATGTGCAAATCTGGAATCCAAGTAACTTTCTCATTAACCGGTGTATGACTCCAGAATAGAATTAGACATTCACAACTAAAATTTGAGTAGATCAGGGTCCTACTACTATCATATTTCTCTTCCTTTCTACTCTTTTTTGCTTTTCTGAGAATGCCGGTATCAGGAGATTGAGAGAAAAGACATGTGAGCAAATATAGTCATTTGGATTCTCGATGCTGAATATCTATTGTCTAAACATTAAGGGAGATAAACATCTTTTTATTAAGATTTTGAATTGATAGAGAATATATCCTCTTCAATGTTATTTGTATTTTTATTTCCCTCATTTGAACCTTCAAAAAATAAAATGTGCTGAGTCTTATCTGTCTCATTTCTAACGGGGTTAATACCACATGGGGTTGCCGTGAGGATGAAAAGAAATAAAATACAGGAGCCATTTAGAACAGTGACAGGCAAATAGTAGGTGCTCAGTAAATGGCAGTCGCCCTTTTGTTTATCAGGTGGATACAACTGTCTATCCTGCTTCCTGCTATAGGAAGAGAATTAGGGAGCAGAACACAAGAGGAAGAGGGAGAGCTTTGAGAGTTTGGGTTTTCAGTTAAAAAAAAATGTAGGTGAACACAGAATTGCATTTCCACCAACTGATGAATATATGTTGCTTGTCAAGTGGATGCCAAATGTTATTACATAATCCAAATTCAAGGGCCCTAAAAATATGACCTAACCAGCCCCAGCCCATTTCTCACAACTCGGTTGCCTATCACTCCAGTGAAACTGCCTGCTTGCCGTCCTGGGAGCGTTCTCATTCTTTCCCTCTCATGCTTCATTCTCTGGCTGGGAATGGCCAACTTCCCATTTTTTTCTTCTTTCTATTATCTTTACTCACACACCCTCCATTCAACATCTACCACATCTACTCAATCAAATGTGATGTCTTCTTCCTTTGAGCTCGTGTAATGCTTTGTAATTTCTATTGTACATCTCCTGTCATTGCGGTGTGGTGGTTAAGAACTCGAATTCTGCAACCTGACTGTGTGGGTTCTAATCTAGATTCTACCACTTACTAGATCTGTGAGTTCTGAAAAATAATTGAACCTCTCTGAATCTGTTTCTTCATCTATAAAAGGACAGTAATAGTACTTGCTTCAGAGGGTTGAGGATTAAACGAGCCATGCATATAAAGTGCTCACTTAGCACAGTGTCTAGCACATGCAAGGCACTAAAACCGTAGCCAGCAGGAGTAGTAGGACAATGTATTATTATTTGTGCCCTTGTCTTCTTTAATGGAGACTAAATGCTTCAAAGGCAGTAGTTGGCTTTATTCATAACAGACGTCTCAGTGCATTGCTCTACTATCTTGCTACTCAACGTGTGGTTTGCAGTCACCTGGAAGTTTGTTATACATGCAGGATCTCAGGATCTACTCTATACCTGTAGAATCAGCTTCTGCATTTTGACAAGGTCTCTGGGTGATACAGATATATATATATTATAGATATATATGTACACTATATGACACATATATTATATAATATATAACATGATAATATAATATATGTCATGTGTAAATATACATATATTACAGATAGAGATATACATAGATAGATAGATATTGAAAGTTGAGAAACGCTGCACTCGATTCACTGAATTCAGTTGCTGAAGATGATGTTTTAATTATTCTAGCAATTCCTACCAGGAAAATAGATACTCAGTACTGCCATTAGATAGCTATTATTAATTTGGAAGATCTTTTAGACCACTGGTTATCAAAGTGTGATCCCTGGACCAGCAGCATCAGATTCACTTGGGAATTTGTTAGAAATACGAATTTCCAGGTGATTCTAATGCAGCATAGAGGTCAAGATTGAGAACCACTGCTTTAGAAGCTACCAGAAGTACCACATTAATACCATGCATCTCCTTCTTCCTGCCTTATTCTTTTCTTGCTTCATCTCAAGAAGCAAGTAAGGTCGAATATTGTAAAATATTGGGTTTCCTCTCTATGTTTGCCAGATATCTGTTGGTGCACATATACTTCTTAATATCTACCTAGTAGACCTGTATATATCAAAATTTCTTTTCAAGTGTATGGAACACACAGCCTAAATGACTTATCTGCAGTCCCTGTGTTTTGTTTTGTTTTAATTTTATTCATTTTTTGAATAGGTGATAGATGCACATGGTATAAAATTCCCAAGGTACGAGAGTTTACGGTGAAAAGTAAGTCACCCTCCTTCTCCTCGCTCCAGTAACATAGTTGCCACCTCCAAAGGCAATCACTGCACTTCCGTTGCACACATTTATCGAGCACTTATTATGTGCCAAGCACAGTTCTGGGCACTAAATGTGGAACCAAACACACAAAAATCCCTGCCCTCACAGAGCTTACATTTTGGTTACCAATTTCTTATAGTATTTGTTCAATAGCATAGCACATTGCAGTAGTTAAAAGCAGAACCCTGTAGTCAAACCGACTAATTTCACATTTGATTTTCCCCATATTCTAAGTGATCTTACTCCACCAGTGTGAACTGGGTTTTCTTTATCTTGAAATAGAGACAAGAATTCTATTTTATAATGTTATTGCGAGAATTATATAATACTCATAAGACACCAATCAGTGCCTAGAACATAATAAATGCTCAGTAAATATCCGTGTTGATGTGATCTCATTCTACTGTTCTATAATGTAGACAAGAAATAGTTAAAGGATATTTTCCCCCAATAGTTTTCATTCCTTCTCTTCACTATGTGATGATCAAAAGAATCACTTTTTTCAGAACAAGCACAGTAAATTTAAATCTTCTAAATTCTGATCATTGACTGCTTACCTATAAAACTATTTGCTGTGTTCTATTAAGAAATCAACTCCTAATAAGTCACTAGAGTATATAAACTATTCTTTATTCATTCTAATCATGCTTTTTAAAAATCCCATGTAATTTGGAGGGTCTCTACTGTTAAATCATTTAAGGTGTTTTATACTATTGATTTCAACTTTATAATGTTACAAAATACTTTGAGAGATTCTGCGTTTCACATCAGAGAAAATAAGCAAAGTTTCTGACAATATAATTTTGTATAGTTATCTTAAGGAACTTTCTGTATGATTCTGATCTCCATCCAGCTGAGAAAACAACTTTCAACCCCTGGAAATGCAACAAAAGTATTCCTTGGTGATGGTCTTAAGGGGGAAAAGAGTAGAAGAAAATTCCTTGCAAAAAAAGAAAGAAAGAAAGGGAGAAAAAAACTTCTAAGGCATGAAAATACTTTTAACTGTTAAGCCAAGAACTGTTTCCTTTATTCAGCATGAGAAAGATCATTAGCGGGCATAACAAAAGATTGCAATGAAATTGGGTTAGGTATATTCCAGGTACTGACACTGGGCCACTGACTCGGAAGCTAAAAAGAATGAAGGTCACAGTCGTGATAATCATTTAATATACGTATTATCTTTCCTTCTCTCCTGGTCCCTGATTCTATTTTGTATTATTTCCTAGTAGACAAAGTGTATGAATCTTTGAAAGGTTGATTGTGGTACTAGAAACCTCTTCTCTTAACCTAATCATGACAGGAGTACTAGGAAGAAGAGATAGCTAGGACATTGAAGTGAAACATCTCTGAATAGCTTTTGTTGTTTGTTTAATGATGGGATCAAGGTAGATTTGGGGTGTTTTATTTTCTTGTTTAAACATTTTCCAGCCTCTGGTATTTTATTGTCAGAAATGGATTAACAATATGAGCACCAATGCTTCAAATTTGAAAGACATAAAATCAGTACTAAACAGGCCAGGACTCCTCTCGTGGCATTTACCAGTGTACTTCTCCTGGACTTTGTCCCTGCTAATCATATAATGCACTTCGGAGCTAATTCTAATTTATTATGGATGCATTAAGTGACCAGTGTGTGATCTCTTTGGCTTACCTTTGGATCTTCTCGTGTCTACTAATTATCACAGTGTAACAACTCATCTCTGAACTCAGTGGTTTAATTTATTATCTCCCGTGGTTGTGTGAGTTAACTGAGCTCAGCTGGGTTCTAGAGATCTTTTATGAGATTACAGTCAGCAGCTAAGGTGAGAGTTACATGGCAGAATGTTCCATATAATGTCTTCATTCAAAAGTCTATCACCTAGCTAAGATAACTGAAACAGCAGAGGGTTGGCTGAGCATCTCTGTCTCTCTGTGCTGTCTCTCCATATAGCTACCTTGAGCTTCTTTACAAGCATGGTAGTCTCAGGATAGTCAAATTTCTTACACTGGGACCGGCTTACCCCGAACAAGTGTTCCAGTAGACTTAAGCAGAAACTGCAAGTTTTCTTTTAACTCAGACTCAGAAGTCATGCCAAATGACTTCTGCATGTTATTGTTCAAGAATCAAGCCACTATACCTAACACTTCTAGGAAACAAACCTACATAAGTACTCTTAGTAAGTGGGAAATTGTGGTTCTTGGTTTAAAAACAAATAAACCAGGTACATCTGATGCTGTATAAGTGCTGTCCATTAATCAAATTGCCTTGTGTTGGCTTGTACACACTTATAAGAAGTGTTGGTCAGAAGCTGCCTGCCACTAATCAGAATATTTTGGGGGTTGCGGAATGTATTACAGGCAGTTAATAAGTCACTCAGTACAGTTCACGTCATTCTTCTCTAATTTTTGGTCCAGTAGTGTGTAGTACCATACAATAATTATAGAATATGTTATTTATTGAAAGGAAAGTGAGTTAATTTTGTTATTATTGTTCATTCATTCATTCAAAAAATATTTGTTGAGTGCCTATAATGAGCCAGGCCCTGTGTTAGGCAAAAGAGAACAGGGACAAGTTGCTGCTATTGTTGAATTTTGCCCTTGTGGGTATAAATAGTAGCAATTTTAAATGCTAACTCTATGAGTTCATACTTTCAAATGCTCGGAAACTAGACAAAGCTCTGTTACAGAATAATAGTAACAATTAGTGCTTATAAACCCTTACTTTGTGCGTTTTTTTCATTTAATCCTCTCCCCACGCCGCTACCCCCTGCCCCCTGGCAGAAGTCTTAGGATAGAGGCAGAGTTTCTTTCTCAGTTTTGTAGGAGTTGAAACTGCGACTCAGAGTAAAGAATGTTCCAAAGGTCACCAAATCAGTAAATGATGGAACTTGGGATTTGAATCCAGAGCATCTACTATGCAAAACTGCATTAAAATAATACCATTGTCTTAAATTCCATACCTTTTAAGAACGGTTTTCACTCTTTTAAAATGGTGAACACATAATTACTTAATGTCATAAGGCTATTTTACTCAATCTTTGACCAAATGTTATTGACAGCTTCCACTTCCACCCCCACCCCAGGCTTCTTTTGGTTTCACAATGATCATTCCCAAAGTCTAAGAAGGATGGACAAAACAATGAAAATTTTATTTACGTTTGACTGTATACCAGTCATCAGGCTTGACATACCAAAAGAGTGCTAAGTTGCTGTGGCATGCAGATGAGAAAATAACCAACCTCTTTAATAAAAGCAGTCATGAATTCCAAAAATATTTGTGGGGCACTTACAATATGCCAGGCCAAGGAAAAATTTGGTTTCTAATCTAGAGGATCTCACCATCCAGGAGGAGAGACCCAAACAGATGTTTCTAATGGTAATCTACTCTGATAAGGGAATCTCCTGTGAGAGTCACCTCATTTAAGATGGTGAGGATGGGAGGAGTTCTAGAGTCAAAGACTGGAGAAATTTCTCAGGTGAAGAAGAGAGGTGAAGGTTCCATCAAGAGACTGTACCCTATGTAATGGTTCAAAGTCTAAAGACTTTCGTGATTCTAGGGACTGAAATGCTTCTGTATAACAGAGGGGCCAGGGTGGGTGTGGAGGAGTGGCCAGGGAGAGGCTGGCCAAGTAGTCAAAAGGGCAGACGCTTTTCATTGCAATACCTGTGAGGAAGCATGAGTGACAGTCATTGAATAAGGCTTTGCTGAGTATTTTGGATTTTAAGCGCAGTTTTGGAACACAGATTAATGTTTAGATGTTTCCTCCATTTTAACCATGGCTTTCCCTTCCTTTCTTTACGGGTTTGGAAATTATTCTTTGGCTTGGTAATATTTTTCAATATGTACCAAGTATTATAAATGGCTTCCCTTCTATTTCTGCATATTTACAATGTTAATTACAGCCAGGCTAGTCAAATTAAAACATCATTTCGTCTTAATAGTAGATGAGCCATTTATTCATTTATTTATGTACTTATCCAGGAAAAACAAATATTTCCCACTTCATCAATTCTGCAAATTCAGATTTCTGTATATTTAGGTAACAATCCAAGAGATAGTTGCATTATCATGAGAAAGTGCTACAAATCACTTACTTCAGCAAGATGGTTTCACATCCTTTACTTTCTAGCCTGAGTCTCCAGCTATTCTGAGAAAAAGCAATTGAAATTGCCTCTCATCGTACTCGTACAAAGATGGAGGATGCAGAAGTCCCCTGCTTAGCTTTTTTCTCCTGGGCCAACATAAACAGGGTGGAGCAGCTGAGAAGGGAGGCCAGGGGTCCCAGAAAGAGGGAAACAACGCAGTATAGTTGCAGAAGGACCTCCTCCATGCCGCTTCCTACCCATTGCAGCCAAGACCCCTCCAGCCGAGAGCAATTCTCTCTCTGCTTCTCTCTCCAGGGACCGCTCAAGAAGGGAGAACCAGTTTGCTCCTTTGTATTAAAATATGTATTGAAAAACATGAAAGAGTTGAGCCAAAAATAAGGCAGACCATCTACTCGCTTTTTCTAGCTTATCTCTCTTCTGCTCTTTTCTTCAAATTCTTGATAAAAGGCAGTGGTGATGAGTAAGTGCATTCGCAGGAACTTCTTGGAGAGTTGTAGAAATCACTGCTGCTTCTCTCTGCCCCACATTTTCACAACCTCAACTCAAGGGCAGGCCCTCCCTCTCTTTTTTCTCCCTCCTTCCACCTGACAGGGACCATAAATAACCGAGGCTCCAGCTCAGGGTGTTCCCAGCTGAGAACAAAGTTGAAAGTTTGCCTGGAGCTCCCTGCTACTCCCCGCCTAAGCCACTTCTTTGTTTTCTTCTCCTGTTTTTCCTCTACCTGGATTGGCCGGCTCTTCATTCATGTTGGAGAAGAGTCACCTCCTAATTAAATGCAGCACCTCGCTTGCTCGCTAGCTCACTCGCTCGCTCTCCCTGGATTCCAAGCTGTCTCGGTTACCCGGTTAGGCACTGAGCACTGGTATCAAATTACCGAAAGTCTACACTCAAGCAGCCCTCATATTTACATACAAATAACTCCAGGGCTTGCATTTATGTCACCATTGGGTCCTGCTAGAGGCTTGCCAGAGGAGTTTCTAATCCAATCAGAAGGAGCTTTAAAAGGATGTCTGCGGAGTGATCAAAAGGATCTTCATCTCAATTAAGAGTGGCCAAGTTTTGTTCCTTTTTTTTCTCTCTCTGAAATATTGAAACTCTTTGAACTCTGATGAGTAGGAAAAGATGTGTAATTCCTCAATTGCCTACGAGGAGACGAAGATACTGAGAGGAACTCGGTGGTAGTGGTGAAGACGGTGGATAAAAGCCAGGGATTGGTTTGTTTGGTCTGATTTGGAGGTAGATTCTAAATCGCTGGTTAAAGAATTCCTGGAAACATCAGGAAAGCATCTGATCCGCCTAGCCTGGTGGAAATGGCTTTACCGCAGAGTAAGATCTTTCTTTAAGTTGTACTTGGTGTGTGCTGTTTTTTGTCTCATGTGTGGTGAATGTGCAAATGGCCCAGCTGTAAATAGTTACTTAAAATAATCTCTGGATACTGGGTCACAGTAGAAAGTTGATCTGTTTAGTTTTTACATTTGCAAAAAACAGTAGTTGACAGTGTATTTTTAGATTTGATTGCTAGTTTAAAAGCTGAGCTCTTGTGGTTTCCTGAGTTTAAATGAATGGAAATTATAAACGGTACTGAGAAAGGAATTGGAAAATATAGCTGAGGCGGATGAATCACTTACCTTTGAGAAAACATAACGTACACACTTTTGAAATCTCTCTCAGCCAGCTAAGCTTATGTCCAGAAAGAGAATGAGAGTCATTAAAAGGAGACAGAGTTTGCCTGTTTGCAGAAGAAACTTTTCTATAGCCCATGCTACGTTTTGCGAAGGATGGGAACTGTCCCAGAGGGCAAAAGGCATCTGGAAAACCAGCCCTGTCACTCTTGGAATGTGGTTTTTCCGTGTGAGGTCATGTTATGCACATGTAGCTAGTAAAAGTATTTTACGTGATTAACTCTTTGTATTGATGGGTAAAGAGCAATTTATATGGCCCTTTTTTCAAACTGCCAAAACCCACCATTTGATCTCTATAGAAGGTAGAGCTGATTTCCAAGTAGGGTGCAAGCACTGGGGCAGCTTGACTGAGTTGTTAATGTGATAGGCTTAGAAACAGTTGAAAGTTGATGTGTTTTAACGTTTCTCCAACTGAACAGTTACAATTCAGATTAAATAACTGGCTAGTTTCTTACATAAGACCCAAACTGAAATTCTGTGTGTGAGAAACTATTTAAATGAAAGTCTGTTCCCTTCCCCCATATAATTTCCAGAATGGTAAAGAAGAGATAGTAGCGTTTTGTTTTGTTTGTTTTGTTTTGTTTTGTTTTGTTTTGTTTTGTTTTGTTTTGTTTGCAATCAACATCCATTCAAACAAGCTGCACTCATCATGGTGAGGTGTAGAAAACTGGTATAAAAGATCCTTTTTTCTGGTCAGCTGGGGCTTGAGGGAGAGAAAGGAGATGGAAAAATGTTTTAAAATTGGTACTTAACACCAAGAGCTCTTCCTGCTACTTAAATTCACTCTTGAAATTATGAACTAACCTCTGCCTATACTTTTTCCTGCTAAATGGCAGTCAACAAATATTATCCAAGGGATAGGAGAAGATGAATATGAGAGAATGGGTGATTTGCTGATGACCAGAGGAGCGGGTTTCTCCACAGCGGACACATTTTCAAAAGGAAAGCTTCTGATTTTGGCTTGCTGTACATCCGCAGGTGAAGATGCAATGACAGGGGACACTGACAAGTATCTCGGGCCACAGGACCTTAAGGAACTGGGCGATGATTCTCTGCCTGCCGAGGGCTACATGGGCTTCAGTCTCGGGGCCCGTTCTGCCAGGTATTTTATTGTTCTTATTTTTTCATTGTTAATTTAAAACAACCATGATTTATCATAAACCAAAATCATTTTCATTTTTCGCATCATCCCCAAATGTGCTCTTTGGATGAGGATGTGAATTTGGTGAAATGTTGTCAACTCTAGTATACATGCTCTGCTATTTTCTTTTGTGGTTTTCAGTCCTAATTTTATGTGATTGACCATGTTAATCATTTGTTCTTTTTTCCCTATTTTGCGGTCATGCTTCAAGCATAGTAGCAAAAGTTCTCACTGGCAAAACTGGGAGAACCTATCTGGGTTAAATGCTTCAAAATTAAATTTTGTTCTTTGTTGAAAGGAAAATCTTATTTTCCAATAAGTAAGAAATGTTTGTATTAATTGTTCACTATTCTCTTCTCATTACTGAAAGAATAATTCATGATTGAAACTTAAAAGGGAATTTTTGTTTTAAAAAAATTACATATTGTTTATTAGAATTGTCTACCAAGGGTTTGACTATCTCTTGTAAAACTCTGCCATTAGTTTGTTTACAAGGGATGTTAGGAGTCTAACGATGAACTTATCTGTGACAAGAGTCACAAATAGGAAAGGTGGCAAATTCATTCCTTAAAACTGAAGTTTAAAACTTTTGTATGGGGAAAACCTTGGCTCAAACTTTTCTGACAGCATTTGAAATAGGACCCTGTCGGGAATTTGGGGACTTCTTTTCTCTGGTTGGATTAACAGCTTGTTTGCTGACAGTGAAGTTATTTTAAAGCTAATAATTAAACCACCTAAGCCAGAGCCCTAGGGACATTTTCCTATAGTTTAAATATCTGTTGTAAAAAGTTTCATTGTCTAACAGTAAATTGCACTTCCCACAAAGTAAACCAGGGAGTTTATTCTGTGTCCTTGATGTGGCCAGTTTAGATACTGAACTGATTTTTCTTCGAGTTAGTCTTTTTTCAATAGAGTTTGGAACCTCATGTACTTAGTAGAATTTTTGCTTTATAAATATATTTATGAAAGCCCTTAAAATCTTATTGTAGTGGATGTCATTAATAAGGAAAAAATAACTTTTTAAAAATATATAATGTTTAGATAATCACAGATAGCAAAAGTTATAACTAAAAACATGCAGAATTTTAAAGGATCTCAAGGGAAAATTCTATTTAGAGATTTAATAGATTTCATAATCCAATAACTAGCCGATTCTCTTCTCAGATAATATATAAAAGAGAACATTTTGTGAATTAGCCATTTGTATATAGAAAATTGTAGCAGCTGACATCCAGTGAGAGAGGAAACCAGAATATTGTCTCATAATTTTTTCCCAAGACAGTTCTAAGGCTTTCACACTACTGGTTTTGATTGCACCATTATTATTATTTGTTGCTGTTATATGTAACTCATTTTTTTTACATTGGCAACTCATGTTATGCTCAGAGACAAATATAAAAAAAACCTATAATGCCAATATATTTTTAAAGTATCGTTAGAGTATTGCCAAGTATGATATTCTGAGTGTAACATTTAAAGAGGAATACATTAAATGTGTAATTCATTCAACCATAACATTATTTTTCTTTTTTCCCTTGTCTGATTCTTTTTGCTTTCTACTTCTGTTTTTTTCTAAAAATACTTTAAAATAGTCCCAAGATCAGGTAAGAAGATATGGCACTTTTACAGTGTTTCTCTGCCTTTCCCTGACTCATTTTCTCATTTTTATTTTCTTCAGCATTGTGATGTGATGTGCTGTGATGTGCTGCGATGTGCTTTTTTTTTCTGTTCAGCTTTAGAAAATCAGTTTTGTGATTCCAAGGAAATTAGCAAGTAACTAAACGTATGATAAGAAATGTTAATTATGCAAAATTGACTGAATACTTAAGGAATTTATTTCCCTTAACAAAGTTTGTATAGTGCATGAAGTAACTGGAGAGATTTCATCGGACTTAAAAGAAAAGGTTTTGAAGGGCTGTTTGTTGGCTGGTTGCTGTTTTATTTGAGTTGTGCTAGGTACATTAGTATAATTTCAGAATTCTGAGGCGTGTGGTTTTCTAACACTTCCTGTATTTAACACTTAGGGTATAATGATGGCTACAAATAATATAATTGACCTTAGTTAAAAACAATTTAATGCTTTCCAGATCCCCATGCAAATAATGTCTAATTTTAGTAGCTGAAATTACTTCAATGTATTAAGGATTCAGAGTAAAGCTCGATGGATTTAATTGGCTCCATCTGTCTAATATAAGTTGGTCTGAAACAGTCAGGAATAAGAACATTAGACATGTAAAACGCAGACATCTTGAGGCCTTCCAGTCGATAGATCCCAATTCTGGGCTCTGTTCTGTAGCTGGCTCTCATATGTAAGTTGAAAGAAAGAGGGGATGTTTAAAAAGTATCAACAAATCTTAGATATATTTAAAAACCGAAATTAAAATGAATATGTAATTAGTCTTTAAACTTTTACAAGTATTCGTCCACATATGCAATAAACTATTCTCACGTACCACCACCATTAATATACACCATAGGAACCATAACTTAAAGAAATGAATGTCTGATGTAGAGCGTGTAACTTCCCAGTGTCTCAGATCACATCTGTGGGGCATAACAGAACCCTGCTATGAGTACTTGGAAGTTGCACTGCCTAATAGTATATAGCCACTAGTGACATGGCCATTTAGATTAAAACCAGTTAAAATTAAATAAGATTAAAAATTCAGCCCTGCAGTCACAAGCCACACTTCAGGTGCTCAGGAGCCACATGCAACCAGTGGTCACTGTTTTGGACAATGCAAATTTAGAACACGTCCATCATCGCAAAAAGTTATGTTGGACAGTGTTGAGTTAGAGAGTAGAAAGAGAATTCCTGCTTTTTTAGGAAGCTTATATGTATTCGAGAGAAGATAAAGGAGCTAGAAACAGGAAAAACAGAAATGTTTGCAACTAAAGCAGGGAAGAGAAAAAGGAAGAGTTAAGGGTCGTATGATTGGACACAGAAGGCCCGACTCTGTACGTTGCCAGAGTCATGTGGTTTACTAGGTGAACTCCTCTATGCAGGGATAATGCTTGCATTCCCCCCATCCCATTTCTAATATTGCTACTAGCTCATAATAGTCACTGAATGCACTAATGACTCTATAGAATAATAGTTATTTGGGTGCCAGAGATCACCCGAAGATTCTGGTAAAAGCTAAGGCTATCTAATTCTAGAAAAATGTACCTACCCATTTGCATAGACACTTAGAATAACATCCGTAATTCAGGGGCCTCTGTAAATTGGCATAAAAATACCCACTTTGGAGTAATCTTTAGTAAGTACAGAAGGGAAAATCAATCATTTTGTGCAAAGCCAGGAATCATTCCTTATGTACCTCTTTGCTTTTTTTCTCTGTCAAGCACACACAAGGCCAAGGTCAAATTCTGACTGAGTCTACTGGTAAAGATTCAAGCAGCATGAAACATTTAGATTCAGACAATTTATTACTTACATAGGCAGTTACAGATGCCAACTTCTCATGGTTCTTGTACCCCATAACAAAAAATATGACACCAAAACAAAAAGGACTGTATGTCTGTCACACTAGCTGTGGGATGCCCCATTACTTAGGAGCCAATTCTAGACTGCAGCTAAGCGGTTTCGTATTCTGCATCTCTATTCCAAGGAGAACAGGGCAGGAAGCCTCAGGAGGCAATGAAAAGCTGCCTTATAACAGCCTACCATGACAGGTGAGATAGGGAGATAAGGAGGAGATGGCCTGAAGCTGCTCCTCATAAGCCTCCATCCTCTGTGTTCCCGGAGGATCACAAAGTGTTCTACCAAGGCTCAGATTAGCTGCAGTCCCTATCAGCCTGCATGTCCTATGTGGATATGTGCAGAGTTACCAGGGTCCCTTACTCTATTGCTTTTTTTTTAATCGAGATATAATTGGCCAATAACATTATATTCATTTCAAATGTACAACATAATGATTCGGTATATGTATATGCTGCGAAATGATCATCACAGTAAGTCTAGTTAACATCCGTCATTGCACACGGTGACAGTTTTTTTTTCTCGTAATGAACTTTTAAGATCTACTCTCTTAACAACTTTCAAATATACAATACAATATTATTAGCTGTAGTCTTCATGCAGTACATTACGTGCCCAGGACTTATTTATTTTATAAGTGGAATTTTGTACCTTTTGACCACTTTCACCCATTTCGCCTACCCCTCAACCTTTATTGGTTTTTAGTTTGGAGGTCAGTGTGGTGAGTGGCACTTCAGGATAGAAGGAAGCTCATAATCTAGGAAGTTCAGAGGCTGCGTAGAGGATTTGAGAGTGACTGGAAAGGAGAAGAGTAAAAGGAGCAAAGAAGAAAATAATAGAGCAAGGAAAGTCAAAATACCCACACACAGAATTTGAATTTTTCAAGGCCAGAAAGATAGCAAAGAAGATAAAGATCATGAGTAGCAACTATAAAGCTCTCATAAGTCAAACCCCTATCTAGTTCCCAAAGACATATAAATCATTTATAGCACACATAATTCCATTCAATAGTGCATGCTGAATATGGATGAGAGAGGAGACCCTAACATAAGGTCTTACCATAGGAAAAAAAAATCTCAAATTATCAAATTATCTAGAGTCATCTCGTTCTTCTCAATTGTAATGTTGGTTCTACTGTCACAATGAAACATCCAAAGTTTTCATGCCTTTCATCTTCTCACAGATTAACACCAATTGGCCTAATTTGAAACAAAACTTGATCATGAGATTGTCTAAGCTTAAGAGATACCCTCAGATATAAGGGATTTTACTTTTGACAGTGTCTTTCCAAGAACAACTTTTGTTGATATTTTTAGCCATCTTGCCTGTTCTTAAACTTGCATGCATTAATTTTCTTTTATTCATCTCATCATCATCTACCACTCTTGAATGGTTAACTGTAAATACAACAGCCTCCGCTCCTTCAGTTCGGATAGGTCTTACACCTTGAACAGAAGCTCCTATGCCCGGGACAGCATGATGATTGAAGAACTCCTCGTGCCATCCAAAGAGCAGGTATACATTCCTTTGAAAATATTCTTTGATTGTTTAACTTTCATTTGTATGTTTGAATCAAATTTTTTGTCCCATAACAAAACCTGTATTTCTGCATTTTTGATTTTGCATTTGTAAATCTTCCCATACTGCCAGTTAAAGATACCTCTCTCTTCTGCAGGTGAGTCCTTAAAATCCCACAGAGAGAAACTCAGGAAAGAGTGGATATCTTTCTCATTTCTAGGTCAAATCTATTTTAATTTTTTTTAAAAAAGAGTTAATAATTGGTGGCTAAAGTTGCCGATATCCACATGTTTATTGATTACGCTAAACAAACTATGTATGCATGTTGCAATTTGCTACCATTGTTTTTAGCAAATAGTTAAAGATTAGATTGGTCATGTATTTGATCCCTTATTTTCAAAGTTGCCCGTAATGGGCCTTCTCAAGATGTAATGATATTTTGATTTTTACCAGAATCAATCCTAGATTCATTTGGCGTTTGTACAATTTCTTTCTTCCAATAGTTGTGGTCAAATAGATAGTGGTTTAATGTAATAATTCCCAGCATCATTGTCCTACTGCATGTGGGCTCAGGATGGTGTCTTATTCTAGATACACACAATACCTGGTTTTGAATCTGTAGTCATGAGTTGATGATGAATGAAACTATTTGGACATAAAACTTATAATAGTTCAACAATGTGATTGGTGAGATCATGCTGGAGTTATTTATTCATAGCACAATGAAGGAGCAGATGAATAAGTGATAAGTCATGTATTATCACTAAGTTACAGATTAAGCAGCAGACAGACCTTTGGGACTCATATATGGAGATGCTGATTTCCAGACATACAGATATACATTGTACTTCACAAGGACCTATGATAAATATTTTATTACTTTACATTCTCTAGAACATTCTTAGCAAGCAGGCTTCATAGAGGTGACTACAGTGACTATTCAGTGTTTGGTCAGACAAAAGCAACCTTTGTGGAATGCTTATAGGTGCCATAGCATGTCGTGGTTTAAGTGGATGTTATGAGAGAAATCACTTGTCTCATATATTGAAGCTAAGCTCTTGGAAATAAGGTGTTGCCCAGGTATTGGTTGAGATTTTCTGAGGAACTCTCTGCTTGATTGGCTGTGGTCATTATCCTACACAGATAATTCTAATCTCTTCGTATTCCCAATTGAAATGAGACATCGTGGATATGTCAATAACATGAGTATAAAAATGCGTTTTTTCCTATGCCCTAAGAAAACCCACAAAACTTATAAAATTGCAGGTGAAAAGAGATTCCTTGGGTATCCATGACATTTTGCTCTTATGTAGAACATGTGCCTCGCTCTATAATGAAATAGCAAATTATTGATTGAAGCTAATTATGGTTTATATTTCTGATTATATACTAACTTTGGGGCGAGGACCTGAACTTGGAAATGCCACCACCACGACTCACCATCACTGCCATCATCACTTCCACCTCTACCACCACCATCATTACTGCCATAGTTACAGTACCTCTCAATTTCTTCACATTTTCTTTAAAGTAAACTATAAATGTTTGCAATGCTACAACACTACAGACACCATTACCTGTTAACTCCTACCAAGATCTGCATACTCAAGTAGAATGGAGGGACGGCATTTATTCAGAACAGAGGATTTGTGAACAGAAATAAAGGGTAGAGAAATTCTGAGGTAAAACTGATGTTCTTTTGTTCAGTTTATTGCTGCTTCAATTTCAAAAAGCACCGCCGTGGATGTCACAACACTTCTATAGACATGACAGAGGAAAAGAGAGCTTAAGACATCTTGAAACCTTTACAAAGAAATCTTAAGTCGATAACTACAGAAGCAAGAAGTTTCTTCAGTGCCCACAGAGAATCCCATGGTCTGACAAGCATGCTTTATGGAATGACATGTTTCATGAGCATATATAACCCTACTCCTGGCGACATAACTTCATGATAAATTCACCGGAAATTTGAAAAAATATGAAAGGCATAGGGATAATTGAGGACATTTTCAAATGTACTGGCTGTACTCTTAGGAAACTGTTGTTAATTTTCTAAGTAGTGATAACAGTATTGAAACTATACAGGGGGATATCTCTACTCCAGGGGTTTACATGCTGAAGTTTTTAGGAATGAAGTAGTCATAAAGTCAGCTATTTACTTTCTAATGGATCAGCAAAAAATAAATAAAGTGTATGTGCTGAGGGGGGAGAGAGAGCAATTATGGCAAAATGTTCATTGTTGAATCTAGGTGGTGTATGTGGATATTATTTATACTGGTTTTTTTTTTTTTCAACTTTATTTGTATGAACACCTTTCAAATAAAAACTTGGAGGATAGGGGAAAACAAATTCTAAAAGCAGTGTATTAACCTATTCGGTCCCTAGTGTCTCATTTGTTATAGGAGAGGAAAGGCAAATTCCTCAAGAGAGGCTTTCAGAGAGAAGAGTCTAGTTAACCATATAAGACTACTGAGAAACATTTACTTTAGAAGTTTATTTACACACCTATATTGGAGTTAAGTACAAAAATTATTAGCTTATGTCTATAATGCCTCTAAATCTATATTTATAAATTTCAAAATGGAGTTTTGCCACAAAATTGATTTCGTCTAAAAGCATGCAAGAAGTCTTCAATATTTAGAATTCCTAAAGCAATGACACATGACTTAATGTCAGATTTAAAACTGCCCTGTCATTGCCTAGTTAAAGTTTCTTTGATAAGTTAAGACAGAAAATGAATAAAAATTAACTCTCCGTGTGCTTTTTTTCAACAAGAGTAGATCTCATCCATACAAAGCTGCCTCTTTGTTATCCTGCTGCTGATTAATCGGCTTGCCCATTAACCACCGTTAAAGTATAGTTGAGACCCAGGACAATTCACACAGGCCAGCCATCCCCATCCTCCTAAGAACCTGTGCTGGTTGAAAGTGGGTGTGGAGGCCAGAGCTCATTCCCATTCCCTGCTGGCCCTTAATCAGGATTAGTTCGTAAACTACTTAATCACCCTTCCTCCCCCAGTCATCAAGAGTGGACTCTTTTTTTAACCATGATATTGGCTTATCCATGAGCTCCCTATTCTTTCACCTTCGCTTTACTTTGTAATCGAGCCACCTGTAGATATGCTTCTGAAAATTGTATGTAAATAAATAATGTCTTCCATTTGTCAGAAGATCTTATTTAAAACATTGACTCTCAGCCCTGACTGCTCATGAGAATACCTGGAGAACTTTTAAGAAGACAACTGCTCAATTACTGATTCAGTGGGCCTGGGTGGGGCCTGGTCATGGGATTTTTAGATGCACCCAGAGTTGAAAACCACTGATTCCTAGTGAGAATTCTTAACTGGGGGCACACACTGGAATCATCAGTGGCTCTTTGGAAAACAAGATGCCTACAGAATCAGAATCTCCGGGACTGGGTTCCTGGGCACCTATCTTTTTTAAAACTCCACAGGTGATTCTGGGATGCACCTCTAGTTAGGAACCACTGATGTGAAGCAACTCTGGCTGGGCTCTTCTTGTATCCATTGGTGAACATCTAATGTATTTGTTTTATCAGCTCAGATTTGTGTGTGTCAGGTTTTCTTAGAGTAACATCTGTGCTTGGAAACATTCCTTTCCAAATAGAAGGTAAGAAAGAAAAGGGATGACTCTAAACTGAAGCCTGATTGCCTAATATAAATATAATGGACTGGTTCTTTCAATTCTTCTGACATAATTATTAAAAGGAACTGTCTGGTATGGCTTATGTAATTGCTGTGTATGATCCAGGTCAGCCAGTCCTCATTACATCAGTAGAGTACTATTCATTAGCTGCCATAAGTGTCAGGCGATATGGTGGTGATGCTTGTGGCGATAGTGGTGAAAACAACCAATTTTGAGCTCCTACTATGTGCCAGGCACTATACTAAGAGTTTTACCAGTATTAACTCATTTACATGTCATAAAAACTCTATGAGATAATTTCTTGGCTCCATTAAAAAGATAAAACTGAAGCATAGACAGCTTAAGTAATTCTTCCCAGAGGACACAGTTGGTAAATGGCAGTCACTGGCCATCTGGCTGCAGGTCACCTCCTTTAACATTACTACACTAAACATCTGCATTGCACAGTGTGAGAAAAGCCAGCAAAGAGCCCAAGGACTTGACTCTGTCCTCCAGATCTCATCCTTGTTAATATTCTTAATATGGGTGTGGTACCATCATCTTTATCCATTTTTAGCATGAAAGATTATGTTTAGACATGTGTTCTTCATTAAGCTTATTTCTCATTCTAATAATAAATTCTTGTTTAATGTGCTTTAAAAGGAACCGACAACTTACATTCAGTAACAAGTTATGAAAATTATGGAGAAAATGATTCTGCTAAAAATTATGGCAATAAGACACCATTAAAGGAATGGAAATATTTGACCTCTACATGGATATGAGATAGAAGGCATGATAGTGGTCTAAAAATACTTTGCAGGCTAATTAATTATACTTCCTTTGAATGACCCTACAAGTAGTTGTAAGACCAAGGGATGTATACTGCAGGCAGAAACATTTAATTCAATATGATTTCTGGTTGTTACTCAAAGATGAAAGAAGAAATCACTTTGGGCCGTGGGTTGTTTTTGGCCTACATGGAACCACTCTACTTTCTTTAGGTGGCAGGATCTGATGGTCAGACCTCTACCCCCACCCATTTCTCAGTCAGCGTAGTCTAGAAGGGGCTGAAATCCCTCCCTCTCCTCCAAGATGGGCCCCAAACCTGGCCATTCAGAGCATTTTTTTCCCCTAGATTACAGTAGTTATTTAAGGGTGAAATGTAAAAACTTAGCCAGTCTAGTGACACTCAAATTTGAGACTTTGCCCAGCCTTTGGGGAGCTGCTAAGCTATTAAGGTGATGTAAACCTAAAGGTACTGGGGGTGAAACCTGAAGCCAAATTGTTCCTCCAATCTTTTGAACCATGTCTGGGTTCAACTGTGTCTGAAATTAGGATCATTCAGACTTTCCAGCTACAGAAACCAGTAAATCAATCTCAATCTCCTCCCTTCCCCGCCACACCCTTGGAGGGGGTGTCTTAAGCCAATTTAATTTGGGTTTCTGTGCTTAGTCACATGCTTGCTATTGGCGGTGGTCAAACCTGGCATGAACAGCCACATATCAAGTGCAACATGCAAAGTCTTCTAGCATCTTAAAGTGTCATTCAGCCTTGAGATGTATTATTTTATACCTTCTCTCTAGATATGACTCTAATTTTAACAAAATTAAAAAATGAGCTATGATTTAAGAGAATAGCTATAAACTTAGGCACTTCCAAGCAAAACCTTGTAGAAAAGCGTTCTTTGCCAGTTGATCACTAAGACGAGGACCTTCCATTTCCTTTCTGTCCTGTTTCTATAGGTGCAAGATGTCAATGAAAAGAAAGAAATGAGGCAGCTGTGCAGCCCTGTCCCCCTCTAATTAAATTGCTTTCATTTTGCAGACTTCCCTTTTCAGACCAGATTTGCCCAGGTGGTTTATGCCTAATGAGACAAGTGGCAGTGCTTTCAAAGAGTGACTAGTTTAGAAGGTTTAACTAAAGTAGTGTGTAAACAGTTGTTTTGGCTGTTCGAATGATAGCCGTGGAGATAATTTTGTAGTCAATATTGGTGGCCTCATTATAGCCTCATCTTACCTGGAGGTAGCTGTCACATCTTCCACCCCATAACTCTTCTCATTTACCTCACCGACTAGATTCCAGATCCTTTAGGTTAGACTTGGTCTTTTTTGAGGCTAAGGATGATCTCATGTATATTTAATCATATGTCATACTATGTACTGCTTGATATATTAGTAAGTCATGTGCATATTGGAGGAGAAATTGCACATTTATTTTTTCACTTAGGCAATTTTTAATAATCTCAGAAAGAGACGAGGGGAATTCCTAATCCAAAAGGCTGGTTATGCTAGTAGTTTTCCTCTATCAATCAACCCATTTCTCTCTTTCTCCTCACACACACACACACACTCCTTTCCCCTCACATCAGCAGATTAGCCTTCCTATTTCTTTCATTTAAACTAATTTCTAAGGGAGTCTCAGAAATGTGCATGGTGGCAGAAGGTAGACAGCCTGGGATTAAAGATTTGCTAGAGATAGTCTCCTGGAAGATAAGCACCTTTGACTAGTGACATTTAATATGCTGCTTGTTCTCTTCAAAGTGCTTTGCCAGCATTACTCAGGTGATCCATTCAACACCTCTGGAAGATTGGTCAGCAAGATTACAAACTATTTTTTAAGGTTGAGAACTTGGTGTTGTGACTTACTTAAGGTAGTTTAGACATCTTGAGCTAGATGTTGGTTTGTTAACACTCTCAGCTTCCACCCTGACCTGGATTCACCTTATTTTGTTGAAGTTGGTAGCTAAATTATCTTGAAATCAATCAGATTTGGAAATCAAAGGACCCAGCTTCATTGTGGTTTATATTCTAGTCTCAAATAGGTCTTAGGAGGTAATAAATAGTTGACTTCATGAAAACAAATACTTTAGGAAAAAAAGATCACTTTAGTAAGCTTTTAATTTTTATTTTGCTGCTTAAATCAGGTTTTCTTTTATAGAATACATTTTTTAAGTTGTACAACATGATGTTTTGATATGTGTATACATTGTGAAATGATTTTGGTAATCAAGCTAATTAACTTATCCATCAGCTCCAATAGTTATCATTCATTTTATGTGGGGTGAGAATTCTTCAGATCTACTATCTTAGCAAATTTCAAGTATATAATCCATTATTATTAATTATAGTCATGATGCTGTACATTAGGTTTCTAGAGTTCATTCATCTTACAACTGAAAGTTTATACCCTTTTCTCCCACACATCTCCCCACCCCAGCCCCTGGTAACCACCATTCTGTTCTCTTTTACTATGAATCAGACTTTTTTTTTTAAAGATGGAACTCATTTCTTAAAAGAATGTTCCTAAGTAGTTGTGCTGGATGTCCAAACAGACATACTGTCTATTTCGGTGGCAGTCCGCCATTTTTTTTGCTCAGTATCTGCTGTTGATCACAATAATTATACTATTAATATAGTACAGTACCTGCCACAACATTTTGTTAAATGGATCTTCTCATTTCATGCTTTCAGCCACATTATAGATTAGGTACTATCATGACCACTTTACAGACAAGGAGACTGGGGTTGAGAGGAGCATTTTGCTTGCCCAGTGACCCATTAGGTGACAGTAAGTGGCAGAGCTGAGAATAGAATTGAAGTCTGATGGCTGCTTGAACCCCGTTCTGCTGCTGACCATGAGCTGCAGTGCCACTCTAACAAACAAACGTGACAGACCTGAGTAAAGCATCTTCGCCACAGGAAGAGGTGTTGTTTAGATAAGTTTCTGTCACAGCCAAAATACCGCAGTTGTTTGTTAATCCAGCAGAGACTGACGTCCCTGTGGTATGAGAAAACATGCTATCCTAAAAAGCTTCATAGAGGGCTGCAATGTTATATAAATTTAAGAAATAAACTATCTTCAAATGTAAAAACCCTAGAAGTATTAGGACTATTATTATCTGTTTTTGTTTGCATAGCAATTAATTTTCAAAACACTTGCATATTATTTGGGTCATTCCATTCTCACAGTGAATTTGAACAGTTGCTATTATCTACCCAATACCCTAATGCAGAAATGGAGGTTCAGTGAGTTGGGTTTTTTTGTTTTTTGTGTTTTTTTGACTTGTCGTTCACTGGGCTATGAAACGATGCAGCCAAGTCATCTATTCTTTGTCTAAGAGAATTGGTACCAACATGGGTTCCCCTTGCCCTGGTCCTGTCAAGGCCACCAGTTAATCTGCAGGACCACCTGCTGCTGATTCCCAGGGGCAGCAGAGTTGGCAGAAAAGGACCTAACTGGTACATTCAACACTGGTGGTTGACAGTCAACAGCCTGGAGAACTAATATTAAGAGTTAGATTTCTCTTTTCCTTGCAAATACTTTCTTGTCTCCTGCCTTTTTTCTTCCGTGCCTGGACATTTATTTCCAGACCTGGGCATTTGGGTGTGTCCTCATTTGTAAGGCCAGTGTGTACTTGCTCTCCTCTTTCCTCTGATGAATAGGGCTACTGAGAAACTATTTTTGGAAAGTATTAAGCTCTTAGAGACAGTGATATCATCATTACTCAGGCTTTGGACTCTGTTGAATAATGTGTGTTTTGATTTTAATTGTATCCTTGATATCACTTTTAAGATGAAAAATAGTGTGCTTGTTTGTGTCATTTTTGACATGGGAATATAAGGTCTTATTGTCAATGTGAATTTTTCCTTAATGTGGTGTTCCACTAAAGCCACCCAGTGCTGGGTATTGACCTGGTGTTGTCAAATGTTCAAAGTCTCTTTTCTGAACTTTAGTTTCCTCATCTGTAAAATGAGTATAATATTACCTCCCAGAGCTACTCAGTTCTGAGGATTCAAAGAAAAAAATGAAAAAGCCTAGGACATTCCTTGGCATTGAGTTGATACACAGTAAGTTGTGATAGTGCTGTTAACATAGAACTTTAAATGTTTTTGAGTCAATAAATAAGACTTGGGCATTTATAAGATGTGTCCTTGTAATCAAATGGGCTTTGTTGATTTGTTGTATATAACCATGAAGGACCAGTACTGGCACTGAAATGGTTTTGTTTTTTCTACATTTTCCCCACAAATTATCACATTTTAACAAATGAGCTAATATAAATGAAAGTCCTTTGAAAAGTAGAAACTACTACACATATATGAGACATTATAATTTCAGGCCAACACTGGCATTGCTGCCAAATTTTTGATATATATTTTCATTTAATCTCCATATCAATTAATCCTCAATTTGAAAACGAGAAAACTGAGACTGAGAAAAGTGAAGAAACATGCCAAGGATCATAAAACCAGCAAGGAATGTTGGGCATCTTTAAAGGGACTTGTAATAAATAAAGAGAAGGGAAGGTCAAAGGAAAAGTTATTTCCTTTATTCCTGTTGGAGGCCAGGTTGAGGGCTGGCTTAGTATCTGAGTCCAGTGGGTCTGCTAACTGCTGTGAAGTTGGCAGATCCCTTCCTCAGTGGCCAGTATCACCATCGCACGGCAGGCATACCATTCACGGAGAAAGACTCAGGGCCGCAGAGGAGGATGTCTGCTTTCTGTGACTAAAAATCAGGCCTAAGAGAGTGGAAGTCGGATCTGAGCAGAGCTTTCCCAGCTTCCTTTCCCAGTCCTACCACTCAGATAAATCATTCCACATTTCAAGGGCCAAAGGGAACATAAAGGGACAGGGAGAGGCCCACAGTTACACAATGGAGTTCCCTTTCCAAAATGGAAAACTTAGAGTGGGAAAGAAGTGTTCTCCATTAACAAGTGGCAGAGGCAATTTTCAAATCCAAGTCTGTGACTCAACTTCAAAGCCAAGTTTTTCCATTAAACCCTGGGAACACCCCTACTTGCTGTGGGAAACTCCAGCCGACTCTAGTTCATCTTTTTTAACCACCATCATATGTGATGTCCTATTTATCATTTTAAATGGCTATTTGTCCTGTAACCAAATAGAGGAAAAGCTTTTCATTGGTACCGTGATGCTACGCACAACATGTCAGAACATTTTGAAGTTCATGTTATTTACTAAAATTAGTAAACAGTTCAAAGTTCACATATCAATTTTAAATAAATGCTAATCTATAGAAATAAGTATTTGGAGACAGTAGTTTTAAAATGAAGTTACCAATTTATTCTCTTTCTATGAAAACGATAGGTTCAGTTGAATTGATTTACCTTGTGTTTAGATGGCTTCACTGTGGGATGTGCATTTGGTCTTTTTTTAGGTTATCGAAATTGTTAGGTCTGCCCATAAACCTAAGCAAAGCTGTATGGGGGGAAAAATAAAACAAATATTGGGACATATAGCTCATTGTTTTGAACAGGTGTATTTGTTCATTATACATTTGTTCATTTGTGTTATGACAAAGTTTCAGTGAGTGGCAGCATTGCGAGAGGAAGGGAGTTGGTAAGAACTTGAAGGGATGTGGAATCCCATTGTGCTGGCACACTCCAGCCTTGATAAATATTGTATGATGGCAGCGATATCTTTTTGTGTGATATAAGTCATTGTTTCAATAATTAATGTCGTCAAGTGCATGTTTCTAAGAGTACCAAAGGTAAATAATTTACTGTAATTGCCAAAGAGGAGTGATATTATTTATTTATTAGAACTTTGAAAAAAAAATGGGTTATTTGTGGGAAGTAACCTCAAGGCCTTAGATGCAGGAATCATAATTTGCTAAAAAATAAAGGGTGCAGTACCAGCCACTTTATATTAAATATTTTGCCCTACGCTGAAGGTTGATTGGTTGGTTGGAGTCTCCAAAAGTTAGTAAAATTGGAAAATAAGGCCAGACTAAAATCAACACCTAATCTTTGGTTAACCTATGTAGAATTTGAGAACTTTCTGAAGTGATGTATTACTGTTTTGGGGTTCGACTTTGGTTCTTTGGACTCTTATTAACACCATTGATTGCACACCCATCCACTGAATGTGTCCTCTCTCAGTGGATGCAGAAAAAGCTGTGCCTCATTCATTTTTGCAATTTCCTAAGGTCTAGGTAGGATAGTGACTTGCACGTAAGTGGTCTACAATTTTTTTTTTTCAATTTAGGGCTTTTTTTAATTTTGTAAATCACAGTAATTTTTTTAATTTAAGTTTTATTATTAAAGTTATACAAACAAAAAGCCATGCCATTTTACAAGACATTTATTAGGGAAAAAAGAATCCGCATGAATCCCCACATAAACCTTCAGCCCCCAATTTCTCCTCTACAGAGACAACTGCTTGGAGTACATTTTGATGACTATTATTATGTGCTTTCATGTCTCTAAATAATATGTATTTGTTGCTTCTTGTTGTCTTTTCCCCATTTCAGGAATTATTTTTTGACTTATCCAGGTTTTAGATGAAGCTTTAATTTTTTAAATACCTCTTCTCTCCCACGTGCACATTCTTCCATCCCCCCTCCATTTTCCTGAAATGGTTGTGTTTTATTTTGGTTTTACCAGTATGTATTTAATGCTTCTATCATTATGCCTATAATAGAAATGTTATTCACAGATGTGAAGTATAATTTCGTTTTCTGTTCAGGACAATATTTTGCTTTCCCTAGAGTTTTTTCATTTGCTTGTTATTCTCTGTACATATCACTATTCCAATCTTCAACTCCTCCTCCCCAGCTGTACGAATCTCCTCTCAATATCTTCACACTCATTAGGTGTTTTATAAATTTCGTCTACTTAATTCATCTGTCTTAGAGCTTCCTTACTTGTCAAATTCCTTGTAGGCCCACTGCACAGATGTCCTTCTGTATCCTACTTCATTGTCACCATGAAAATTCCCTGTGTTTTTGTATTACACTCTATGTCTTCCTTCTTCTTGGTTTAGTCCTTCATTTTGGTGGAGTACATATTTCAACAGTTTCTTTTATGGAATACATTAGAAATATATTTTTTGAGGTTTCATACAACTGAGAATACTTCTATTCTTAATTCTTTTTTTTTTATTTTTTTATTTTTGGCTTGGCTGATTATAGCACTTGAGTTGAAAATCATTTCCTCTCAGAACATTGAAAGAATTGCTCTGTTACCTTTAACTTCATTTTTTCTTAAAAGTCTGATGGAAGTCTGCCATCTGTAACCACTTTTCTTCTTTAAATTGGGAGAATCTATCTTTGTCTCTAAGTTCTGAAAATGCATAATGATGTGCTATAGTGGGGTTTTTATTTATCTATAGTGCTAGTCACTCAGTAGGTCCTTTTACTCTGGGAACTCAAGTCTTCAGCTCCAGAAAATTTTCTTGAATTGTTTCTTTGATTTCTTTTCTATTTCATTATTTTTCTCTTTCTAGATTTTTTTTTTTTTTTTTTTTTTTTTTTTTAGAGAAGGCAGGAAGGTTTGAAATTCCTAAACTAATTCTCTGCTTTCTTATATGTTCTCTCCTATTTTTTTATTTTTAAAAGTATCCTCCTAATTTCTAGGCATTTTTTTAAAAACTTTATTGCTGTCATACTTATTACTTTCTTTGAGTTCTGGCATTTACTGAAAGCAGGAAGCTTTCAGTAGGAAGCATATTTTTAGCAGGACAAAAATTGAGATTAATCTTATTTTTGGTCTGTGAGATATATCTTACATCAGATTTACAATATTCTTAGCCATTCTCTCCAGATATAGCTTCTGCCTTATTCTTCTCTTCTAAATTACACTTATGTTAAAAAATTTTCACTGCGTTCCACATGTCTCATACTTCTTCTGTATTTTCCATTATGTTTTTAAATCTAGCCTTCATTTTGTATATTTTTCCATTCATGCTTCCAATTCACTAACCTCATTTTCTATTGTGTCTAGTCAAGAACTGACATTGTATTTAGAACTGAATAAATGCCTATTTGTTTCTTATGTATATTCCAGTGTTCTGTCAAATATCCTTTTATTCTCTTTCCTCTCTTTTTCCCTATTTTCTTAAACATACTAATCATAGTTATTGTAAAGTTCTTATTAGCTTATTCAAAATGTGGGATGATCTGGGAGTCTGTTTATAGTATCTGAGTTGTTTGTTTGTTTGTTTTTTGTTTTCTGTTTTGTTCATGTGCTCTGGCCATGCTTGGCAATTTACCATTGCATGCTGGACATAATGTGTAAAAGAGTTGCAGACACGACACACCCAATGATTTGTATTCCTCCACAGAGGGTTCACCTCCCTTTGCTAGGCAAACAGAGTGGTGGCTGATTATTTAATACAATCAAGATTTTTCTGAAATGAGGCTTGTTTTGGTAAAGCTAAGATTTTGTCCTCTGGTTTGTCCCTGGCCCTTTAAGGTTCTTACTTGAAATTCTGTTGTGATCTTCAAGTCTCCTCTCTGAACAAGTCCCAAACTCTAAATCTTTTTCTCATGAAACTGCCAAAAAGTTCCATGTGCCTTTCAGAGATTTTTCCAGTTAACTTTTTAGCGTTATGCTCTGCACATCCCCAGAATTCTGCACATGTACTTAGTTCAAGGCCACCCAAATCACCAAAACTCCTTTGGTTTTTCCCTTCCGCAGAAGTAGCCCCTATAAGTACAAAGCCCAAATTCTGTCTACACTGGTAATTGACAAATGTCCCCAAGTTAAAAATGGCAACACAATGTCAGCTCATCTCTTCAAGATCTTCCCCTCTCCAGAGTTCACCTCCTCTAGTTCATGCCTCGGCTGTTCTCTGCTGCTTTCAGAGATGATTTCCATATTTATCTAGTGTATTTGGTAACGGCTCTAGGCTACTGCCAGCTACTGTGCCTCACTTGGAAACAGAAGTCATCAAGACTGAATTTTTTATTTTGAGATTTGGAAAAGAATTTTACAATTGTTTTAGGATTAATCTGGAAATGTGTGGAAGTGCTTAAAATCATGGTAAAAATTGTTTCTGTGATATTCCACTTGCTATGCCAATTACTCAAGATGCTCTCTTAAAAGATTGAAATACCACAGCATATCATTGAATTTTATTTACTAATTCTTGAAATTTCAATGTAGACCTGTAATGGAGTGTATAAAAATTGTTTATTTTGAAAGTTAGACTATCTGGACTTATAGAGACATACAGGTATATTTTTAAGTGCAGAGAAACTGGTGTCTGGTGTGGGTTGTTGATGCAATGTATCATTTTATTTTTCAGCATCTAACATTCACAAGAGAATTTGATTCAGATTCTCTTAGACACTACAGCTGGGCTGCAGACACTTTGGACAATGTCAATCTTGTGTCAAGTCCTGTTCATTCTGGGTGAGTAACCTAAAAGTCACATTTCTTTGTCCTGTCAACATTGCATTTATTATTCGCATTTATAAATTCATATTGACAAGCTTCATAGGTTTGAAATATTGATATTCTATTGGACTTCATTAGTGAGTATATGTAACATATATTTGTAAATAGTAAATAGTTTCCTAAGCAAATCTAATCTATTTTTAGTAATAAAAGCACAGTGTTGGAAAGGAAGTTCATTGACGTTTTGGTGCCTAAAAACTGGCTATTTTGATATACTTCTAGGTCTTTAATTTTCCTTTTCAATAAAAAATAAATAGTGATTTCTCTTCATTTTACTTTATTCAAATGAAGTTTTTTTCTATCTGATTTTCCTTTCTAGTAAAAAATAATGATATATCTATTTCTATTAATTTACCTAACTGTTTGACTGTTCTTGTGCCTTGCTTTGAATAATAGAAGAATTTCACTCACTGAAGAATTTTACTGTTTAGTTTTTAAATAAGCAGTGATCTCTGGTATTCTTATTTTTTTTTCATATGATATAGGCCTTTCATTTGACAAATAATTGGTTTTGTCTGATTTTCCTTTAAAAAGAAAGTATGAACTTGAAACCTCCAGATCAACTTTGGTACCTGGAATTTGCATTCCTGGAATTAAATTATAATTAAGTTGTATTAAATTACCATTAGTAAAAAGGAAATGAATTTTAAAAGGAAAATAAAGAAATTCACTTTTAGAAAGTGAAGGAGCCAGTGTATGTATATGAGACAAGCTGTGCTATGGTAAGAACCACATCAAGCAGGCCCTTCACTGCTGCCACACTGGTTAGCAGAATTTGAGGTGTGTGGCTAAAGGGTGACTTGCTTTGACTACTGAATTGAAATCAATTTATTTTTAGATATTGGATTCTTCACCTGTAAGTAATTAAAACTTGGACTCACCGATGTCTATACAAAATTGAATAGAAATAATGCATCAAGATGGTGAAAATTTCAAAGTATTTTCACCTCCGAAATTGGCATATAGGCCATAAATTAGGACAAGGGCTGATTAATTCGAAGTTAAATAAATTAACAATAATTAACATTTGTGAAGTGCCTTGTGTGTTATATGAAGTCTTTTCTGCTGCTTTTAATTAAAATAAATTTTAATAGCTAACAGTTACGTAGTGTTTTTAATGTATGTGGCATTATGATAAATCTTTTACAGGTATTATCTTATTTAATATTTATGTGAACCTTAAAATGAAACTGTGAAAGAAGTTTTACCCATCTCTATTTTACAAAGTCTGAGATTCAGAGTAATGTGTAGGTTATTTAACATATTCTTATGGAATTGTAGTTTATAACACTACAATTCTGAAAAATTGTAATGTCATTCAGATGACAGTAATTTACATGAAAGTGCTTTATAAACTAAATCAGTGGTGGTTTTTGAGTCATTCATATTGTATTTCTTTAACTAAATAAGAAAAACTTAAATTATATTAATATTAATTTTCAAACTGCTGAAAATATTTTCATGAGTTATATTAGAGATATATAAATCTGAAATTGCAAAAGCAAAAAAAAAAATATCAGAGTCAAGAAGGAAAACATAAAATACTTGGGTTACATTGAGCGGTCAGACATATTGACACTCAAGCTGGGTGAATTGCCACCATGTTACAAAGATCAAGAACTAGCACTTTGAACCCTCTGCATGGGAAAGAAAAGTACCAGGGTTTAATTTAGTAAACTAGGTTGAGGAAGCATAGGATAATACAATCAGAAATGAACTTTCTCATACTTGGAGAGACAGTAAAGTATTGAATATGCAGATCATCTCTCCTCCTTGAATTTATTGAAGGCAGTAGACATGTGCTGGAAAGCAAAACTGATGGTCTTTTTTTTAAGGGTTTATTAAAAAGGAAAATATATACTTGGTATATACTTGGAAATAGTTCACTAATTCCAGTTCTGTGGAGTAGCTCATACAGTCATTCAAGGCAAGTCTTTTTCCAGGTCGTCCCACAAATGCCAAATGCCTTGGTTTCATTTTCTGATGGTTTTTATTTTTCTTTGCTTATCATTGACATTTTCTGTTGCTTGCTTCTAATTATCTTACATTAATTTTTCCCATTTGCTTTCTAAATTATTTTGCAGCTATTCTTCTCCACTTCCTCAGTATGATTCAAGGTGATAACTTGTCCTTTATGTGAACCATCCTTTTTTGTATTTTTAATTTATGTGAATTTTTCCCGCAGTTAGATTGTGTCAATGTGTGTAGTGTATCCGCATTTGTCATCCCGCTGTTCCTAAAGCTAGAAATATTCATGTGTTAGTTTTAGGATCCTTTGTAGAATTCCCACTTTAGTTTCAATATTAATAAGATAAAACAAATATGATTAAACATCACCTTTTAATTTGTTTCTGTAAGTTATATTGCATGGACTTTTATTTTGTACAGAATATGTTAAGAATGAGTTTAAAAAACAAATTACTATATTTCATAATGTTATTGAATAATAGAACCCATATCCTACGTAACATATATTCCCACCTTTCCTCAGTCTGTTGGCACTATAAAGTTGAAAACCCTAGAACAAGAAATGATTGGTAGTGAGCACCAGCTCTGCACTGGGTACTATGCAGAACACAGAAAGAGATTCTTCCTATTTGTCATTAAAATCTTCTAAGCCATGTTTTTTCCATTTCGTTCTTATATTCTTTGTAGCTGGGATTTTTTTATATTGACACTGATTACCTTCTTACACTACCTTCAGACTGCTCAGCTATAAATGTTTTACATATATATATATATTAGTGACCAAGCCTGACCTACGCAGTATCTAAGCACACTTAACAAAATAGTGATGTTCGTTGGTTCAATCAGTAAACATTTTATTGTGTGTAGTAACTGTGCTTAGCTTTGTCAAGTAGTGAACAAGACAGACCGGATCTGAATTACTGTCTATATTATTGAAACTCAGCTGTTCGTTGTCAGGGCAAACATTGCTTATTCAGTGTAAACACTCCAGTATTTATTTATACTAATACGACTGAATTTTCAAACCCAGAGTTTATCTTGAATCATTTTAAAAATTTATTCTGTTACTATTATTCCCAGTCACACATTGGTTTTAACTACTCAGTGCTGGGAAAGATCAGATTTTGTCTTAGACTTCTTTATCATACTGCCATATCATCTTCATTACCGAGTAAAAGTATTTGTTAAACATGTATAATTATAAGAAAATGTAGGTAGGCTTCCCAGAGCAGGTTCAAGTAAGCCTTGTGTCACCTAGCACTGGAAACAATTCATGGGGACACTTAGACAAGCGAACACATATCTTTGTTGTTGACTAGGGAGGAGTGTTTTTTAATTTTGTTTTGTTTTTGAGGAGGGCAGGCTCTTTCCCTCTTACTTTGAATATCATAGTGGTCCCAGTCTCTCAAAGTAGATATAATGTTATAAAATAATGAATTAATCCAGAGGAAAATGGCTAAATCCAAAATGAGCAAAAGGGTATGAAGTTGATTCTACCTCATTGTTGTTTCAGTTGTTTCTGAAAATTGTATTGGCTGAAAAATTATCCCCATGTTATGTCTCTCTTTATGGGGATGGAAAGTCAGTTTGCTTTGTTGAAGAGGTTTCTCTTCCGAAGTCAAAAGACTATTCTTTAAGAAATTGTTCACAGTACAGGACCTCCATGCAAGGTCCTAAAATCTATGTGCAGGATGTTAGAACTGTTTTTGATGATTAAACAGAAGAAGATTTTGATGGATGAGATTATTTTCCCCCCCAAAATACTTTAGTATTCAAACAATTTTCTAATCATCAACATTCGGTGCTGTTCCAGTAATAAGCATATTTTCACATGTGAAAATTAGAATGCCAAGATCCATGTTTCTGTTCCACTGTCTGATTTGCACTCTTACAGATGCTGGGCTCATTGGTTTATGTTCACCAGAGTGCTTTCCAACACTGTAATGATGGTGTGAAGACTCACGAAGCACTTTTTACCATGAGCACATGATACCAAGGAATCAGGAATTGCAATATGCTGTTACCCTGATGTGATACAATTTCTTTACACTTGCACATCTACATTTTTATATTTTTCTCATTAGCTTTAATATAAAGGCCAATGACAGAATTATAGAGTTTAGAGACATTTTCTATAAAGTCTAAGTTACCACTTCTATATTGCTGTACAAATAGTCAAATGTAAGTTATTTTAAATGGTTTTAAAGCCAGATTTATACTGAAAAGATTAAATCCTTCTCCATCAAAATTTCCTTAGCAAAACTAGTCATCTTCTGCTTTTATTATATTCTGCTTGGTGGTAGTAAAAATTTGAGTGTTGGTATGATTAAATATACATTCTATTTATGAGTTGTACATGTTAAGACATACCGTGGAGCTTCATCTTACTTAGGGAGATTCCATAGTCAGCAAATGGATAAACCATTTATTGTTAAAATGACTCTTCAGTATAGCTTAAACTACCCACAGAGACCACATACAGTGGTTTTGTTTTTTTGTTTTTAAATGCACGACAGTCCTTTAATAGTCAGTTTTTATCCAACTTTGAAACATTCACCATTCCTTCCATTTGAGTAGTTGACAAAGTGGTTGGCTTCTCTTAGGGGGCCATGTTCCACCAAAAGTAAGTTGTCGTGTTTCACTTTTTACCCAGTTCACAAGTTAAATGCATGTTTGATGTGACTCCACTGTATTTTCTTCCGATTTATTTTTTAAAGAGAGGAAATGATAGCTACATTGTCTGTCACTTTAAGCTTTAACATTTAATTTCAAAATCCACCACTGAGACAGTTTATTTCTGTCCTTGATTTGGCCTCTGATCTTCTCCCCGCAGGTTTCTGGTTAGCTTTATGGTGGACGCAAGAGGTGGCTCCATGAGAGGAAGCCGTCACCATGGGATGAGAATCATCATTCCACCACGCAAGTGTACGGCCCCCACCCGCATCACCTGCCGTTTGGTAAAGAGACATAAACTGGCCAACCCACCCCCCATGGTGGAAGGAGAGGGATTAGCCAGTAGGCTGGTAGAAATGGGTCCTGCAGGGGCACAATTTTTAGGGTAAGTTATCTTGCCAATTTTAATCTTGGCCTTCATAACCACATCTTTGATTTTCTTTACCCTTGTTAACTCAAGTAGTTAACTGTTATAACTACTTAGTTGGACCATTTTGATTGAGTATGCCTTTTGTGTAGTGTCAGAGGTCACAAAGCTGTATAATTCTGTGAAAAAGCTAGTAGGCTGATACTTCCTTAACTCAGTTTGCTGGTCAAAGCTTTTACTAACCAAGAAGCATGTTCTCTGCTCAGTGAGTGCACGAAACCTCAATAGCCCCTGTAGTAGTCAAGGCACCATTCTTAGGGAAAAAATACAGATGCTGGAATTATATCAACACATTGAATAAATGGCTACTTTGGGTACATGTCCTTTTAAAGATAATCGTTAAGGTAACAATCCATTGTGATATGGTATTTTATAAAAAAAAAAATTCATTTTCTGAGGTGGCACTTGGGTGCAAATCAGGCAGGCTCTGTCGTGACTGACAGTTTGTTCACAATTTCCCCTTCTCGTTTCTCTTCCTGCTGCATGGATGTTATTCAGTAAACTGCATCTTCCTACCAATCCTCCCCCTGTAAATGAGGGTGAGAGCTTGGTTAGCCGAATCCTGCAGCTTGGGCCTCAAGGAACAAAATTTATTGGGTAGGATCTTCATAGACAAGATATAGAATGTCTACAATTCTTTTTCCATTTTCAATTTTTTTCTGTCATACCCATGGTCTTATTCTTGTCTTAAGTTTATTTTTACTGTTTCAGTTGTTAATGCTTTCAGGTGATGTGTGTCACTGAAAGGAAAAAAATCATAGTGGCTTGACTTAATGTAGCACCGCTACCTATCTTGTGCTTTCAAGCATGTGGAATTCACTGCAAGCATTCTGCTTTCATAACGTTGTGCTTTTGTAAACCTTTCTTTAATTTGAAATGTTTTGACTGAATATGATGGTTTTTAAGACATACTACAGTCTAATTTTAACCTAGTGTAGGAGAAGGCATTTGCAGGCTTCAGATCAACATTTGCTTTAAATGATGTGTGTGTGTGTGTGTGTGTGTGTGTGTGTGCGCGTGCGCGTGCATACGTATGTATGTGTGTGGAGTTACATTTTTTTTTTTAAAGTACTTAGGTGTACTGAGTAATTTTCTTGGGCTTTGAGAAGGAACAGTGATCAAAAAGCAAACTGATTTTGAAAAATGTCGGGAATAAAAGATATTTAAAGAAAACCAAATAGGCAGTAGATAGACTATTCTACTGTTTATTAAATTGTTTTGTTTCGTTTAAGCTAAAATGTGTTGGTATTTGTTGTTTGTTTGCTTGTCTATTTGATTGGCGTATTTGCCTTGGCAGTCTGCATGAAGAAACCTGTTATGAAAAGTTATGCTTGGCTTTCACCTTGGTCAGAGACCCTTGTTCATACCTTCTCTCCAGTCTCGTTAAATGTCATGCACAAAGCCTCCTTCCTTAAATATTTACAGAGACAGTATCTGATACATTAGCCTGCAAAGATTGTATCTAGTTCTCAAAATAAAAAAATTAAATGTCCGATCATCAGGTGTGATTAAAAACTACAGTAAATAATGTAACTCTGAAATTATTAACACTACTAGGAATAGTTGACTTTGTTTCGACCTATCATAAAATGAAAGCATTATAAAGAATTTTTCATCCTTAATTAGAATTAATTAGAACTGTTTTGCCAAAATAAAATGATTATATTTATCCTCCCTTTTTAAGCGAGCACATTTGTCATAAAACAAATAGTCATGTGTTTTTATTTATGTTATTTGATCATTACAATGACTATCCCTTTTTATGCTCTTACCTATTTAAGCCTGTATCTTCTGTTGTCACATGTACGTAAATGTATAGGTCAAGAGATGAGGTTACATACAACCTCTGTAGGAGAATAATGATACTGTCTACTTAAATGTCATAAAAGAAAGCTGCACAATCCAACTACATAAACTGTGTGTGATTGTGGTCTGCTTACTTCCATTCATCTTTTTTAGCATGTATCCTATTTTAAAATTTAACAAAATTATTCCTTGATTGGCTATCTTCAATTTGCAGCCATTCTTTCACATTCTTTTGCAAAAGGACACTGTCAAAAATTAATATTTTATTATATGATAATTGCAAACAAACAAGTGCTTTTTCAGAAAATTTAAATATTCCTGTGCAGGTTATACTAGAGCTAGGAAATTAAGCTGCCCACTACTATTTCACATATTGAAAATCAGAGAAACTATCAACTACATGGGCCATGAAAGTCATGGAAACTGACTGACTATTGGCAGGAGTGGATTGTTATAGCGATTATTTGCTTGCTAAGGAGGAAAAATATCAGTAATCTTCAAAATAGGAAATTTACAGAATTTCTTTTTCAAAGAAATGACTGTGTCCTTTTAAATTATTAGCGTTTCGTATAATATAATATACCTATTGTGTTTTTCAAAATGGACCAACTTCTTTCTTATGGTCTATTTTTATAATTTTCAATTCCTTGATTCAAAATTTCTTTTTTATATGTACTAAATATCTCCCTCCCCCCCCAATTAAATCAAATGCCTAACCTACAGTAGGCTCTCAAGAATTGTTTGTGAATGAATGAATGATGGCATGTCTTCAAGCTTCTAATATATTATTTAATTAGCAAATGATTCTGCAGCTTTGAAATCATTCCCAACCTTAGTGGCACCTCTGATTTTCAAATGAATACTGTTAATGAAACTTTTTTTTTAAGTACAGTACTATAAATATATTTAATTTGATACCAAAATCATGTGACTTTTTTTCCAGCCCTGTCATAGTGGAAATCCCTCACTTTGGGTCTATGAGAGGAAAAGAGAGAGAACTCATTGTTCTTCGAAGCGAAAATGGCGAAACGTGGAAGGAGCATCAATTTGACAGTAAAAATGAAGATTTAACCGAATTACTTAATGGCATGGATGAAGGTAATTATGACGGCTCCTTGTTTCTGTACACATCTGAGGCAGCAATAAAAAAAAATGATTAGACTAAAAGAAACGGTCCCTGAATTTCATACGTTTATATTTGAAGCTGGGAATCAGATTCCTCAGCATTTATTGCTGCTGTTTTCTGTTTCTCGAGCATGAAGTTCCATTTAATCTAACAAACTTTTTCCCCTATGATATTAATGTACAAACGCTCTGATGATTCTTTCAGTCTTTAATCAAATGCATCAGTCTTTCCAAAACCCAAGAAAGTTTTCTAAGTCAAAAATGTATAAGGAGGGGGTGAAATAATAATGGAAGGTATGCAAAGTATGCAGAGCATTTTTAAGAAAATACATTCACATTTTATTTTTGGAATTATTATTTCCCAACCCTTTCTTTGATCTGTTTTCTCCCATATTACTTCAGTGTTTTTTATGAATTTTTAATTTCTCTTGGGCTATAGTGAGTTTTTTTTAAATAAGTTTCAAGCTAATTATTAGAGCCTTTGGTGCTTCGGTGTCTTATTCTTTGACCTAGTAAGACTAATACATAGCCCAGCATATCACTTTGTCATATATACCTTCTATAGGCTGTCTGACCCTTAGAATCATAGCAGTTTCTCTTAGTAGATATTGGGAATAGATTTGTTTTGAGAGTAGATACTTGATGCAGAGTTTTAGAACCAAGCTCACCATAAAATAAAGATAATCTTTACACTGACTACCTAATCTACAAATTCAGCAGTTGTTATAAATAGCAGCTTTATTGAAAATATAACTCAAGTAACATGAAATTCACTCTCTTAGCATTTAATTCACTCTTTTTTGGAATGCTTCCAGCATAGTTTCTTCTGGTTTTAAAGTGTAGATAAAGAAGCTAGACAGACCCGAGAGTGTTTGAGGGATGACCATGAGCAAATTCTTTGATCCCGGTGAGCCTGTTACTTCTGTAAAATGGAGATTACCTTCCTTACTTTATAAGGTTGTTGTTGTTGAGAAAAAATAATTATGTGAAGCACTTATGAAATACAGCCCTTGTCTCTATTATATTTATTCTTTGGAAAAAGAAATTGTCATGCCAAAGGTTTTGTAATAAGACACAGTTAATCACAGCCAATCAAGAATTTTAAGATGTCTGTATAGCAAGGTAGGAAGAAACTAATAATTGTTGAATGTCTCTAGCATGCATGAGGCATTGATTGATGCCTTTATATATGAAAATTTAAAATGAAAGCAGAGTACTACAAAGTAGGAAGTTTTAATGCCACATCATAGATGGCAAGTAACTTATCTAAGGTTACCATGACTAAGTAGCACCAGGGTTAAAATCAAATTCTACATTTTCAAAGACTTCTCACTATATCCCCATATTTTAGTAATGCATGTCTTATGAAGAAGAAAGAGGGAAATTCCTGCAAACCTCTAGATTTAAAGATCCAGAAGTACGGTCATTTTAAATGTTATGTAATACTGATATTTATATCACATACCATCTACACCTTCAGACGATTCAAATGGATAGGAACATGCAATGATAATTAAGATTTCTAATTTTTCTTACCTTATTTTAAAGCATGGAAATATAGTGACTCATAAGGAAATTTATTAAAAAATCAATCAAAAATTTTGAAAGAATAAATCCTAAGAGAATGAATTAAACAAGCATTTTCAAAATGATAAAACAATACAGATGATTCAGGATTAAAAAATGGAGACAATAAGAGAAATGGGTTTTTCATAGAGGACGCGGGTTTTTTGTTTGTTTTAAGGAAAAATATAAAAATATTTCTTAAATGCTAACGTAGATTACTAATTTTTAAAATATAACATCTACAACACAGGTTTGTCTTCTTTTTAATGGATTGCTGCCTTAATATTTTAAGTTCCTGAGGGCAGGGTACATGTCTGAATCACCTTTGAATGACCAGTATTGGGCACAGTGCTGATTTAGACACTCATCGAAAGCGAGTGAGTGGTCAGAAGACGGAACCTTGTTATAATAATGTAGCTTTCTGAGGAAAGTTCTCATCATTCTATTTCTTCTACTCCAAACTTCATTAATCTCCAAGAGAAAAAAAGAAATTAAAGAGGAGCATTTACTTTGAGGAAAGTTCTGAGAAAGTAACAATATTCTAGGAAGAATATTGAATATTCTAAGACAGTGGTGTTCAATAGAACTTTCTACAATGTTGGAAATATTCTATATTGTGCTTTCCAACAATAATTACTAGTCACTTATGACACTTGAGTATTTTAAATGTGGCTAGTGCAACTGAGTAAGGTAATTTTTTATTCAATTTTAATTAATTTTAAATAGCTGCATATGGCCAGTGGCAACCTCAAGGGACACTGCAGTTTTAGCAAAAACACTAAATATTCTAATAATACATTCTCCTTAATTTTTGAGTATAGATTATAGTGTGTCCTTTCAGGCAGAAGTAGAATTTTTTAAGATTTATTTATGGAATGGACTTCTATGATTTCGTGCTGACATGTCTTCGTTTTGTTTTGAATAAACTAGTTTTCAAATAGGAATTAGTCATATCTTTGCTTCGACAAATGATGCCCCAAATATTGCCATACTAAGATGTTTTAAAGAAATGATGATGCAGCCTTCTGTCCCGGATTCTGTGTATTACCTTGGAAATAGTAGGTAGAGTTTCTGTGCTACATTTTTAAAGACCAGCTTCCATTTTAGACAATTAAAAGGAAATGTAAATACTTCTAGGGTTAAGGAATCAAGCACTGGAGGCCACTGCAGCAAAAATGCAAACTAAATTTTCAAGGTGGTTTTCTTCCTATATTAAATTTTAAAACAATAATAATGAAAGAACCACTATACACACCTTTCACAACTGTAGCTCAATTAATCAGGTTTCATACCACGCGCAAGCTCCACTTAACCACCACTCTTCTGTTCCCAAAGACACTTCTTTCTTATTGGAACATGCCCTCTCTAAAAATGGACAGGCATAAATAAAAATCAATCTGTCTCTAAAAACACCAACCCTTCTATTTCCTTCAGCATCCAGCTAGTCAAAATTTTCATGGGATAAGAAGCATAACCACAGTTTAAGAGGTTTTGTGTTACATTCAACCCTTCCACTCTGCCCTCCCCCCAACCAACCCTCACCATCTGTTGTTCTGAATAGTTGTTAATTAGCAGGATAAAAATAGTATATAAATTAATTACACAAGTGACCAGATCACTCAAGAAATCCTTAAAGAAAAAGAGAAATAAATTATTCTACTATTATTTTATTTATTCCTCAGTTCATAACAATTAAGCCTTATCTGTCATCTGTAGCAAGTTACCCTTCATAATACCTGCCATTTATAAATATCTCCTTTTTAACTCTCTTTTCCACAAATGAATTCTATGAGTTACTTTATGACTCATATATATGCTACTTCTATAACCAGTCCTGTTGTACCCTCTTCTCTGAAAATCTTAAAACCCAGGTATTTAAAAATCATCTTAACCAATATTTTCATCACTGGTTTATACTAAACAACACAATTGTAAGGATTCAATTGTGGTTTTATAGTATTTTAAAATTTGCAAAGACATTCTATGTGCACAATCAAATTTAGTGGTTAGATAACTCCAGAGAAAGACAAGTTCAAGGAGAAGGATAATTTGCCCAATGTAATGAATGGTCTATGGGCGTCACACAGATCAGAATTCTCATCCTGGCTCCACCCTTAACTAGCTGTGGGACCTTAACCAATTAATCTCTCTAAACTTTAAATCTATAAAGTGAGTGTACCACATAGAGAACGAATGAGGAACAAATGAGCTAATATATGTAAAGTTCTTAGCACAATCTCTGATATATGAGAACCACTCAAGATGTTAGGATGCTAGTCATAGTCACAGCTGCCATGTATACTTGTGCAGGAGAGCAAGTGAGGACTGAAATCTTGCCTATTCCCCTTGCCAAGCTGTATGCTTTGACACTGGCCTGCAGGACGAAGGGAGGCGCTTATCTAATTTTCTCAAAGCTACTGTCTAGTTGCCAAGCCATAAGCCAGCAGGGCCGTGTCCATCAAAGTCAGTCCCTTTTCCAAATCACACAAAGACACCACCTGGTCACAATCGATAATGGTGACTTTCACCTAGTCACTACCACCAACCACAGGAAATAATAGGTAGATGTAGACTTCCAAAATCTAGACTTCTGACTTTAAATCCAGTTGTTTTTCTACAATACTCCCTTGCCTCTGTATAATCTCAAATGAAGGATGCCTATGAAAGTGCTTCATGTGGAACAAAAATGTGACATAACTGTCAGCTGCTGTTTAAATTTTCCATTATTAATCAGGTAACCTTCTTATCATGTATGACTCAAAAGGATATGGTATGTGTTCAGGAAAAATTGTCGTTGCAAAACAAGGTGGAACTAAGAACCGTTTCTGTCAGCAGCAAGCTCAGAGACCAGAGCATTATTAGCTACACTAATGAAGCAGGTGTGTCAGCAAAGCTCTGTTGAAAAAAGAGGCTTGAGTGACACAGAGGACAGTTGGTCTGGGTGTGAAGAACCTGCTGTTACCACTGTGGTATCATGTGGCAGGAGCAACTCTTCTCTCTGGCAGCAGACATAGATCTTGTTCTAGCACTTGTCCATTCGTGGTTTCTCAGCAGAGACAGAGATACCACAGAACAAAATTTTCATTTACTCCACCCAAAAACACCTTTAAAGTATACCAAATTGTAAGTTTAATTAAAACCTTACTTTAATTAAACTCACAAAGTTCAATTAAACATTTTTAAAATTGTGCCTCCAAAGTCTGATCCCAGGGGCGTCTTGTAGTTTGTGGTTATGCTGGACCTGGGAGTATTTATTGGTAGAAGAATCCTTCCTCCTTAAAGGTCTTAACTTAAAAACTGAAGAGACTGAAAAGCTCTAATCCCGTACCATCCCAGACAGTAGCCAACTACAGGTGGCTATCTAGCACTTGAAATGGCTTGTATAAATTGAGATGTGCTGAAAATGTAAAATACACCAGATATATGAAAAATAGTAGCCCTCAAATATATATATATAATTTTTACACTGGTTACATGTTGAAATGGTAATATTTTGGATATACTGGCCTAAATATAACATTGTTAAAATTAATTTCACCTGTATCTTTTTCTTTCTTAGTGTAGCTTTGAGAAAATTTAAAATTACATGTGGGACTTGCATTATTTTTCTTTTTATCAGCACTGCTCTGGACAATGTATCAAGTTTATTTTACGCATCTCTTCAGTTTTAAAATCAAAACCATTGCTAAGTGTCACAAGAATGCTTTGAGGATATGTGAATTATGCTATAATTTTAAAATGCTAGTCGCTGTACTGGAACAAAATGTTCCTGAAGTTCTCCAAACAATGTATAATGCTAGGAAAATATTCTCTCACTTGTCATTACTTAACTTTCAGATGAAAGCAAATGAGATTTTAAGATAATACATTTTAGATTAAATAATTTTACTATTTTGTAAATTGAAGGGGGGAACGACAATTGATACTTATAATGTCACAAAAAATAAATTTTCCACAGCTTATCATCTATTTCAACAATATTTTAGAAACAGACTTCTCAGTTAAAAATTTCTATTTTGATTGATTTCTATTGAACTTACTTGTTTTTAATTTATCAGCCATGAGACAATAGTAATTTTAAAGTGTCAGGTTAGATTGTAGAAGCAATAGAGCACCGAAATAAGTAGCTTTACATTGTATACAGCACCATCTATTGGAGAAATTTATTAACAATCTTGAAAAATTCTGGAGGAAAAAGTAAAAACAAATCAGGATTGCGCTTGAGGTACAAAAAAAAAGCAAACCAAGAATATTAATCCGTAACATAATACTCACTTGTTTTCACATCCTTCCCTCACTTCTCTTCTTCAAGGAAGCCTTCCCTAAACCACAAACTAAGTTAGATCCACCTGGAAAAGAAGTCTACAACACCTGGCCTTTCTTCTTCTGTAACAAGCAGCTTCGAACTTTGCCATCTTTCTCGGTGGACCAGAAGTCCATGAGGGCAGAGACTGACTCTGCCACGTTGACAACCAGTATACTCAGTACAAATAACAGACTTTGGCACAGTGTTGTCACTTCATCATAATTTGTCGAATGCCTGGAGAAATGAGTGATGTGTATGCAGGCGTATGCCCCCACTTTTGGTGATATATTTCCTCAGTAATTCAGAGACCCAGACCTAAGAGAGAAAACAACTTTCTAAAGGAACCACATGGGGAAAGGAGGTCTAGGGAACAGAGGCAGGGCACATAATGATTAAAAGTTAGCTTTCTAACAATAACTCTAAGATAGGATTATCAAAAATTGTTTGGATTGCTAAAACTGAAGGGAAAAACAAACAGGTATATCATCGTTTCCAGATATTCTGCATCATTAACACTTAAAGCATTGTGCAAATCTGAATGACAAGGTGCCTACCTTGGGTAAAGATATAAAATAACGCTGATCCAGACAGACATAAAGGAGATGCCAGAAATGAATAAGAATATGACTTAAATTACTAAAATTATAGAGGTGAATGAGACCTCTCTTTACTACGCTTGCAACTTTCTGTGAATCTATAATTATTTTAAAAGTTGAAAAAAATTGAAAACTTTCATATTATGTTTACATTGAGGGAGAAGGGTCGTTATTTTATTTGAGGGTTTTTTTTTTCCTGTAACATCTTGGATGGGCTTGTTACAAAAGTTGCATATTCATATAGAGCTGAATTTTAATTCTAAAGGAGTGAAGTCTATAATTTTCTGAAATATTTTGGCAGATATTTTACAAGTACTCCTTTATATATTCTACAGCTAGAGTTAAATATTATGTATTTGTCTCGTGTTTCCTTCATTTCCCCCCAATTTATCTGATATTTAATTTTCTATATCTGGTGAATTTTTCCTTTAAAATGGAAAGAAATTAAAATGATAGCAATTCAGATTTATATACTGTAGAGAAACAAAACAGAGATAGTGTGACAGTTAAAAAAAAACCAGCCTTAGAATTGCCACAGACTGGCTCTCTGCCTCTCCTCTACTCCAAAGCTGTGAGACCTTGGAAAGAATATGGAACCTAAGTTATCATGTGACTAGAACTGTGCTGGTGGTTTTCTATCACTTATTTGTTACATCCACCCAGAGGAAACTCTCCTTATCCTGATCTTTAGACAAGGAATGTAGGACTCAGAGTTGCAGAACTTGTTCAAGGTCTAAGCTCACTGGTTGGGAAGCTGGATTTGAACCTGAGGCACCCGCCTCTAGTGGCTTTCCACAGACCCATGCTAGCTAGCGTGCTCTTTCAAATTATCACATCCTAAGGCTCCCTTTTTTATCCCACCCCTCAATAGCAAATACTCCTTTTGTGGAGAAATAAGCTGAGCAGAACATTCACCTGACTGGAAATTAAACCCTAAATATACAAATCATCCTTTGTGAAACCTTGTGGTTGTAGTCTTCTACAGACTATTAAAACACAGACCTGACCAGGTCACAAATAGCTTTCAGAAAACAAATTTAATGTAGGAAAGAGAGTCATGGGCCCATTGGTCCAAGTTACCGAGACATTTGATCATGTGCACGTAAGAGTGAGTCATGTAAGAGATCCAGATGATCATCTGAAAGCTTTAAGAGTGACTCATTTAGTGGGAACATGATTTCAGTTGTGTTATTTATGCTTCATTGTATTATGAGCTCCATAACCATTCATGTTTGCAAAGCATTTTATGGTCTTTATTACTCCGTTGGAAAATCTGTTACAGAGAATGCTGTGCCACCTTTTATAAATAAAGAAACTAATTGAGTTACAAGGTACTTACAAAAATTATCATTAATCAGTGAGGCAAAAAGCTGTAGAACATTAGCTTCTGCTTCTTGTATAGCATAAAGTACCACTATAATCAGGGCTCTCTGCTCAGAGTGGGCCAATAAGAAGTCATATTACCTTTTGGACCAGGGTATTTGCAAATCTATCTATTACTCGCCCATTTATCAATCACCACCTATGTGCCAGGTAGTCTGTAAGTCCATGTATGTTTGACTTCATCCCTTCTTCCCTACCTTGTTCCTAGACCTAAATTTTAATCTCAGCTCTAAAACAGACCAGTGAAATCAATTTGGGCAAGTCATTCAACCTCCTCTGAACTTCAGACACCTACTTTACCGTAATGCTGTGTGAGCCAAATGGTAATTGAGCTGCCACAGAGTAGACATGCAGTAAGTGTAAATTTTAACCTTCCTTCTGGCCAAAACTACCTATTTCAGAATGCACCTCTCTCTTTCCCTTTAATCTTTTTTTAGTGAAAACTTTACTAGTAACAGATTAAAAAGAGAGGAGAGAGGGATTCCAGGGACCTTTCATATTCTTTGTCATTATGAATCATCATGAAAGATAGAGCTCTTAATTCTTATGCCCTTTTCTCTAATTCTGTAGCCGTAGATATCTTTTTAAAAAAACAAAACCATATAAAAGTAATAAATATTTCTTATTGCCATATGAACTCCTCTTCTCATATCAAACAACCCTTGAGTGATTTCTCATAACATCTGGTTGTCATGTTTTCAATACTTTAGGTTCTGATTTTGTAAGGGCTGGCACATGGTGAGAGTGTACTGTGGCCTGACTACCCAAATATGTCAAGCCATAAAGTCACCTGAATTGAATGTGAAAAGCAGATTTTCAGCATCTACACCTGGCCTACCAATCCAGAATCTCCACAAGAGAAGTTTAGGAATCTGTGCTTTTAATATGTAGCACTGGTGTCCTTATGATCTGGCCAGTTTGGGGCACACTGCACTAGGGGCTAGATTCTCTGGGTACGAATGTGATATAGGCATCACATTTCTGCTACAGATTATTTTGTTGGGTTTATCTCTATATGTAAAGGGCTCTTGGTAATATATTCCAGCTTCCCGGCCTAAGTAATAGAACATTTTAAAATCTGAATACATATATTCAGTCCTGGAAAGAATATTGGCATTGTTCATTTTCATTACTTATTTGCCTAGAAATCTGACTTTTCTGATAACGGTAGTCTCCCCTTCTCCATGGTTTCGCTTTCCATGCTTTCAGCTACCTGCGGTCATCTTCAATCCGAAAATATTAAATAGGAAATTCCAGAAATAATTCTTAAGTTTTAAATTGCATGCCATTCTGAGTAGCGTGAGGAAATCTCACGCTGTCCCACCCAGAACATGAATCATCCCTTTGTCTATTGTGTCCACGCTGTATTTGCTGTCTGTCACTTTTCACTTAGTAGCAGTCTTGGTTATCAGAGAGAGACCACAGTCATATAACTTTTATTACAGCATATTGTTCATTGTTCTAGTTAATTATTACGTATTGTTGTTAATCTCTTATTGTGCCTAATTTATAAATTAAACTTTATCATTGTTATGTGTATATAAGAAAAAACATAAAGCTTCTCTTTACAAACCAGTATTTAAATAACTTCTTAAATAATTGTTACATTTATATTGAAGTATTTTAAGTACACATATCAACAGAACATAACGTGGTTAAGGGAATATATCTTTTCTCCATTTCATCTTGGGAATCTAAGTAATTCAAGAAGGCAGTGAACGTGTGTATGATTCTGCTCAAAGAATGGTGTAGAGGGCTCTAATGCCTAAAATTCCCATACTGCTTGTTCCTTTGGGTCAAGACTTATATTTAAAATACCTATTAAAATACATAGTGAAGGTCGATAAGCAGGCATGTTTTAATAGTGACAGAGGGATTGCTAAAAGCTTTAAAATAAAGTGGGTACAACCCAGGGCATCCCTGAACCATTGGCAAATCCTAAAAGATGTCAGAAGTCGAGTGTGGAGTTAGAAACCTGATCTTCTCCATTTACCCCCCATCTGCTGCATCTGAGATGTACACACTCACTTGATATTTGAGTTTAATGGCTTTAATGCTTTATCAAAGGTCATGTAGTATAACTGGGGCCAGGCCGCCTCTGCTACAGAAAGTACCAGTTCTTCCCAATCCTTTGCCATTACAGTTTCCAGGGGTGATACAGCTGTCTCTGCTTTAACCCCTCATAAAAGTATGTGCACACACCAATAACACTCACACACAAACAGATAAGAAGTACCTGTTTTTACCACAGGTCCCCCCAAAAGATGCCTCACTCTCTCTAGGAGGTCCAGATTGATCTTGAGTAAAGTGCATAGACAGGATACAGAGCTTTCTACGTGTTTAAGTAGAGTATCTGTCTTGTTTGAAGGAGGTAATTTCACGGCAGAGTCTTCTTAAACTACTTGCACTATGTGGAGTCCTAAGCCATTTCTAATGGAGTTTATAATCATGTTTGAGGCAGAAAGTAAAAAATCTCTGCTTAACTGACGATGATGTGCTGCACAGCAGCTTAAACAAATTACCAGAACTTTCCCCGTTGCAGCATGAGTTATGAACTCTGAGAATTTAGACTTTTTAAAATAAACCATATCATGGAAGGGGATATATATCTGCTCTGTATGGAAATCTTTTATTTTCTGTCAATTTCTGAATAGGTGAAAATGTCCTCAAAATATTTTTTTGAATAAAACTGTTTCCATTTTTCCATACTAACCTTTTTTAATTCTTTAGTTTTCTTTTTTGTTGTTGTTGTTGTTGTTTCACCAAGGATTCAGTATTTAGGTTTGGACAAAACAGAGGGTAATGAAATGGTTAATAAACAAAAAGGACCAAAATTCCAGTTCCATTTTTGATCAGGGTTGAACCCTGTTTCTCTCCTAGTTGACAATTAATTTGGTGCTCCCATCTCAGAGTATGGTGGGTAATCTTTAAGTGGGAAGATGTCACTGATCCAGTTACCTAACCATCATCTTACCAATCTACATATTTCTATCGGGAATAAGGCAGGATCTCAGCCCTGTGTCTCTAATAAAGGAAGCAGACGTGTTCATAGATCACAGGACATGTGCTGTATGTATCAGAGGTATGAAGAGCGTACGTGAGTAGCAAACAACAAAAACAAAACCAACAGCCCTCCCTGAAGTTGGGGCATATTCCGTTTATTTTGTAACAAGCGAAACCACCCCAGGAAAACCCAAAGGTAGTACTGTCTTGTTCCCCTCAGTCTTCTCACCTACTCCTCCGTTTTCTATCCTGCTGAAGTAACCAGGGCTAAGGGCCTAGAGTTTTTCTCTTACAGATTTTCCTTATAAAAATATACAAATGTGTAGCTTACATTTTCCCCCTTAAAAGGTTCATATTATGCGTATCGCTTCATGTCTTGCTTCTGTCCTCACTTTATACACTTTACACAGTAGTCAGTCACTACCTGCCCGACTCCCTGCTTCCCTCCGATACCTCCTCTGTTACCTCCTCAGAGAGGTATTTCCTGATCATCCATTTAAATAATAACCTCTCCTCCTCATTTCCCCTCCTTGGTCACATTCTATTTCCTCTCCTCTGTTTTTTACTTATTTGTTTAATGGTGTGTCCCCCCACCATTAGAAGGTAATCTCCATGTAAGCAATGTCTTTAGTTTGCTCTCTACTATATCTGCAGTGATTTGACCAGTGCTTGCACGTAGTGGGTCCTTAGTAAATACATGGAAAATGAATGACTCGGAATCATCCTATTGCCTAGCTGCAGGAGTGTCTAGAGTGTGAGTGAACCATGACTTTTAATCTAACCATTCCCTTATTGATGGGCATGCAGGCTCCTTCAAGTTTTAGTCATTACAAGCAATGATGCTTAGCATGTGCTTGTAAGAAAGATGTCAGAAAATGGAATTGCTGGATGAAGTGATAGAAACATTTTCGTTTTGAATAGATGATGCCCAATTGCATTGTCAAAAGATTGTTGTCATTCACACCTCACCTGCAATGAATGAAAACTCCCGAAATTTTCTCTGGACAAGATGTTATCAGTCTTTAATCTTACCAAGAAATGGGTATAGAAAGAGATGGCATCTTGTTTTAATTGGAATTTCCCTGTAAATTATCAGGTTTGAACATTTTAATATATGTTCATTGACCGTTTTTCAGCTTCTGTGAATTACCTGTTTGTAACATTTTGCCATTTTCTCTTGCGTTTCTCATCTTATCAACTTGTAACTGCCATTAGTATTGAGCATATTAATCCTTTATTTGTCATGTATGTGTGGCTTATTATCTTTCTCAGTCTACCTTTTGTCTTTCAAATTTACTGTTTTTGTCATAGAAAGCTTTCCACTTTTGTATAGTCAAAACTGCCGTATTAGACTTCTGAGTTTTCCATTTTTAGTAGGAAATTTTCTTCTAACTGAGGTCAGAATAGAGTCTCTTGATTATTTGGGGGAGTAGGGGTATAAAATATTTTAATTTTTTAAAAATCATTAAGTCTCTTGTCCAGATGGAATTTGTGTGTGTGTGTGTGTGTACTGATTTGGCTTTGTTCTTCCAAATAGAGTTTCAATTATGTCAGCACCATCTTTTAAGTAAGCCATCTTTCCCCCATTGATTTGAAGTTTAAATATATGACTTTGATTTAAATATATTCATTTAAAAACATAATACGCATATAAAAGTAGATATGTATGGACTTACATATATACTCTGTGTGTATATGTAATATGTGTGTATGTGTACACATACAGAAATTTGAATCTATTTCATGATTCTCTATTCTTGTCCCCTTGACCTATTTGTCTATTCATATATATAATATACGTATTATATTCTTATATGTCTGTATATATAACTGTTTTATTATGATGCTTGTGGGTAAGTTTTTAAATCTTATAAGATAAATTCTCCCTCACAAATCTACTTTTCTGGAATGCTCTTGGCTAGTCTCAAATAGTATTTCATATGCTTTTTAAAATCATTTATTTTAATTAAACCTACCAAAATGCTGTATAAAATCTGGCTTTTGAAAGAAGATGCATCTGACTGCACTATAGGGGATGGTCTGGAGTAAGGGGAGGTAGTGGTGGAAATGGTAGGAGGCGGTCTCAGTAATCCAGGCAAGCCGTAGTAGGGCCTGAACAAGGGGGTGGCAGGAGAGCAAGCCATTCCAATGCACATAGAGTCAACTGGATGTTGACCTTTAGATGTGAAGTACAAGGTACAGGAGAATGAGTCAAAGCTATTGAACTGGAGGACTGAACAACCTGTAGACCCTTTCCAAGAGTTAGGACTGCAGGGCAAGAAGTATGTTTGAAGGTAGACAGAAGGGAAGAAGATGTATCTATATGTAGAAAGGCTGAGTTGACATAGAAGGGCCATTGGTGGGAGACAGAAATTGGTGATGGTGTTACTAAATCACTTGGGTAATTAAAAAAAAAATTAAAGAGGTTTTTAAATTAAGTTTAAGAGCCTTTCAGACATATGTTTCACTTTCTTGTGGGGGCCCTACTTTTTTCTGACTCATTCCTAGTTTTGGCAGCTTGAGGGAAGATTATTGTAGATAATCACAAGATGAAGTATTCCTTCTTAAAGAGTAGAAGCTTGTCCATATATGGTAAAATGTCAGTTTTTGAAGACGTTTCTCTTCAGTAGAAATATTTTTCTACAAATACTGATGTAAATACCTTTATAATATTTTTGCAAAGCTTGATATTATTTTAAGGTCACTATAGTTTTCTATTTATCATTAAAACTCTCCTTAGACTACGGAATATAAATAATTTTAACTATCAGAATTACATATCAGTTCATCTCAAGGTATTGTGTAAATCATCTTATTCTCACAGCTTTTTCATTCATTTGTCTTTTCAGAACTGGATAGCCCAGAAGAGCTAGGGAAAAAGCGTATCTGCAGGATTATCACTAAGGATTTCCCCCAGTATTTTGCAGTGGTTTCACGGATTAAGCAGGAAAGCAACCAGATTGGTCCTGAGGGTGGAATTCTGAGCAGCACCACTGTGCCCCTCGTCCAGGCTTCTTTCCCAGAGGGTGCTTTAACCAAAAGAATTCGAGTGGGCCTCCAGGTAATGTTCACAAAAGTTGTTTTCCTTAGTACATGGAGAGAGCGTGTAAGCAAGTTTTGCTCTAGAAACAGTTGTCATAATTCATCTTAATGACATTGCTAATCAAAGCATTAGGCCATTTTGGGAATGAGTAAATATTGATTCCCAAATATTTGGGAATCAGTATTTCAAATGGAAAGAATTGCAAGTTAGCTTAATGGCTTATATTTGAAAGGTACATATTTGGGGGGTTTCTGCGTAAAAGCTAGTTTCTGATGAAAGATCTTTTTTTTTTTAACTCTACATTATTGGTCTCAGTATGTATAGCAACAGAAGCACCAAAGAGCAAATATACCATTAAAAGAACAACCCATATTTGATTTGGTTTATAATATGCTACCTCATAAAAAATCAGCAATAGTGAAACTTGCAAGCTTTCAAATTTTGGTTTAAGTAACTTGTCAATGCTGGGTTTTATCCAAACCAGTTGGAATTTGTTTTGGTTTGGAAAGCTGACTGAAAATCTTGGCAAGAATGAATGGTCTTTCATGTATTTACGCAATTCAGTTAGACTGAACCAGCACTTTTTTTTCTTATCAAATAAGAAAAGTAACCTGAAATAACTTAATTTATGTTGTTAATTAATATAGTAATTAATAGTTTTACTGAAAGTTCATGTTCTGCTTCTGAGGCTGGCTTCTCATGCCCGAGCAGTTGGATTTTTAAGAGCCGAGCACTCCTAGTCCTGGAAATGCCTTCTGTAAACACTTGGAGCTAAAGCTCCCTTACATTTCAGTGGTATGAAGTTCCCTCCAACTGTCTCCCATATTGAATATTTTACCAAATAGCAAAGAGACCAAAGGAAGAAGTTAGGCTTGATAGGCCAGAACTGAAATCCTTTCAAATCCTTTTTGGTTCCTCTGAAAACCTCAATTTTTACATGAAGACAGGTTGCCTTTTTAATGTTTTACTGAATATCTTGCATAGGTTTAAAATATATTGGACTCAGCATTTGTTGTCTTTTATGTTGGATTAGACTGAGAGGCTCCTCTGCTGTGAGATTCGATTCCCTCTTTCACACTTCTGTGGTCTATTGGGGAAAATACTCAGGCCAATTGATTCCTGCTACAGTGACAGGTTGTTTGGGGATTTGTTTATTTGTTTTTTTATGCCTTCCTGAAATGGTGAGAAAAGATGAAGAGGAAAGACATTTTATTGGTCGTATTTTTTGTTTTTTTCCTCTTCATGTAAAGAGTCAACTTTCAAAAAAGGCAACTGCGTTAAGAGAAAAATGCCCACTTTCCTTTCTCTTCTCTAGGCTCAGCCTGTTCCAGATGAAATTGTGAAAAAGGTCCTTGGAAACAAAGCAACCTTTAGCCCAATTGTCACTGTGGAACCAAGAAGAAGGAAATTCCATAAACCTATCACAATGACCATTCCAGTGCCCCCACCCTCAGGAGAAGGTGTATCCAACGGATACAAAGGGGATACAACACCCAATCTGCGCCTTCTCTGTAGCATTACAGGTGTGGTTAAGTTGTTGCTGTACTTTCTATTCCGTACAAAGATATAAAGTCTTTGAAACTTCCATGCCAACATTCTGCATAAAAGAGCAGTTTTTTTTTTTTTTTTTTACTTGTCCGTCACTTCATTTCTGTTCTCCCTGTAATCATTTCTTTAAGGTGTTGATATCATGGCTCATTTAAAATTCAGTAATATCATTTTCCTGCTATTAAGTTTAATACTAATAATGGCATCTTTTAAAGTTATTGAGGTATTATTGAATCTGCTGGAGCATTTAGGTAATCTCTCATTGACCTAGACAGAGGTGACAGACCCAGCAACACCCTTTAGACTATAGGAAATTGGGTGGACTTTGCGGGGAACAGAGCTCCCACACAGCACCGAAGTAAGGGAGAGCAGAAGCAGAGTTCATGCTTCCTCTCACCTACTCCCTTAATGAGTGTAATCTAATAGACTAAATATTCAAGGTTTAGGAGAATACATTTTGTGATGAGCACCTGGAGTCCAGGTTGAGTTTTTTGGGGTTTTTTTGTTTTATTTTGTTTTTAAGAGTAATTTTAATGACCGATTTCCCCTTTTGCCCTGGAACATTGATTCAGGCAGTACGAATAAACTACTTTCTAACTTTCTTGATAGTTTTTGCCGTTTTAAAACTTAAAAAATAAAAGAATTATATTGTCTATCTGAGATGACAAATCTTTACACTTATAAAATGCACTCATAAACTATGGTTACTCCAATTGTAAGCCATTCATTAGTACCCAGAGAAACAGAAAAGTAAATTTTTAAGAAATCTAATAATATCTTAGAAGGAGATCACTATAAGCCTTTAAAAGTATAAAAGGAGAATAGAGAGGAAAGCCACCTTTAGTACATGTCATTAATCGAAAGTGTCAAAGTTTTGCAAGTTACTGGCTATGTGAGAACAGGATGACGATGCAAATGTTACAGGGAGCATCTCCCATAATAAAGTTGACATATCTGCTGTTGTTCTCTCAGGAGGCACCTCACCTGCTCAGTGGGAAGACATCACAGGAACTACTCCTTTGACATTTATAAAGGACTGTGTCTCTTTTACAACCAATGTTTCAGCCAGGTATGGAAATAAAGGATTCAAAAAGCACTAAGGAATTAGTTTTATTACCTTTTGGAAAGTAAAGACAGTTGTGTTCAATACCAAAATGGTATTTTTTTTTACAATTTTGATGGTAAAGTTGGATCTAACTCAGAAATTTAAAATTCACTGACTTTTAAATTTTAAATCCAATTCTCACAAAAAGCTAAACTTTATTCCTCCAGTAGAAGTCCTTAGCAACTGTTATTCATAAATACTGATAGGATTTTTCTCCCATAAAATTACTACTCCTTTCAATGGTAAAGTAATAGATTAAAAACTCATAAGCAAGAGTAGAAAGGAAGGCTTATTATCATGAGTATGTGTAAGAGATTAATAAGAAAGAAAGGGAAAAAAATTCTTAGCATTTTTTTAGCAAAATTACAACAAATAATAAATGTAGAGTTTTCTGTGTTTGATAAACAGAGTAAACATCCTTGTTTGTTTAGATGAACAAGTTAATGTTTTGGTTTAGTTCCCTTTATACTCTAATTTTGCTAATGGTGATTTTATTTAGAGATTTAACATTTAAATCACTTCATTTTCATACTTTTGTTTTGGTTTGATTTTGTTTTTATCAGATTTTGGCTTGCAGACTGCCATCAAGTTTTAGAAACTGTGGGGTTAGCCACGCAACTGTACAGAGAATTAATATGTGTTCCATATATGGCCAAGTTTGTTGTTTTTGCCAAAATGAATGATCCTGTAGAGTCCTCCCTGCGATGTTTCTGCATGACAGATGACAAAGTGGACAAAACTTTAGAGCAGCAAGAGAATTTTGAGGAAGTTGCAAGAAGCAAAGATATTGAGGTACCTCGTTCAGAACAAGTTCATTCAATTCTATTCCCCAGATGCAGGGTTTTATTTTGAGACCATAATTACACTCACTATAAATGTCAAGTACATTATTAATTTTAGTTTTTGTTTAAAAATTTTGATATAGATTCATTCCTAAATTATTTTAAGTGTTTTTGAGGTGATCTTAGTTGGTTAAAATGTAGTACTAATGAATCGAAGTCATGGTCTCCATTTTCCAAAAGCTACTTGAGTTATCTTATTTTCATGGTCACTGTCTATACACATCACCATGATTTTCCTTTTTCAAATGCAGCCATCAGGTAAGAGTCAAAAAAAAACGAACAGACAAACAAACCTTTTGAAGTCTATCTGAATAAACCTTCCTCAAACATGTTTGAAGTTGCTAGAATAGAAATATATAATTATGTCTTGTATATGTCCATGATATAGTTTCCAATCACAGTTACTGAATTGTGAGCCAATGGAGTTATTTTTATGGCATATGGAACCATAAAAATAATTTCCTAATACGGAGATAAATGTGACATAGAAACATGTCATTATTTCAGTGTTATGTGACTTCAAATCTCAAAATTTTTTCAATTAAAATTAACATTAAATTATGTATTTTTTTCTCTAAAAGGTTCTAGAAGGAAAACCTATTTATGTTGATTGTTATGGAAATCTGGCCCCACTTACCAAAGGAGGACAGCAACTTGTTTTTAACTTTTATGCTTTCAAAGAAAATAGACTGCCATTTTCCATCAAGGTAAATCATCTTCAACAGAGACTCCGTGAATTTTTTTTTAAATGCTCTTAGAGAATTAAAAGAAAAGATTCTAATGATTTATTCAGTTTGAAATATCTCACCAAACTCAAATTCATAAGAACAAGGTCAGATTTTGTCCTAGTTCTATCTGAGTGTACTTTCCAGCTAGGAAAGCTTTATAATTTGTTAAAAGAGTCTTTACCTTTTAGACAGCTAATCATTTATGTTTAAGCAAATGTTTATAAGACCAAACAATCTAGAATAATTACATGCATCATATCTGGTTAACGCTCAGTAATCATATAATGGATGAAACTGAAATTCAGTATTCAGGTTTCATTTTCATTTCTGATGGAGCCCAGGGACATTCTGGAGAGACCATCTTCCCTCTCAGAGAACAGAAGGACATAGGACAGTTGTTTTATTGTCATTATTACTTGCTGCTATTATTGTTGCTAAAACTGAGGCTTTGAAAAAACGAAATTATTAGACAGGAAGAAAATGCACATTACTCAGACTGTACATGGATTGTCGGGATAAGAGAAGCAGACACAACAGTCCTGTGTTTAGACTAGGAATTGGACATTCTAAATCTTGCTGAGTTTAAATGTGACCACCTTTGTTGACATGTAATTGTTATCATCATCTTTTCCCCTTTTCCTGCCTCTTAAAGGGCTCCATAAAACAAACATGCTTAACTCTTGTACAGACAGGAATCCTCAGAAAAGTCTTTCCATAACTGTCAACTACATAAATTCTTCTAGATTAGAGACACCAGCCAAGAGCCCTGTGGTCGTCTGTCGTTTCTGAAAGAACCAAAGACAACAAAAGGACTGCCTCAAACAGCTGTTTGCAACTTAAATATCACTCTACCAGCACATAAAAAGGTATCTTTTAATACTGGTTTATTTTAACTTTCTTTCCCTGGTCTTGAAGAAGTGGGCCCTTGGTATGCAATTAAGGAATGCTTTGTAACATGATTAAAGCTCTTGAAACTCAAGTTTTATTAGTCTTTTTGTGTAGATTGACTAAGTCTTGTTACTGTGGTGTCTAATTTTTATGGTTTGTATGATGGAGTCCTCTGTTTATTGCTTCTGCTTCTGCTGGTAGTGCATAGATTTTTATGCTTTCAAATAACATCACATTAATTTGCCATGGATGTACGGCTCTTGATATTTTTCGTTGGCTTCTTTTGATTTGCTTTGCCTTCTAAATCAGCTTGCATTTTGTGCTCCCTACTGAGTCCTTTTCATATCCTGATATTCTTTTCCCTGCTGTCCATTATAATATTCCTTGTCTCTGCAATGCATCTTGGAACCAAAAGGAGACAGAGTCAGATCAAGATGATGAGGTAATATGAATACTTCTGCTTTTACTCTTATCAGAGATAGAATAGAAATTAAATCTGTGTAAAAGAAATTGCAGAGGGCTGAAGTGTGGGAAATGTATTACATTTTTGCAGATCCTAAATTAAATGAGGTAGAGGGCAAATATTTTTGTTAAAGAATTGTCACTCTTCCTCCGCATATACATGAGTACCTCAGTACATTCAGTAAAATCATAATCCAGCTAATGATTTAAAAAGATGAACTAAAAATCTTTAAACATTTTTAAATGTGATAATTGGCATATATAAATAAATATACATTTGTGCATAGTTTCACTTAGTATCAATTATGTTACAACTTTTAAATCAAGATCATGAGTAATATATGAAATTTTATTATACAAATCAACTTATGTTTTATGTAATGTAAATAAATACGTGCTCCATGGCTATTGATAAACACTTTATATTTAGAGAAATATATCTTGGCCAATTTTTACAGGTATAGTTCAATTATGCTTTGATTGGATTTTTCCTTATAAGTTATCTCCTAACATTTCTTCAAGTTAGATGATAATTGGATTTTTAACTCACATCTCAATAATAATAAATAGAATTAGCAGGCTTAAGACTCAGAAACATTATTCCTAATAAAGCCATTAACCTGTTTTGAATCTCCTCATCTATTCTTTAAGCCTATTAACATACAGAAACAACAGCAGTAATCAGAATAATAAACTTTGTGTGCCTTTTTCCCTGGAATGTACTCACATAGAGTGAGTGTACATTGTGATATATGTGCTTTCAATATGAGTGAATTCGGGAAAATTTACTGCTCAGCATCAGAAGTCTCTGTAATGCTCGTCTTTTATTTGTAGTTCCCTGTAGTCTGCTGTGTTGGTGCTCATATATTTGATAAATGATGGTTATTTGTTTGAGACATTGAGGTGGGGTTGTAGAATCACATTTTCACAAGGAAAATCAAATCCATAAGAAGAAAAATAAGGATAAACAAGATATCAACATAACATTCTACAAAACGTTTCTAAACTGTGAAAATCACAGGGAAGTTGGACATGGTCCTTGTTTTTCTTTTTCAGACCGAGAAAGCAGATAGACGACAGAGCTTTGCATCTTTAGCTTTACGTAAGCGCTACAGCTACTTGACTGAGCCTGGAATGAGTGAGTTTTCTAACACATTTACTAATTTATGTGTATTTTTACAAGAAGAGGCATTTTTTTCTATACAATCTGAATTTGGGGGTCATTTGAAAACCGGTGACAAAAGAAAAATTGCCTGCAAGAAAACTTTATCATGAAATCTAATATATTGTGCATACTTGAAGATTTGAGGCCCAAACACCCCTAGATCATGGCTTCGAAACAGTTTTTTTTTTTAAGCCATTAACTATTTTTTTATTTAGAAATATCTATTGCTTGTCTTTAAAGACCTTGATTTCACTTTGTTAATTATGCTAGGAGATAATGTAAGATATTGCTTTAAATCTGTGCTCAAAAGAGAAAATATTTACTTTTATATATGTAGGATGGTAGAAAGGATGATAAAGTAAGTTCAATGTCACCTCATTTTCCTTCATGTAGGTAGGTCATTATATCTTAGTCCTGAATCTTTTTCTTCCCATTTTGAAAGAATTGCATCTTCCTACCTTCTTGAGGTAGCATTTGTTTACTGATTCATTTCCTCCTTTCCCTTCTCTCTCCCTCCCTCTGCCCACTCCCCCTGCCCTTTGTTAAATATCAGTTCTAAGGCTGGTCTTCACTAGACTGGTTAAACTCTTTCTTATATCAGTGATTGTTTTGGTTCATTGTTAACTGGCTTGCAAGTACCAAGCTATAGATTCATTCAGTTTATCCATTCATATTATCTCTCTTTCTGCCCCTCCTTCCTCTCTCTCCATCCCTCATTCTTATGAGTATCACGTCTCACCTCTGGGGATCACTGCAACCCTCAAGATAACCCCTCCACCAATGGGGAACTAAGAGTATGAGAGCAGCACTGTGTTTGACTTAGCAGTGCCACTTTAACCATCAGAGAAATATTTATACAAAAGATGATTTTCAAATTAGTGAATCACTTCTAGCTATTTCCCATTACTCACAGTGACTTGAGTTTAGGGCTTATTGAAAATTTGTCAAAGAGCCACAACTTTGGTTTTTCCCACCTCTTCTGAATTCTGGTTTCTGTGGGCCAACACAAGATCTAAAGTGTGCAGACGGAAATTACTACTTAGCTCCAGTGGTCTTAGCAGAATCTGGAGTCTGGCTCCTTGACTACGAGGGACCTTTTATATTCAGACACAAAACGGGGAGCATAAGAGAAATGAAGCTGTATTATACTCATGAATGTTGTTGCAGATGTCAGTTTTTCCCTCTAGCATATGATTTTCCCAAAATCATAAAGGCTGAAATTAACTCCCATTTAAACTATAAAGCAGGGAAGGTATGCGTGTGTGTAACTAGGTGGTTTTTCAATACAAGTAAATTTCCTAGTTAGAAGTTTTCCTTGGAATACTTCTAACAAAGCCCTCACTGGGTAGCTGGCTGAGACTCTCAGGCAATATTCTTAAGCTTTGGACAGGGTCAATGGACCAGCTACTTTAGGCCAGAGGTACTCTGGGCAGGTGGACTCCCATCCGATTCTGGCCTCTAAGGACTTGTTTGGGGGAAATGTGAGTTATTAGGTCAGATGTGTGCTAAGTCAGTTGAATTTTCCCACTTATGAAAAGTGTTGCTACTTTTAGAGTAATATCAATTAAGGTATATGTAGCTCGTCTTCCTTGACTTTTGATAGAAGAAAGAGGGTACTTTTCTCTGCTTTATGAAAGAGAGCATAAGGATGGTAAACAGAGGAATGGAAAGGACTAAGAGGAGCTAAAAGAAAACTAAGAAAATGGTCATGGCCCCTGAATTGGTGTCAGAATTATGAGTGAATGCAACTTTTACCTTACCACCCTGTCCTTTCCAACCCACCCCCCTACCAAAAAAAAAAAAAAATTATGGTGTAATTTAGTGCCTGATATCCAGAAATTCCCTTTGGTATAAAGAGTATCACAAAATGTGTCATTAAAGCATAAAATGTGTAACTGATCAGTGAGTTGGATGCTTGGTGCAAAGTATAAAACCATAGACGTAGTGCAGAAGACTTCTTTGCTTGATGGAACTCGGTGGTTACAGGGAAATACTTTGCCTCCTTCTAATAGTTATAAAAATAAATTCTCTCGAAACATTGGACTGAGCCCAAATCACTGAATTGAAGAATCATCAAACCTTCCAATTGCAGTGTCGTGTTTCTAATGGAGTGAAGCAATGTAATATTGAGAATTATGGCTAACAGGGGTAATGAATGGGTGAGATTTTCCTTAGTTCTTCCACTTTTCTTTAGAATAATATGTAAGCCCAGAAAAAAGATATGTTCTGAATGTTTGAATTTAAATGTACACTAGGAATGAAAATCTTCACTCTTGTGGGAGTAGCTGCTAATCCAAGGACTGGATTGTAGCAGTGGCACGTGCACAGCATGAAGAGGAGCATAAAAGATGAAGCAGATTCTCATTTCCTCTTCGCGTTATTATTCTGAACCAGTGCTTTCTGGGAGCGAGACTGTACTCAACTTTGACATAAACGTTAGCCCTTGGCAGGCATTCCAAATCTCTGTGCCCGGCTTGGTTTGTTCGGTAGAGCTGTAGAAGTAGAGAGGACTAAGTGTGTGTTTGCTGTCCCCCAGCGAGCGTGTTGACATCATTTGTGTGCTTCTTGTCCCATTGCCAGAAGAACGCTGGTAGTAAATCTGTCTTTCCTAGTGGTAGGTCTACCCTCATGGTTCTCCAGTGTTTGGGGTATCCATGAGTCCCATGAATATTCTGGGAAAGTACCAGAATTGGTACCTCTGCCACTGATAAATATATATACAGAAAAGTACTATATCCCACTGTAGATACTTACATATGGGGTGTTAAAAATATGAATATGCTTTTTTAGATTTCTCCCATGATACCTTTTGAGAATTAAAAGTATAATAGATTATGAAAAAATACGAAATAAACTATGTGCTGTTATCCATAATGAAGATAACACCAGACATGGATAGATTTATTTACAGATGTATTTTTAATATGCAGTATTAAATTTATTTTCCTAAAATCTCAAAAGGTACCAAGACTTCACATCTCATGGAAAAAGTGTACTCTTCTTTCTAAATGCTCTTGTGAAAGTATTTTTAAAGTTTATATATCGTGCATACTATGGCATAAAAATTGTATTACTTCATTGGCTTGTTTGCCATGATATTTGCGCATGACAAAAATGTTTTCAGTTGCTTTGCTTGCTTATGGTAACCATGAGCCATATTTTTTATTTTTTTTTCCCCTTCGTGTGTATGTACACATGCATTTTAAAATCATTTCATATTACATTTTCTTTTTTTCTCACCAAAAGGAATATACTGCATGGAAAAGACAAATGCAAACATTCCTTTTCTTTGTTTGTTTGTTTTTTTTTTAATTGACTCAGAAAATTTCTTGCTCTTATTGGCTTTTTATGGGTGTGAAGCATAACCGAATTGTGCATGGAAGATACAGATTTAAAATCCAGTGGCTTCACAGTCTGCACATCAGTTGCCTGTCACTTAACAGTTATTTTGGATTCTGCATGAAATAGGCTTGAGTGGTTTTCTAAAAAAGACTTTTAGATATTTAATGTATAGCCACACACAGTGATATGGTTTTAAGTAGGTGCAATCTGTATCACCAAAAGGTTCGAGGAGAGGGAACATTAGAAATTATTAAATGAGAGCTTTATGGTTGCACAAGACAAGTACCTATACAGGCAAAACAGAACGGCACTGATATTTCAAAAGCAGCACATAAGAAAGTCAATAGGAAGTAAGGGAACAGTTTTCCATTGTGGTTATTTTTCTCATCACTAATTCTTTCCTCATGTTTTCTGTTTTCCATTGTTGGCCTATTTGGTTGCGATGTGCTTTTTCTGTCTTTCACATTGCTCTGTATTTTTATTTATTTTATTTTAACTTTGGATTAGTTATGTCTCTAGAGGTTTTTTTTTTTCTCTTAATTGTTCCTTTTGCCTCTTCCATTCTAAATCATGCAAACAATTGTACTTGCTTTTGTAATATTTCAAAGTTTACTGACCAATTTTTTTCTCTGGTCTCTCTGTTTCTCAACCATTTTTGTTGATTTTTGTGTTTGATTTCATTTTTAAATTTAAGAAACAGTTGAACGGAGTGCAGGAGCAACAAGATCCCTCCCCACCTCTTACTCATACAAGCCATTCTTTTCTACAAGACCATTCCAGTCCTGGACAACAGCTCCGATTACAGTGCCCGGGCCAGCCAAGTCAGGCTTCACTTCCTTATCAAGTTCTTCCTCTAATACGCCTTCAGCTTCTCCACTAAAATCAATTTGGTCTGTTTCGACTCCTTCTCCAATCAAATCCACATTAGGCGCATCAACTACATCTTCAGTTAAATCCGTTAGTGATGTGGCATCTCCTATTAGATCCTTTCGGACAATTTCTTCGCCAATAAAAACAGTGGCGTCACAATCTCCATACAATATCCAAGTTTCCTCTGGTAGCCTGGTTAGAGCTCCCACAGTCACTGAGGCCTCTTCGCCTTTAAAAGGGCTGGCATCCAATTCTGCATTTCCCTCTCGAACCTCTCCAGTGACTACGGCAGGGTCTCTTTTGGAGAGGTCATCAATTACTATGACACCCCCAGCCTCCCCCAAATCAAACATTAATATGTATTCCTCAAGTTTGCCATTTAAGTCAATTATTACATCAGCGGCGCCACTTATATCTTCGCCTTTAAAGTCAGTGGTGTCTCCAGCTAAGTCAGCAGTTGATGTCATTTCATCAGCTAAAGTTACGATGGCCTCTTCTCTCTCATCACCCGTGAAACAGATACCTGGACACGCAGAGGTAGCATTAGTCAATGGATCTATTTCCCCTCTGAAATATCCATCATCTTCAACTTTAATTAATGGATGCAAAGCCACTGCCTCATTACAGGAAAAAATTTCTACAGCTACAAACTCTGTGAGCTCTGTGGTTAATGCAGCCACAGACACAGTTGAGAAAGTGTTTTCTACCACGACAGCAATGCCATTTTCCCCACTCAGGTCATATGTTTCTTCAGCACCATCAGCTTTTCAGTCTCTAAGAACTCCTTCCGCAAGTGCACTCTACACATCCCTTGGGTCGTCAATATCTGCAACTACCTCATCTGTAACTTCATCAATAATAACAGTGCCAGTATACTCTGTAGTCAATGTTTTGCCAGAACCAGCATTAAAGAAACTTCCAGACTCTAATTCACTTACAAAATCAGCAGCAGCCTTGCTGTCACCCATTAAAACATTGACTACGGAGACACGTCCTCAGCCCCAGTTCAGTCGAACTTCATCTCCAGTTAAGTCATCTCTGTTCCTTGCACCCTCTGCCCTTAAGTTGTCTACGCCATCTTCTTTATCTTCCAGTCAGGAGATATTAAAGGACGTGGCCGAAATGAAAGAGGACCTGATGCGAATGACTGCGATACTACAGACAGATGTGCCTGAGGAGAAGCCATTCCAGCCTGAACTCCCAAAAGAAGGGAGGATCGACGATGAAGAACCTTTCAAAATCGTTGAGAAAGTAAAGGAAGACTTAGTGAAAGTCAGTGAAATCCTTAAAAAAGATGTGTGTGTAGATAATAAAAGACCACCCAAATCACCAAAGAGTGACAAAGGACACTCTCCCGAAGACGACTGGATAGAATTTAGTTCAGAAGAAATAAGAGAAGCAAGACAACAAGCTTCTGCAGAGAGCCATTCTCCCTCTCTGCCAGAGAGAGTGCAAGTGAAAGCAAAAGCTGCCTCGGAAAAGGATTATAACTTGACCAAAGTTATTGATTACCTAACAAACGATATTGGGAGTAGTTCATTGACAAACTTAAAGTACAAGTTTGAGGATGCAAAGAAGGATGGTGAAGAGAGACAGAAGAGAATTTTAAAACCAGCAATCGCTTTGCAGGAACACAAACTCAAAATGCCTCCAGCCTCCATGAGGCCTTCCACCTCTGAGAAAGAATTGTGTAAAATGGCTGATTCCTTTTTTGGAACAGATACTATTTTAGAGTCTCCAGATGACTTTTCTCAACATGACCAAGATAAAAGTCCCTTGTCTGACAGTGGCTTTGAAACAAGAAGTGAAAAAACACCTTCAGCCCCTCAAAGCGCTGAAAGCACTGGTCCTAAACCACTTTTCCATGAAGTCCCCATCCCTCCTGTCATTACAGAAACGAGAACTGAAGTGGTTCACGTTATCAGGAGCTATGAGCCCTCAGCTGGAGATGCTTCCCAGTCCCAACCAGAGGAACCCATGTCACCCAAACCTTCGCCTACTTTCACGGAATTAGAACCAAAGCCCCCCACTTCTAGTATTAAAGAGAAAGTTAAAGCGTTCCAAATGAAAGCCAATAGTGAAGAAGAGGACCACAATCGAGCTTTGAGCAAAGGCATGCGTGTGAAAGAAGAGACTCACATAACCACAACCACCAGAATGGTTTATCATTCCCCACCAGGCAGTGAAGGTACCTCTGAAAGAATTGAAGAAACCATGTCAGTCCATGACATCATGAAGGCCTTTCAGTCCGGGCGGGACCCTTCCAAAGAACTGGCAGGTCTGTTTGAACATAAGTCGGCAGTGTCTCCAGATGTTCACAAGTCTGCTGCTGAAACCTCAGCCCAGCATGCAGAGAAGGACAACCAAATGAAACCCAAACTGGAGCGTATAATAGAAGTCCACATCGAAAAAGGTAACCAAGCTGAGCCCACTGAAGTCATTATTAGAGAAACCAAAAAGCATCCAGAAAAGGAAATGTATGTATATCAGAAAGACTTATCCCGGGGAGATATTAACCTAAAAGATTTTCTGCCAGAAAAACATGATGCTTTTCCTTGTTCAGAGGAACAGGGTCAGCAAGAAGAAGAAGAACTTACTGCGGAAGAGTCATTGCCTTCTTATCTGGAGTCTTCCAGAGTAAACACTCCTGTGTCCCAAGAAGAAGATAGTCGCCCTAGTTCTGCTCAACTCATATCTGATGACTCTTATAAAACATTGAAGCTTTTGAGTCAACACTCAATAGAATACCATGACGATGAGTTGTCAGAACTAAGAGGGGAGTCTTACAGGTTTGCTGAGAAAATGCTTCTGTCAGAAAAGCTAGATGTGTCTCATTCTGATACTGAGGAATCGGTTACAGACCATGCAGGACCCCCTAGCTCAGAGTTACAGGGGTCTGATAAGCGGTCCAGAGAAAAAGTAGTCACTGCCCCCAAAAAAGAAATTCTCTCCAAAATCTATAAAGATGTATCTGAAAATGGTGTAGGTAAAGTGTCTAAAGATGAGCATTTTGATAAAGTGACAGTGTTGCACTATTCTGGTGATGTTAGTAGTCCAAAACATGCCATGTGGATGCGCTTTACTGAGGACAGATTAGACAGAGGTAGAGAGAAGTTGATATATGAAGATAGGGTGGACAGGACTGTGAAGGAAGCTGAAGAAAAACTGACTGAAGTGTCACAGTTTTTTCGTGACAAAACTGAAAAGCTAAATGATGAACTGCAGTCCCCAGAGAAAAAGCCACGCCCTAGAAATGGCAAAGAATACTCTTCTCAAAGCTCCACCAGTAGCAGCCCAGAGAAAGTACTGCTGACGGAACTGTTGGCATCCAACGACGAGTGGGTCAAGGCAAGGCAGCCTGGCCGTGATGGACAAGGCTTCCCCACAGCCGATGAGAAGAAAGCATCCAGTCTGCCCAGCAGCCCGGAGAAAAAGGTTCTTTCCCAACAGACTGAGGACAGCAAGTCCACAGAGGAAGCCAAAGGAAATATTTCACAGAACAAAGCACCAGAAGGGCCCCAGTCTGGGTTTCAGCTCAAACAATCTAAACTCAGTTCCATTAGATTAAAATTTGAACAAGGCACACAGGCCAAAAGTAAGGACATGTCTCAAGAAGACAAAAAGCCAGATGGCCAGTCCAGAATCCCAGTTAAAAAAATCCAGGAGAGCAAGTTACCTGTCTACCAAGTGTTTGCTAGAGAAAAACAGCAGAAGGCCATAGACCTCTCAGATGAAAGTGTGTCTGTGCAAAAAGATTTTATGGTATTAAAAGCTAAAGATGAGCATGACCAAAGCAATGAAATTGTTGTAAATGATTCTGGCTCTGATGATGTGAAAAAACAGAGTACTGAAATGTCAAATAAAGCAATGCCTGACTATTTTTCTGAGCAACAGGCTAAAGACTTGGCATGTCATGTAACCTCAGATTTAGCAACTAAGGGACCATGGGACAAAAAGGTCTTTAGAACATGGGAAAGTTCTGGAGCCACTAACAATAAGTCGCAGAAAGAAAAACTTTCGCATGTACTTGTTCATGATGTAACAGAGAATCACATTGGTCACCCTGAGAGTAAAATTGTTGATCAAAGAAATGAATTTTTGTCTGTGACTGAGAGAGAACACAAATTGTTAACAAATGGCTCTCTCTCAGAAATTAAGGAAATGACTGTAAAATCTCCCTCCAAAAAAGTCTTATATAGGGAATATGTTGTTAAGGAAGGGGAACGTCCTGGTGGCTCTCCCGATCGACCTTCCCGGAGAAGCGAGAGCTCAGTGGGGTCGCACATCCCAGTCAGAATCGCCGAGGAAAGGAGAACGCTGTCTACCGATATTCCCGACGGTTTCTGTGAGCTGTCAACGTTTCCAAAACATGAACTATCACAAAAGCTACCCCAATCGAGTATGAGTAAAGAGACAGTTGAGACACAGCACTTTAATTCTCTAGAAGATGAAAAAGTTACCTATTCAGAAATCAGCAAAGTTTCCAAACATCAGAGTTATGTAGGCTTATGCCCGCCTCTCGATGAAACTGAAATCTCCCCCACCAAATCTCCTGACTCTTTAGAGTTTAGCCCAGGAAAGGAATCTCCCTCTAGCGATGTATTTGACCACAGTCCCATTGATGGATTGGAAAGAGTTGCACCACTAGCCCAGACAGAGGGAGGGAAAGAGATAAAAACTTTACCTGTTTATGTCAGTTTTGTTCAGGTGGGAAAGCAATATGAAAAGGAGATACAACAAGGAAGTGTAAAAAAAATCATAAGTCAGGAATGTAAGACAGTACAAGAGACCAGGGGGACTTTTTATACAACCAGACAGCAAAAGCAACCTCCTTCTCCTCAGGGTAGTCCGGAAGATGATACTCTAGAGCAAGTTTCCTTTCTAGACAGCTCTGGGAAAAGCCCTTTAACCCCAGAAACACCTAGTTCAGAGGAAGTGAGTTATGAATTTACATCTAAGACACCCGACTCGCTCATAGCTTACATACCAGGCAAACCCAGCCCAATTCCTGAAGTCTCTGAGGAATCTGAGGAGGAGGAGCAAGCCAAGTCATCCTCCTTAAAGCAGACTACAGTGGAGGAAACAACAACAGTTGCACATGAAACGCCTAACGACGTGAGCAAAGACTCTAACCAAAGACCCAAAACCAACAGAGTTGCCTATATAGAATTTCCCCCGCCTCCACCACTAGATGCAGACCAGATTGAGTCAGATAAGAACCATTATCTCGCTGAAAGAGAGGTCGACATGATTGAAGTCAATCTGCAAGATGAGCATGACAAGTACCAGCTGGCTGAACCAGTCATCAGAGTACAGCCACCTTCACCAGTTCCTCCCGGGGCAGACGTCAGTGATTCGAGTGATGATGAGTCTATTTATCAACCAGTCCCAGTTAAAAAATATACCTTCAAATTAAAGGAGGCAGACGGTGAACAAAAAGAAATTGCAAAATCTAAAGCTTCTGCTGAAAAGTCTTCCCACCAGAAAGAATTGGAAACTAATGGATCTGGAAAAGATCATGAATTTGGCCTTGGCCTTGATTCACCTCAGAATGAAGCTGCCCAGAATGGGAACAATGACCAGTCCATCACAGAGTGTTCCATTGCTACCACAGCAGAGTTTTCTCATGATACAGATGCCACAGAGATCGACTCTCTAGACGGCTATGACCTACAAGATGAAGATGACGGCTTGACAGAGAGCGATTCTAAACTCCCAAGTCAAACAATGGAAATAAAGAAAGATATCTGGAACACCGAGGGCATTCTGAAGCCAGTCGATCGCTCCTTTAGCCAAAGTAAACTTGAAGTTATCGAGGAGGAGGGAAGGGTGGGACCCGATGAAGATAAGCCACCTTCTAAAAGTTCATCTGAAAAGACGCCTGATAAGACTGATCAGAAGTCAGGGGCCCAGTTTTTCACACTAGAAGGCAGACATCCTGACAGATCAGTGTTTCCTGACACTTATTTCAGTTATAAAGTAGATGAAGAATTTGCCACTCCTTTTAAAACAGTAGCTACCAAAGGCCTAGATTTCGACCCTTGGTCTAATAACCGAGGGGATGATGAAGTTTTTGACAGTAAATCACGGGAAGATGAATCTAAGCCATTTGGTCTGGCTGTGGAAGACCGCTCTCCAGCAACAACCCCTGATACAACGCCAGCCAGAACGCCAACCGATGAAAGTACCCCAACTAGTGAGCCTAACCCCTTCCCATTTCATGAAGGAAAAATGTTTGAGATGACTCGCAGTGGTGCAATTGACATGAGCAAGAGGGATTTTGTTGAAGAGAGGCTCCAATTTTTCCAGATTGGTGAGCATACTTCTGAAGGGAAGTCAGGGGACCAGGGGGAAGGGGATAAAAATATGGTTACTGCCACACCACAGCCACAGTCAGGGGACACCACTATAGAAACCAATCTAGAGAGAAATGTAGAGGCACCTACAGTCGAACCTAACCCCAGCATCCCGACCAGCGGAGAGTGTCAGGAAGGCACATCCAGTGGTGGCTCCCTGGAGAAATCAGCAGCCACTAACACCAATAAAGTTGACCCCAAGTTGCGCACGCCTATAAAAATGGGAATTTCTGCATCCACCATGACCATGAAGAAAGAAGGCCCTGGAGAAGTGACAGATAAGATAGAAGCTGTGATGACCAGTTGTCAGGGGTTAGAGAATGAAACTATAACAGTGATTTCAAATTCTGCCAATAGCCACATGGGCACTAGGCCCCAAGAAAAACACGATTTTCAAAAAGATAACTTTAATAACAACAACAATTTGGATTCTTCCACTATACAGACAGATAACATTACAAGTAATGTAGTTCTGACAGAACATTCTGCACCCACGTGTACCACAGAGAAAGCTAATCCAGTGAAAAGCTCATCAGGAAAAAAGACAGGGCTACTGCAAGGACACTGTATAAGAGATAAGCAGAAAGTTCTCGGACAGCAGCAAAAGACAAAGGAATCAATAGGGATTAGGCGAAAATCCAAACTTCCCGTAAAGGCCACTTCACCAAAAGATATCTTCCCACCAAATCCTATGCCAAACATTAAAGTGAGTAAAATGAAGCAGGTTAGTCAATCTGAGAAAACCAAAACCCATACTTCTTCATGTGTAGATGGAAAGTCTAGAATTCCAGTAAAAAACACACACAGGGATAACGTAGTTTCAGTTAGAAAAGCATGTGCCACACAAAAGCAAGGGCAGCCAGAGAAAGACAAGGCCAGACAACTTCCATCCAAGTTGCCAGTAAAGGTAAGATCCACCTGTGTCACCACCACCAATACCACTACCAATACCACCACCACCACCACCACCACCACCACCACCACCGCCACTGCCACCACAGTTAAAGTTAGAAAAAGTCAGCTTAAGGAAGTATGTAAACATTCCATTGAATATTTTAAGGGAATTAGTGGTGAGACCTTAAAGCTTGTGGACCGCCTCTCTGAAGAAGAAAGAAAGATGCAGTCTGAGTTGTCGGATGAGGAAGACAGTACCTCAAGAAACACGTCGTTGTCCGAGAGTTCCCGGGGTGGCCAGCCTTCAGTTACAACGAAGTCTGCTAGAGATAAGAAAACAGAGGCAGCACCTTTAAAATCAAAGAGTGAAAAGGCCGGCAGTGAGAAAAGGAGCAGTAGGAGGACTGGTGAGAATGAAGGCAGTCAGGTTTCTCGAGCACTCTTTGCTCACATCCTGGAGAACGAGCATAGTTTGTAAACACTTTCCAACTCGTAGACCCTAGTGCATGAACTGTTGTGATTGCCTGTGGCGTGACTTAACCGTAGTTTCTCATTTTGTCATTGTCATCTGTATGTGCTGTCTATATACTCCTCTTTCTTCCTTTTAACCAAACTACACTGTAGACAGCTAGGGAAGCATGCTGAAGATATTGGTGTCGTTCAAGATGAGCAACTTTTTTTTTATGTGCTAATGGATATGATTCTGTCAAAATAAAAGCACAGATGTCGAAATCCCATCATGGTGTTTTCACCAACACAACACTTCTGTAACCGCTGTAAAGTAGCTAGCTTGTCAGCATGTTCAATTCCATTACATTGAGCATCCATGTAGTCTGACATTTGGCCTGATACAGGTGAAAATCAAGTGAGCCATGCGACAAGAGAAGTGTTCATGTAGGTGATTAGGACACATTTAAGTGTATAGTGTTAGCATTAGTCTCTCTGTAAAATCTGAGTACTGCTAAAAGCAATTTTCCAGTATCGTATTTTTCCTGATGATTATTTTAATTAAGAAATTGTAAATCGTAGGTCCACAGAGTCCATGTGAACGGACAGATATCAGGATGGCAATAGTAGCCGATCACCTGGGACTTAGTTGGACAGGTAAGTGTGTATACTGCTGAATGAAACAAATAGAGTTTCTTAATTTCTTTGTCTTATTCCCAACTGGTTCACTATTAAGAAACAAATAAGCAGTGAGTAAAAAATATTTTAATCACCCATAATTCTATGCATATACACTGAAGAACAGAAATTGAAATCTGATTTTACCTTAAATTTAAGCACTTTCTTCACAATGCCATTTCTGATAATATAGGAGAACCTTTTACCTAGTAGCAAACTTATTTTGTGGCATAAAAGAAAACATCGCTAAGGCCTATGGTTTTAAAATAATTCAAAAATTTTAAACATGATTTATGTCCTCAGAGCAGCTCTCTTAGGCAACAGTTCAATTAATCCATGCCTGGGTTTCACAAATCTTAATCATTCATGAGTCATCTTCACAATTTTTATGATATACATATATTATCTATTTGTTTATTCACCTGATACTTTTAAGTAGACTCACTTTTATGCTCAAAGATTTATTTGAAAGGAAATCTTATATCACTTTGATAATAGAAAACAAGGACCGTTTTCAATAACTATATAAGAAAACAAAGGTTCAAATTTTGAGTTAAAATTTTTAAAAATAGGACACACATAAATCTATTCAATTTACAACAGTTCTGTGAAATGAGACCATTTATGATCTGTGTGGAAAAGACTATTTAGCTTGGTTACACTGCATTAAAAATGAAGATAAGGTTCTGTGACAACTGCACATTTCTGCTTTGGAGTTCCCATGTTACCTGGGCCCTAAAAATCCTACCTCCCATGAATCAGAGAAATTTTAACTTCTGTAAGTTGAGTGCATATTTTTTCATGTACAGCCAAAAAACATAAATTAATTATTTTCATATCTAGAGTAATCTTGCATATCATCATTGACATACATTCTATATTCAGGAAAGCAATTATTTATGCTAACTGTTAAAGGGGAGAATATGAAACTAGATAATGACAAACAAGGTCATCTAATTTTTTTTTCCTTTGAATGTCCTAAGTCCTGCCCCTACCCTTACACATATTAAACCTTGCTCTCTCCTTCCACCCAGTCCCTTGCTCTTAGACATACTGTGAAGCTCTGAAAAGATAGGCGGATAAGTAACAACCAATAGACATACTTTACAATGGTGGTGTTCTAACCGTGGGTCACTAGTGAGTCATGAAATCAGTTCATGCTTTTTGTTTTTAAGTGGAATAGAATGGAAGAGAAAATATCTGTGTATCACATGTATTAAGGCTAGTTTTGCTCCACAAATATCTGGTTTCATTTATATCAGCACCATGATATACAGTATACTTTTAACTGTAGGCCCTGATCAAAACAGTTTGCAAGCTATCGTATTACCTTAATTTCTTTCGTTCAGCACATGGATTATCAAATTGTTGGAAATATTTCTTAAGCAGGAGAAATCTTGACCAATTCCTTTTCCATGAAAAGATTTTTTCCCTTTTCTTACATTTTTACAATCATTTAAGGTACTATATAGCTGATAAATTTTAATTGTACAAGAAACACAGTGAAAAGTCTCCTCATCTTTGACTCCTACTTTTCCCACTCCCAAGGCAGCCACTAATACCTTATCTTTCCAAAGACCCTGTCTGCATTAACAAGATTGAGTGTATGGGTATATACATTTAGATGGACAGAAAGCCATCTTTTTTTTTACGCAAGTGGCAGCATATCATAGACTATGATCTGGCCGAAGGTCATCGTTTAACCTCCAAAGTGGAGTTCATAAAACTGGAAGTCATACAGAGTATTATGTGAATAAAAGGTGTCCTTCATGAAGATTGCCTAGGAAAACCCTACCAGAATGTCTTGTGCCATATAATTATGAAGTGTATATCCCTACGCATCTTGTATGAAGTTTACTCAAGTTGAAAGCATAATTTGTCTGAATTAAAAGAATCCAGCAATATCCTCTTTGTACAAATAGAGAATCTTAATAAAATTACTAAATGAAATCTAATTGTAACTAAGTAACTCATTAGAGTTAAATCACAGTCTGTGTATGATCACTACTTTCCTGTGAAGTCAAGGATATAAAGATGAATGCCCAAGGCTGCACTTAGGTTTTACTATAAAATTCCTTTTTTCTTTTTTGTGGCAGTTGAGCATTACTTTTATAAAACATATGTGATAAGAGCAGAGCACAAAATCTTAATAACTCTTTTTCCTTTCTACAGAACTGGCGAGGGAACTGAATTTTTCAGTGGATGAAATCAATCAAATACGTGTGGAAAATCCAAATTCTTTAATTTCTCAAAGCTTCATGTTATTAAAAAAATGGGTTACCAGAGACGGAAAAAATGCTACAAGTATGCTGAAATTATATTACTTTAACTTTCAAAATTGCATATATCTAGTATTTTAGATGAGCCTACTGTTACTAAAATCAGAGTGATCATAACATAATAGCAAGTCTTTTGAAGTCATACTTGTTTAATTTAGTGCTAATATTCTAACCTTCTGTCTTTAAGGAAGCTTTTTGGAAAGCCAAGTGGTAGGGAATTCTTTGCATTTTGTCTGTAGTTTTGTGTGACCACCAAAACTGAAAATATAATTCTAGCTCCTAAATCATGTGGTAGTAGTCAGAAACACTCTAAAGTGACTGCTGTTGCCAAAGATGGACAATCAGGGAGGTAGAGAGAGGAGGACAAAATCGAATTAGGGAATCAGATCATTTTATTCAGCTCAGTCTGTGGTGGCAGAGAATTCGCAAATAGTGTTGGAGACTTTTGTTGTGGGGGGCAGAGTTGGGGAGTGGTGATACACTGTAAGTGCCAACCCACAACAATGTGGAAAAAGTTATTGTACGTTTGTCTATGTCATCTCAAGTTTAGTAAGTCATTAAAATGCTAAGCATCAAATATGAGAGTGACCCATTTTGCCTAAAAGGACAGAAAAGGGCTTAAAAGGCTAGCTATTGTGAAGCTCATCTGCTCTGCATCTTGTAGTGAAATGAATATGCTGCTGTCATCAGAGTGATTAAGACCCTAACAGGTCTTCTCTGTAGTGGTGGGTTTTCTGAGCCCTCTGGGTAGTGATACTGCAGGAGGGTCGCAAAAGCCATGCTTGTATGGATGTTGTGATGACTGGAAGGAAATAATTGGATTTTCAACCTTTTTTTCTCCTTTTTCAGCTGATGCCTTAACTTCGGTCTTGACAAAAATTAATCGAATAGATATAGTGACTCTGCTAGAAGGACCAATATTTGATTATGGAAATATTTCAGGCACCAGAAGTTTTGCAGATGAGAACAATGTTTTCCATGACCCTGTTGATGGTAATTGAATTCAGTGTTCATATTTATTTAATCATTTGATAAAATTTGAAAGTGTTGGACAAGGCAGTCGGTTAAAAAACCAACTAAGTTGTGATTTGCTTGACTTAATTTCTCATTGTCACAGCATTTTATCTGCCATTCTGAAAATATACCCTCTGAAAGACCAAAGTTGATAAATGCCTCTGTTATACAAAATATAAATGAGGTAAAAAAGCATGTTATTTGAAAGAATTGTATTTCAAATGTGTTATATGACCAAATGGAAAACAAAACAAAACAAAACAAAACGAATATCTAGAGAATGCATTGCTTTTGTCATTTTCATATTAACCTTAAAAACTAGTGTATTTTATTCATATACAGGTAAAACCAAATTGTGAGCTATTTTTACCAAGTAAAGTTAGATCAAGTTGGATCAAGTTAGGCATATGGTATACAAATTGTAAAGTAAAATAGTGAATTACTGTTTTGGGACGAGGTATTTAAGCATGTACTGAAAAAAGTCTCATTGGTACATTAATCACTCAAAAACATGTTTTAATTATTTAGCATTATTTTAACTTCATATGCTGCTATCTGTTTGGGGGGCAGGGAACCCTACTTGATCTATTGTGTATAAAAAGCAGCATAATTTGAATTCTATGAGCATAGATATCACTAATAACATTCATTTACATTAGCTGAATTTATATAATAAATTTCCTTCATTATGTAAATCTGGGCTTTGTCAAAGTATTAAGAAAATATAACAAATATCTTACAATGCTTTTCAAGATGCTTGTCTTCTCTCACAAATGGAATTTATTCTTATAATGAATTTTGAGTGAAAAATTGTTGATGACTGGAAGGAAAAAGATGAGTTAGGGATATTTTCCTACTATTCAAAGTTTTGAAAAATATAATTTTTTTCCAGTTAAACAGGCAAAGTTAGACAAAAAAAGACTCTATAACTTCTAATTTTGCATGTTATGTGACAAAAGATCTCAAATTCTTACAAAGTTTCTGCTTACTAACGTCAACAGAAAATTTAAAGCATACCTTATTATCCATATAACATAAACATGATGGGTAATAATGTCAAAAGCAGTTTCTTTTTAAGCTCATAAATACCACATAACTGTGGAATAAAAGCTCTCTTCAAGGACTTGTCTTATATGTGAGACGTATATTGGTAACCAAACTCTTTTTGCACTGGAGATTTACCACTTTTATAACGAGTTATGAATTATTGCCAAGTTATAGTTTATAGACTCTTTTAATATTCTTTACTAGGAAAAAGTTTTAAGAATAGTAGCTCTAATAAACAAGAGCCCCAGAAACAATAGAAGTATTCAATAGAATCGAAAGCTTCATTTAATTTTAACATTTTAAATTCAGATTATTATTAAATAAATTCACAAGGGCTTTTTGTTGCTACATCTTAATATTTTATATTTCTTATTTTAAAAATGCTTAAGGAAATTTGGGAATGTATATATGAAATTTCACTTGTGCAGATTATAAACCTAATAATCTTAGCCAGCTTTTTCAACATTCTGGTTTATATATTTCATGATTCTGGTTATAGGTGACCGTAATAGAAAAATGTTCCCTTACCTATAGTAATATGAATTTACAACAAAAGCTAAGTTGGTGTTTATCTTGGACTGACAGAAAAATTAGGCTTTAGTTTTGTAGACTGAGAATTCTGAAAATGTGCTTGGTTGCCTTTTTTTTCCTGGCTCTCCTCTTCGCTTTCATGAAACTTCCTTTCCTCACCATGACCAGACCATTGTTAACTTTCTCTCTGCTCAATGAGGAAAATACTCCCTTAGTCCACACAGCAAAGTTTAAAACATGGGCATTGCTCCTTCCTTCCCGTTTTTGTAGTCTGGTTAATAAAACTCCGTGTTTCATAGCATTGTCATGAATATTCACAGAGCTCTTTGCAAATGGTTTTCCTCCTGTCTCTGTTGTGTATCATTTCTTTTTTTCTCTTTATTTGATTTGTGGTTGAATGGACCTCTATCACCAGAACCTCCACATATACCACAACCTTTTCATCTTTGTCACATTATGACACATGAAGACTTTACATGGAGTCTTTTCTACTTTATTGGTTTTTTAAATCCTTTTCCTAATATCTACTAGCTGTTTTTCCTAACATCTTTTCTATTTTTTTCTAGTGCTACTGCTCTAAAATCATTTTTTTCCAAAGATTAAATTCATTTTTCTTTGCTGTAAATTTCATGTGATATAAGTAAAAATTAGAGTTGGGTAGAATTGCTCATATGTACAGTTTTTAAAGTAAATTATAAGTAATTATAAAAATTGGGTTCTTGTGGCTTGCTGTATTCAGTCCACCACAATATGGATTTTGCAGGCTAAAAGTAGAAAGATAATAAATTTGGCCATGGAATAAATATATCTTATGTAATGACAAATAACTATATGAGATTAAATTAGTCTGTGTATTTGTTACTGTATTAAAATTACCAAAATTGAAACAATCTACATCTTAATTAGCATTCTATTTTATTATAGTTTGCACTAGTCTCTTATTGTATTACATTTAATTGAACTAAACAATAAATTTATCAACATTCTGTAATTTATCATACATTTTTCATACCTGATATAATTTAAGTCATTCCATGTGTTTTTGTTTGATGTATTCTTAATTCATTCCAGTCAGTCCAAATGTACTGTCTTCCATAGGTTATCCTTCCCTTCAAGTGGAACTGGAAACTCCCACAGGGTTGCACTACACACCACCCACCCCTTTCCAGCAAGATGATTATTTTAGTGATATGTCTAGCATAGAATCTCCCCTTAGAACCCCCAGTAGACTGAGCGATGGGCTAGTGCCTTCCCAGGGAAATGTAGAGCATTCAGCAGATGGACCTCCAGTCGTAACTGCAGAAGATACTTCCTTAGAAGACAGCAAACTTGAAGACTCAATGCCTTTAACAGAAATGCCTGAAGCAATGGATGTAGATGAGAGCCAGTCGGAGATGGTGTGTCTGAGTGAGTATCCTCAATACCTCGGAAATATGGCTGGGGTCTCAAAAGATGTTAAACCAGCAGAGCCATTGAAACAGACTAGAAAAGTAGGAGTAAGCTCTGAGCAGCAAGAGAAAGGAAAATCTGGTCCTGATGAGGATTTGATGGAAGAAAAACTCAAATCTCTATTTGAGGACATTCAACTTGAAGAAGGAGTAGAGTCTGAGGAGATGACAGAAGAAAAGGTACAGGCTATTCTTAAACGTGTTCAGCAAGCAGAACTGGAAATGTCTTCAATTACAGGTTGGCAGAACGAGACCACAAGTGGAAACCTAGAATCCCCAGCTCAAGCTCGAAGAATAACTGGTGGGTTACTAGATCGACTGGATGACAGGTATGGCTCTGTTTCAGAAAAAGAGAAATAAAACACAGGTTATATGTTAACAGTTTGCTTTAAATATATGCTTTTCAGCAGTTACTCTTTTTCTAAATTACCATTCCAGTTTGGTCATAATACCTGCTTTAAAGGTTAGTTCATTCTGCTAATCTGGAGAGGGAAAGTTACATTAAACTCAAATATAATTCTTAAAACTATTAACAGCCTGAATTGAAATGGAAAAAGTTTTACATACATGCCAAACATTTATGTTTTCTTTACTTCAGAAGACTACTCTTTTTACTTGTATTATTCTTTTCACATAACCAGTAATTAATGCTCATTCAAAATAATGTAATAAATTCCAAGTCTTTTAGAAATATAAACATTTCTATTGTTTCCTGACTGCAAACATAAGTATGCTTATTATATAACATTTAAAAATGCAAATTTAAAAAATCAGTACAACCCCACCACCTAGCAATAACCACCATTAAAATTTTGGTGGATTTATTTACATACATTTTTTAAAAATGTGTTAATAGAAAAGACAGAAGAAAAATGAAAAGTCATCTATCTACTATGGTAAAACACTTAACATTTTATGTATATATATCTTTTTGCTACATGTTTCACATAATCTGCGATGTAATATATGTAATTCTTTGCCTCAAATAATATTGCCATGATAGAAATTTGTTTATAACTAAAATAATTCCCTAATAATGAATCTGGTTCTCTGTATAGTGGCCTTACTCTAGAAAGATGAGATATCCTCCAGACATTGGTTCAAATCCCACCATGATTAGCTTTATACTTTGTGACTTTGAATGAGCTTCTAAGCTTCAAGAATGTCGCTTTAATCAGTTTTAGAGATAAGAATATGACTACTTTCCTCAAACAGGTTTAAAGATTGAAAAAGAAAGTATGTAGCATGCCTGCCAAATGACTGATGCAAATAGTCTCTGAATAACAGTTTGCACACATCGGACTAAAATAAATTTATCACTAGTTGCCATTGAAGTAAAATATAAGTTGGATACAAAAAAAAAACAAACCATTATTTCATAACCATATTTAATATTTTCATATTGCTGACAAGCTTCTTGCTCAATAAAAATTCCCAAACTGAGAGTTTACAAAATTCCTTTTGAAGAATGGTAGCATGAATGACTTCTGTGTTCAGCCTTCCAAAGAGAATTGCAAAGATGACAAATAGCGCTAATTTTGATGTCTATGTTCAGATTTAGTCACATAATTTATAGTTGCTTGAAAGGAAGCAAACTTAAAAATTGTTTTAGGATCTTCACAGTATGCTGGGACTGTTTGTCCTTACACATACAGAACAGGGTGTACTACTGATATTTTTTTGATAATTGTGTTTAATCAGAAATCGATTTATAAGCATCCACACACACAATACATATATTATACATATAAAACATTGCTCTAGTTAATGCCTTCAGAATTCTATAGGTAATAAGCAAAGATACCAAAAACAACCTGTAACCTACGAAGTAAAAGTTTATACTGAAACTAGGAAAAAATATAAATCAATTTTTTAAAGTATTGTAAGAGAAATTGTTGAAAGCAAAATAGTCCTCCCAAGAAGTAGAAGCAGTGGGTGAGCACCAGCACCCTGATCACCAGTGAGTGTCAGCAGCGGTCAGGCGTGGAGAACCATGAGAAGCAAGTAAGGAGGAGAATGCTGGAAAAGCATGATGGCAGGAATTACAGAAAACCGGGAATTTGGGGTTCTTGGGGATGCTGGAGCATTCATCACAGAACTTTGTCACTTTGTTCTTTGTTAGCAGTATTTTCACAGGCAGTACAACAGCATTTTGAGATTTCCTCTTTTAGATTGGTGGGTCTGAAACTGAGCTGTCCATGAACTGCTCGGGCTTACTTTTTAAGATATAGAATCAAGGGGCTATAGAAATGCTATAAGAAGCAACCTGATATAGCTAGCCAGGTTGGGAGCTGGAGTGCAGGGGATGCCTGGGGCCTGTGTAGCACCTCCTCACCCCCATGTACACCCACACCCATGATGGCACCTCACAGTTTGAAGTCCAGTGACCAGTGTTTTCAGGTCTATTTGCCTTCAAAAGTAGTTAAAAACATAGTCGTTAAAATTTTAGACCTTCTGAAGCCCATTTTCAGCCCTATGTTACCGTTGTAAATTTCCACATTTTATCTTTTGCAGCCCAGACCAGTGTAGAGATTCCATTACCTCATATCTCAAAGGAGAACCTGGGAAATTTGAAGCAAATGGAAACCATGCAGAAGTCACTCCAGAAGCAAAGACGAAATCTTACTTTTCAGAACCCCAAAATGATATAGGGAAACAGAGTGCTAAGGAAACTCTGAAACCAAAAATACATGGATATGGTCATGTTGAGGAACCAGCATCATCATTAGCAGCATATCAGAAATCTCTAGAAGAAACCAGCAAGTTTGTAATAGAAGAGCCTAAACCCTGTGTGCCTGTCAGTATGAAAAAGATGAGTAGGACTTCTCCTGCAGATGGCAAGCCAAGACTTAACCTCCACGAAGAAGAGGGGTCCAGTGGGTCTGAGCAAAAGGTATGTCATCTAGTTATTCAGTATGCTGTCCTTTACTGAAAGTACCGATGTTTTGCTTCTTTGGATTAATCTTGTAGCACTTGGCCAAAGGTTCTTTTCTATTTCCAAATTATCAGCGTGTGATCAAAAATCGTAACAGTAATACTGGAGCAAAGAAAATACTGAGTAAAACATATGCTATTTGATCATACCTTCCCTCATAAGGTAGGAAAAGGAATAAGCATCTGTAGCCATTTTCCAGAAGGAAAAAGAACTTAAGAGAGACTAATTTAAGGTCCAGTATTATTTTGTCTGGGATTTAGGTTTCCTAGCTCCCAATGCAATCTTCTTTCTTATGCAAGGGGGGTGATTATCCTGACCCTTTCCGATTCTTTTGTGTAATTTAAAGAGTTTATAGCATGTGACCCATCTAAGAGTTCTACTCTCTGTAAGGTCTGTTGTCTGAAAGTATGTTTGAAAAATTGAAGAAACCAAGTTCTTCAGCCTGTAAATGAGGTTGGGTGTATACCACAGTTGGTTGACAGCATTTAGAAATTTAAAGTCAGAAGTGTTATCTTAATAAATTTTATAATTATAAAATATAAATCTTAATATTCGTTTTTAATAATTTTAAAACCTACTGCTGTAGAATGATTTGCTTGCTCTTTGTGGTACCATCTAATAGTTTTTTTTATTTTTTGAGGTTTATCATTTTTAGATGTTTTTAAAAAGTTGAAATTGTGAGTCGGATGAATATAAACAGTAAAAATCAGCTGTATTTCTTACATTTTTTAACTGCTTTTTGCTCTCAAATTTTGTGTTTCATGAACCATACAATAGATAGTTTGAGAGTTATACATCTTTGGAATAGTAGCACTTGTCATTTTCCCTATAACATCTAGTTTACTTAAGCTCTACCATTGTGTTTTAGGTAGAAAAAAAGCCTTTTGACAAATGAGTCCCTGATTTATCTGAGGTTTTAAAAAATGTGTATAGTAAACTCCCAGTCACTCAGGAGCTAATTATCAGCTTAATTAATCATATCCTTTCATTTTTCCTTCTGCAGGCTATCTATCTTTTGACCATTTTCCTGCTTGTTAGGGGAGAAAGTAACAGGAAGTAAAATTGTCAGGCCTTTCTGTAGTTTTGAATTCAATTTCTGTCTTTTAGTTAACTTTTAGTATATGTAAGCAGTATGACTTTTAATAGAATGCTCCTTTTTAAAATGAGCCCACGAATATAAGGAGACGCAATAACATACTGATGTTTTAACCGTGAAAATTTATTCTGCAAAAGCCTATTAAAATCAATAGAGAAGTTCTGAAATCAAATTATAAATAAGCACTTCTATGTACGTACTTGTGCATATATATTGGCGATTGGGGAAGCAAGGAGAAGGCATACAGAGGGTTTAAAAACAAGTTTTAACCCTCAAAGGAAACTCAGCTGAGTTCATCAGTCATGGGAAATACTTACTATTAGAAAATGGTTGTGAGATTTCTTTTAAGTGAGTTTGTGCCTTTGGTATTGGTCACTGGTCCCAGTGCATAAAGTCTTCATGAGCATAAAACTTCATAATGGAGGTCAGCTTCACAAGAAATCCAAAGGAGTTCAGGTTGTGCCTTTTGTGCCTAGGCCATAGTATATAATAGCAAACAACTAGGTCATCTGCTGTATGAGTTCCGAAAACAGCCCCCTTTTTGTCCCCTAAATGATCAGGTCAAAAGTCCGGGTGCGGCTCTTACACGGATGACTGTCTGCTGTTACAAGGTAAAATTCTGCCATTTTTCCACCTCTTTTCATGCAGCAACCATTCAAGGAGTACTGAGAAAATTTCATTTGTGCTCCTAGTTACCCTCTTTACCAGTTCCTAGAGCATTCTCTAAAAGGAGTCCTGAGGAGATCCCACTACCACCTTCTCTCTACCCTTCACCTTAAGATGAGCAGAAACTCCAGAGAGAGGGAGGAAACTGAAACAATGGCCACTTTTTCTTCATGTGAGGCGCTGGTCTCAGATGATTCTGGATAGAATTATGATATAATTAACATCTAGGTTTGTCATTAGTGTTTGCATTAACATGTATTCTTCTGCTTTTAAATATACCAAAGTGAAAACTTTTCCCCAGGTTACAATTCCATGTATGGATAATCAGATTGAATTTTCTCTTCTGCTTCATCTAACCTATTAATCTCGGAATGCTGACTAGTAATTCTTTTCTTTAACTATGAATTCCTCTTACCGCCTTTTTGAGCCGTTGCAGGGCCTCCCTTCATAATACTTAGGTCATTCTCAGTGTCCCGAATTTACAGTCTTTTTCTAAAAAGCTTTAAAAGTAATAAGGAACTTAGCCAATATTCAAGAGTAAGAAACTCAAAAACTGTTTCCTTTTGACATATTATTCAGTATGCTATTTTGTTCAGATGAAATTTCCCACAAAGTCAAGGTTGATATTACTATTTGTAAATAGTTAAGTTTACCTCTGGTGAAAAATGGCCTACTTTGTTATCTGACTGACATTTCATAAGTCACTTTAGTACTTATAACTCCCATAACAATTATACTTGTTTTTTCCTCACTTTTACCAGTACTGCCATTGATTTCCTATGGGTATTAACTACAACTTCTGTCTCCAGGACTATCAGATTTGAGATAACCAGTATACTTAGAAAATACCAGAATTATTTTCAGAATTCCATCATTAAAATTTAGAAATAAAATTATTCAGTAAATACTTTCACCATGACACTTAAGTAGAATCCAAAGGTACTTTTCCCTTTGAATTATGAACCGTTTGCCACTTGGTGGTTTTTCCGTGTTCCTATTCTTACTGCCTAAAGATTAAGATTTGTGTAATTACCGTATTCTGTCTGTACCATATTCTTGTCTGTCAAATGTTTTTTCTGTTCTAATTTCATATCAGTTCTTTAAAATAAGGCTTTCACATGTTTTACATTATTCCTTCATTCATCTGAATAAACTCTTACTGAGTACCAATTATATGTTAGGTACCAATTATGCTGATACAAACCTCCCAATAGAAATATATGTGGCAAGTTCTGCTGATATAAGTTCTTTACTTTTTCTAAAGTTCAAAATAGCTTTTGACAGATTTGTCAGATCTGACCAAAGTTTCATAAAAATTGGAAATACTATGCCTTTTTCTGTAGATCAAGTGAAACATGACCTGGACTATAAGGTTATACATTCAACTCAAATGTATATAGATTTAAAACTAGTTTTAGTGAATATTGTTTTTTTCAAACTAATAATTAGCATGTAGTTTCTGACAAAAAAAAGTCTATAATTGTTATTTTTAATTTATAATTTAATTACCTTGGTCTTTATCATATATATGCAGATAAAGACCAAGCTAATTAAACATACACACATTTATGCATATATATGTGTGTGTAGGTAACATATTATATATACTTTATATAGTATATATACACACAGGTTAATTTTATTTAGATTGCTGCTCAAAATTTTCTTCTACTTTTTTAAAGATTTTCACAAATATACATCATGGTTTTCCTTAGGGGGGAAAACCAGCAAGTAAGAGTAATTATTTTTTGATTTCCCTTCTCAGAATGTCTTTTATTTTAAATGTGATGGTAAATTATACTAAAACATGCATTTATCAGGACTTGAAACACAGTGACAGTGATTCAAGCTCAGAGGAAGAACGGAGAGTCACTACCCGAGTTACTCGCCGGCGTTTGATTATAAAGGTATCCTGTAGCCGGATCATTATGGGGCATCACCGTATTATTAGAAAGTTCTTTCTTATGGTTTTGAAAATTCAGCATGCATAACTAAATGGCTCTATGTTGTTTGTTTGCACATTTGAAAGCTTATAAAAACAACGAAAAGCAGAAAGTCATGTTGCATGGTAGTGAGTAGTCTGTCTAGACCTGACGATGTGACATTTGTATCCTGTTTTCCCTGTGGAAGTGTTAAATGTATGAACAAAGATTCTGTCTTGGTGGGAGAATAGTCCATATCAAATGAAATGTTCAATTAAAACCCAAGAGGCTGTGATGAGGTAAGGTAAAGAAGATAGAGAATGAAAGCATTAAATTCATACTGCCTTAACAACTGTGAAATGAAAATCAGTTATTCATTATCAGTGAGTGAGAATTTGGAGTTATAGCCTGGCATGGATGTATGTGACATCATGCAAATCAAGCAAAATTAACTTGACTAACAAAAAAAATCAGGCTGTATTTTTTTAAGTATAGGAAGCAATTTTTACTGGAAATGAAAAATATAATTCCACCCTATTGTAGCATAGTTGAACACTATGAATTAATTGACTTCCCCTAGAAAGGCCTTTTGAAGCACTAAGCTCATGTCTGGTAAGGTCCAGCAGAATGTTTCTCACAGTCTATTGTTTGTCTTCATTACTCGGTCTTTAGAGAGGTCTTTCTTGATGACAGTTTCCTAGTTCTCTGCGCTCAATTATTCTGTTTTCAACAAGCAAGACTCCGAATGTGGTCCAAATAACTTGAGGCTCTTTGGTTGGCAGCTCTGGAGAGAAAGAAGGGAAAAGTCTATTGAAAACCATTTATCAGACTTTTCATCCATTTCCAAAGTGTCAGGTGACCCAACAGAGAGCAGAGATGTTGGCTAAGGTATCCAAAATTTCTTAATCCTGCTACTGTACTTTTCATGTAGATCCAATGAAAGAAGAGAAGAAACTCTGCTCTAGGACAGTGTTTCTAAGACTCATTTTCTTGAATGTTTCAAGTCCTTGTCTAAATCTTAAATTATCTGCAAATCAACCTTGAACTTAATAGGGAGTGATCTTTGAAAATTTCATGTAGGCAAGCCAAATTACGTCTAGCATATTTGCAAGTATTCAACCTGCTATCTATGATGTCCCCATAATCACTTTCTACATGTTCCTGGATTGGAAGAAAGAGATAATTTGGTTTTATGAAAGAGTTAAAGCCATATCCTTTGCTATTCCCATAATCGATATCTTCAATAAATAGTATTTTAAAGTGTGAAGCCTCTAGAAACAGCTCACCAGCCAATGTCTTATAACTTACTCTTTATGCTTAACGTATGACACACTCATGTTGCATCCAAACCCACATCTCATTCCTCTATAATAACTGTCCATTATAGAAGCTGACTATACATAAGATAGAAGAAAATTAACATAATCTACAATAACAACACAAAGTGGAAGGGCGGAGGGTAAAGAAGTTTTACTCCGAAGAATACAAAAACAAAACAAGAAAAAGATCACAAACCCCCAAGTCAGTGAGAGTTCTTTCTTTTGGTTCCCTAGCTTCTAGACATGCATTATCAAGTTAGCTTTCATTCAAGTTATTATATATTTGAGCTTAATATATAATTGTAACATTTTTTATTAATAACAAATTTAAAAGACCCAAATACACTATGATGCTGTAGGCTTCCTAAAATAAGAGGAGTTGTTCTCAAATACCCACTTCCACTTCTTAAAGTGAGTGTAATTTTAGAGAGGTTAAGTGGAATCATCAGAGAATGAGTTTCATAACTGGAGTTTTATAACATTGTATCCACAGAATCACTCACATAAGCTTTGAGAAATGTCTTTATATGTGACAGAGAAATCCAAAGCTAAAGAATAGCTGTAAGTATAATTGGAAGCTACAGGTATAACAAAAATCTTTAAAAATTCCATATATAAGAATCATTCTGGTAAATATTTTTCTGTTCAGATTTTTGAGGCAGTTGAAAAGGATCAAAATTCTATTGTTTTCTCTTTTTCCCATATGTTAGAATCTTTCAAATGTAAAAGAGCTTGGGAGGATATGATAGATGTGACATGGGTACCATCTCTGTTGAAAACATAAACTGAGATTGTTCAATATTAGAAGCACTTCTTTTCCTAGGTATCAAAACTGAGGATTGGAGATGAGTCAATTTATCCAGATTCACAGCAGGGCAATAGCAGTTCTGGGATCACAACCTAATCCCTAATCCTCTGGTGAAGTGTCTTCTACCTGCTTTTTCCACAGTACTATATTCTTTCTCTTCCAGAATAAGAAAAGGAAGAATTTCAACTTAATTATAAAAAAAAAAAAGAAGAAGAATTTCTCCTAGAATAAGTTAGGCACTTGGCCATTTAGACCTTTCCAGTGCCATAGAAGAGGGCTACACTGGCCTGCCTTTCCTGAAAACTATTCAATGGGACTGAAATGCTAGGAATTTGGCCTACTTCATGGAGGCCATCCAACCCTAGACTGAACTAGCATATTTATACTGTTTACTATAGTAATCCCCCCAGCACTTAGAATGGCAAAGCTGAAAACTATTTTGGGGTGTTTCCATCCCTCTCAGAGCTAACTTTGGAAGCAGTAGGTATGCGCAGGATTCCATGACCACAAGTCTAGGCAAATTTGTCTTGTTAGCCTTTCAATTTGTATGATAAGGGGGTTGAAAATATAATTTTATAATTTTTCTCTTTAGTTTCATATGTGGACTTAGAAATGAGTCAAATTAACAAACTCATTTTTTTCCAGATCTTTAAATTTTACATTCATTTATTTCTATACAATCTGATGTCACAGTGGTTTCAAATGCTTAGAAGCAGTTTAAATAAAGTAACCAGTCCTATGAGCCTGTTTACATCATTGCCTAGGAAATTCAATGATTAGAAAGGCAAAAACCTTAAACCAACTCAAAGCTAAACTGTTGCAAAATTTGGTAAAATTCAAATAACTGAATTTTCACTATATAGGTCAACTTTTTATTTCTTCTTTTGAATCTTTTTTACTTATTTTCAAAATAAGAGTTTGTTTTCTTCCAACTAAGCAATTCAGAAGTATGTAAAGCTTGATCTACCCATTCCATTTCATAAGCTTCAGATTGATATCTATATATGTGTGTATATGTTATGTATATGTACACACACATTCCCAGAAACTGGGTTTTTCAGAATATAAAAATGGATTATACTATACATGTTGCTTACTAACTTGCTAAGTTATATATGTGGCATATATATTGGCATATATATATGATATCTGCCCCATTTTTTAGAACATTGAAGTTTTAATATTATGTACATGAAAGCAAATTGGTATATTTTATATTGTTATTCTTTCATTTTATTCAAAAAGTTAAGTGGAGAGAAAAATTATAGAATACAAAACTTACAGCAGGAGTTAAAGGGAAGTACAGGTCGTCATTAAGGTGGCCATCAGAGATGCTACGGTAATACCATATGTGCTATAGTTTTCCTTTGACATAGGAAAGAAAAAAGTGGGAGAAGTATTGCCAAAGTAATGCCATCAACAAGACTGGGGTTGGGGAGGGAATTTTGTTTACTTAAAAGTACAAATTGTTTTCAAGAACTTTAGAAACTTATTAGAGATTTATTTTTTCTCATTAAGGAGAGGTCTCCAAAGACCTCTCCTTAGTAACACCTGGTCTCTAATATATTTGACAAAATTAAAGATGGATGAATTTTTTTTTAATCTATTGTGACTCCTTATTGTTTTTCCTATCTAATCCAGTTGAGTTTCTACATAATCAGACAACTTATGTTGTTATTTTGGCCTTATTAAAGCACCAATTGGTCATTTAAGGTTAAGAGATGGATCTATACCTTTAACTATGCATAAACAGTATGAATTTTCAGTAGGAAACAATGAAAACGCTTACATACTAGAATAGATCTCAACAACCTATATGGCTTATTATTTATAAGAAAGGCTTTGCTTTTTTCTAAAGCTATTTCATATATGTTATATATAATAATATATAATATATATAACAATATATAACATATATATTCATATATGCTTATAAATATACCTACTTCATATTCCTTTCAAAGACTGGCATCTTTCCCCACAAAACAAAACAATCCATTCCTAATATATCCAATAGGATTCTATTTTACTTGATTTTCCTGAGATCCTCAAATTGTCTAACACTCAAAGAACTAGACATCTCCAAGAGTTAGCTCAAAAATATTTCATTTATTCAGTGATTAAACTATAGTGAAGCCTTTCATGACCTTTTAATGGCTTTTCTGCTGTCTTTTATGCCTTTCTTTTTAAAATAAAATCTTTTTTACCCAAATATATTATACCAACCATATTAAATAGATTTCAGTGCATTTAGCCACGAGACCTCTACATTTTTCCAATTTCTTTTCCTTCAGCTGTGCTAATTGAAATGAATCATAAGCAGGATTCGAGGTGAACTAAACATGAACAGCAAGAAACATCTTGGTTTTTTTTCACCCCACCTCTGTACCACAATGAGGTAAAATGACTCATATATCCCACCCATTGTTATGATCTATCAACCCACAATCTATAATACAATCTATAAAGTCACTTTGAAAACAGAATTTTGTTAGCAAAATAAAATAGTTTTTAGTCTTGACTCTGTCATCTTAAACCAGAACCGCCTTTCTACCTGTTTCAACAAAGAAGTAGAATTTTTACCACGGTGGGCACGGACAAAATGATCATGACAGTAACACTGAAAGAGCTAGAATCCTGCCTCTCCCAGAAATGCAGCTGTTTTTTGTGATCTGCCACTTTTCCTGTAAAACCACCATTGTATAGAACTACAGTACAGTCTCCTATAGCATTTTCCAGGTCACCTTTTCAACAAGAAGTTTGACTAATAGGCAAAGATGTTTATCCATGTTCTCCAAAACTCTAAGGGGCACTAACCTAAAGTTGAACACCAGTGAAGAAGGTAATGTGTTTTGAGTGGTTTTTCTTATTGTACAATCATAGAGCCAATTGAGAGAGATTAAGGAGCCATCTCAATCTACAAAGCTGCCTATAAGTAGAGAAGTCTGAGCCTACCTTGGAGAATGAAGAATTTATTCCATTTTTTATACTCACCAGAGGAAGATCTTTTCACAGTTTCCCCTTCTTAACTAGACAGCAGTCACTAACTACCAGATGATATCTTAAATTCCTTTAGCCTCAATCTAGTCGTTTATTTGTCCATAGCAATGGGGATTAGATAGTCATCACATAAAACCCTTTCACTTGAAAATACTATTTTGAAACTACTTAATCGGACAGTTATTTTCATTTATTTAAGACCTAGGAAAGGCTCAGTCTAAAAAACTTTCCCGAACTTTTCTCATGGTGCTTCAGAAAACATACATATTACCTTTAGTAAGTGACTTTTTAAATGGAACTAACAAAGAATGATAAGATAGTACCTTAGTTGGAGTATTATATTTAATTCAAATGAGACAAAATGTAATCCACAAAAATGATATGAGATTTGGTAGGACTAATGAAGAAATACTATACTGAAAGTGAGATGCTCTAATTAGAGCCCTAGTCATCAACTAATTTTTTTTTCAGCAAATGAAACCTTTTTGTTTGTAAAACAATGTGTTACTGCATTCTACACTTAAATATTTTCAAATTCGTCTTCGTGGAGTTTGTTGCTAACCATCATTCTTGTTACATATGTGAGGTTTAACGCTTTGATTGTTGTCGACTGCTAAATAACCTTTAGATCAGCCTTTCCCCTTGCATTGGAATAGCAAATAGAATCTATGCCTTTTCTAAAACTCCACAGAGCATGTGTGTGGTATATGGAGTGGCGTGGAGATTTGTCAATCTTGTATGTTGCTAATCTCTATGCCACATCCTTTAGGGAGAGGAAGCAAAAAACATTCCTGGTGAATCTGTCACAGAAGAACACTTTACTGATGAAGAAGGCAACCTCATCACCAGAAAAGTAATCATCATTGGATTTCATGCTTTTCTTGGAATTTAGATGTCCTACTATTTGTTTGCTGTAGTGTCACCTCTGAAAGAGAAAACAGGAAAATCTCTACTTTTCACTATTGCTTCCTACAGATCACTCGGAAAGTAATAAGACGAATCATTATCCCGCAAGAGAGAAAATGCGATGACGTGGTAATGGAGAGGGACTGCTAAAGAAAGTAGAGGATAAAAGCTTTGTGAACTCTCTGCTGCTAACAGGCTAGCATCTGCAGTGTGGCAGCTTGAAGCGTTTGCTGCTTCTGATATCTTGTGCATTTGATCAGGGTCAAAGAAAAAGACTTTTCTTCCTAACATTCTTTAACATTATATACTTCCACTGTCTTCAGAGATTTCACAGGGAGAAGTTCATTTATGGAGGTCAGAACACGCTGGTTCGAGCTTCCAAGAGAAGATAAAAGCCCTCTACCACCACCCAATCCCTCAGCAGTGCCCCGCCCCTGCCCAGTGCCTGGCCTGCAGCCCAGTGCCTTCTGCAACACGGATGGAGAGCACTGGTTTCCAACCAGAACACAGGGTTTAAATGTTAGAATGGCAAAAAGTTCAGTTCAAGACCCTCGCATCAAATCTATATATTTTCCCTTTACAGTGTATTCTGTAGGGACACCTGAATTCCCCATCTGTACCTGGGTAGGATTCTCTTCCTCTTGGAGTTTATAACAGCCTGTTTCCAATATGACAGTTAAAGAACTAAACTCACTACTGAACAGCGTAACTGAGCAAATGAATCTCCATCTCCCGGAGAAAACATTTCTAGTTCTTCTTCATCCTTCTTCTCAGATCTTTAACCTTCTCATTTTAAAAATAGAAACTTCAATATCCTATGTTTACATTTTTTTAAAAAGTGAACTGAAAACTTCTCAGAAAAACTAAATCAGAAAATTAGAGAGGCTACTATGTTTTCCATTATAAGTAGGGTAAAAGCTGCGTATTTGTACAAAAACTTTGCTCTCAGAGGAGCGTGTCCCTGGTGCTCAGTGAAGAGAGGTCTTGTTTTATGGAAGATGGATGCCTGCTTGGTCTGGAATAAGAGGAGGAGTTGGAATTCCACAAGTTAAAAAAATGTCCCTCACAGTAACAGCATTTCCACAGTGTTAATTCGTGATTACTGCTCTACTGAGAACCTTGTCTCATTATAGCAGATCACTTAAAATTCTGCTGACTTTAGAAGGCATAAATTATAATTTACTAATATTTTTTATATTTGGGGTTTGAGTGCCTTTAGAACTTTAGCAGTGGTATCTTCTTACTACAGGAAATGGAGAGGCTGCTCTTTTTTTTTTTTTTTTTTTTTTGATTTATCACTAACCTACTGAATTATTGTGATGTTCAGTTACGTTGTTGTATTCATCCTGACAGTTCTACCCAGCTTGGCTTGATGATGCTACGCTGTGTGGTTAAAGCAGATTGTATTTTTGGACATGAAGTGACAAAGTGCTTTAAACTGTGTTTGACTTATCCTAATCCAGCCCCAAGGAACCAGAATGGGAACTGCTTTATAACTAAAACTCTTTTGCCATGAAATCTTAACATGTAACATTCCTTCTAAAGCAGGGAGAAGGTTATAAGGTGAAGACAAAGAAAGAAATCCGGCACGTGGAAAAGAAGAGCCACTCATAACGGTCAGTCAAGGTGATGGGTAAGCTCTTATCAACAACGATAGGACCTAACTCCCTGGAAACTTCTAAGTTCACTAAATAAATGATTAGATCTTCCCCCCTCTTCTCTGTCATTGTAGTCCAGCTTTATGGACTGTAGTCACAGTCCATAAACTTTCTCCTCACAAATTAGTCAGGAATTTAAATGTTAATGATGTTTGCAGAAGCAAATGTAAATAGTGATTTTTGAGTCTCCTCTAAGAGTAAAGGCTCAGTATGAAATGCAGCAGCATTATACAATCTAACAGGAAAACTACTTGGCGACAAATAATTCTTACACATACACTCAGATTTATATTGATCCAGCCTTTCACCATTTTAGCAGAACAGCATCTGAGAATATAATTTTGGTTGAAGTATAGTGGTTGCCAAGTTTAAGTGACCGATATTCCTATATAGTGCTTTATATATTTTTATATAAACCAAAGCAAATTAAATAGAAGGTTAATGGTACCGTGTTTTCTAACTTAAAATGTTTAGTGAGCTTTATTTACTTAAAGCTGTCTGAACTTTATTCATAGAGAAAAGTATTTTCCTTTACATTGTTTTCTACATTTTACTTTGTCTTATTTATTTCTACATAGCTATCATCAGAAAGGCTATTTGGGGTGAAAAAGCAGATAGAGCTTTGAAAAGTTCTCCCTAAGTCTGTTAGGCGAAGGCAGACTGCTTAAGGCTGTTCAATAGTTCTCTTAGCCCCACTGGTCAAAGTAACAAAGAAAACAAACAGATTCCAGTTTTCACTTTCTTACACCTAAGATGTTCCTCACTTAACCAAAATCCTGGTATTTGAAGTGCTGAAGTAAGGAACTGAGAAATTATCTAGTCTCGCTGCCCCTGATTTTTTATGTGAGGTAACTGTAACGAAGGCCCAAATAAATTCTTAATCCCTCCTCTCCAAAAAAAACCTTATCATTTATTTATTCACTTAAAAATTTTTTCACTTCCTCTCTGTATGGCCTTCTACATAGCTGGGTGAGGACTGGGAAATTTGGCAGTATTTGGCGTAGCCTTCTGGGTACAGGCGACAGCATTCTACAAAGGCCAGAGTGGGAAGAAACAGTAAAGGAGGAACTGAGAACAGGTCAGTGTAGGTGGCAGAAGAGTTTTGCCATTGTGTGGAGAGGTAGGAAAGATCCAAATATTTAGGATTTATGAACCTGAATATTCTCGCCTTTACACTAAAAGCAGTGGGAAACCATTGAAGGTTTTTAGGCAAAGGTGGGATATGATTCAGTTTGTTTTGCATCACTCTAGCTCAGGGCAGAGAATGAAATGGAGGTGGCAATAATGGATGAGCAGAAAACCTGTTAAGAGACTATTGCAGATCCTGGCTTTGGGCAGCAAGGATGGTAAGAGGTAGGCTGAATGAAGAAATAGCTACATGACTTGCTTTTTATTGGATGACAAGGGTGAGAGATGACAAAATTAAGGATGACATTAGCATTGCCATATCTAGAATGAAGCCACCTATTATGCATGTCTTACAGCTGAACTTGGTGAAAGACATATCTATCAATTAATAAAATTGAGTATGAGTTTGCTTTTTTGAATTGGTCTATTTAAACAATTATACGTAATAAATGAAATGAAATTTGAAAAGAGTTCAGTCAGCTTCAGTATGCCCCTAACAATTTGGCAACTTGTTCAGTCATAGACTCCAGACAGGAAAGAACCAGAAAGGTCACCTACGCTAGCTGAGACATTTTTCCACAGTAACATATACCTAATTATCTATGAATAAATGACACCAAAAATATATATGACAGTGCTGTGCTTTCAGGGTCCTTTAGAGTATTAATATAGAAATTGCTTGGTCACTTAAATATACAAGAGGTTTTAAAATTATAAATAATCCACACTGTAAAAACGTTATCAGGAAAATTTATATAAATGTGAAAATAACTTCAGTATAAAGAAAACTCAATGGTGAGTTGACTATAAGCCTCGTTTTACTTTCCGGGATGGTATTTCCCTTCCATAAGTGAACCTAGGAAATGAGTCCAAGAATACTGCCTGGAATTCCAGGACATGGAGTGTGTACTCTGGAAAAATCAATTTGCAAATATATTGAGAGCTTTTATAGCCCTGCTGGCTGCCCTTTTTTTTTTTTTTTTTAAATAACAGAACTCGGCAAGTGGAATGCTGCCAAATTTCAGTCTCAGATGGTGACATCAAATTTTTATTTCCCGTTAAATTCCAGTTGAATTTGGAGTTATCTGAACCCTGCACCTGCTTTTCTTTAATATTGAGTCACAGCCATCCTACTTTTAATATAAGAGAAAAGCCGGTGGCTTAAAAAAAAAAAAAAACTATAAAGATTTATACATAGTACCTAGTGATTTATAGTTTATAAAGTGCTTTTACAGTTTCCTGTTTATTGTATTCTGTAGGGACATCTGAATTCTCTATCTGTACCTGAGTAGGATTCTCTTCCTCTTGGGGTTTATAACAGCCTATTTCAATATCACAGTTAAAGAACTAAACTCATTACTGAACAGTGTAACTGAGCAAATGAATCTCCATCTCCCTGAGAAAACATTTCTAGTTCTTTTTCATCAAGCCTTGAGGCAAGTCAAGCAAATTTTTTTTACTTCCTTTTATAGAAGATACTAAAGCTCAGAGGTCAGATGACATTTCTGCTGTCACACAGCTTATGATTGATAGAGCTAGGACAACTCAAGATTGATACTCTGCCCAGTGCCCTTTCTTTACACTAAGCTGTCATTCTAAAATTATTTATGAATAATAGTCATAGTCTATTAAACGATTACTGTATGACAGGTACTAGGTAAGATTATTATATACATGACCTCATATAATCCCCAAAATAATGCTATAAGTACTACTGTTCTTTTTTTTTAAATGAAGAAACTGAAGTTTTGAAATGTTCATTGACTTACCCAAGGTCCTACAGCTGATGTGCGAAAGCAATGAAATTTGAACCTACCCAGAACCTAGCTTTTAACTATTATTCATATTAATAGTTAAATAGTATTTGATGACCATTAGACCTAAATGCAAACTTTGAATCAAATACATGTACAAAGGCAACCTGTAGTAAATTTCTTCACACTATCCATAATAAAAACACTGGGGTTTTTTTAAAATAAATAAATAAAGCAAAACTTTATTTTTAAGGCCCCTAGATACAAGCCATAAAAGACGGTGGAATAGCTGTATTCCAAACCTCTTTGGGGAAAAGGCTTGGATCTCACAGCCACCTGGATGCCAAGAGTGGAAAAAGTGTCCATGCTTGCCAAGGGCAACACTATCTGAGTCAAAAAATGGACTCATTTTATTCATTCTTTCAAAAAATATTTGAACTTTCACCTGGTTTAGAGTGAAAAAACTAAATCTACAATTGTGAATTTAACCTCTATGGCCCCAGCCCTTCTGGATCACTCAGCCTGCTAAGGGGAAAGAGATGGGACAAGTATTGTTCAGGGACTGAAAATACCAAGTCCAGGATCCAATGGAAAGCAAAAGAAGTGGAGGGAAGAAAGGTGGGTAAAAAGAGAAAAGAAGAACTAGAGTAACAAATTCTGGGTGTTCTCGGTGGGCCATAGGAAAGGCATATCAGAAAAGCCTTTCCTGAAGCCATAACAGAGCTAAGTCTTTAAAGATGAGTAAGAGTTAACCTGCAAAGGCGACCCTCATTAGCGAGAGCAGAGTCTGTACTTTCGAGGAGATGGCTTTTGAAATAAAATTGAAGAATAGAGCGGAGTTAAATACAGATTAAGACTAGAGAAGGGAAGTACAGGTAGATACAAAGTCATAAACAAAGAAAATGAAGTTAGAGACAGATATGTAGTCTAGATCCTCTAGATCGTCCTGGTGTGTGTGGTCGGTGGACCAACAAAATCAGCATTACCTGGAAGTCTTCTTAGAAATGCAGAAGCTCTGAGTTTACATCAGCCTACTGATCAGAATCTACATCTATAGATTCCCTAGGTGATCTATATGCACATTAAACTTTGAGAAGCGCTGCTCCAGAACATCACTGTCTGGCAAACTTGAACACTGGAATCATCTAGAGAGGATTTTTTTTTTTTTTAAAGGTTTTTGATGCTGGGTTCCATCTCAAGATATTTAAATAAACTGGTATAGGACGTGCTAGGGATTAGAAAACAAAATTTTTCATTGGAAACTAGTGGGTACTAAGCCTGAAAAGGTTCATTGGGCTGAAGTGTAGAGAGCTGCAGCTATCAAGCTAACGACGTTAATATTTTTTTTTAAGCTAGGCATTAGGGGCTAAGAACCACCGGTAAAAAAGGTTGGTTCTAACTCTGGTATGTTCCTGACTTGAAAATGATACAGAAAGTACAGCATTCATTCGTGAAATATCAACTACTATGAAAGTCCACTGGATAGCTGTTTTTTCTATATTTTAAAGTGTTTCTTAAAAAATTATAGTAAGGTGACTAAAAGGAATGAGTAGCTTTCTATTACCTTTGCGTTTGAAAGGCGTGCCAAACCCAAAGACCAACAGATTCCTAAATGCAAATGCTTTATCTCAAATCCATTATCTAAACTCGGAAGAGGAAGATGACTCAAATTCTATTTATGAAATGTCATCTCGATGGCTCCTGCCCTCTCATGCCTTTCCATCAGATGGCGCTCTCATCACAGTTTATGGACTGTCAATATTTTATAACAGGCATCCATACAGTCACTCCGGCAAGGCTCTCATGCTTTTTGTGCGACACCGTACTTGCTATAAAATCTTTTATCCAATGAATGACCTTCCTGTACCCCATGTGGTTGAGGTCAAAACATTCTGATTTTGTGACTGAGAACAAGAGATTTATAAGAGGAACTAACTCCCAAAATTTTTTTAAAGACCATCACACAAATCATATCTGAATACAAATGGGCATGATTAGCAGCCTTTTTTAAGAGTATAGAAATATATCCATTATTTCTAGAAAAATAATGGTCATTTGCGTTGACGTGATAAAAGGAAGACCTTGCTTATTGCAAGATTAACCTTGAAAGTTAGACTGGCTTGGGGAAGAGATGAAGCAAAACAAAGTGAGTTCTCCTGGATTGTAGTGATGACTGCACATCTATGTACATTTATTAAAAATTATCAAACTATACATTTACAGTAGACAAAACTCTGTGCTTTGTAAACTATATGTCAATTAAGCTGTAAAGCAAGGAGTTCAATTAGAGAAAATTGCTGAGGATTCTCCCCAAGAAAACAGAGCACAGAGCACCAGGGAAACGTCACAGGCCCATCTCAGAAGCCTGGTGCCTGGAAGATTAGGGGTAAGCGTAAACACAGAAGTGGGGAAATCCTAATCTGCTTACTCTGATTTGCATAACTCCTGGGACATGGCCTTGCCCAAATGAGTCACTTTCCTTCCCTGGAACCTCTGCAGAGTCATGGGAGGAGGGCAGGTGTTGAAATCACCCCAGAAGGAATTGATACTCTGATGTTCTTGGCTCCAAGCATTAGTGACCTGGGGCATGGAGGTCGGTAGCACTTTTAATACAAAAAAGGCATCCAGAACCAGAGTGGGACAAAGGAAGTGCTGTGCTAACATGTTTACGGAAGCCAAGGTATCCGGGTTGATCCATCTAAAAGGAAAGAAACCTGTCCAGGATAAGTAAACAACCTCAAGGTCACTGGGAACACTCTTGAGCCCCCCCCACGGAAACAGAATTATAAAGGTTCTCCCAGACCTGCAAAACTAGTCTGTTGCTTACATTTCAGTGAACAGGGTTCTAAAGTTGTTCTTGCCTTACTCAGGTTTTCTATAGAGGCTATGTCTTGGATCGGGCAGGCATTCAATTTTGTCACCTTTTACACTGATCGAGGAGGGAGGAATGATTTTGTTTATAGAGAAGTTCATACCAAGAACAATATATGCTGCACAGAAGTATGAAAACCTCTGCCAAAGAATGTCAAAGATTTATTTTGACAATATATTAAGACTGGCTATAAAGCAGATATTTTATGGAGGTATTATCCAGTCAAACAACATTCTTAGTGGAACCTCCATAAAAAAAAAAAAACCCTCAACATTACGCAATGCTATATATATGCCTTACTGTTGAATTGTACACCTGAAACTTACTGGATTTTGTTAACCAATGTCACCATAATAAAAATAAATTTTAAAAAAATATTCTTAAAAAAAAAAATTCAAAATCAGTTTATCCTGCCATGACTGATGCGGGGCAGGAGAAGGGAAAGCAGTCTTTCCAGTGGTAGAAGATAGCCTTCGATTTTAATTTGCATAAGGAAAAGCAATTTCACAGTAATGAAGTAATGACATCGTCCTCCCTTTTTGAAAGATTAGCTGCATTTCGGGGGTGGGGTGAGAGAATTATTATAAAACAGATATGACCTAGATGCTTTATCCAGACTCCATATGCCTGACCCTTTGTGCCCATGAAACCTCATACTCCTGATATTTTGATGTTGATGGAAATCTCAGCACGTGCCTGTCACGCTGCTCATTTTACAGTAAGTCCGAGGCCCTGAGGCCCTGAGGGCTCCCTGAGTACCTAAGAGACCTGAGCTGCACAGAACTACTAGAAGAGGCTCTTCCTGACTCGATCTCTAAAACCACGAATAGAGTAAACAATGTTCTGTGGAGGTCATAGGATCATCCAGAGAAGGTCACTGCCCTCAAAGAGCTTTCAGGTGCACCTCAGGGTCTTGTCCTCTGAGGCACCTAGCAGATAGCCTGAGTCAAAAGCATCATGTTAAACCGCCCCATTAATAGGTAGAGGGCCCCCATTCTCTGAGGCTTTTCTGCTGAATGGCAAGAAAGGCTTAAGCAAGTTTTCTTTAAAAAAAAAAAGAAAGAAAGCAAGCTAAACTCACTACCATCTTGTCTCTCTTTCCACAGGATCATGTGTTTTTACTGCCAGTACTGAGAAATTCATGGAAGATATGTCAGCAGGAAGTAAAAATTCACGGAGAAGGGTGTGTGTGTTTGCTGCTTCCACACATTAATGGCATGATTTTTTTTTTTTTTAACGCAAAACGAAAACAGGAAAGAAAAAGAAAACCACCCACGTTTTAATTTAGCATGAGCCAATTTACAGAGCATGGAGATTCACTTTCATTCCCAGGACTGGCACGTGTGCAATTAGCAATGCAGTGTATATACAAGAAGCCATGCTGTTAACAGTTTATCTCAAGTAATTTGGTATCATATACAAAAAGGAAGAAATTCCTGCCTCCAGAAGAAAGAAGGAGATGGATTGATGAAATCACAGAGAAACACTAAAATTACTAAATCCACAACAGCTCGCCTTATTTTTCTTGGACCCAAACTGTCAGGGTATAAACACTATTTGTTTCTTTTTTAAAACATCTATAGTTTTGCTGTAAATAATAACACTGTATAAATTCTAACAGAAAAATAGAATAAATGTTGATAAGGCACTGCCTCTTAGAACACAACAGAATATTGCAAATGCATTTAACAAAATAGGGATCTCAAGTGACTTCACCTTAGAAGAGGAGAGGGAGGGGTTCTAGGTGGGGGGATCTTCACTGATTCTTGTATATTAGCAATTATAATGTTTGTATATGCAAAACTGCTAGCTTGATTTTAAAAAAACAAATCTTTAAAATCTGCTGCAAATTTAAATAATTCCGAAAATGAGGAATTCTGTAGTTCTGTGAAAAAATTTTTCTTCAGAATACTAATATTTTGATGCATGTGTATCACCTTATTTTGATTAAATCTTTTCCAATTTTGCAAACACTACAGTATACTGCAACACAGAAGATTTTATCTGTAAACACAAAGCCCTTCATCTAATATTTGTTGCTATTGCCAATTTTCCAATGAAATGACCTAAAAATGGAAAAAAAAAAAACCTATACAGTAGTTGCTTTAGGGGGAGGGGGGTGCTCTCTGTTAGTGCTTAAAAGGGGGTAATGCTTGCCGCTTTAGAGGTGGATGGTGCTCATAAGAGGCCCCAGTCAGGGGTATTTAAACTGGACTGAACGGAAATCCTTAGCTAGTAGAATGGCAGCACGCTGTAAAATTATTACTGTATCGTGTACTGGCTATAAGATGTAGACACCTTTCAGTAAGCCAATCATTGTAACCATTCTAGCAGTGTCATATTAGGTTAATAAGGCTGCTGTGTTTTAAAGGGCATTTTTATTTGGGTTTTGGTGAAATTCTTTAATTTGTCGATTATATTCATATAAAATCAGCATTCATTGACACATAGCTCTAATTACATATGTATGAAAAACCATACACTGGATGACCTCGTCAATTATTTAAGCATAAAATAAATTGTGTTAAACTCTTCACCTATCTGTGCTCTACAGTGTCCTTGTGTTCTCTGGCAAAAAGTAATTGTCTAACTCCTTGTCATCTGGCTACCCCAGTCCCCACCATTCCTATTAATGCCTCTGCGGGGACATTAATGATGGTCCCTAACGTTTAATTTTGTCCTGCAAACTCTCAACTTACATACATTCTGAGTATTTTGTGGAGGAGCCAAGAATTAAAGATTAAGTGACAAATGATCTTTGCCCACATCTGGATTGGGCTGCCCTCCCCAAAAGCGGGGAACTGGGACTCTCATAGCCAGCATGTCCAGAAGTTATAAACTAATACCTTTAGGAACCAGCCAGTTTGCAGTTACTTTTAGCCCGTAAACCAATTGTTTAACTGACATTCATTGTCAGTGCTTAGAATTTGGGAGATTCCACATAATGACCCAAATTTCTAACTTCTCTTGAAAAGCAAGCTTTGGCAGCAGTAGGCCTCAGCCTGCTGAGCCACATCCCTGCCCTCTCCAGCCAGGTGTGTGGGCACCAGGCACCACAGCCCCAGCCCCACTTCTTACCTGACTAGCCTGGTAGGCACTGGAATTTGCAGTCGGATACTACGTGATAAGTTTAACAGGGACAGAGGCTGTGGCTGTTTTAATTTTTATTCTAGCCCAGATCCTGGCATATAGTGGCAAATATCATCATTGCTAAAATTGGATGCTCACTATATGCCAGACTCTATTCTAAATACATTGCATTTATTAAATCATTTAGTCTTTATAACTACTTTATGGAGATAGGTACTATTTTTAGTAGCAATAGTCCCCATATAAATATCAAATGGGTGCTTAGAGCCATTTGGCAGTATCACACATTGCCTGTCCATTAAAAGATTATTGCCAAATGAAATGAGTTGTTCCCAATAAGGATTCAATATCAATGCAGAACGCATGTATAGACAATCTGCTTTGCACAAAGAATGAGGCTAGACTACATTTGTATAGTATCCCAAATAAATGGAACATGCCCCTATCCCCTCCACCCAAATCATCTTATGATGAACAAACTGAGACCACTGAAAGGTTTTTTTTAAAACTTGCCCCCAAAGCCTCTCTTTGTAAAACCAGGATCAAATTCCAGGTATCCTAACTTCCCAAATCTAAGTTATAAATTTTTGGCTCACAGTCCTTGACAGAAAGGTGTTTATTCTGAACTAGAAACTCAATGAAGTGTACTTGTCTGGGTATTAAATGGTATGTTTACATACCTGAAAATCTGATTTTAGGGGTATGTGATGGGCTAAACTTCAGGTCAAACAAAAATTCATAAATTTACTCAGAGAAGTACCCAAAATTGGATGATCAAGATTTTATTTGCATGTGTGTGTATATGTATATATTTATATATGTATGCATGGATTGAATGAAGACACGTTATATATTCCTAATATACTCTTCGGCCCGCTGACTTATAAAAATGTAATTAAGCTTTTCTTTGATTGACGTTGCTATAAAAAAAAGAACTGATTGATAGATTCCTGATATTTGCTCCATTTTTCATTTTTATATTCCTATCAAACTCCTGAGTTTATTAAATTAAAATGTATTAACTCTTGCCAGGTTATGGCAATATACTGTGCAGGGGTTATTTCACCATTTCTAAGAGGAATCCACTTCACAGAACATGTAAACAGCCAGCCTTCTTTCCTCTATGAATAAACACTGCCTTGACATCCTGATGTTCCACCATGTTCATTTGGTATCATCCTCGGGTTCCGTCAAGACTCGAGATTTTTCCCCAGGGGAAGTAAACAGAAGGAAGTTCTTTGCTGGCCTATATGAGCATCAGGTCACATTTGGATGTACGACAGGGGTATGTGAGAAGCCCAGAAATATAAATCACAGGCATGATAACTGATCCCTTGAGTCTCTGTAGAAGCCACTGATCCAAAAGTGGCTTCTATCTGGGTGCATTTTGGTATTCTTGATTTGTTAACAAGCCCCTAGCATATTAAAAGGTTATGTAATTTCTTAGTCATAGTACTGCTTCTCTTTCATGAACGGATAGTCAAATAGTCCAGAAATAAACATTCCTAACACTGAGATTTGAGCCAAACTTTACAAGAGTTCTTTCAGTTCTTTCTTACAAGAGACAAAAGGCAGTGGTGTAATTTATTTGCATAGTTACCTAGCTAAGCATGTACCAATACAAAGTAAATAAATAGCAGGGTAGACTCTGATGAGCATCCTTAGTAATAGGTCCATTAACTTTCACTTCTTTAATAGAATTAAATGCAGACAGTTCAAAATACAGCAAAATGCAATTTACCATATTTGCTACACTTAATGACCGATAGCTGTGAATAATATGTACAACTAAGTGAACCTGCAGTCAAGAAATTCTATTCTTTATCCTTTAGTGCTTCCTGAGTTAAGGAATACACACCCCAACGGTTACATTTCCAAGAAAACATCCTGGCACTCCTTACCAATTCCAAAGGAGTTCCACGGCACAGCAGAGATGAACACGCCCAGAGGATTCTAAAGGCAGTGAGAAGAACCACTAGGACATGGCAGGCAACACCAGAAGCAACAACTGTCAGGACGTTTTCTCCAGGGCCACCTTGGAACATCCTGTTGCTATCCCAGAAAAATAGATGATCTCCTGCCAAATTTCCCCTGACATCCTCCATTACCATTTCTCTTCCGAAATCTAAGTCGAGCAATGTCAAAATTCTGAGAGCTGGGAAGGAATGATTTGCCAGCTTTTCAAAAGAGTTCCAACATGTGAGACACACCACCAGGTCCTCACACTAGACTATATACTTCTTGAGGATGGGGACTTTGTTTTGTTCTCTGCTGTATCCACAGTACCTAGAATACTGCCTGACACTTCATATGTAGGTACTCAATAAAGATTTGTTGAGTACATGAATGAATAAATCAATCAGCAGACACCAAAGGGCAAAGAATGGTAAATGGTAAATGTTACTCTGTGTACCATTTTCTTCACAGGATCAAGCAAGTTGGAAATCAAAGGAAAACACAATTTTTTATTCAATTAGCTTCATTCACTAAGGACTAACTTGTGTCACCATCCTCTGCTAGCCCCTTCCAGCTACACAATCCCCTTATTAGCCACAGTCTTAAATAATTAGGTTTGGATATACCAATACATCAGGAGCAAACAGCACATCAGTCATACTGCTGAATTAGGCATATTTTCCTTGGCTATAGTCCTCATCCTCATCACTGACAGGCCACTGAGAAACCAGACAAGTGTGTGGAGGTTCATCATGGGATGAAAATCTTATGAAAAAGTCAGCTTAGTCTCTTTCAGACATGATATCCAAATTTTTTAAAAGTCTGGCTACCTTGAAATGTCCACCTCAGTGTTGTTAAATGTGTGTTGGGTTGGTAGAGAACCAGGAGGTAAAAAAAAGTACACCCCAGAAACCCTTGGGCCACAGCTAGCCTGCAGAGAGGTTTTGTTTGGACCACACAGAGTTTGAAAAAAAAGATGGCCAATATTTTTTTTAAATCAGATTTTAGATGAAAAACAAATTTTGAGTTCTCTTTTAAAATCCAAAGAAAGACGATGTTTCTGAAATTCCTCGTGACAATCACCACCTGGAGTAAAACTACATCTGCCATCTTTGGACGAGCATGTGTTTTACTGTCCACTCCTATCCCTATTGCTTCTAAAACACAATCTACTTTATTCATTTCTATCCCCAGTGTCTGTCTGATCTGATTGAAGGAGAAGAAATATTGATGAGATTCTGCTTAAATTCTTCTCTCTTTATAGCAAGCTAAACATCTATCTCATTTTCATCCTGTCTCAGTGCCAGTAGGAAGATGGAATAAAGGAGTGAGCAACTGAGAAGAAAAAAATGGACTGTGGTTTTCCACACCCATCCATCCATCCATTTCATTCAACATATATTCAGAGCCTGACATTTCTCAGGTACTCTCTTAGGTACAGGATACATCAGTTTCCTGCCCACTGCCTTAAGAGAACACAGACAGCCTCTGTGTGGAATCTAAATCTGAAGCTCCTCGGGAAAGGAATCTCTACAATGACGGTGGAAACAAAACTATTATAACACAACCTAAGCAGTGCCTGCTGGAGAACAAGGCAAGACCACGTAGGATAGAGAGGAACAGCCCTGTAGCAGCTGAGTGTAGCCACTGCGCTCTCCTATCACCCCTGCTATTCACACTTAAGTGAGACTCAAGGACTGAAAAATATCAACTGCAGTAGAAAACCTTAAAAATATTTCAAAGGTATTTAAACAACTCTGCACGGGAATACAAGCCCATCTCACTTCCAAAGAGTCTAGAATTAGGTGAAACCAGTTGAAACTTTTAACTCATACTCAGTGTTCTTCCCCTTTTATATGTCAAGTACCTCATAATTCTGACCTCTTCACAAAGCCTCCCTTGTTGAGGCCAAACCACTCTGGCAAGTCATTTAAATTAAACGAGTACTCCATGACTTAGCACTCGAGTCTACATCCTTGATGGTTTCTCTAGACATCTTACTCTTCAAGAACAAGAGCTATGTTTTCCAGAGTCCCAAGAGCAGAACTGGGTACACAGAGGTTGTAATAAATATTCAGCTTCACATGTCTAATCATTTACTTGTTCTCCATGATTAAATCTCACCAGTCTCCAGATATGCTGCAAGACACATTGGTAGCTCACTCTGGACACATAACTTCCCCTCTGGGAGTCAGTGCTTGGGTGGCAGTAAAGAGCAGTGCTAGAGCTGCCTCACAGCCTGGCTTGCTAACAGTGCTGTTATGGTCAGCGCACCTTGCCTACGTAGATCCTAGAGCAAGTAAATAAAGGGTATCTAAAGACGAGTCTGTGAAACATGAACAGATAGACAAATAGACACATACATACATACATACTCACTCAGATGGACAGATTAGTTACCACTGTAGCATAGTAGCTTTAGAGTAACTCATGCTTCTGGCTATGATAAACCTTTGAATCCTTAAGTTCCATAGGCTAAAGTGGTCATACTCTCAAATGTCTGTGACTAAGTAGTTCATCTAAATTAGGCAATGGGTTGTGATATACTGAATTGTACATAAATTATTCGCTGTCTCTCCCTGGCAGTGGGTAATACTTTCCAGCCCCACTGCCATTACCTTAGCTATGCGACCTGCTTTGGCCAATGAAGGAAAAGCAGTTGCTCTAAAAGCTAGTGCATTTTTTTTCATGTTCCCTTTCCTCCACAGAGAGACTGCTCCCTGGCCTGGTGCTGGAGTAAAGATGATGTAGAGCAGAGCCACAGTCAACTTGCAACAGACATGCAATGTGAGCAGGACATGAACCTTTCTAGTCAGCCACTGAGATTTTTTTTTCAGACTTTTGTTAGTACAGCATAACCCATGAGTAGTATACAAGTCAGGTAGAAAAAAATTAAGGGGTGATGGGTATTGAGTAAGCACATTCCCCTTCTAAAGAGTCTGCCTCATGGGAATGCAAGCCTAGCTCTGCCAGATTTTCACGTCTTTTAAATGCTAGCAATTAATTTGATTTTTTCCCCAAGATTGTGTGGGTCAAACAAAACATGCCTGTGGGCCACCAGTCTTTAAACTCTGCCACTGGCTCTTGGCATTTGCAGCATGAACACATACCTGGATCATGCTATACAAATTTAATGATGTGCAGTTTTTAATTACATACTATGAAACTGGTGTGTGACATAACTTAATCCCTGACTTAGTCTAATGGACTACCTAACATCCCCAGCTCAGTGAAGCTTGATTATTCCCTATATACCATTTTAAATGCCGAAACTCTCAAGGGTGTGAAGGGGTCACTTGGCTTTTTTCACTTATATTTCATTGCATTTTAATGAAGAGTTGATCTTCACCTCTACATTTGGGCCTGATGTGGCTCCTGCCCACGTCTATTACCACATCATGCCATCTTATCCTTTTCTCTCCTACACTCCAGCCCAGTGAAAAAGTGTAGTTCATGGACTGGTCTTAGTCTGAGAATTTTTTGTTGCCTACCTGCAATGAAATTTAAAAAAACAAAACAAAAAACCTGATCCAGAATGCAAATCAACTATGTTACTACACATATTCTTTCTAATTCAGTAGACTTTTTTTTTTTCAGTATAGTAAGGCTTTCTTCAGACAGAAATGGTGCGCAGATTTACAATCTGGTGCAAGTTCCTTATCTGGTTAAAGATTGGTGCTCTCCACAGCATAGTTCTGGCCACACGAGTTTCCTTTCTGTTCCTCAAAAATGCCAAGTTCCTCCTCATCTTGTTCCCATCTCATATGTACTTACCCTCTGCCAGGGAAACTCATCTCAACCGGCAAATGTCACTGCCGCAGGCCTTCCCTGCACACCCTCCCTGTCCACCCCCCCACACACAACCTAGTCATTCCTTGTGAGACCTTCGTATTTATTCCCCTTATAGCATTTATCTCTTATAATATACCTTTTTGTTTATTTATACACTAGTTTCTCTCCTCCTTATTTATTGATATATCCAAAGCATCTAGCACAAGGCCTGGTACTATCAGGTACAAAATAAATGTGGTGAAAATGCATTCATCAAACATTTGTTGAATAAATAATTAAGGAGCAGAAAGGAGCACAACAAATAGGCTTAGAATACACATCTGTGAATGTCAAGGAGAAAGCAACATCGTTTGTGACTCATTATGAAATATCAAAAAGACATCAGTTTGCCTTTGAGGGTTGCTGTGCTTTCACCCCAGTGAAAACTTGTTGAAACCTTTATTACTCAACTCCCCCTCCACAGCATTTTATGAGAGCTTTGTGACTGCCAGGTATGATCATGGTGTTTTTCCATCTTGTGCTGAGGACATGTGATGGGAAGGTTGTTAAAGTTATCTGGTATGTGTCACAGCATCAGATCTTCAAATGACTCTTTGAATCACCAAACACAGCACCGCCCCTTCTAAACTGGTGCTACAAGAACAAGCCATCTTTCTGGCTGAAGAAAAATCCTGCTGGTGGGGCAGTAACATCGAAGAGCTGCTCAGACAGCTTAAGTGGCTATATTGTATAATGCGACTCTTCCAACCCTGGCAAGGCCAACCTGGAGCCGGAATCTAAATTCTCCTTTGGCTTCGCAAGGGTTGAAAATCAGATGCTACAGGACCTGGTGCAAGGCATTATGAAGTAGTAGGAACTGTGGAGAACTGGAGAGCACATGCACCAAGTAAAACCATACTAGTTCGTTAGCTCTAACAAAATATTACGATGTAGGCAGGCAGGCCCTGAATTGTCAGCTCTTTTGTTTTTCTAAAGACATCAGAAATCTGTATGAGGGGATGGAAGTGGGGTATGAATTCATGTGAATATGGGTATACATCCAATTCAGCTCAAATTCTATTTAGTTTATACTATGTCCAAGTCATCGGAAAACCAAGATATGTTCTTAAACAGAATATAATACAGTATTGGGAGTACTACATATTAAAAAGGTAAATGTGTATAAAGCACAAAACAGCCCTGACACATAGTAAATGCTACAGTGTTGGCTACTGTTCTTATGGTTGTTAATAGTATTATTACATTATCATTATAACCATGTTCTCAGGATTACTTTTTACAAAGTAAGCTGGAGAAGGCCTAGCAGGCAGTCTTGCACTTACTGCATACTCAATAAACACTAGCTAAATGAGTTGGGACTTGAGCAATGAGTAGAATTTTAACGTAAAGAAAGGAGGCCTAGGCAAAAGGAACAAAGAGGCTAAAAGGATAATGGCATCCCAGAAGCATGAGCAAAGTTTGTTTTGGTCAGAGCTTAAGACTAGGAGGAAGGATGGAAAGAGAAACTCACCATTGGGGAGCTTTGAATGCCTCTCAAGACTCCACATGGATCGTAATCAGCACTTGAGCACATGAATGCTTGACCAAAAGTGAGGCTAGTTTTGAAAAGCAGTCCCAAATTTTAGATATCTAGGACATGAAGAAAAGAGTTTCATGGGCTTACATGCTTTTATATATGCTGTACTAGTTATATGACCTCAAGCAATTTAGCCTTTCTTCATTTGGAAAATGGAGGAAGATAGTTTTATCAACCACAAATGGTAGAAATGAGATCATCCACATAAAGCACTTCAAAAAGTATGTGGTATAGAGTAAAGTGCTCCATAAATGTCGCCTACTTTTTATTACATGTGGTACTGTATTACACTGAAAGGTAAAAAAGGAAAATGCTTTGCTTGGGCCTCTTTGGTTTGTGGGTGGAGGGGTGGGAGGTCTGTGACAGAATTGTTCATGCTCTAGGATGCTACATGCTGCTTCTTCAGAGACCAGGGGACATCCACTCTGGGGCTCAGTAGTCCAGTCCCTGCCCCAAGACCCTCCAAGGCCTCTGAGCTCCAGCAGCCCCCCTCTCCCACCTTTGCCCCTGGACAAGTGGGCCTCCATTCTCAGCCAAGAGACAAAAAGTAAGCATCCTGCGAGAAACCCCCACTCTGTCCTCACTGGGCTGCCCCACCCCTCTCTAAAGTTAGTCACTAATTTCTTCTCTGAAGCAGGAAGATCCCCTCTTGACATAATAGTCTCTAATCTCATTGTTTCTCCAAATTCACTTCCTCTACTCCACAAGAAAAGAGAAGTATTTTTTGTTGTTGTTCAGAGGCACAAAATGTGTGTGTGTGTTGAGTGAGGAGGTAGTCATAAGAAACGTGTATCCAGAACCTATTTTTTATGAGTTGGGCCCACAATTACAACAACAGATTGAAATAAAAAGATTTTGATTCTTGGATGATTTATCTACTCTTGACCATCCAAAATAATATTATAGTTCAAAGCCTACCGGTCATAAATGGGAGTGAATTCCCTGCAAAAATCGAACAGGATATCGGAACAGTGTGCTGCCTCTTCCACGTATAGTCTAAGCAAGAATCCAAACCAAGAGTGGTGATGGGTGTTCTCGTGAGGATATGGGGAGGCTTTTGAAAGCAATAACCTAGAGGCAAAGGTGAGTTTGGCAGCTAGGCAATTAAGATAGGAGCTGAGTCAGGAAACTGGATTCAGAATTGTTCTCAAATGCTTTCTCTGTCACTTGAGCCTATTTCTATGCTTCAGATGTGGCAGCTGTCATTCAGGGGCATCCTAAAGGCACCACTTACCTCAGACACAGTCCCGACTCTGTGATCTTGAGCAAATTATCTTTCCATATGTAGACAAAATACTAACCCTACCTTGCAAGGGTATTTGAGGATTCAAGATAATATATGTATAAGTCTTTGTCCAGTCATGGTACCCATTATTATTTTAATCACAGGCAGAATTTGGGAGAAATTAAATTACCATGGCCCTAAAGTGTCAGGTTGAACACTGTTCAGACATAGCAAATGAATCCTTTTAAAGGTTCTTTGTGCTGTGACAGGAATGCAGCATGGTTGGATAGTAACACGAAGGATATGTAAGGGGTGGGAAGCAAACACTCCTTCTCTATAAATGTGCCCCATTATAATGGTCCTGAAAATGTTTTGTACTGAAGACATATGTTTCACATTGTTTATGAAGAAATTAAATTGTTAAAAAAAAAGAGCCCTTGCCAGAGGAAACTGAAAATGTCTACCTTGACCTCCTCCCCCAAAGAGGGGGAAAGAAGAAATAAATTTGCTTTTGTCTCAGAAAATACATAATAGCTAAGATATCTCATTATAAGTACATTTTCTTCACTTCTAAAAATGAGCTCTGTGGGCTGGTATTAAATGAGAGGTATGTTTATTGCCTGTACTGTAGGGGAAAAAATGATTTTAAGTACATTTGTATCCCTTTCTCTAAAATCCTAAACATCCTGTTGTCACGGAAACACATTGTGTGAGCAATGTTTTAGGTGTGTTTGTATTCTGTGTCGAGAGATTTTCAATATTTGTCACATTTTCCAAACCCTTATAGAAGAAAGCCGATTATGCGTGATTCAGACATAATACAAGCGTTTGGCATAATTAATACACTAGTTTGAACTGAAATGGAGTTGAAAGGAGGTATTGATAGCTACAGAATAAGAAGAAAGAGGAGAAAAAAGATAAAAATAAAATCAAAGAGTGAGGGGAACTTAGGTAAGAAGTACCACAAGATAAGATTGCATATTTCTTCTTTGTACTATTCTAATGCTGATAAGGAACGGTTACCAGTCAGGATTCTTGGACAAAAACAAAGGAAATCCACCTGGCTAACTTGAGCAAAATGGAGTTTACTGAAGGAATGTCAAACAGATCACAGAATCATGAGAAATGTTGGAGCTTTGAAAAACAGTCACAAACCAAGAGAAGCTGGGAGGCTGGAAATGGAGCCAGGGTTAGTCATGACCCAAGAGAAGCCTGGTTAGGGAGAGCCTGCAAATGCCAAGGACACTCAGTGCCACCACTGCTGGCACTGGTGTGAACCCCTAACTGTCCTTCTTTGTGATACTCCAGACACAAAGTCCTGGGTAGGAAGGTCTTCCAGGCTGAACTCAGGTTGTGTCCTAGTGGCTAGAGGTCAAAAGAATCCGATCTTTTAACCTCCACAGTTGGAGGTGGAATCCCCATCTCCTACCACACTCACCAAAGGGAAGGAGACTCAGATGTTGGGCAGCCTGCCAAATACAAAGCTTCACCCACAGAAGCTGTTCTTTTATGTGCTCTTTGAAGGTAGACTAGATAAGCCATAAAGAGACTAACAATAAAAGACACAGATTCAACGGTTGTATGAAAATAAAGGAATTTAGACCATGGAACGTGATCAAAAAGGCCTTAGGAGATTTGAGACAGATGGGTACTAGAAGGAGAAAGAAAAAAAATGTTTTCTATTATTTGTTATTCTTGTCCCTCACATTCTTCTGTTTTGCTCTCTTCCTGTCCCTATGCATTTTCTTTCATTCTCAGCAGTGTGAAAAAAATATAAAAAGACTCTCCCAGCCCACAAGACTTCTAGAACTTTTTCTTAAGTCTTCCTGGATCTGTTTTCTTGAGGTTTATACATAAAAGACTACTGGTATACAAGTTACTGGCCAAGGTACTAAAAGCAAAATCTTCCAAATCTCTCTAAAAAATGAGTGCTTTAGTTCAAGTGCTGTGGTAGAATGAGCCTTAGCCTGAGACACACACATACACACGCACGCACGCACGCAAATTCTAGTCCAAGGTTTTGCCTCTTAAGAGGTGAGATGACCATAGGAAAACCCATTTAACTTCCATCTTGGTGCTCAAAGTAGCTGGGGTGACAAAAGATCATATATGAAAGTTGGGGTGCTTCTGAACAACCCTATAGATTCATTCATCCATTCATTCACCTATTTATTCATTGGGAACTTACTAAGTGATAAGCATAGTGAATAAGAAACAAAGGTTACTTCCCTGAAGCTTATGTAGTAGTATTTTATTTAAGGTTTGGACAGAAACTCATTGCCTTCAATGGCCAGGAGGGTAACAAAAACTGTGAAGCAGCTATTTTTGTGTCAGTATTGAGTGGTGGAGACTAGCTTAGTGCAAGTCCTATACAAAGGCATTCAGTTTTTTTTTTTAAAAAAGGCATGTAGTAATAATTAAAATACAGGATACCGAATGCAGTAAAATATGTACAAATTAATACAGAAGAGAAAGTGATTTGTTCTGCCCAGAGTGGGATACTGTAGGTGTTAAGGTTTCCAAGAGAACATGATGATGAAGAGAGTTTTCAAAGACCAATAGATTCCCAGGCAGATAAGTAGAAGTTTTATCTCAGGCAAAGTTGGCATCATGAGCAAAGGTGTGTCAGATTGAAACATTCAGTGTATGATGGTTGAAGTGATGGGAGTCCAGAGAGAAGCAAAGAAGAAATGAAGCTAGAGAGAGGGACTAAGAACAATTAACAAAGGACCTATTATTACCATCTATGGGCAAGTGGGGAACAACAGAGAGGACAGTAGGATTCAAACAGGAAACTGAGGGGATCTGGAACTACCTGGGGCAGATAGGTTTGAGAAGCATAAAACTGTAAGCAAAGAAAGCTATGAGAAGGGATGGCAGCATCACAGATGAAATACAGTGAGGCCCTAAATAAAGTATCTGTGGAGTAGACGATGCTAAAGACTGTCATGGAAGTAAGGCTGAGAAAATCTAGTGGTGTAACAAATCTGACTTAGTGTGCTGCCATGGAAAGAGATGTACGAGGATCAGGGAGGTAGAAAGAACAAGGAGACCATAGTGGCATAAAAGTCAACAGAGGACACAATTTTAAATGAAGATGGATGTCATTAGTATGAAATGTTAGGGAAAGGTCAAGTTAAGTTTGCTATTTATAAGGCTGACATTTTAGTAAAATCAATATAAACAGTTTTAATAACTGGTTGGGGTCACCCCAAAACAGGAAAATGCATCTCAGAAAAGGCATAGGTAAGTAGAGCCCATGGTGAAGAGCCCAGCCCACTGGCCCTGTAAGGTAGATGCAGGGAGAGATGAAAACGCCTGATCTGATGACTCTTGTTTTCCACCCTCACATACATTCCTCCTTCTTGACAGCATTTTGATTTTTCTTTAGGAAACTAACCCCTCAGAGTCTACTTCATTAGGGGTGGACATTCCTTAACCACCGTATGGGTACATGACCCAGACCTGATCAATTAGAGCAGCGGTCCCCAACCTTTTTGGCACCAGGGACCAGGGCACCTAAGAGAATCTAATGCCTGATGATGTGAGGGGGAGCTGAGGTGATGATGCTAGATGCTAGGCGGGCGGGGGAGGGAGGTGGAAAGCTGGCAGCTACACATTCAGATGAAGCTTTGCTCACTCTCCCACCGCTCACCTCTTGTTCTGCGGCTTGGTTCCTAATAGACCACGGACTCATACTGGTCCACAGCCCAGGGGTGGCGACCCCTGAATTAGAGATGCCATTCCCTTGGCTACAGCAACTGATTTAGCGATGAGCCCATAATCCAAACTAGACTGTGGATACACTATTTGGATTTTTTACATTTTTGTTTTGGTTTGGTGTGAGGTGAGTTGGGTTGGGTTTGTTTTGTTTTTACAACTTTTTAGAACTTACTTTCCTCTGGAATGACTAAGCTTGTAAGATATATGCCTGGCGATGCTAAAGATCACCAGATGCAGAAGACCTGCCTGGGAACTGAGAGATGGAGAGGAGGGCAGAGAAGAGAGAGAAAGGCTAGGTTCTAATGACATCATTCGAACATCTGAAGCCAGACATGCACGTATACTCTACAGTAAAATGAGCCAGTATATCCTCTTTATTTTCACTTAAGCCATTTAGAGCGGTTTACTGTGTCTTCTAATGTAAAGAGCCCTTTTGAAACAGCAGGGGGAGACGTGTTATAAACAAACCAGTTCCAGCGTAGCCTTGCCTAGGGCCAACTCTGATCACAGATCTTCAGGTCTGCCTCATCCCCCACTCCTGCTCCACTAGTAGGTTAGGGGCCTTATCATCCAAGCCCCCCAGGGGACTGACTCATTGAGAAGCTATGAGGAACCTTGCAGAATTTTAGCAGTTTGGCCTTGAGCTAGGACTATACTGTTGCTGATGGATCAGAGTTTCTGGGAACCAGACATGGAGAACAGATATAACAAAATTTCCCCGAAATCTTAGAGCAAGAACTCCTGACTGCTGCTGTTCTGTAGGAACTCAAAGAACAGACCAGCTTTTTCTGCCAAAATAAGCTAACATCTGAGGTACAATTACCATAAGAAAGAGAATTCCAAACTCCTGCCACTCTGCATTTAAAGCAGATATTAGGTGTTTTATACATGGTTGTACAAGGCATGCTGTGCTCAACTCCAGGCACATTGTAGTTACATGAACAGCACCCTCTAGAGTTGTGCCCTATTCAACCTGCACAGCCATAAGCAATGATCCTGGCAGACACTCACTAATTAGTAGAAACATTAGCAACCCAGGAGCCTAGGACACAGAAAAGGTTTGCATCTGTGTAAACTACAGAGCAGGGTGAGAGGGAAAAAAAAAAAAAGCCATCTGCAACAGCTCAGACAGCAAGAACTTTTAGCATTTCAGTTCTTCCGAAATGAGCCAACTGAGTTGCCTGTGTGAAATTAACTCATCCCAGCCCTGTGAGCTGAGTGTAGGGCAGGGTTCATGACCAAGAAAACTCAATAGTCCATCCCCGTTCTGAGCTCCTGTACATTTTTTCCCCTCAAGGTGGCTAAGTTGAGCAAACACTGAATAAAATGGCTGTTTCTCAAGAAGATACCTAGATTTTTGACAAGCGTTATTGAGCCCGTTTACATTAAATAAAAAACAGACCTAATTTAAACAGACCTCTGGACCACAGTCAGAGGTTTGGGCCTTTTTTAAACCCTCAGGAATCCACAGTGCCCCTTCCTCTTCCAGCTATGGGATATAGTGAAAACAGGTTCAAACAGCCTGCTCACATCCAAGGTCAGATAAGAACAGCTCCAAATCTTTCCAAGGCCTGATATTGAGCCCACCTTTCAAGATGTGAAGAGTGTGTTTAATGAGGCCCAGATACAGGTATTTGCTCACCATCAATTCCATGTGGGAAGTTAGAGAGTTTGTCTCTAGCTCCCCAAAGCAGACTACAGTCTCAAAGACCAAGCAATCAACCCTAAACCTAATTAGAGCAGAATTCTGGTAAGAAAGTTATCTTTTTTTTCCACAGAAAAAACTAATAATCCATTTTTCTTATGTCTTCTATGAAGCTGGAAAATAGTAAGAAGTCATTTCTCCCTAACTGTAATCACTATAGGTAGTCTATCTGCATTCACGGGTACAATTTGGTTGGAGCTTTTTTAAAAAACAAAAAGTGAGAACTTACACTTGTAGCTAATGTCTCCTCACGTCACTTGCCTCTTCTCTAAGTAACAGAAACTTTCACTTGAATGATCTAGCCCTCACAAGTCTACATTATGTGTTTCCAAGGAGACACTATTCTAAAATGGAAATTGCATTTCCAGTTGGCAGAGGTCCTTGTCTTCTCTGTCTCACTTAACATGATAGCCTCTTCCAGCCCAGTATGAAATATTCTGCTAGTTTACATTTGTGTAAATCAAACAGAAAAAACTTTTGATTCCTTTTAGCATTTCACAGGTAAGAATTATGGCTAGAAGATCACAGTAAGAACAGCTACGTTTATTAAGCACTTAAGATGTGCTCTACAGATACTATCTCCAATCTCAAACAAACTCAACAAGAGAGGTAGTAGGTGCCCCATACAGAATGATTTGGTGTTACAGATGAGATTTAAACTCACATCTACCTAAAGATAAAGCGTAGAATCTTAGGCCATGGACTTCCTCACTAGGTCAACTCACCCATAGAAAATAAAAACATCCTTAACTCCTGGAAAACTGGAGTTTTAACAACTTGACATCACACAAAGCACAGTTACTATGGTGACTGGTTTGGAGATCCTGACTGTGCCAAAGAAATGGTGACCATCAGATTTATGATGCTTTTGCACTGCAATGAGGTCTCACTGATTTGGGCAGTAAGCCCTGGTGACACCATTAACAGAAAGGACAGAGAGGGAGGTGATAGCCTGTAACAGATCAACACGACAATAGCAAAAAGCAGATGCCAATCTTCATGATGGAATCCAGAGTCTGAAGGCAGCCAAGTGTACAATACTCGGACATAAAACATTAAGTCAAAAAATGAAGCACCTAAGTGGAATGCTTATGAGGCTAAATATTTCCTGCCTGGTAATAAGAAGCAAGATTTAGATAGCCATAACTGCCTGCCAATGACAAAGCACCTTCTAGAAACCATACTCATGAGTCTATCAACGTCACCATAAGTATGTAGAAGATAATGGATAGTGAGGAATTCTTCACACATCCAATTCAAACAAGTTATCAGAAGTTCACCAAAAATATCTGACCAGTTATGGTTCTCATAAAACTTTTCATATAGTGCTAGAAGATGATTAGGTGGACAGAATAATTGGCATTATATTATACTGTAGGCAGATTAGTTGAAACATATTTAAATTTAATTTGGAGAAAAACAGCTAATCCTGGAATTTCTTGGATTTTAGTTTTTGAAAAATACCTTATAGATTTTGGAACAGAAAACACCTGTGTCTGATTCTAAATCTCAGCTTTAAAATATTAAACTTGAGAAAGAGGTTTCTAAAAATAAAATTAAATCTTGTTGTTAAAAAATCTCAGCTGATTTTACCATCACATAAAGGTCTCAGTGAAATAGTGAATCTTTTATTTTTGAAAGAAAGAAAAATAATATTATCAAACATATGCTTTTAAAACCACAAAGAAAATATAATCAAGAAATTCCAGGATTAGCTGTTTTTCTCCAAATTAAATTAAAAAAGAGAGATTCATGAACCTGTAAATAGCTGAGGAGTTGGTGACAGGCAGATTCGTAAACATCTGAAATGTTTTGTCTGTTTGTGTATAAAGTACAGGGGAAGAGAGTTCATAACATTAGATTCTCAAAAGGGTATGTGACCCAAATAAGAGTTAAGATTGACTGTAGTAAAGTATGAGGAAAATTTAAAACTTTATCAATTATTGGAAGTTATGACTATCTGACTGGAGCCCAAAACAAGAACAAAAACATTGGTACAAAATCTCTGAACCCCAGCACTCAGAGGAACAAAGGATCCTTTGGGGTCAATAAAAGAGTTAAATCTATCTGTGGCCCTTAGTAGCATCCAGAGAGCCAATAGTCCGTCAGGTCATTGTTCCTCTGTATCACCCCACAAAGGACCAAGTCTAAAACGTATAAGGGATTTGCTGTGTTTTCCCAAGTGCAGGGCCCTAGCTGTTCATAGCGACTGGAGCCAGTCCAAGAAGCATGCTGGAAGGGGATGGGCTGTGTATTTCACGTTTATATACCAAATGGCTTCTTAATAATTTATCACCTGTGTGATGGAGAATAGTACCAATAAAATGTGATTGTAAATCTCTACCTTCTTCCAGGATCAAGAAAAGAACTAAAGAAGGCTAAAAAAGAAATGACAACACAGTTTTGTGAGCTAAAAATGTTTTCCAAAATCAAATGCTTCTCATATCTTGAACTAAATGTCCTTGAAGATGCTGAATTTGAAATGCAGGAAAAATTGCAGGGGAGGGTGTAGAAGAATTGAGCATATCTGGGAAGCCTATTGAGTAAAATCTTCCTAAGATAGTCTTGCTAAGAGTCCCTTGTGAAACATTTTATCTGTTATTTCCTGTTAACATGCAGAGCTGCATTGCATTTGAGCCCCTCATATCCCAGGAAGAGTTTTCATAGATGGAGGAAAATAAATCATTCGCTGGAGGAGGAGAGGAGGATGGGACTCATACTACTAAGGGCTATAAGAAATAAAACTTAAAAAAAACATAATAAACAAAGTAATTAAAAAGTTTTTTTAAAAAGAATTAAAATGTATCACTGAATGGAATGCATCAATTTCTGGGATTGCTCCTATTTACACGTGTGGCATTTTTTCCCCTAAGAAAACATTTTCATTATAAGATTTTTTTCCTTTTTCAGCAAAAATGTGTGGCACTCGTTTCTCTCAGATTCATCCCTAACAGTTAGCTCAAAAGGTGAGTGTAGCTCTGGCCTCTAAACAGACTCCATACTGCTCTGTGCAAATGCAGGCGCTCATAAGAATTCCAGCCTGCACTGAACGACCAGGCTAGAGACGACTCCCTTTCCTATTCTGGCGATGTCTCAAGCAACCGGTGGCTATCACATATTCAAAGAACAGCAGCAAAGCTAAGATTTATTTAGGGCTTACTGTGTGCCAGGCACTGTTCTTAGCACTTTACCTCTCAAAAACCCTATACAGCAGATACTAGGTACTATTATTATACAGTAGGTACTATTACCCCATTTTACAGATAAGAAAATTGAGGCACGGAAGCTTTAGTAACTTGACTAAGACCACACAGTAAATAGTGTAACTGAGATTTAATTCCATTAACAATCTGATGGGGTATGGATAACTTTTCCTAAGTTTTGGACAAGGAATGTGAGCCTCACAGAGATAAATGACTAACCCACATTCACAAAATAAGCTACAAATCAGAATCAAACCCAAAGAGCCAGTCAATGCTCTTTCCCCATGCCTTTTTGCAGGCCAATACACAGCTTTCGTAGCATTTAAATCATTTACAAAACTTCTTTCTTTGGTTCTTTTTGACTTAGAGGAAATCAAAGACCATTCATTCAGACAGAAAATAAGGGATCTAGAAATAAAGCTCCCAGGAAATAAAAATGTTCTTTAGATTTCCTGCTCTCCCTATATATGAAAGATTAATATAGAAGACTAATGTGCTGGATTACTTCAAGCTTCACTGACAAGAGCAAACAGGTTTGAAGAGTCGTACTCACTCGAAAGACCAATAGCACGGAAAAGCAGTTGAAAATACACATCCATGTCCCAGCAAGAACAAAGGAATGTCAGCTTACTTCACTTACATTCAGTTTAGGATGAAATATATTGACTCCTTGTTTCTGATAAATGAACTATTTACCTTGGCAACATTCAGTTTAGGATGAAATATATTGACTCCTTGTTTCTGATAAATGAACTATTTACCTTGGCAAACACTGAAGTAGAACTTGCTTTCCAAAGCACAATTATTTGTAAAAAATGTACTCATCCATGCATAACAAGGACACTTGCACTGACTTCAAGTGTTTATAATCTTAAAGAGAAAAACCCTCTTTTGGGAAGAATAGTTTTTAGTCTTAAAGTTAAAATTAAACCGAGGCATAGGTGAAGAACTTGCTCTTGGCGGTTCTGTGAAGCCAGCAGTTTCCTGTCAGCAGCTCTCCAGTTTACCTACCTCCAGGTGTGTTCCTAAGACTTACGTACTAGTCCAAGGATGTTCAAGATCTACCCCACAACTTAACACTGCCTCCCTATGAAGTCCCATGTGGCTCATTTTGTACAACAGAGACTTACTTTTCTCCCTTAAGTAGAGAGCATGCTAGGGCTAGTTTTTGAGAGAGGAGAGGTGTGAACTGGAAGAATGGAAGATATTGCTACATATCTCCCCAATATCCATTCACCCTTTCTATATTTTTGTAATGTAACTTCCTTGGCTAACTAGAGATTACATAGCACAGCATTTCTTCCACCTAACCATGGTCACATAACTGACCTAAGTACTGGCCTGTAAGGTGTGAGGGAAAATGATGCATGTAACGTTTTAAAACTTCTTTACTTTTTAAAGTTGAGTCAGTATCCCCCATTCCCTTTTCCTCCTTCCACAGGTGCTGGTAAAGCCAGCTTCAAATATGTGAATGAGGGTAAAACCTCAGGAAATGGTAGAACAACAAAACAGAATGAACCTGGGTTCATGGATGTCCTCAAAAAACAAAACTACCTATAAACCCAGAACCATCTGCCTAGCAATGTATCATTGTGAAAGAGAAACAAACTTTAATTCTGATTGAGCCTCTGTTATTTTGATTCTATAAAGTGGTCAGATCAATATCCTCAGTAGTATGGGCAAGAAGGCAGAGGAAAACACAAGAAGACCTCCCAAGTGACACACACATGCACACAACTCCTCTATGCCTCAATTTCTGCCCCTGTAAAAGAAAATAATAACCTCTCTTTCAATGTCATTATGATGATTGAATTAAATAATGTATGTAAAGCATTAAGTAAATATCACAAGGTTTCAAATGATAGCTGGAAGACAAAATTAAAATCTCACTTGAAGCATCAAATGCTCTTTCCTTCCCATACTCCAAGTCAAAAATGTATTTATCAAAGGATTCTGAGAAATTAGAATCTGTCTCCCAATCTAGACCACAGTTGCACTGACAGAATTTGTCTGATATAATCATTTTAGAACTCTGGAATCTATTGCAACTTCCATGGGAAGGCTTGGTCTATAAATTGTGGTTAATTTTGGTCAGTTTCAGCACAGTAGCAGCCCATCCTCCACCCCCATGGCCAGCAGATATGCACATGTCCCTGGAGCAGCTTGCAGGAGCCAGGGTGAGCATAAAGGACCCTATTTTCCAAATATCAGGGATCTGTGCTCTGATCACTGATGCTGCTTCTGATCACTGAAAAGCACATAAAGAAGCAGGTGACCATTGCTGTTGTACCTCTCTCTATTCTTACAAGCTTCTCTCCCTCTGGCCAAAAGTCATTGCCAGGGGATTTAAAAGCCTGGCACATTCACATATACACCCCGCCCTTCATCTTTTTCTTTTTCCTCTTTTGGGAGGCAGACATTAAAAGTGAGGTCATTCAAAAGCAACTGCATATGTGGAGAAAATCAGAAAGTGGCTGCACATGCCTAGTAAAGTACAGGCTCAGAAAAAACCTGAGCAAACTTTAAGTTTACACCTCACTCTGATCCTTAAAGCAGAGATAGACAATCAGCAAACCCTGGTGAAGAGGAAAACTCTGATTTCCAGAGTGATCTCATTATCAAATTCAAATGTCCAATTTTGAATAAAAGAGCACAAGGCATACAAAGAAACAGGGAAGTATGGCTCATTCAAAAGAAAAATATCAATAGAAACTCTCCCTGAAAAAAAACTATAATGGCTGGTCTACTAGATAAAGACTTTAGAATAATTATCTTAAAGATGCTCAGACAACTAAAGGAAAACTTGGAGAAAGCTAAGAGAATAACATATTAAAATTATAATATCAATAAAGAGAAAACCTAAAAAAAATTAAAAGTTCTGGAGCTGAAAAGGACAATAACTGACATAAAAAATATCACTAGTGGAATTCAAAGACATATTTGAGCAGGCAGAAGAAATAATCAGTAAGCTTTAATATAGAGTAACAGAAATTATCGAGTCAGGAACAGAAAGAAAAAATGTTGAAGAAAAGCGAACAGGACCTAAGAGACTTTTTGGAAACCATCAAACAGATCAACATATGCACTGTGGGAATGCCTGAAGGAGAAGAGAAAGAAAAAAAAGACAGAATATTTGAAAAAATAATGGCTGAAAACTTCCCAAATTTGATGAAAGACATGAATGTAAACATCCAAGAATCTTAATGAACTCCAAGTAAGATGAACCCAAAGAGACTCACATCAAGACACATTATAATAAACTTTTGAAAGACAAAGAGACTCTTGCAAGTAGTAAGAGAGAAGCAACTATTCACATAAAAGGTGTCTTCCATGAGTTTTTAGCAGATTTCTCATCACAAACTTTACGGGCCAGAAAGCAGTGGGCCAGTATATTCAAAGTACAAAAAGAAAAACTGTCAGTCAAGAATCCTATATTCGGCAGAACTGTCCTTCAGAAGTGAAGGAGAAATTAAGACATTCCCAGATAAAAAATGAGTGTGTCTGTTGTCACTAGACCTGCCCTGCAGGAAAATACTCAAGAGAGTCCTGCAAGGTGAAATAAAATGACACTAGACAATAACTCAAAGCTGTGCAAAGAAATAAAATAAAAATCTCAATAAAAGTAAATACATGGGCAGTTATAAAAGCTAGCATGATTGTAACTTTTGTTTGTAACTCCACATTTTGTTCTACATAATTTAGGAGACTAATGCATTTAAAAGAATTACCAGTTTATATTTTGGGGCATATATGTATAAAGATGTAATACTGTGACATCAGCAACTAAAAGGGTTGGGGAGGGAGCTGTAAAGGAGCAGAGATTTTGTATGTTATTGAAGTTAAGCTAGTTTAAATTCAAATTAGAGTAATATAACTTTAGGATGTTAAATGGAATTCCAATGGTAACCACAAGAAGAATAGCTATAGAAATAGAGAAGGAATTTAAACATTACAAAAAAAAATCAACTAAACACAAAGACAGTAATGAAGAAAATGGGACAAAAAAGCTATAAAACATATACTAAATGAATAGAAAAATAACAGAATTAAGTTCCTCCTTATACATAATTAATTTAAATTTAAATGGATTAAACTTTCCAATCAAATGACAGATTGGCAGAATAGATTAAAAAACATAATCCAACTATATGCTGTCTATAAGAGACTCACTTTAGATGAAAAGACACATATATTGAAAGTAAAAGGGCAGAAAAATATGTTCCATGCAAATAGTAAAGAGGACAAGAGTGGCTACACTATTATTAGACAAAGTACACTTTAAATAAAAAAAGATTACAGGAGCTAAAGGAAAACATTATATGTTACTAAAAGGTTCAATACAGCAAGAAGATAAAACAGTTATAAATATTTACATACCTTATAATAATCCATCAAAATATATGAAGCAAAAACTGACAGAATCCAAGAGAGACAGTTATACAATAGTTATAGACATCAATACTCAATCTCAATAATGAACTGAACGACCAGAAAGTAAGAAAATAGAGAACTTTAATAACATATAACAGAACACAAAACAACATCCTATATATTATTCTCAAGTGCACATGGGACATTTTTCAGGCTAGACTATATGGTAGGCCACAAATCAAGTCTCAATGTATTTAAAAAGACAGACATTATACAAAATATCTTCTGACTACAACCAGGGCAGTGAAGTTGGAGATGAGAAACAGAAGAAAAACTGGAAAATTCACGAATTTATGTAAATTACACAACACACTTTTAAACAACAAATGGATCAGAGAATAACAAAAAAAATTAGAATATACATAGAGATGAATAAAAACAACATATCAAAATTTATGGTACTCAACAAAGCAGTGATAAGAGGGAGAAATTTATAGCTATAAATGCTTACATTGAAAAACTTCCTTTTTCAAATTTACAATTTCAAGTTAACTTAAAATAAGGACATAGAAAACAAATTAAGCACAAAGGTAATGAAGGGAAGGAAATAAAGATTAGAACAGAGATAAATGAACTAGAGAATCCAAAAACAGAGAAAAATCAATGAAATCAGAAATGAAAGTGGAAACATTACTATCAATTCACAGAAATAAAAATCATTATGAGAGTGCTATGAACAACTGTATGCCAACAAATTGGGTAACCCAGATGAAATGGACAAATATCTAGAAACACAAGCCTACCACGACTAAATCACAAAGAAATAGAAAATCTGAATTGACCTATAGCTAGTAAGTAGATTGAATCACTAATCAAAAATCTTCCAACAACAAAAAAAGCCCTGAACCTGATGGCTTCACTGGTGAAGTCTACCAAACACTTAAAGAACTAATACCAATCCTTCTCAAACTTTTCCAAAAGTTTGAAAAAGAACACTTCTTAACTCATTCTATGAGGCCAGCTTTACCCTGATACCAAAGCCAGACAATCACAATCACTCACACACACACACACACCCCTACAAATATCCCTTAAGAACACTAATGCAAAAACCCTCAAGATACTGCAAAATCTAACTCAGCAGCATATTAAGAGAGTTATACACCATGACCAAGTGAGATTCTAGGATGGTTCAATATACTAATATTGATCAGTGTAAGAATTATACATTAATAGAATGAAAAAGAACACATGACCACCTCTATTGATGCAGAAAACATTTGAAATAATTTAACATCATTTTATGATAAAAACACTCGACAAACTAGGAATAGAAGAAAACTGCCACAACATAATAAAAGCCATATTTGAAAAACCCACAGCAAACATCCTTTGCAATGGTGAAAGACTAAAAGACTTGTCTTTTTCCTTTAAGGAACAAGGCAAAGGTTCTCACTCTTGCCACTTCTATTCAACAAAGTACTGGAAGCTCTAGGCAGAACAATTAGGCAAGAAATAAAAAAGTATTCAAATTGAAAGAAGTAAAATTATCTCTGTCTATAGATGATAGGAACTTACATATAGAAAACTCCAAAATATTCCACAAAAAACTCTTAGAACTAAGAAATGCATGATGCAAAGCTAACACAAAAATCACTTTCATTTCTATATGCCAACAATTAACAATCTGAAATGGAAATTACAAAAATAATTCCACTTACAATAGCATCAAGAAAAAAATTCTTAGGAATTAACTTAATCAAGGATACGAAAGACTTGTACAATGAAAACTATAAACACTTCTGAAAGAAATTAAGATATAAATAAATTGAAACACATCCCATGTTCATGGATTGAAAGACAATAATGTTAAGATTTCATACTTCCCAAGCAAACTACAGATTCAGTGCAATTCCTATTAAGTCTCAATCACATCTTAAAATTCATATGCAATCTCGAGGGACCCCTAACAGTGAAAACAATCTTGGGGGGGAAAAAAAAAGAACAAAGCTAGAGAACTCACATTTCCTGATTTCAAAACTTTCTACAAAGCTGTAGTAATCAAAACGGCATGTTCAATGGCATTTTTCACAGAAATAGACACTCTAAAGTGTGTATGGAACCACAAAAGACCCCCAAATAGCCAAAGCAGAAAGAAGAACAATGCTGAGGTATCTCACTTCCTATTTTCAAATTATATTACAAAGCTATAGTAATCAAAACATTAAGATATTGGCATAAAAACAGATGCACAGATCAATGGAACAGAATAGAGAGCCCAGAAATAAACCCCCACATATACGGTCAATTATGACCAAAAAACCAAGAATATACAGTGGGGAAAGGACAGTTGCTTCAATAAATGGTGTTCAAAAAACTAGACAGCCACATGCAAAAGAATGAAACTGGACCACTACCTTACACCATACATAAAAAGTAACTCAAAATGTATTAAAACTTTAATGTAAGACCTGAAACCATAAAAGTCTGAGTAGAAAACAGTAAGCTTCTTGATGCAATCTTGATTTTTTTTGAGTCTGACAGAAAAAGAAAAGGCAATAAAATAAGTAGGACTACATAAAACTAAAAAGCTTCTGCACGACAAAGGAAATTATCAACAAAATGAAAGGGCAACCTACTGAATGAGACGATATTTGCAAATCATATCTGACAAGAGGTTACTATTCAAAATACATAACAAACTTGTACAACTTAATAGCAGAACAAACAATCTAATTTAAAAAATGGCCAGAGGATCTGAATAGACCTTTTTCTAAAGAAGACATGTATATGGCCAACAAGTACATGAAAAGATGCTCAACATCACTATTCTTCAGGGAAATACAAGTCCAAACTACAATAAGACATCATTTTATACCTGTTAGAATGCTATTATCGAATAGACAAGAAATAATTGTGGGTAAGAATATGGAGAAAAGAGAACCCTTGTGCACTATTGGTGGAAAGGTAATTGGTTCAGTGACTATGGAAATTTGTATGTATAAAGGGTCCTCAAAAAATTAAACTAGAACTACCACATGATCCAGCAATTCCAGTTCTGAGTATTTACCTGAAGAAAACAAAAACACTATCTTGAAATGATATCTGCACTATCCCCCATAGTTTTCAAATACGGCTTTTATTATATTCACTGCAGCATTATTTACAACAGCCAAGATATGGAAACAACCTAAGTATTTATCAACCGATAAATGGACAAAGGAAATGTGGTACAGATATACAAGGGCATATTTCTCAGTCACAAAAAGAATGAAATCTTGCCATTTGCAGCATCATGGATAGACCTTGAAGGCGTTATGCTAAGTGAAATAAGTCAGACAGAGATAGATAAATACCATATAATCTCACATATATGTGGAATCTAAAAAATAAAAATAAATATAATATCAAGGTAATAGATAATTACCTATTACAAAGTAATAGGTAAAAGATTCATAGTTGCCAGAGACAGGGGGTGGGCAAATGGATGAAGAGAATCAAATGTACAAAGTTCCAGTTATAAAGTAAGTCATAGGGATGTAATGTACAGCATTGTGACTATAATTAATATTGTATATCTGATAGTTGCTAAAAGAGTAAATCTTAAAACTTATCATCACGAGAAAAAAATTCTGTAATGATATATGGTGATGGATGTTAGCTAGACCTATTGTGATCATTTGATAATATATACAAATATTGAATCATTATATTGTACACCTGAAACTAATAAATGTTATAGGTCAATTATACCTCAATTTGAAAAAACAAAACAAAAAGCAGTGTGGTACTAGCATAAAGATGGACATATAGATCAATGGAATAGAAAAGAGAGCCCAGAGATAAACCTTTGCATATATAGTCAAGTGATTTTTGATAAAGGTGCCAATACTATTCATTCAATGAGGAAAAGATAATCTTTTCAATAAGTCGTACTGGGAAAACTGGATATCCACGAGCCAAAGAATGAAGTTGGTCCCTTACCTAACACCATGTACAAAAATTAACTCAAAATGAATCAAAGACTTAAGTGTAAGACATAAAATTATAAAACTCTTAGAAAAAAACATGGCAAAATCTTCATGACATTGGATTTGGCAATGATTTTTCAGATCTGACACCAAAGGCATAGGCAACAAAAAGAAAAAGAGATAACTTGGACTTAAAGAAAATTTTAAAATCTTCTGCATCAACAGACAATATGAACAGAATAAAACAGCAACTCATAGGGGAAAATATCTGCAAATCATATCTACTAAAGGATTAATATCCAGAAAATATAAAGAACTCTGCAAACCTAAAAAAATAAACAATCCCATTCAAAAATGGGTAAAGGCCTTGAATACACATTCCTCCAAAGAAGATATAAAAATGGCCAGTATGTACATGAAAAGATGCTCAACATCACTAATCGGTAGGAAAATTCAAGTCAAATCTACAATGAGATATCATCTCACAACCATTGCTGCTGTTTGGCTACTATCAAACAAACAAACAGAAACAAAACAAAACAAAACCAAATAACGAGTATTGCTTAGGATGTGTACAAATCGGAACCCTTCTGCATTCTTGATGGGCATATAAAATGGTATAGCCACTGTGGAAAACAGAATGGAGGTTCCTCAAAAAACTAAAAATAGAACTGCCATATGACCCAGCAATTTTACTTCTGGATACACACACACACACACAAAAGAGGGAAAAAAATCAAAAGCAGGATCTTCAAGAGATATTGGTACACTCATGCCCACAGCAACATTATTCACAGTAGCTAAAATGTAGAAGCGACCCAAGTGTCCACTTAAAGATGAACGAATAAGCAAAATGTGATGTAATACATCAATGAAATATTATTTAGCCTTAAAAAGGAAATTCTGACATACTACGACATGGATGAACCTTGAAGACATCATGCTAAGTGAAATAAACCAATCACAAAAAAACAAATACTGCACAATTCCACTTATGTAAGTTACTTAGGCTAGTCAAAATTATAGCTACAGAAAGCAGAATTGTGGTTGTCAGGGTCTGGGGGAGCAGGGAATAGGGAGTTATTGTTTGATGCATATAGAGCTTCAGTTTTACAAGATGATAGAGTCATAGAGATAGATGGTGGCAATGGTTGCACAACACTATGAATGTATTTAATGCCACTGAACTGGATGCTTAAAAATGGTTAAGAAAATTTGGGGAAAAATATTTTTATAATTCATTCTTTTCTCTTAATTCTCACTGCTACTGCCTAAGTCTAGCCAGAGTACACCAACAGACTCCCCAGAGACTGAATACAGACAGGAGACTTTTTTTTTAAATTAGTTACCAATATAAAATCCAGGAGTTTCTAGATGTCATTTTTCACTTAGGATTCCTTCGAGAAATCAACAATTCCAAGTTTGGGCAAGAAATTTAGAAAGATGAGCTGGGACATCTTGTCATAACAGATAGGAAAGAAGTTAGTCAAAGACTACTTAGGGTTGTGTCAAATGACACAGGAACTTGGACTGAAGAGGCTCAAACAGATCAAAAGTGAGATGATTTTATTATCAACAAAAAGAACTGCGATGGATTGAAAATTGTCAAATATAGTTAAATCTGTGAGTTCATTATCATAATAAAAACAATCAATAACTATGGGAGATACTTAGAAACCAACTCATTATTTTGAAAATGTATAAGGGAAAGGAATCAAGCATTCATTCTGCCTTTCCTAAACAAAGTATACAGCTAAGTAACCAAATTATGGATGAAGGAAAGTTTCTCTCTAGAAGTATTCTAGAAGTAATAAGAAGTTTATACATACATACCATGTGTGTATGTGTGTATGTGTGTGTGTATGTGTGTGTGTGTGTATGTGTGTGGTATATATATATCTCTCAATATAATTTTAAAAATCACTATTCAGAAACTCTAAAAAACATTGAACCAAGATAGTCAATGTCAGCGGCTGCTAATACAGAAAAAGAGAGATCGTCATGTGTCTTCTGGCATATGGAAGAACACAATACCACTTTAACAGGTTCACCAAAAAAAAAAAAAAAAAAAATTTGAGCTGAACTCTAATCAAGTTTCTATATCTGACTACCATTTACAGAAAATACAGAGGAAAAGTGAAAATAATAAATGATACTGTAGGGATGCAATCAGAAAAATCCAGACTCTGAATTTTATAGGACAAACATCCCAGTTTCTTTAACAAATAAACTACAAGAAAATGATTCAATATAACCATAGAGAATTGTCTCTAAATACTCAACAGCATTGGGATTTAAAGTACAGATTGTAAGCATCGGAGAGACTTACCGGCCATTTGCATGGAGAAATTAATTTAATCTCTTTAAGCTTAGGTTTCTTCACCTGTAAAATTGTAATACTAATAGTATCTATCTCATGGGACTGTTGTAAGGATTGAGAAAATGCACATGAAATGCTCAGCTCATTGCCTAAAATACACTCACAATAAGTTATTTTTATTATCTTCATCATTAGAAAATGTGTGTTGAATGAATGATTAAACAAATGACTAGAATTAATCTGATAAAAATATGGAATGTGAACTATTCTTAGCTGATAATACTGACCATGTCATTTATTTAGTATTTATTGAGTACTGAAGCTTGTGCAGGAGGTACAAAAATCAATAAAATATGACATCCACTTTTGTACTTATGCCTTTTTAAAACGAAATCATCCATGTCTTAACTCCAAGGAATATCAACTAATGAGGGTGTCAAGGCCCACTAACAGTCTGCTGGGAAGAACATTTAGTAAGGAAGGCCACCAATGATTGTTTTGTGCTTTCATACAGAACCTGATTGCTCATTCTCATGAGTTTATTCTGCATTACTGAATCATTTCAGTATTACTCACATTCTTACAGACATTGGCTATTCCTGCCTGGTTCTCTTCTACTCTTGCTACTCCCACCTGTTCCTCTTTTCCATCCACAAATGTTTCCTTTTACTCCATATACCTCCTGAGGATCAAAAGCCTAGAACACATTCATCTGTATGACTTGGATGAGGAGGAGAATAAACAAGTTTGCCATAATGTTAAGAAAACAAATACTTCCTCATTAGAGAAAAAACAACTGACCTCCTTAAAAGTTGAGATACAAATGACTAATGCAGTACAGACAGTTCCCACTTTATAAACACTCAACTTACGGAGACCCAGACACACACTACTGCCCTACACCAGCCCCAACACAGCAAGCTCTGTTGCCATGGGAACCACTAGAGTCAGGAAGAGGGACAAAAACTAAAGGTTTTAGAGAATCAGGGGTTGAAAATAAAAGGAAAGAAATTGAGCTCGTCTTCCCACACATATCTCAAGTTTGTTCACTGAACTCTGTTTAACTGCCTGAAATTCCATAATTATAGAAGGACATGGTTAGTAAGCAGGACTTTTTAAAAAGACAATTACTTCTAATGGGAGTTTTTGCAATAATACTGTCTTTGGGGCTAACTTTTCACTAATGATGTGAGAGATTCTTAATATCAGTATTTTTTTACCAGCAACAAAAAGGCTGCCCTGACTTCTTCAAACACAGCAGGGAGTCAGCATCCTAGGCACAGCATCCTCAGCCAGGGGCCTTCCCTCCTAATTACAATTCACAGCCACTGCACTGTAAGACAACACCAGTCACGGCTAGCAAAGGTAATAGGACAGGAAATGAGCCACATAGAGCTCTTATGCTTCGGGGTCTCTAAGATAGATGACAGAAACCTGGGACAGTCCACAGCAAAGCCAACCTCTGGAGGAAGGCCAGCTGAAGTTGGAGAGAGGGAGACCAGCACACAAAGAGAAGCCTATCTGAAAGATGAATAAAGAGACAGAGACAGAAAGGAGGGAAAAAATCCAGATGAAATAATTTGAGCTCTTACAAGTTATATACTTCTTAACTACATAAGCTAATACGGTCTCTTTATGATTATATTCTGAATTGGTTTTTGTTCCTTACAAATAAGAGCCTTGACCAAATGGCTTCAGACTCAGACCCACTGGTTTATTTCCTGGCTTGTCTCCTCCCTAGTCACTCAGCATGCTTCCACCTGGTTCTCCAGAGTTTTGACCTCACTGCTACAGGACCTTGTCACCCAAGGGCAGTGTGCAGTAGTAATACAGGCCAGTGCTCCCCAGGTCAGCTCCCCTCCCTGGAGTTGGCCTGTGAGGGGGTAAATGCTTCTAGGTGCACTATCCCTTTGTGAGATCTGAGCCCTCATTTTCCTCACCGTGTTGCTGGATACACCTTGAATAGTACTAAATATAAGTCCAAATATTCCTGAACAGCTTTTGGAAACAGCGGAGATAAACTTAAGGGTCACAAAAGCTAGGCTGCAAATATTTGCATTGGTAGAATAAAGGAAGTTGAACAATAGACTTGGTTACACAAAACTGTTGGGCATTTATTTCATTTTAGTTAAATAAAAGTTTTTGCCAATTTTTTTCTATGTGGTTTGTAGAGCCCTTTCCTAGAAATTACATGATCTTCTAGAATCTTTTCAAATTTTTTTTCCTTTTTATAAGAAGGAACACACACACATATTTAATTTCACCTTCCTAAAACAAATATTTCCTTCCAGTTTGCATCTAATGTGTTCATATTTGTCCACAGGAAGAATCGCAGTGATATAACTTTGTCTTTCTGCTTTTTCGCTTATATTTTTAAAAAAAGGTTCTTTGCCATACCTGATCTTCACAAATCTACTTTTATAGCTATATATAATGATATACATAGATATAATTTAATAATTCTATTCCTTCCAGTAGGTATATAATTTACACAATATATATAATTTATATTCTCCAATTATTGGACATTTTAATTTTTCCCCAAATATTATGAATAGTGCTGTGACAAAAGGTGGGATTGTTGGTTCAGAAATCTATGAAAAGCTCTTACTGTGTATTATGTAAAATTCATTCTCAAAAATTTTTTCCTGAGTCACCCCATCAGCAGCCAAGTACGGGTATATGTGCATGGATGTTCACTTATAACACAGAAGACCCTGTCTTTGGTATTACTTTTTTTTTTTCTAATAAGTATAACATGTTACCTTTTAGTGGACATCGTATAAATTAAAATCTGAATTTCAGAAAGAAAATTATTTACACCTAAGAAAGGAAACAAAAACAAAAGCTTGTAAGTATATAAATTTTCTATTTCTAATATCTTGAAAATAAACATTATTAATACTATTTATAATTCCTTTTCCTCTTTTAGAAACTGTAACATAAAGGAGAATGTAAACTTGCATGGACATGCTATCTATCAATAAGGACTCTGGTTTCACAGAGTATTAAGAAAAGAATGCAAATTTGTCATTTCATACTCTTCCATAAAAGGGGTATAGTAAAAAAAAAAAACAAAAAACAAAAAACAAAAAAACAAAACAAAACAAAAAAAACCTAAGTAACAGGATAAAAGTCAGAAAGAGCAAAATCTAGAGGTTTCCTTCAAAAGGTTTTACAGAGTTCCAAAGAAGATTAAAATTTGTGAACCAATATCATCCAAAAATATCTCGTGTTTTTCTGACACTTAATACATCTACCTTCCTGTTCCAAGGTTTGAACCTTTCCTTAAGACAAGTATCCAAGTTATAAAACTACAAGGTGATTTATTTAGGAAGAACTAATAGGCTGAGGTGGACTATATGGCCCTCAATGTCAGCTCTGGTACAATCTTTATTTTAACTTTGGAATTCCGCCAAGAATGAAGAGCAGCTCTGGGCTCAACAGAACAATGAGGACTGAATGACAGACATGTTTAAACAGTTGTGGTCAGACTGCAGAAGCCAGCAGTCCTAAAATAGATGCAAATTTGACAGACTGTCTTCAACTTCTGGCTTATCAGAGAAATGTACGTAGTCTTCATAGAAGTAATGGAATGGTGTTATATGTCTAGTGATATGGTGATCATATTCCCAATGCTATACCCTAAAACTTTTGGATTTAAACTATTCACCCATAGGTTTTCATTCTTAAGTATATATAACAGCAAAAAAAAGCAGGTTAAATAAAACTATTTCTAGTCCAAATTCTTTTAGAACGTAGGTTACTGAGAGGTAATGTATGTTAAGTGCTTAGTGTATTCAACCCCTCACTCATCCAACAACTTTTTATTGGGCATCTATTAGGTGTTAGAAATTCAGTGGCAAATAAAGGTAAGAAAGGTCCTTGTCCTCTGGGAACATATATTTTCAGAGGTGAAACGAGAGCAGACTAATAAATATAATGAATATAATTAATTAACCAAAAAATATAACGTAATAACAGAAAATTGTATTAAGTCCCTGAAGGCACACAGAAGGAAAATGACAAAGTTGAGGAGGTGGGGAGATCTTTTGCACTTTAAAGCATCTATCATTTTAAAGATCTATACCATGGATGGACCTAGATGATGGTGCGCTAAGTGAAATAAGTAAGCCAGAGAAAGATGAACACTGTATTTGTATTTGTATTTCACTTATATGTGGAATCTAAAAAACAAAACAAACAACAGAAACAAACTCATAGGTACAGAGAAAAAAACTGATGGTTGCCAGATGGGAAGTGGGTAGAGGGGTGGGCGAAAAAGGTAAAAGGATTAAGATGTACAAATTGCTAGTTATCGAATAAGTCATGGGTATGTAAAGTATAGTATAGGAACAGAGTCAATAATATTGTAATAATGTATGATGCCAGGTGGGTACTGGATTTATTAGAGGATCACTTCGTAAGTTATGTAAATGTCTAATCACTATGTTGTACACCTGAAACTAATACAATATTGTATGTCAACTATAACTTTAAAATAAATTTTAAAAAATAATAAAAATAAATAAAGATGTACGCCGGTCCCTACCTTCCTTATCTGGCCTCTACCAGTCTAAAGCTGCTGCAACATCTCTACCCTACATACATATATATAGTCATACATAAACACTCCCCTTTTATGATGACCCCACGACTTGGCTTAATATTATGAGATTAGAAACCTTAACTTTAAAGAAACTGCATGACATAGGTATTCCTAGCAGCCCAGATTAAGACTTGGTTATTAAAACTTGATAGTTTTTCCCCCCAATAATCATTTTAATCTCCACATCATAGTAACCAAAAAACTACTGAGCAAACAGCATTTGAAAGAAAGAACAGTTGACTTTCAACTCGAAAGAGAAAAACTTATGAGTAAGAAAGGCACATCAGTACTCACATGTTTTTAAAGCAAAGCACTTTCCTACAGCACTGCCATTTATGTTCATTTTCCTCCACTGAAAGTCAGTATCAGTGTGGAATTGACTCTCCTGAGATTAAAACAGTCGAACTTCAGTTCTCGGTACAGTCCTCATCAATTCAAAAGAAATTAGAAAAATCTTACCTTGGAACTTGCGTCTAAAGGCTGCTTTCTGAAATCTCTGAGGAAAGGTTTGGAAATTCCAGCAATAGGGAACATGCCAGCAAAATATATCTCACCTGGGATAGGAAGCTGAGGAGGCGGGGCAAGTTCTAGGCTTTGACACCCACACACACACACCTGTGTGCTTAATTAACTAGAGCGGGCAGGCATATACTGATTTCTAGAATGACTTCCTTTTCTTAAACAAAAACCAAGGGTCATGCTGTAGTTCTGTGGCTCTGCCCCCAAGACACAGTTCTTAATTTTTTATTTTGGCAAAACTTCAGCTACAAAGAAGTCAGGGAAAAGAGCTCAAAAATACCATAGAGCCTTGTTGGATCTTTCTAATCACGGCTTAAAGAGGTAACAACCCATGAGGTATCCTTAACTGGACTCACTCGGGATAATTTAACCTTAAGGAGGAAACAAATAAATAACAGGTTTTGTTCCTGTTTTTAAATACTATGCTCAGGTGTTGTAGGCATAAAAAAATTTAAAAAAATAAAAACAAAAATAAATAAATAAATAAACACTATGTAGTCAACAAGAAAGAACTGTAGGTAAAATTGATCATGTTATTCACCTGGAGTGCTTGCTAAAAGTAACATTCGTCCAAATCCCTTGGATTCTTACATGGTCTGTGAAATCCATTGATATAAAGGTACAAAAACTCTGTCATAACTGAAAGAAATAAATGCCAAAATGTGATATTTAGGGCTTTTGCATATAGTTAGAAGAGGCTTTAGTGGCAGCCCCCGCCTTCACACCTAGATGAGGTTTTTATTCAATTTATGTAAGTTTAGCACTGCTGGTTGAGTGTGTGAATTATGTAGCTGCCATTGATATGAACACTTATCAGCTGCGTGTAGAATGTACGGAGAGAAAAGGAGACATCCTGGGTCAGTTTATACACAATACAAATACCAAAAATTAATTTTGTGTCGGTGGGATAAAAATGTAATTAAGAAGAATTTTTAACTGCGTCTTTCCCAAGCAAAGCAGCCACACCAGTGGTGCCCGGCCCACCGTTGCCAGAGGATCTGCTGCTTGTGTCTGGGGCCCTGTAGGTGCATGTTAAAGAATCCATATGGTATGATGCTCATTTCCTGCATTCTAGGCAAATGGCAGGTGGACTGCCTTCCAACTGTCTTTTAACAGGCAAAGCCACTACACTTTCAAGAATTTTGCAGGCAGTGTTAGTACATGGCAAAGGTGGAAGGGCATTGAGGGAGAAATAAATGCTTCCCACATGATGATAAAAATCTTATAATGGGGCAATCTCCAGATAGATGATGTCAAATATATTTGTATTCATAGTTTAACTCTAGTTCCTAATTGATGTTTAGCTCTCAAATCAAGAACCATATAGTTTCTTTTTCACGTAGAGCTTTTTATACCTCTGTTATTAAAGTTGATTGATGAGGCTCAGTGATATAAGCCAAGTCTCTATAGACAAGAAGATGAAGGAGAAAGCCTTTCTCATTCAACACTTAGAAATCATGGACAAGGGGGTGGGTGGGAAAGTAAGCTGCCTGACACGTGAACTGATCTGGCCTGGAGGGCATGAGATTATCACATAGGTCTGAGTAAAAAGCCAAAATGGAGGGGTTTTTGTCCCCCTCCTCATTTAAAATCTTGGAATAAGACCTCTATGCCAGGGACTCTGCCAGCCTCTGGCAAGGGGTTAGGGTGTATGAGCGAAAGTAGGAGAGGCAATGCTCTATGTTCTCTATGGCCTGTGCGTGATGTGCAAAGGATCTAGAGAGTTCCCATGTGCCCCGGTGAAGGTCCAGGGAGAAGCTGGGAGGACTTTTGGACTTGCAGAGGCCTGAAGTTGGGAAAAGGAAGCCTGCAAGGTTAAGAACTTCGATGGCTGTTGGCAATGAAGTCATCAGCAGAAGTGGATAGTACTGTTCATATCGAAAGATCAAATGGTACTAGTTTTCCTGCAGTGGATGCCAGTGCAGACTAAACCATTCATCCCATGGCAAGGTAAGTTAAAAAAGATAATGTAAACTTCCTCTGTCACCAGGAGACCTCTTAGGCTTTTTCCTACACAGAGAAACTATCAGTGAGATGACAAAAAAATATATATTGGTTTCTCCACCACCCCCACCTCCACCCGCCTTTCCTGGCACAAGACTCCTAAAACCTTTGTAATTTCCTAAGAGATAAGAACACTAGGAACATCTTTTGCTGTGATATTTGGTCTTTAGCCTCAGTTCCTGACACAGGGTTTCTAAATCTCTTGGGATTTCCTAGATGATAGCAGTGTCTTCGTTCTAATGAGGTGACTCTTGGTAGGCTCCTGGATGGGGACTGGTCACCAAAAAGACTGAGCTATGCTTAGAAGCTTGAAATGTTAAGCCCCACCCCCCATTTTCCAGAGAGGAGGGAGAGGCCGAAAATGGAGTTAATAATGGATCATGCCTATGTGATGAAGCCTCCATAAAAATCCCAGAAGTATGGGGTTCATAGAGCTACTGGGTTGGTGAACACACAAAGAGGTCTAGAGAGGGCATGGAAGCTCTGAACCCCTTTCCACAAACCTTACACTATATGTCTTTCCCAACTGAACATTCAGCATATCCTTTATCATGTCTTTTTATAATAACCTGGTAAATAGTAAACTGTCTTCCTGAGTTTCTGTGAGCTGCTCTTGCAAATTCATCAAACCCAACTAGCGGGTCATGGGAACCTCTAATTTACAACTGAGGGGTCAGAAGCACAAATGACAACCTGGACTTGTGATTAGCATCTGCAGTGGGGGGTGTCGTCTCGTGGGACTGAGCCCATCTTCACCTGTGGAATCTGATGCTGTTCCCAGGTAGTTACTGTCAGAATTGACTTAAATTGAGGACATCCTACTAGTGTCACAGAGAATTTGCTTGATGGGGGAAAACCACCACATATCTGTTGTCAGAAATGTTCTGAGTGTGATGGTGGGATGAGAGTAAAAGATGCACAGGAGGAAGGCTGAGGTTTTCTTTACACCATCTTTGGGAATAAAAGATAAGGGGACAGGGCAATAGCCCCATTATGAAGATGGACTTTAGATTGACTAAATAATTCTTTGGAAGTCTTTTAAAACTAGAAGGTAATGTGGTTTCTTGCACCCCCAAGAACACCCCCTGCTGCGCAGCAGGGGGCTATGAGAAAGATCCTTCAGAGGAAGTAAAGCTACTACATTTCCTTTGCACATCTAAGTGCAATGTGTGAATTTGCTACCCTGGTATCACAGCTAACATTTATTGAGTGTTCACTACATACAGGTACTGTGCAAAGTGTTTTAGAAACCTTATTTTGTTCTCATTGTGAAGTGCTATTATTATTCCCTTTTTATGGTTGAGGAAATTGAGGCGCAGAAAGATTAAGTAACTTTCTCAAAGTCAGTGGTGGGGTAAGGATTTGAACTCAAGCACTCAGATATAGAACCCATACTCTAAACCCCTATAGTATATGTTCCCAAAAACCTTCCTTTTGTATACTACATATTTCAAAGAGCTTCCTACATAGGTCTCTATTACTTGAATAAGAATGTTTTTGGAAATTATATTGTTTGATGATAAAAGAAAGCTACCAGGAAATTGGGAGAGTATGAACCTATTTATAAAAATTTTGTGTGTGTGTGTGTGTGTGCATGTGCATGTGCATATGCGTGTGTGTGTGTGTGTGTGTGTGTGTGTTGTACACAGAGAATTATCTGGAGTGATATTCACCAAAAGATTGAGAATTGTTGACCCTGGGTAGTAGTGATTTTTAATTTTTTCTTTATGCTTTCCTGGTTAATTAAAACTTTTATAAGATTATGTATTCACTTTATAAGTAGAAACATACAGTGAGGTTTGCATTCATCAGGAGAGAATTGGCTTCAATGCAATAATGAATCTCAAAATCTCAGTGGCTAAACACATGCAATTTTACTTTTCTGCTGCTGGTCTAGCAGCTCTAGAAGGCAGCTTCCTTTTGAATGTTAGGTCAGCAATCGAGTCTACTTTTTAGTATTCTACAATTTCAACCCTTGGTTTCTAAGGCCACAGAAGTAGAGGATGAAGAGAATGAAGAATTTGCACCCGCTGTTAAATGCCTCTGTGGTCCCACATTAACTGTAAGGGGTGGGAAGTATAGCCTATCATGTGTCCCAGAAGGAGAGAACTAGACATACGCAAACATAAGTATTCTCTATCATAATGTACCTTCTATTTTGAAGACCATAAAAAAAGAGCATGGCCTCTAGAGTCAGGCTACTTGGGTTCATATCCCAGCTTAGACATTTATTGACTATGTGACTTTGAGTAAGTTGTTCAACCTCATTGTGCTTCAGTCTCCTCATCTGTTCAATGACGATAACAAGGTTGTTGTGCAGATTACATGAGATTATATGTTGAAAAGCATGGTAGATTGTTCACAAAGATGACTATGAATAAACTCTTCCTACCCTTGTACATCTGCCCATTTGCAATGTGACTTTTCCACTCCTCCCATTAAAAAAAAAAAAAAGTTTATCTCCTTATCCTTGTGTCTGGGTTGTACCTGTGATTTGTTTTGACCAATAGAATGCAATAGAAGTGCTATGTGGGACTTCCAAGCCTAGAACTCAATCAGCCTTGCAGCTGCTGCTCTCACCTCTTGGAATTCTGCCCTGAGACTCCCATGTGAAGAAGCCCAGTCTAGCCTACCGGAAGACGAGAGGTCAACAAAGGAGAGACAAGCTGTCCCAATTGAGGCCCGTAAGTCCAAGAGCTAACAGCTACCACCAACTGCCAGACATATGAGAGGGGACAAGTTAGGCCATCAGAGCTGCCAGATAATTTGCAGCCACATGCATGACTACAAGCAAGAAAAGCAGAAAAACCATCCAGCTGAGTCCAGCCCAAATTGCTGACTCACAGAATCACAAATAAATAAAATGGTTGTCATTTTAAGCCACTGAATTTAGCACAGTGTCTGTCTTAGCTTCATGACCCTGCTTTGCACAGTGCCTGGTATATAAGTACTTAATAAATGTTAAGTAGTGTTACCACTAACTATTATCTTCATCTAATTTAAAGTTCACAATATATTTATATAAGGCAAACAAAGCAAGCATTTTTAATCTCATTTCATAAGTGAGGAAATTAAGGCCCAGAGATGGTAAATGGTTTGTCTGATATCAGAGTCCTTAAGGAGTCAACTGAGCATTTAAAACTTGACCTTGTGACTCTCCACTACAGACATATTCTCCACAAATAAATCCCTTCCTGAACAGAAACAATGAACCACAGTGGAATAGTTGCTCCTACAGTTCTCAAATTACTAATTTTCCATCAAAGTGTATAATCATCCTCCCAAGTCTTTCTGTTACTACCTTCAGTACCTGTGGTATCAGGTTGAACTTGTCAACTTGAGAGAAATTAAGTAATTTTTTAATAGCAAAGAAAATAGTTTCCTCGGAGATGTGAAAAAGATGCTCTTCTCTCTGAAATCACCAATGAGATTCTCAGGGTATCCATGTGCCTGACTATTAGGTGAAATGATTCCTAGTCCTTAAGGTGGCCAATGCCATCTTCTGAAGCAAGCTGACCATCAGATCGCCCCAGGAGGGGTGGGTCCATAACGCCTGAAAGGAATATTCCTGTATAGATAAGTGGAGCCATTAAGTTGTTTACAGCTTTCAATTAAACAGCTCTTAAGAAGCATGTGTCACCTGGGTATATATAACAAGCCCTATGCCCTTTGGGAGTGGAGATCCACCATCTTGTTGCTGCCCAAGTTCTATCCCATTGGGCCAACAGAGATCTTTTTCTTCTGCATGTAAACTATCCTAATCCTTCTACCTCCCCCAAAGCCAACCTGACAACATAACTAATTAATATTTCCTTCATTCCTTCATAAACAATTCGTCAGCAAGTCTGATTTTGCCTTCAAACTCTACCCTAAGTACAACCACTTCTCACCACCTCTACTGTCACAGCCCCTAGCCTAAGCTACTGTCTCTCACTTGAATTAGAACAGTAGCCTCCTAACTGGTCTCCCTGTTTCCATGCTCTCTAGAACAACACCGTCCAACAGAACTTTCTTCAGTGATGGGAATGTTCTATATCTACACTGTCTAATATGCTGCCACTGGTCAAATGTAACTATTTGAAATGCCTCTAGTGCAACTGAGGAAGTAAATTTTAGTTAATTTTAATCAACCTGAATTTGAATAGCCACATAAGGCTAGTGGCTACCATTTTGGACAGCACAGATAAAGCACATGAGCCTAATCACATAATTTACCTGTTTAAAATCCTCCACTGTAATTAATATAAAATACAAATACCCTGTTAGGCCCACAAGGTCCTTCATGGTCTGGCCCCTGCCTACCTTCTCTCCCTAGCTCAGTACACTCCAGCCACAAATACCTTCTTTGTTTCTCTCAAACACATCAAGTTCCCTCTCTCTGGCATTCACTATTCCTTCTTCCATGGACCCTCACATGATTGACTCTTTCTTCTCATTCAGTTTTCTGCTCAAATGTCACCCCTTCAGAGAGCCTTCTCTAGCCATCATCCCTAAAGTTTGCTCTAAATCTTATATTTTTAACACATTATAAATCACATAATATTTATCATAAGTTGAAAGTATCTCGTGTGTTTTTGTTTATAGGTTTGAGTCCTCCACCAAAAAAAGAAAAGCTACTAAATCCAGGGACTTGGTTTATTTATTACTTATTCTTATCTTAGTTTATTTATTACTATCCTAGTGTCTTGAATGAATCAGGGATCCCTTGGGGTGAGAGCCCAGTGGAAATACCCAGTGGTTTCTTTAAATAGGAGGGTAGTATATGTTGTTTTTTCTATGACTTAGCATTTAATAAGCACAGGTAACATACCCTAAAAGAGAATGAACCACACTATGGATTTAGAATTACTCTGGGTAGGTATAAGAGCTGCAGAAATATTTTAGCTTTTTTTTCTCTTTCTCCATAAGATTCTGTTTCTTCTTACTAATGTCAAAAAAAAAAAAATAACTTCTGGTGAAAATAACGTGATGAAGAATCTTTGAAATTCTTTCATCTCTCTGAACATAGCAAATGGAAATGAAAAATCTCAGAATGAATTTTCAAAAAGCTTGTTGCTCAATCACCAGCCTCTGGGAGGAATTGTAGATTGACTGCTTGTTGGAGAAGGTCATCAAGAAGACATGACTGCTGGGTTGACCCACAAGCTGGACCTCAGGCGATTGGAGGCTCCACACTATCTCCCCTGTGCTTGGAATGCACATTCTGCTTGCCTTCCCCATACCAGAAGCTGCCCAAGGACAACCTTGAGATAGAAATATGGCGATGGGACTATCGAACCGTGTGTGACTAAACACAGTTAAGCCCCGCTGTGTACGTGGCTGACCTCAGTTAAGGCCTCTATAAAAACTTTTAAGATTTGGCAGGTGTGTGCAGAAAACTACTTATCTTGCAGATGCTCAAGACAGGCTTTGTAAGTAAGTTCCCTTGATTATTAAACCTGCCACCTACCAATCAGGAGTGATCTGGCTTTTTTCTTGGGTCTGTCTCTGCCCTCCTTGTATAAGGGCTGGTTTCAGATTATACCTGGGAAGCTCTAGGCCAGGGTTGTGACCCAACAGTGCTGCCTGCAATAAGGTCACCAGAAACTGCCAACAAGCAAACATTGCTGGTAATGATGAGCTGCTAAGACTCAAAGCTGCATTTAGCCCCAATGCCAGCACTGACTCACCTTGAAACTCTGAATTCCTGAAGGATCTTTCACAAGGATACAACACACCTACTAAATCTTTCTTGGCAAAACAAACCCAAACTGAAGATGAAACCAAGTAAAATCTAGGAATTTAGTATTTTAATCATGTTCTTTATGTGTCAGTACCTTTAAGGTTCACAGAATAGCCATGAAACGTTTAAACAGCAAAATCCTTGACTTCTGTAGGCAGTGAGAAATGTCTGATACAGAGTGTCATGGTCAAGACTTCTATGTGGAGAGGGAGACATTTCAAGTCACGGATTCACTCATTCATTCATTCATTTATTTCCTTTAATAAACATTTAGGAAGCTCCTGCTATGTGCCAATAACTCAGCAGAGGTCTGGAGAAACAGAGACAAAGATCACGTAGCCTATAGTTTTTGACCTGGGACAATTCTCCACCACCTTTCTGATAACAGATAAGCCCTTCCCCAGCACCATGGAGTTGGCCAACCACAGTGCGCTAAGCTCTGGCCTCGATCAAAGCCTTTCCTCTTCAAAAGTTTCCATCTAGAACAGAAAAAACTGCCATTTGCTTCTGGGGACACTGTTCTGCAAACCTAGTATGATCATGGCCAAATTATCCATCATGTGGAAGAAAAATGTCTGCAGGAGTGAAGGAAGCCACTCCACGGAGTGAAGCAGAGAGAGAGAGAAAGGGAAAGAGGAGGAGAAGAGGAGAAAGAGGGGAAAGGGAGTGGAAGGAGGGTAAGAGGTTGACCAGCTGGGATTGTTTCCTGCCTCGATCTAGTCATGCCAAATATCAATGCCACCTGCCCTTTTTAAAAATCAATTTAATGATCCTGAGGCAATAAACTTTGCCCTCCTCCCATGCATACCTTTTCTTTTTGCTTACACTGATTTAAGCTACCTCCATCTGAAAGAATTTAAATGAAATAAAAGAATTTGAGGAGGTCGATTTAGTAGCAGAGCAATCATATACATAAATAATTGCAAAAAATATGATGTAGGCATAAGTATAACATATAGTCATGACATAAAAGAGAGAAGAAGCAACTCTGCTTGGATGGTTCCTAGCCTGTCAGCAAGAGCTTGGTTTATTCCTTTTTAGGGCATGTTTCCTTGCACTCAGGAAATGCTAAGTCATAGAAAAAAACAGCATGTAGTTGCTTGCCCCCTTACTCAAGAAAGGCTTTGTGACCTTGGAGTTGAGTCTGGAAGAGCATGAACCTGCCAAGTTGAGAAACTGGGGAAGATGAAAATAGAATATTAGGGAATATACAGACCTATGGTTCAACAGATGTGGTACATACTTGGTGTTGTAAACACATCTACAAACTCTTTGCTGTTCCTCCCAGTGAGAGCTAGGGGGTCTGTCCATAAAACAAAGCAAAGGAACCTTGACCAGGAATCCAGGAGGCAGCAGCAGGCATTTTGCCATGTGCTCATTAAAGAAACCAAACCTCCTAAAGTTTCAAAATCACACAGATTTATGCACTAGATAATAGAAACAGCATAAGCCAGACCCATAGAAACATGGTTTTGGACTTCAAACAACACCATAAAAGAAAGTGAAAGAGAACCCACAGACTGAGAGAAAATACTTGCAAAACTAGATAAGGGTCTTCTATCCGGAATATATAAAGAAATTTTACAACTCTATATTAAGAAGACAACCTAACTGAAAAGTAGGCTAACAGTTTTAACTATCATCTGTATGGTGATGACTCCACCTGTATCTCCAGCCCAGATCTCTCTTTTTGAGCTCAAGCCTCATGTGTTCGACCTTGCAGGCCAGCTTCAAGTAGAATAGCCTGTGAGACAATAAGCCCTATAGATCAAAACTGAATTCATTATGGGACCCCACCAAAATGTCCAATTCATAATCTTGAGAGTTGTCTTTTCTTCTCCCATCTCCTACATCGATCGAATCACAGAGTACTACTCAATTACTCTTAAAATGATACAATTCTATCCCATGCCATTATGCCTCATACAAAAGTTCATCTTTTCTTCTTCCTTTTCACCTGATTAACTGCTATCGGTTGATCTTTAAGGTTCAACCCAGTCATCATGTCTTCATGAAAGCCTTCCTTGATGTCCCCACCCCTGTCCCACAAAGCTGAGGAGGTGTCCCTTCTCCATTCCTGGATATGTGTTATCCTTTACAGCACTCTTCGTATCCTTTTAACATAGCTTACTTTTTTAGCAGTCTCTCCCACTAGACTAAAAACTCCCTGAAGACAGGATTTGTTTTGTTCATTGTGGGTCTCCATTACATGTAGCACCACTGGCCTGGCATACAGTCATTGCTGAACTAAATTTTGAGGAAGACTAGAAATAAAGACCACATTAGTACCTGTGAGAGCTGACATATAAAATTTTTCCCAAAGTGTGTTCCACGAAATACTATTTCCTTGGACGCAGGAGGGAATAAAGTTTACACGGTCAAATAAGATTAGGAAACAGAACATACTATTTCTTCCTCTTGAAGATTCTTAAAGATTCGCAGTGTTTTCTAGCTTAACAAATACTATAAGAAATGTTGCAAAATGGAAGTCTTTTCACATTTTGCTCTCTGGTTTCCCAAGCATATTGAGCATGGGGTCATTTGTTAGTATCCTATGGAACTGGTGGTCTGCAGATTTCTTTAAGGGTGGCAGACCTGTCTGTGCATTTTACCCTTCTTTTAGAGAAACTGCTCTCCTTCCCTTGGATTGCAATGAGCAAACTTCTTCTACAAAAGGTTAGATAATAAATATTTTAGACTTTTCTGATGACAAACATCCCTGTCACGCATTCTTTTTTGTCTGCTAGTTTTTTTCCTCAACTCTTTAAAAATACGAAAACCATTCTTTGCTCAATGGCTGTACAAAAACAGGTCATGTGCCAGAGGGTCATAGTTGCCAATATCTGCCCTGGGTCCACATGGTCATCGTATGGGTTACCACACTCTTGGCGACAACTGTTTGGTCTAGAGGTAGGTACATAACCCAAATTGAGACAATCAGAATCTTTTCCCCAGGAAATGTGAATATGACTAAGAGATATCTAATTGTTTTTTTTTTTAAAAAAAAAGAGAGGAAAACTGAAGAATAATTAGCAATAACTACATTTTGCCATGTGGTCTGAAATGGGAAAGTCAGCCCTTGATGAGAGCTAAGAATGAAGTGACTGAGAAGAAGTAGAGACAAACAGTGGATAGAGAATTCCCTGGGTATTCTACAGTATCCAGTTTTGTGTTTAATTTTTCCTACATTTCATTGTAGTACTGCCCTTGGATACCATGAATATCTCTACCCTATACCATCCTTAAATTCTGTTCTTTCATTCAAGATAGGTAGAGGTGGTTTCTGTCGCATGCAACCAAAAGAGATCTAATAAATACACTTTGAGAAATTAAAAAAATAGGCAACAGATTTCAATAGATATTTCTCCAAATAAGAAATATCTATTGAAATATGCAATAGTCATACGCAAATAGTCAATAAACATAAGATGCTCAAAGTCATTAGTCATTAAGAAAATGCAAATCAAAACTACAATGAGATACTACTTCACAAACACTATAGTTAAAAACAAACAAACAGAAAATAACAAGTGTGGGCAAAAATACTGAGAAATTGGAACTCTCAGATATTGCTAGGGCCAATGTAAAATAGTACAAGCTTCTTTTGAAAGCAGTTTCACAAAATATTAAAGTTTTCCTATGACTCAGCAATTCCATTCCTGGGTATCAACAGAAGAGAAATGACTGTCATACAAAGACTTGTACTTTAATTTGCTCATGGCAGCATCATTCATAATAGCCAAAAAGTGAAAACAACCCAACTGGCCATCAACTGGTGAATGGATAAACAAAATGTAGTATACATCTATACAATGGAATACCATTCAGCAATAAAAAGGAACAAAGTGGATTTTAGGGCAGTGAAATAATCTATAATATTATTATAATGGCTATATGTCATTGTACATTTGTCCAAACTGACAGAACACACACACCTAAAGTGAACCCTCAGGTAAACTATGAACTTTGGGTGATTATGCGTCATTGCAGGTTCATCCTCAGTTAATAAATGTCCCATTTTGGTGAGTGATATTGATAATGGCAGAAGCTCTCACATGTTGGGGCAGGAGGTATATGTGAAATCTCTATCTTCTTCTCAACTATGTTGTGAACCTAAAACTGCTCTAAAAAAAGTCTTTAAAACAATATATTATTGATAAGGAGCAGATACAGAATAATGCGCTCTACATGATTTCATTTTTATTGTTTAGAAACTGGCTACACTAATCTATGTTATTACTAAGCACATTGGTTTCCTGTAAGGAAGGAGTAAAGTTTGGAATGGGACATAAGAGGGCTTCCGGGGTCCAAGTAATGTTCTATTTCTTGTGTCTGGTGGTTTTATGGAAGCATTCACTTTAAAAAGTGTTTTTATTGTGCTTAAAATATGTACACCTTTCTACAGGTAGGTTATAATTTTCAATAAAAATTTATTTTAAAACCAAAAAAAGGAACAAAATACTGATACATGCTACAATATAGATGAATCTCAAAACCATTATACTACATGAAAGAAGCCAGACATAAAACACCACATATTATATGATTTCATTTACATAAAATGTCTTTAAAAGGCGAATCTATGGAGAAAGTAAATTAGTGGTTGCCTAGGCCTGGGGATGGAAATGGAAGTGATTGCAAATAGGCATGATTTTCTGTTGGGAGTGACAGAAATGTTCTAAAATTAGGTTATGGTGATTGTTGCACAACTTTGAGAATCAACTTAAAAAAATTAAATTGTATACTTTAGAGAGTTTTATGGCATATCAATTATATCTCGATAAAGCAATGAAAATGTAGATGAAATGGACAAATTCCTTGAACAACATAACTTACAAAAGCTAATACAAGAAGAAATAGGAAATCTGAATGACATTAAATATCAATGACAGTGCATCCTTAATTAAAAATCTCCCAACAAAGAAAACTTAAAGTAAAAATAGCTTCAATGGTGAATTCTTCTGAACATTTAATAAAACCAATAATACCAATCTTAAAAAAGAAAGAAAGAAAAACTCTCTGAGACTAGAAAAAAAGGAAAGAATAGTTTCCAACTTATTTTATAAGATCGGCATAACCTTGAGTCTCCTTCTATTCTTAGATTACTGAGAGTCTGTGAAAAATTGTTAATTATGAAAGTTTTCCTCTGCTTCTATTGAGATGATTATATGGTTTTCCTCTTTTACATAAAAATGATAATATATTATAATCAAGTGAGATTTACGCCAGGAATGTAATCTTGGAATAAACATAAAAAGTAAAAATAATAAAACATTATCAAATTAGAGCACTAAAATCAAGAATTTCTGTATCAAAAAGACAAGAAATAACAACTGTTGGCAAGGATGTAGAGAAAGGGAACCCTGTGCACTATGGTGTGAATATAAATTGATACAGCCACTAAGGAAAACTGTATGGAGGTTTCCCTAAAAATTAAAAATACTAGACCATATGATCCAGCACTTTCACTTCTGGGTGTTTATCTGAACAAACCAAAAACACTAACTCGAAAAGATATCTGAAGACCTATGTTCACTGCAGCATTCTTTATGATAGCCAAGAGATAGAAACAAGTGTCCATTGATGGATGAATGGATTTTTAAAATGTGTTATGTGTATTCAATTAAATATTATTCAGCCATAAAAAATAATGAAATATTGCCATTTGCAATAACATGGATGGACTTTGAGGGCATTATGCTAACTGAAATAAATCAGACAGAGAAAGATAAATACTGTGTGATTTTACTTACATGCAGAATCTAAATTAGAAAATTTTTTAAAAAAACAAGCTCATAGATACAGAGGACAGATGGTGACTGCCAGAGATGGGAGTGGGTGAAATGGGTGAAAGAGGTCAAAAGGTACAAACTTCCAGTTATAAATAAATAAGTCATGGGAATGTAATGTACAGCATGATGACTACTGTTAATAATAATTGAGCATAATGTATTGCATATTTGAAAGCTGCTAAGAGAGAAAATCTTTAAAATTCTCATCACAAGAGAAAAAAATGTAGCTATCTATGGTGATGAATGTTAACCAGACTTACTGTGGTAGTCATTTCATAATATAGTCAAATATCAAATCATTATATTGTACACCTGAAACTGATATAATGTTATATGGCAATTATACCTCAATAAAAAAATAAAACTAAGAAAAAAAAGACTGACTGGTAAGATATACTCAGGGGAAGAAACCAGTGTACTTACATTAACAGCAAACATGTAGATTTAAAGTTCTAAAAGACTGCTAGACATAGTTACTGTATAATGACAAAAAGTTCAATTAGTATGATATAATAATCTCAATACTGTATACATCTAACACTATAACTCCAAAATATATAAAGCAAGATATGACCATACTACAAAAGGATAGATTATGTTTAGCAATTTTAACCTGGACAGCTCACCCTTGCCCAGTGATCAAAGTTAACATCACCAGTGATCAGTCATATTGATATCACATACCCCTGACGTGATGTGATAAGAAGGGTAATTCACCCTTGTGGCTTTCCCCCACCAAACCCATAACTACAATCTAACCATGAGAAAAACATCGGAGAATCCCAAATTGAGGTACATTCTACAAAATATCTGGCTATTACTCTTCAACACTGTCAAAGTCATCCAAAACATGGAAAAACTAAAAAATTGTCACAGAACAGAGGGAGAAAGGATGACTAAATGCAATGTTATATCCTGAACTGAATTTGGAAACAGAAATATGACATTAATAGGAAAAATTAGTGAAATTCAAAGAAAGTCTGGAGTTAACTGTAATGTATCCGTGTTAGTTTCCTAGTTGTGACAAATGTACCCTGGTAATATAAGATGTTAATGTAAGGGGAAACTGAGTGAGAGATATACAAAAACTGTCTGTACTACCTTTGCAACTTTTCTGTATATCTAAAACTATTCTAAAATAAAATTTATTTTTAAAAAAAGAATTTCTGTTTATCAAAAAACACCACTAAGAAAAAAAAGACAAAACCACTGACGGAGAAAATATTTGTAATAAATACATCTAATAAAGAACTCAATTATAATACAAAACCAATGTATAAAGAACTGAATTCTAAAATATATATAGATATCTACACGTATCTATATATTGCTATATGTGGTCTTTGGAGAATGTAAAATCAATAACAAAACAGACTAAAAGCATGTCTGCACTTTATTATCATGTACTAGAAATTCCAAACAACATTATAATAAAATATTCACCTAGAGAAAACATCTTCTGTTGGTGTAAGTTCCAAACTTAAAGCATGATCCACAGAACCGGAGTAACCTGAGATTCTTTCAGAGAGTCTATGGGGTAAAAATATTTTCATAACAATATAAAACATTATCTGCTATCTTACTGTGCTGACCATGTGCACTGATGGTCCTGAAACAGTGGTGAGTAAAACTGCTTACTCTTCAGCATGAGTCAAGGCAGCGGCACAAACTGTACTAGTACACACTGTATTCTTTGTACACACTGTATTCTTCGCTGCTACACACAGTCAACAAGTAACAAATACCTAGTCTTACTTAAGAATACCCTTCATAAAACAGTAAACACTTTATTAAATCATGACCCTTAAGCACCCATTTTTTTTTGTAAGGAAATGGAAAATAAAGCACTTCTGCTGTCTCAAGGAAAAACACTTTAGTAATTATGGAATTGCCAACTGATCTAGCCACTTTTTCCAAAATCGAACACCATTTTCATTAGAAAAAAACAACTGATAGACTATATTTATGCAGCCGTGGTTACTTAGCAGGCATTTTCTCAAAAATGAATAAAGTGAGCCTGGCATTTCAAAGAAAACAATTTAAATATTTGCTACCTTAAATTTGAGCTTTCAAACCAAAATTGAATGTTGGAACCTACTGTGAGCTTGAAAGCTTCTGTGAGCTTATAGACTCTTAAAATGAGACCAGTATGATATTAACAAATGTGATATTTTTGTTGTTATAAAACAAAATGTGTCGTGACTTAGAAAAGTTGAACTAACTCAGGGAAGTAATATTTTACAAATCGACTATGCACAATGCTGTAATGTCATGCATGAGTAAAAAGATTCATTCAGAATGTAAGATAGGCCAACATATTTTAATGTAAAAGTATGAAAGTTCATCTATGTGATTTCTGAACACATTTTAACCTGTAAGAAACTACTTCTTGTCAAGTTTTGGTATAGTATCAAAAAAGAATATCTACAATTATTTAAAGAGGCTATTAAAATGCCCTCTTTTTTCCAACTACATATTTGTGTGAGGCCAGAATCTTCTCAAATACTTTAGAGCAATATATTGTAACAGATTGAATTCAGAAGCACATGTGAGACTCCAGTTAGATAAATTTAAAATGTCACTCTTATCACTAAATTTGTTTTGGAAAATTAATTATTTTTATAAATGTATATTATGTATACATTAATATGCAGTAGATTTATTAAGTAATTTTAAGATGAAAATTAAATTTAAAAATACTTAAATTTAGTCTGTGACCATGTCACCCTGAACAAGCCTGATCCTTTCTGATCGTGAAAGCTAAGCAGGGTCAGGCCTAGTTAGTACTTGGATAGGAGACCACCTAGGAAGACCGGGTGCTGTAGGCGAAAAGAATGAAAAAATAAGGGATTGTAAGCTGACAAGGTCCTTGCAATCTGTGAGGTGAACCAAGGGTTGCCTTGTCTAAAATAATAATAATTAAAAAAATAAATAAATAAAAATACTTAAATTTTTCTTGTTTTAATTTCTAATAGGTAAATATCAATAGATATAATACATAAACACAAGCAAAGAGCTTAATATTTTTTAGGAGTCCAATGAAGTCCTGGGACTAAAAAGTTTGAGCAATGCTATTCTCAACAATTTTAGTAATACATGTATTATATTAGCACCTCTTTATTGCTTTGTCTGTAATTAGCATTTATTCTATGTGGAAGTTAATTCAAAGAACTTCACTTCTATAATTACCCATTACATATGGATACAACTACATGCATTTATTTCAGAGTAAGTTCTTAACAATTCAGAGTCATTCAAGCTTACTTCATGAATAGTTCTTGTCTCCAACTCTGTGGAACTACATGTTCCTACATTTAAACAGTGAATTCAAAATAAACAATAGAACTGTGATTGTAAAGACAAACAGAACTCAAGTTACTGCAATTCTGTAATTCCATGTGACAATTTGGAGCTTTTATTTGTGTTTAAAATGTAAAACAATGAAATGGTGTGAACTATGAAGTGTAATATTTTTGGTAAGGGTAAATTTTCATTTATAAATGAAATATTTTTCTAAATTTTAATAACATCTGTAAAACTGAAATGTATTATTTTAAAATTGGTTTTTGTTTCTAACCTAAAGAATGAATCAAGAAGATATTTTTTCTAATTATTATTTATTATTGAAAATAATTTTGTCATATATAAGGAGGATAGTAAGAAATGATCCTCTTGGGGAGTAATATATACTAGTTAATCATTGATAACACCAAATCAAATTGAATAATGAGATACTGAATACTTCCCCCCCTCCCCAAGTTCAGCAACAAGGGCTCGTTTTTAAAGGATGTCCATAGCACCTTTATTCATATGTCCTCTTTTGTATCTGATTTTTATTCCATTCAAAATTATAACTGTGAGATTCATCCATATTATTGGATGTATCAGTAGTTCAATTTCTTCATTGTTCTCAATCTGGTGTCATTTTTCACAACCCTGATCATGTCAACTCTTAAGTGAAACTCTCTTGACTCCTTACGCAATTAGGTACTACATCTATGGTCTCATAGTATTTTGTGGGTATGTAACTCAACTAGAGCACCTATCACATTGAAGTTCATCTATCATCTCTTTTAAACTAGAGACCTGGGGAACCCAACCCCTAGACCAGGGCCTAACATATAATAGGATCTTATTTATTGTATTAGTCAGGATTCTCCAGAGAAACAGAACCAATAGGTATATATCTTTCTTTCTTTTTAAAAAATTTATTTATTTATTTATTTATTTATTTATTTACTTACTTACTTATTTATTTATTTTTATGGTGACATTGGTTAATGAAATCTAGTAAGTTTCAGCTGTATATTTTAACAATAAGGCATATATATATATATTTACACTGTGTGTTTACCTCCCATTGTTAGATTTCTTTCTGTCACCACATATTTGATCCTCTTTACCACGTCTTCCAATAGGCATATATCTTATAGATAGCTGGAGACACAAAAAAGCTGATGGTGTCATTCCAGTCTGAATCCAGAAGCCTAGGAAGGACAAGGAGGGCTGACGTTGTAGTTCTAGCCCAAATGGCAGCAGGCTTAAAACCTAAGAAGAATCAATGTTTCAATTTAAGTCCAAAGGAAAAAAATAATAATAATAAACAATGTCCCAGCTTGGAAAGCAGTCAGTAGGAGGAGTTCTCTCTTACTCAACTGTTTTGTTCTATTCAGGCCTTAGATGAAGTCCACCCACATTAGGGAGAATAATCTGCTTTACTTGGTCTACCAATTCAAATGTTAAACTCATCCAAAAACACCTTCACGGAAAATCTAGAATAATGTTAAACCTAATATCTGGGCACCCTGTGGCCCAGTCAAGTTGACACATGAAATTAACCATTACATTTCTTAATGTTTCTCTGTCTACATTTGTTTTTGCCACCAGTTTATTAGGAGAAGAATATACGTGCAAAGATCACTTATAAAGCTGAGTGAAGAAGGGCTAATGAGGTAGGTATAAAGGATTCAAGTTTCGCTTCATATTAGAGTTATTTTCTTATCCAGGGATTGAGGGATGAGTAAGATTCTGTGTAGTGGGGGCAGGATCTTACAGACAGAGGAAGCAGCTTCAACACCGAAGGCCCTTTACCAGTTTGAATTCAGATCACATTTGTAAACTAGTCTTTAGCTAAAGAAGGTTTCTGAGACCGTTGTTCATATAAGTAAAGACACAGGTTATTCCCCAACCTGAGAGAAATCCAAAAATTTTTCCAGTGCTGGAATATCCATTGTTGTTATCCTCAAGGATCAGTCTTGGCTCATAGTTAGTTACCATGGAGACAATCTAAATCTTATGCTTTTCCTTAGTGATGTCCACGAAAACTCAGACAGATACTTATTCAGAAAATATTCTAATATAAGGCTTTACACCAAAATAGATAACTGAGTTCTTTGTGGAAAACAAAAGCAATGGTGTTTATGCAAAAATGTGAAGGCCTGGCTCTCCAAAAATGCAAATCTTGATAAGTTACTATAATTACTATTTATATTTAATTTTGCTTTTCTGATTTCTAAGGAAAACATATTTATTTTAGAAAAATTTGGATAATACTAAAAAACATAAAAAGGAAACAAAATCAACCATAATCATTTTTCACCAAAGAGTATAAAGTAAAACATGCAAGCCTTTTCCTCCTCCCCGTCAATCTCCAACCCCATCCTTGAGATAACCACATTTTTCAATTTGGTCCTTATTGACTCTGTGAATTTCTTTCTTGATTATTTATTTATTGATTTAGCAAATAATAACTGAGTGGGCACCTTGAGCCAAGCACTATTCTAAATGTAGCTGTTTCATTGATAAATGAATCTGATAAGAGCCCCATCCCCATGGGTTATATTGTAGTGAGAGGAACCCACAATAAACCACTAAACAAATGAGTACAGAGAAAAATACTAGCTAGTAATAAATGTTATACAGACAATAAGATGACACTATTATTTCTGAGACTAAACTGTCAAGATAAAATCAGCCCAGTGAAGACTGAAGGAAGATACTGCAAGTACAGAGAACAGGGAAAAAAAATTGTTAAGGTAAATACAGAAAGGCCTGTGTGGCTCTATAGCATGGTGGGAGTCGGGGAGAGAGTTATGAGATGATGTTGGAGAGGTGAGTCTAGGACACATCCTGGAAGATTTTTGGAAAGGAGTGTCAAAAGAGTCTGGCCTTTTAAGTCATGAGGAAGTCACTGAAGAGTTTTAACGGGGGAGTGATGAGCTTTGATCTATATTTTTTAAATTTTCACTCTGGCTTCACTGTGGAGAATATATTTAGAGTAGAGATTCCCAACATGAGGTCCACATGCTCCCAAAAAGGTCATAGACAGAATTCAGGGGGGTTTATTACCTGCGATAAGAGAAAATTACCTAGCTCAGCCCTTTAAAAAAGTAAAAATCTCAGGGTTGGCTCCATAGTGTAGTGGTTAGCGTGTATGCTTTACATGTAGAATGTCCTGGGTTCACACTCCAGGTGGAGCCATGGACCATACCCCAGGTGCCAAGCACGTGGGAGGAGATGCCCTGCCTTCAGAGATCCAGTTCTTAAGGGGAGACAGCAACATTCGTAGGTCAGGGGTGGAAGTGGGGGGCAGAGGACTTAAAGAGGGGAAAAATAAATAAAAATAAAAATTGAATAAAATTGTTCGATTTTATCTTTTCTCCATGTCCTCCTCCCAAAATATCAAAATGATCCTCTCTGGTTTCCAGAGTACCATAGTGGTAGGATTCTCAACTTGACAGGAAGGTTCTTCTTTTTCCTCTTAAGATAATATGCAAACGTAAACCCTACTGGAGGCCTATGAACTTATAAGGCTTAGATTCAAACATCTAAGCATTATGTAAAGTGATCAGCTTGAGAGTGACTTTGTGGTCAGAGCAGAAGAGTCCCTACTAGTTGAACCCAGTACTTCCACAGCCCACCCCAACTCATCTCAGATTCTAGTTCCCTGCTGCCAATTGCAAAAAGGAAACAGATGTAAAAAATACCTTGTAATAAAGGCAGGAAAATAGGGTGTGAGAAGCACATCTGTAGAAAAAGAAGATATCAAATGTTTCTAGAAACTGCTTAGCAGTAGTTCCCAAACATGGGCACTAGTTAAAAATACAAATTCCTGTGTTCCACTCCAGGCATACTGACTCAGAGTTTCTAAAGGTGGAGTCTAAAAATCACATCTAGCGATTATAATGATCAACTAGTTTTGAAATACTATAAATATCTGTGGAGAAAAATCTAGAAGACCCCATGGAGATCAATACTTAGCAAGCCCAGACTGAGAAAGCACAGTCTTACCCCTTTACCCTCACACGTGATTTTTGGCTTGGTAGATTATTAGGACAACTAGCATATTAATAAACTAAACAATTTATATTCAATAAAACCACTGAGATTACTGACATTGAAAAAGAGAATGACTTAATTTATCTTCCACTGTACCCTTCAAGATGTAAAATTATTTCTTTTCATGCTGCCAGAACAAATGGAATCCATTTAGTGTGGCCGAGGACCATACAATTTATTAAATGACACTTGGAAGCCCTCATAAAAGTGATTAATATGTGTGCATTCAGAGCTCTGAGTACAGTCATTTTTCAAATAGTCTATTGTTTCTACATTCAGAGAACCAACTTGTATGTCTGTGAGCTTTGTAGAAAGAAAGTCTGTTTTTCAAAAAAAATCAGCATATTAGAGAATTGCAGTTGGTGATCTCATCCAGTCTCATAGCTTTAAATGCTATCTATACACTGCTGGCGTCAAATTCTTATCTCTAGCACTGACCTCTCCCCTGAACCTCAGATTCTTACATCCAACTGTTTACTTAACATCTGCACTTACTTTAATATGCATCTAAAACTTTACAGGACTAATGCTGAACTTTTGATCTTCCCCCGCATCACTCATTCTTTTCTATCTCAGTTGATAACAACTTCTTTTTTCCATCTTTGGCTCTTGTTTCTCTCCCACTCCACATTCAAATCCATTAACCAATCCTTTCTACTTTCCCTTAACAATGTATCCAGAACCAGCCTACTTCTCAACACCTTCACTGTAACCATCCCAAGCCACCATCAATTCTCCCCTAGATAAGTAACTTCTAACTAGTCCCATTTTGCTTCTACATTTGCCCCTCTTCCATCTACATTTAACACAGCAGCTAAAGGGTTCTTTTTAGTTTGTTTAATTTTTTACTATGGAAGCTTTTAAACAAACACAAAAGAAGGGAGAATAGCATAATGAAAACGTGTACCTCCTCATCACCCAGCTTCAACAATTATCAATGCCTGGTCATTCTTGTTTCATCTATATGCCCATCCACTATCTCCCCACTGCAATGGAAGCCTCATTCAAACACTCCAAAAACTTCCTATCTCATTCAAAAGAAAATCCACAATTTTTTTCAGTGGCATACAAATGTTCTCAGTTTCCCTCACCTCCCTGTACCCTCTTGCTCACTTTCTGCCACATTAGCATCTAGCTATTTCTCACACACATCAGATTGTTCCTGTCTCAGGGCCTTTGCACCTGATTCCTCTGCCTGGAAGGCATACTCCCCTACCCACCAGACTTCCTCTTAGCCTGCATGTTCCCCCTCTTCCTCCAGGTCTTTTTCTAAAGTTTCCTACAGCCTAGTTTTGTTGATTACCTACACATGGCAAGAATCAAATACTGCTCTGCCTTTTGGGATCCTACGATTGGCTGCCGAGAGTCGTAGTTTAAAAGTCTGCGCTACCATCCCTCAGCTACTCATCTTTCTATAACCATGTGTATGTGAACTTCTACACATTTACCTAATGAGATGCAACTATCCTTTATAAAAAGGCACTCTCACCCCTTCTCTAGATGACTGATGAGCTCCCCATTGCACTTAGAGCAACTGCTGATCAACATATATACTTATTTAAGCAATGAGTATGTCCAATCCTTCCTGAAGGTCAAAGCAACTAGTGTGTAGGCAGACCACGGTATAGACTTTGAATTTTATTCTTAGAGCTGCATTACAACATAGTAAGAATTCAATAAATGCTCTTTATTATTAAAATTGATTTTAACAAATAAAAGTTGGTTGTACATATATTTAATGGCTTTGAATTGTACACTTAAAAGTGGTTAGAATAGTTTTATGCCATGTGAATTTTATGGGGAAACAAAACAAAACAAAACAAAACAAAACAAAACAAAACTGGGGGCTTTTCAGGAGTCCAGAATCAGACATGTCACTTTCACTGAGCTCAGAGGCTTCCACTGACCCTCAAATTCCTACCTGCACCTCAGGAAACCAAATGGGGGCAGAGTCAGTGGCCTGAGGCAGCCAGGTCCATCTCTGCATCTGTGCCTCAGGGGATTGTGCCTGGAATTCGAGTATCAGCCCTGCGTGTTTGTTTACCAGTAAGTACATTTACTCATGTATTCACTCACCACTATCTGACCCAGTACCCAGGAAAAGCAGCTGCAGCTCAATTATTGGGCACTAGAATCTGCAGAAGGTGGGAATTCTTCCTTTCAGGCATCCTCTGAACCT